>NW_025106676.1:0-623441 GCF_013123115.1 Colletes gigas
AAAAGTGCTTGCCATTAAATAAATAAAGGTGCAGTGGGAAAAATATAAGTAAATAATAATGCCACAAGTATTAAAGATGAGAGAAGGGAAAAAATTATATAAAATAAGTAAGTGCAAATAGTCGATGCACAAGGATAAGAGGAAAAGCACGTGGTAAGTAAAAATTAAGTAAGTGATTTTTGAAAGGGAAAGCTGAACCAGTGGAAAAGAGGAAAGTGTCAAAACAAGAAGAAGTTAAGATACCAGTCTTCAATGGCAAAGATTACAGTTTATGGAAGAAGAGACTATTATTATACTTAAGATGGAAGAAATGTGATGAAGCAGCACGTCGAGAAAGAATAGCCACAGAAGACTCAGACAAGTGGGAAGAAATGGAGATAAAGGCAATGAATTACATCTATTGTAGTATAAATAACGATCAGCTGGAGTTTGTTGGTGAGGAAGAAACAGCTTATGGAATAATAAAGAAATTTGATCAGCTGTACTTGAAGGAGTCAACAGCACTGCATATATGCATAAGGAATAAGCTGGATAAAATGAGGCTTAAGAACTATGAAGATTCGAGCACATTCTTTACAGATTTCGAGAAGACGATTAATGAATTGAAAAATGCAGGCGGTACGGTAGGTGAAAAGGAGAAATTAAACTACATGTTAGGAACACTATCGGACACTATGAGCTACATTGGTGATTTGGTTGATGCAATGAAACTTGAAGATAGAAATTGTGAATTTCTAAAACGGAAAATATCAATGTGGGAAACGAAAGATAGAAATGATTTAAATAAGAGACAAGCTAGTGTGTTCAAAGTGGAAAATAAACCAAATGTCTGCTATGGCTGTGATAAGCCAGGACACTTCATAAAAGACTGCAGAAATCCATGGCGCAAAGGGTTTGGAAGAAGTGGACCGAATGGGGCTGGAGCATACAGGCAAGGAGGTGCGCAAGGTCAACGGACATTTCAACAGCAGCAGCAGCAGCTGACGCGAGGGCGCGGTAGCAGAGGCTACGCACAACGAGGATTCTATAGCAGAGGCTACACACAACGAGGATTCTATAACAGAGGTAGAGGCTTTCAGCAGCGAAATAATGAAGAGCACGACGCAAGATATAGTTACAATGATCAGTGTCAAGTGAAAGGCTCTTTTGTGACTCAAATTGTGAGTGATGAGTGTGTGAGAAAGGAGTATGCGAGTGATGAGTATGTTGAGGGTAATATTAGAAGTTATAATTGTAATAATACAAATAGAATAGATTGGATATTAGATAGCGGGTGTTCAGATCATATTATAAATAACGACTTGTACTATAGTGAATCTATGATTTTGAAAAGTCCTATTAACGTTAAGGTTGGTGATGGTAGAATTCTAAAAGGTACTAAAGTTGGTAAAGTCAGTACACATTTTATTGTTGAAGGAACAAAAGTTGAAGTTATGATGTCTAATGTGTTCTATGTAGAAGACATGGACAAAAATTTAATTAGCTTTGCAAAAGTAACCGATAAGAATAAGATTATCTCGATTGACCAAACAGCGAAAATTTATGATAAAGTTGAAAATTTAATTGCAATTGCTTATAAAGAAAATGGGCTGTATAAAATGAGGAGTTACATAGATGAAAAGAGAAGTTATAACACAGAAGTTAGTAATAGAATGACCCAAAAGGAAAGATTACATAGGATGCTAGGCCATATAAATTTCAAATATTTAGAGCATATGTGCAAAAATAATTTAGTAGATGGTTTACCAGATGAGATAGAGTCAACTTATTTAAGATGTGGCACTTGTATAAGAAACAAAATGCACAATTTATCATTTAGAAATAACAGAACAAGAGCAAGTGAAATCTTGGAAATTGTTCATTCAGATTTAAATGGGCCACAAACAACTGTAGGTTATGATGGTTCAAAATATTTTCTAAGTTTGGTTGATGATTATAGTAAATTAGCTGTTGTTTATACAATTAAATCAAAAATGGAAGTACATGACTGTTTAAATATGTTGAAAACTATTTAAATTCGCGTTCGTCCGTGAAATATTATTTCTCGGCCGCGAGTCCCGTATCCGTTTGTGTACGTGACATTCCGGAAGGTTAGGCTGTCGCCGAGTTCGTTCGGCGTACAGACAGTTTAAAACCGCGGCCGTTTACGTGTTTTGTACGCTGACCTCACGCGAAGATTCGCTTCAAACGCCATTTAAACGGCATAGTGACGTCAGCATCGAGAGAGAGAACCGTATCGTTTATTGAAAAGAGATCGACAATCAGATTCGACAGCGCCACGTCGCGACGACGAGGCGCGACCGAGTCTTCGTCTGTCGATGCTCGACGATTTTGGAAATTATTCACGAGCCGACTGCCAACGGGAGCGGATCCCAGACGATCTCGCTCCTCAAAGTACGCGCTCCGCCGAGCAAGCAAAAAGCTTCTCGGCAAGAAATAAATTTGGACTTTCTGTAAAAGAATTCTCATCGTTGCTGCGATTTGAGATTTCAAAAAAGAACAATCACTTTAAGCGAAGGAAGTGGTCTAGTGCACGCAGCGCGTGACGTGACCGCGGACGCGAGAGGTTGATTGTACGTTGCAGTCGTTGCCGCGACCGCGACGTAAGGGACTCAGGGTGCACGCACCTAGAATCCCTTTAAAGCTATACGGCTTCGGAGCCTCCCAAAGGTCCTACCGATAGTTCGGTACCGCCTCGTGGAGTGTTTACCGTGTAAAGGCCACTGCGAACCCTCTCCGAAAACCCGTCAGTGTACGAGTCGACCGTACACTCAACGGCGGAGTTCGGGTTCAAAGCGCCTCCCTTCCGTCACGCCGCCTACCACATACGGTCCCCGTGAATACGGTCGCCGGGTAGGCTTTATAGTGCGGTTGGACCAGCCCGAGGTTTTTCTGTGTAAATTCGCTTACTGTGCAGTCCCCGATATTAACGGTCGCTGCACAGTAGATATAAAGTGTAGCAGGAAAAACACGCCTCGCGCGACGTTTATACGTCACCCACACGGTGAACGTGCTCACGGGACCCACTCACTTGGAGCCTTACAACCTCCATTTGGTGACCCGTCCGTGGCATCACAGAGCCCCCGACGGAATCGAGTCCAGTCTCATCTGTTCAGGGCAAAAGTCTCGTCGATCGTTTTAATTAATAACGATTCGCGAGCAACAATAAAATACAGTCCACTTGCTTACGCTTAACGACAGCTGATCTCCCCCCTCCAAGCGCGACGATAGTCGCGAGGAGAGCGAGGCGAACAGCTGACGAGCGTGTTTACGATACGTGCAATCACGTATTTAATTCTGGTCGATCCTTTGTTACAGGAATCAAGGGCCAGCAGCGCAGCCAGGGCAACGCCCATAGGGCAACCCGGCCCGACCACTAAAAAATATATTTATTTTCAATTTTTTTATTTTTGTATTTTTCTATTTATTTTTAACTTTTATAAAATAAACGGCTTGTCGCTGCGCGACAAGCGAAAAAATACAAATCACTTGTGTCAACTTGACTTTCCCTGAACTTTCCCTCATCCGGACCCCGGTTAGAACCCTTAGATTCTAACATGACTGTGTTAAAAATTATATAAACCAAGTTGAAAATTTAACTGGTAAAAAGATAAAGAAATTCAGATGTGATAATGGTAAGGAGTATTTGAATAAATATATCTATGATTTAGCAAATGAGAAGGGAATCCTAATTGAACCATGCCCACCATACGTACATGAACTAAATGGTGTGGCTGAAAAATTTAACAGAACGATTATGAACTCTGCAAGATGTTTATTACATGATGCAAATGTAAGTCGAAAATACTGGCCAGAAGTTGTAAAAACAGCAACTTATTTGAAAAATAGAACGTTCACAAAAAGCACTGTTGAAAATAAAACACCGTTTGAGATATTCTTTTGCAAGCGACCAAATTTAAGTAATTTAAAATTATTTGGTAGTAAAGTTTTTGTGAGGGTACCCGAAGGAAAAAGAAACTCGAAGTGGGACAGAAAAGCGGATATAGGAATCTTGCTAGGCTATGAAAATGTTGGATACAGAGTTTTAATGAATGGTAAGATCACTGTAGTAAGACATGTAGAAATAGTTGAAGATTGCCAAAATTTAGTCGGATTTAGTGGCGATGATAACGGAAGTTGTGATGATAATGATGATCAATGTAGTTTAGGAAGTCAGAACTCGGAATCGGACGTATTCATAAAAGAGTCAAAAATCGAAAAGGAAGATACAAATGAGAGACAAGAAGTGGGAAAAAATACAAGTAGAAAAGAACAAAGGAAGTTGAGTATAGAATCTAATAAAAACCTGAATTTAAGACGATCGGAGAGAAAAAAGAAAAGACCTGAATTTTATAGTGCTAGCTTAGTAAATACGAGATGCATTTATGTAAATGTAGTAAGTGCAGATAGTCCATCAAGTTATGATGAAGCATTAAAAAGTGATGAATATGATTTATGGAAAGAGGCAATGGATAATGAGATGAACTGTTTAATTAAGAATGAAACGTGGAAGTTAGTCGAAAAATCAGAAAACGTAAGATTATTAGACCTAAAATGGGTGTTTACCAATAAATCCAATAATAGGAAGAAAGCAAGACTCGTAGTAAGAGGTTTTCAGCAGTCTGAAGTACTTGAAGATTTATACTCGCCAGTGGCTAGAGTACAGACGTTGAAATTAGTATTGTCATACTGTTGCCAAAATAAGTTAACAATCATACAATTAGATGTTGAAACAGCATTTTTGAATGGCCAGGTAAAATCAGAAGTATTTGTGAAACAACCTTTGGGATATGCGGATAACACCGGGAGAGCATGCAAATTAAGGAAAGCATTGTACGGTTTGAGAGAGAGCCCAAAGGCGTGGTATGAATGTTTTGATAATTATATGAGAAAATTAGGTTTTGCAAGAAGTGAGAATGACTACTGTCTATATATAAAAAACGGAAAAAATGATACAAGTTATTTAATCCTATTTGTTGATGACTTGTTGATATGCGGGAGAAATATAGAGAGACTGAATGAAATAATAAACAAACTATCTGAAAAATTCCGTATGAAAAATCTAGGAGAAGTCAAAACGTATCTAGGAATAAACATCGACTATGATCGCGAGAAATCTAAAATGACGTTAAACCAGAAAGATTATATAGAGTCACTAGCTAGGAAGTATAACATTATTGAGTCGAAATTGTATAGTACACCAATGGAACAAACTTTAAGTTTACAGCCAGCACAGTCAGCATCAAATGATTTGGATTACAGAAATTTGATTGGAGCGTTATTGTACATAAGTGCAAATACGAGATTAGATGTTAGTTATAGTGTAAATTATTTGAGTCGATTTCAGAACTGTTACGATGAATCGCACTATAAATACGCATTGAGAATATTGAAATATCTATATTTAACAAGAGACTTAAAGTTAACTTATCAAAGAAATTTAGAAGTAGATACCATTGACTGTTTTGTTGATGCTGATTGGGCAGGTGATAAAATTGATAGAAGGTCTACAACAGGATATATAGTTAGAGTGTTTGGAAATGTAATCTATTGGAAATCGCGAAAGCAAGGAAGTGTAACGAAATCCTCTACTGCAGCCGAATATGTAGCTTTGCCAGATTCAGTCAGCGAGATCAGAGTGATCTTAAACCTGCTTGAAGACTTTAAATTAAAACCAAACAAACCTGTGAAAATTTAAGAAGATAATTCTGGTGCTATTGCTATTGCTAAGTTTGGAAATTTAACAAAAAATTCGAAATACATTGAAGTACATTATCATTTTGTCAATGAGTGTTATGAAAAGGGAATTATAGAAATTGTTAAAGTTGAGTCAGAAAATAATATTGCAGACATTCTGACTAAAGCCTTAGGAAGAAATAAGTTTGAAACCCTAAGGCAAGCTCTAAGAGTAGTTTAAACGTATTTAGATGTTTTTGAAGCATAGATTTAAGGAAGTGTGTTAGATTATAAGAGTAAATCTATGCGATGAATATAGATGTGGGTATGTGCGACGGCAGCGCCGGTAAGGCGGGCTAGAACGTGAGAGAGGTTAGGTTGTTGCGTGCGCTGTGTAAGAGCGTGCGTATTGGAGAAGTAAGGTTTTTGTTTATTGAAATATATTGCTAGATGATACATATCGTTATTGGAGATGTGAGTAAGTTGAGTTATTGAACCCCTTCGAAAACTAACACTATAGAAAAAAGGGGACATTTCTTATACGGTGTTGTCCTCAGTGTTCGCGACATTCCAGAGCCTTCTCTGCGTCGTAACCTGCTTCGGGAGCAATACCGTGTAGAAAAAATCCAAATTTACCTTCAATCATAGTCACGCGATCGGCCCAGTAACGGTTCCATGAGAACAGTTGTTACTACGCCGAAATAACAGAGAGGATACAAGATTAATACGAGACAGACAATCTCCCCTCTATCGAACGCGCACAAGAGGGTCTGTCTCTACGATCACTCGCTTTCTGGTTCTCGACGAGTTCGGACCTCTAGAGCCGACTTTGTCTAATACCGTGATCGCTATATACGATCTGTTAGATTCGTCTAATTGTATCGTTGCACCACGGAACCGACACGGAACGATAGCAAGACTGCTGCGAATTCGAAAGAATTTTGCCAAGTCGAATTTCGTACCTCACGGTTTCGTGCGTTTAGCTCGATCTCTGCGGTGAACGAACCACTTGGACACGGAAAATTGTCTCTAAACCTGAGTAATTTTACAAAGGCAATCGGTGGCTGAAAATAATCTAATTAACACTCGAATAGTGTTTGATTCTCGCCACCGTTGCGTAGAATTTTCTCAAACCTTGAGCAATTGTCCAAGAAACAATCGGTGGCTGAATATAATCAATTAACACTCGAATAGTGTTTGATTATCGCCACCGTTGCGTAGGAAACACGTATCGCTGTAATCAGCGGTCGTGTACTAAAACCACAGTTGCACGGTGATAAAAACCCACCTATAGGGCGCCTTTGTAGCGAAATACCCTGGGTGGGATCGCCGTTCCAGGGTCGAATCTGAGCTTAGGATAACACCCCCATAGGGGCCTTAGTGGCATATACCCTGGGTGAGCTCCCAGCTGGTTTCGACCTGCACGAACGTGGTTTCCGAAACGCAAGTGCAAAAGAAACACGTACCGTTTTCATAAGCGGTCGTGCAGGAGGTACCGAGAGAGTTTCTCGATCCTCCATTGATTGTTGCACGGTGCTAACACCCACCTATAGGGGCCTTCGTGGCATATACCCTGGGTGGAATCGTCGTCCTCCAAGGTCAAGTCAGTGCTTGGGATCACACCCACATAGGGGCCTTTTGGCGTATTCCCTGGGTGGACTCCCAGCCGACTTCGACCTGCTCGAGCGTGGTTTGTGGATCGCCAGTGTGTACGGACACTAGGCGTAGAACGACGCTCAAAGGGCACCGTGGTGTAAGAACCTTAACACATAGACGCTTCTAGCGCAGTTAAGGGACTGCATCACACCGGTCCCGTACGGACCAGGAGACGGTGAAGTACCGCGGAGCAGACAATATTCGGAGCCTTACAACCTCCGCCCGTTGTCCACTCCTGCAATAATCAAACTTTGCAGTCCAGAAAAAATCGAGATTAGAATCTCGCCTTCCCATACTGCAATCGAACGTTTCTCGATCACACGAGAAACGTTCAATAATACAGTCCACTAATACAGCTGCTTAACGCTGTGTAAGAATCCCGCATCCTGTTTACCATAAACAGAGTAAGGAGCGCGTGGATTGAAGCGAGTCAGACAACGCGACGAGCGTTGTCAAGTATTTACAGCCGAATTTCGGTCTCTTTTTGTTGCAGACGACCGAGACGAGAGCCGTAGTGGCCAGAGACCACGGCCAGGTTTTTTACGAGCCCGCTAACGGGCTCGGTTTTTCCTGGCGATTTTAAAATTATAAATTTCTTCACTTTTTGTTTTATTTAATCTTGTTTTTTTTTATTAAATATCAAACATTTTTTAAATAAACGGCCTAGTCGACCAGACTAGGCGAAAGAAATTTACAGTGTACCGATTCACTTTCCCACACATTCCCACTCCCTCGTAATTCGGACTCAACGTTAAAGGGTGAGAGCGACAACTCGCACCTATTTTAACAAACACAAAAAAAGTGAAAAAAATGGTTGCAGATAGGTGGGACCTTGGTATGTAAGCAGATAGAATTTATTTTTTATCAAAATAGTCCGTACCATATTTTAACAACCTCAAAACATAATATTCTAATATGAACATTCTCATCCCACAGCCGGAATCATCACCTACGATGATAGAAACATCGGCAGCAGCACATATGCGGAGGCGGTGCTGCCTACTGATGTATACCACCTGATCAGACAGTGTACATGCTTGCGAGGAGGAATGTGTTTCCAACGGATGAGGGAGTCAGAATCTGCGGGGGGTGCTTTTACGCACTTCCGCCACAGGAAGCAGCGGAGTATCGGCGAGGGTCCGTGCATATGCTAGTGGCGGGATATGCACGGGCCCATGCCCTGGCCACCTGTAGGCTATGCCACAGCCGACGTATTCGAGGGCCAGTTTTGAGAATTGCATAACATGCGTAACAGCGGCATTAAATACCCCACCTATACAAATACCTGTACGTCCAATTATAATATGTAATTATTAATATATATTATGCAATAAAAAAATAATTTACATACATGGTACTATGATCAATGTCACCACACCACATATCCCCCATCCCTCATCACACATCTCATTTCATTAACTTATATAAATTTTTTTGAAGCTTGCAAAACGTTAAAAAAGATTCGTAAGATGTATTCCGAAAGTTCATAATTTTATAAAATTGCTACGAAGGAGGGGGAAAGAAATTAGATGTCTTTTTTGAAATCTATGTTTCTCTGCTCTACTTTCAAAGCAATATTTATCGGCATGATTGCATACATTTTCCATAGTTTTACCAAACATCGTATTGCTAATTAACTTGTATAAATTGTTTTCGAAGCTTACAAAAAAAACGTTTAAAAAAGAAAAAAAATTTAAGATGTATTCTGAAAGTTCATAATTTTATAAAATTGCTACGAAGGAGGGGAAAGAAATTAGATCTCTTTTTAATGATGTAAATTGCTTTAAAAAAATACATTTATTTCTGATTTTTTAACCACCAATTATATAATTTGAATACATTTTGTAATGCGCAACTCTTTCTTTTTTTTTGGAAAAAACAATCCTTTTCATGGATGCTGCATCGAAATGTATTATCACTATCAAGTTGTTCTAAACGACCGATATCTTCATACACAGCATCCATGGTCTCGATTGGCGCATGTTCCTCCACCAAATCTGCCAACCAGTCTCGTTTTTGGGATCCTTTCACATACACGAGAGTACTTGGATCGTCACCCACAACTGCCGCTGTAATCAATTCTTTTGCCTCGTGGTGTGGAACGAAACCATCCTCATTCCATGACAACCCATGGACGTTCTTCGTCACCCAAGCAGCCTGGGATTTACCGGCTACAGACAACGCACTCCAAGTAAATGGTCCTTGAAATATATAGTGTGCGAGAATGTTTCCTTTTCTCAGCACAGCAACTTCCTTTATCACAAAGCTGTCGTTGTGGAAGAATCCTTGTATGTCAACAAACGTTGGTACCATCGCGACAATATCTTTGAAACTATACCGCAATATGATGTGCCCAGCTCTTAAATATTACAGATATTGCTGATG
The DNA here is from genome assembly GCF_013123115.1 of Colletes gigas. Lineage (NCBI taxonomy): Eukaryota > Metazoa > Arthropoda > Insecta > Hymenoptera > Colletidae > Colletes > Colletes gigas. The sequence goes on from NW_025106676.1 coordinate 9,718, forward strand.
CTGCAATTTATGTGATTCTGCGCACAACGTTGGACAGTGGACAGTACTCGGCGACGCGATCATGCAAAATAAGACAATACGCAGTAGTATTTGTTGGTACGTTTTCTTTACAATCAAATTCTATTCGCACATCTACGGTTGCGCTCTTGATTGATTCGTTCTGTCGCGAGCAATCGATTACTACGAACGGTCCATGCAACGAAAAGTTGTCTCTGCTGCAATGCGTTTCGTAACAGTCGTATCCGTAATAAGCTTTACGAAAACGTGCATACATATCAAAAAGAATAGCATATCTGTTTTTATCAAAATCGAGATTCAAGTCATCGTATGGATAAAAGTCAGAGTTTAGATAAAGTTTCACGTTGGTCAAGTTACATGCATCGAAGTTGCTCGCATCTTGAGACATGATGTTCTTTCGACCAGTCTGCAGCGCAAAAATTACGTATCGCGGTTTCTCCAGCTGAGTTGCAGTTTTAACGGCCCACGAATGTTTAGTTGTACTTTGCAATAATGGGTACTCGTACAGGTCCCACGAACGAAAACTCATGCTTAGGTATTGCCCGTTTTCCAAAATCCGCAACATCGATAGTTTATTCGTATCGTTCAGTATAATGCGAGGCATTCGCCACTGTATCTTTAGTAATTCGATCTCTGGCTCCAGCGCGGAATTTGCAACGACGCTGTTGTTATCGCTGCGAGCGCGTATAAGAATGAGCTCATGACGAGCATTGATTACTATACGCTTGTAATCTTCGCAAAAACCCAACAACATGTTTAGCGGTACGCAAAAGTTAAAGTAACCTGTCGGTATGTTTGACTGTGTGACCCATCCTGCATTCCGTAAAATTAACGATTTATCAAATGTTGAGGACACGAAGGTTTTGATGGTACTTGTTATTCCAACGTTTCTGTTACGATCGATCTCCACACCATTGAGTTCATATCGAATTTCATCAAACATAAACGCAACACAATTATTTCCGAGATATGCTTCCAACTCCTTGTTTGGCTTCCTTACTGTGAATCTTCCTTCAACGTATAGAAAGCTCTCGCTTGGCAACGTGCATAAATCCTGCTGTTGTATAGGTATTCGTATCTCATCGCTGTGTCCAAACGTTGTGTTGGCGTATGGGTTGTACGTATGAGTCTCCATCTTGACGATGCTGTCGTCAAAGATCGGTTTGCCTCCAATGTTTAAGATATTAGCCATTTCGTACAACAAAACCCAACGATTTCAGAAATTCAATATTCGATGCGGTGAGTTTCGCGGGTGATCGAATTGCCTTCTCGCCTGATGGTTTTAGACAGTCAATATTCGATACAGTGAGGTGCGCCGACGATTGAATTGTCTTCTCTTTGTTTTCACGTGTTGTCTGTTTCACCTGCTCCGCTTCGTTCAGCACAAGCATCTCCTACTACAGCCGTTGTCTCCGTACATGCAGTCGAACGGTGATCTGTTCCCCTCGAAAATCGAGCAATTGACCGTCTTGATCCGCAACGCGAATCGTTAAATCCGAAATGCTTCGCGCAGTGATTGGGAGGTAAATGATCTGTGCTGGTCTTTCCGATATCTTATATCCAGGTGGAACGGTAGGCGAAAACTCATGTATCGTGTGCACGCACTTGTTATTGCTGTAAGCACCAGCCGTCACGTTGCATTCAATGCGAATAATATTTACGTTCATTATATTGATTGGTGCATCCGATTCGTGCCATTTCCGCGGTTGTAGCACCCGATTCGTCGAAAACCCCAGCAACGAGCCGATAGTATTGGGTTTGGTAAAATTTATGCTGTAATCACACTTGATTTCGCTCTTCATCGTATTGTTGTTGGCTCTAAGCATCATGGGGGGGGTTCCCTTCATTACCCTGTGAAAGCGATCGTTGCAAATACATGCGAATGTCGTCCAGCTCATAAGATCCCTCGGGAATAATGATTTCCTTATCATCGTTATCGTAGTAAAATTTATTATTCGACAAATTTATATTCGGTATAGTGTAATAAGTCTCAAAGTCCATAAGACCGAGCTCGTAATCACCATTGCTCAAATCGATGGCTGGAAAATAGCTTACTGCGAGAATGCTATTTTGACCGGTGAGCGTTAACGTCAGCGACATGTTCAAACGGATACTGGAGTTAAGGTGAGCAATGACTGCCCTTAAATTGATTGTCAACCGACTGCAGAAACTGTAAACATAGCTGTCCACAATTGCTTTGATTATAGCGCTGATAAGGCATGTGATTATACTCGATTACGCTATTCTTCAAATATTGTATCAGTTCCCTCGGCGGCTGAAGATTGCCAAAACTATCAAAATATATGGAACATGTTCCCCGTTTTGCGTACGCCACCCAATGAGTACCTGGTCCTTCAACAGTATCCAAATTTACGATTCCGCTCTCGTTCCTGCGTACCCCATCTGTTGGTAAAGTATTGCGCATAAAAATACCTCTGAAATATGGAATACGCATGCGCTTTGCGAGTTGCTGTAGTTGTATGTTGGTGGTTACGCCTTCAGGCATTTTAATTTTGACGTTTTTTTTTCTCTTTGAGACTCCCCGCCCGCGTTTGTACGGCGCGAGATAAAGTCCATGACCTTCCATGGCGAGATTGTGACGTTTCATTTCTTCCAGCTGACGCTGCATTGCCTTCTTATCGTTCACAGCCTTCGCGACTCCTGCCGCCCCTCCGACCAATGAGCCGAGAACCCCCAATAATGGTAAAATCGGTAGGATACCGCCACGTTTTGCCATTGGAAGTATTCGTTTCTTCGAACCACTCTTCTTTTTCTTTTTCAAACCCATACCGAATTTTGTCTTAGCCTTCATAGCCGCCCAAACGGTTGTAGCGGCAGCCTTTTCCCCGAGACTGGAATCTCTCGCGGTAATGCGTTCTCGCGCTTTCGCTGCTAGGATGTTGTCGGCCGCGTGTCGTTTTCCGAGATCGTTATTTTGTGAATACGCCCTATCATGCTCGCTGCACGCGACATCCAGCGGATTTATACCTTGATCGCCTCGCGCCAAGCGTTTCTCGAAAGTCTCCCGGACCACACTCTTGATGAAGCTGGGAGGGGTATGTAATTCAATCGGAAGTGTGTTTATAACGCGATTTAATAGACCTTTTCCAATTTTTGTTGACATTCGCAAAAATACATCGCGCCTGTATTACGCGGTGATGTGAAGGATGGTATGGATCATGTGTACGGTGTTTATCTCGACAGTGATGGACCGATGCTTGGTAATAAACGTGTTGACGTGGACAATGCCGATAACATAATTATCGATGGCATACGATATTCTGGTACGCCCGGCCTTTATGAATTGATATTTAAGAAAATTCCAGATGACAACATTTATACTGAGGCTGATGAACGCAAATATAGGGACATACTGCTGACCACGAGTGCGCATAAGTACAAACATGATTCGTATGGTAAAACATTAGGCAATAAAGGATACAAGTATAACTATGTAATCAAGCCATTATTGAAAGATAAAAAAGTTGGAAAGGGCATACCAAGCTCCATGAGATTAACTAGCAACAAGATTGATTATGTTCATTGGAACGATCCCAACGAACTCGTAGATCGGCTTCGACTGCTCGAGGCTTCGCGTCAAGCCGGTCACAATGCACATAACAATGAGATGTTATCGATTATCGAGGAGCTTCGCGAGGCAGAACTCATTATAAATTAGCCTGCACTTTTGACGATGCTGTCAATCGATATCAAAATGCCAATCAACAAGTTTGGGTCATCGTTTGGAACAGTGGAATCATACTATCGCTGGAATGGAGTAGTCAGAAATTATGTACGTGACAATGCTCTTTGTATTGCTGGTGCCAATTACGATGCAAAGTCGCGCAAGATTCGACGGGTAGCACCACCTGTAGAGGATGGCGATGCTATCAACAAGCTGTACTTGCAAGAAAACATGACAATTATAAAAAATCGACAAGATGAATTCGACAAGAAGATGATCATATTTCAAGATTACGTTCAGAGCTTGAAAGACCAGCTGAATCAATTGGAGAGGGGTATTATCGAATTCCGAAATCAAATACATCAATAGCTGGATGTTGGGACGTTGGGACGTTGGAACGTGGGGGACGTTGGGGGCGTTGGGACGTTGGGACGTTGGAACGTGGGGGGACGTTGGGACGTTGGGGACGTTGGGGACGTTGGGACGTTGGGGACGTTGGGACGTTGGGGACGTTGGGGACGTTGTGACGTCGAGAAGTTGTGACGTCGAGACGTTGGGGGCGTTTGAAGGTCGATTTGATGTTTAATAAGACGTGTACGTCAAGTCTTGGCATCAGTGGCGAGTCATACATGGCTGAGAAAAAGAAAACCCCCAGTATTGAGAAACGGCGTCTTGTGGAAGAATTGCATGCTCCGGCGAGAAGACATTTTCCCCGAAGACGCGTCATAGTACATGGATACGACGATCTATGGCAAGCGGACGTGGTCGAGATGCGTCCTTACACGCGGTATAACAGAGGCTTCCATTACATACTCACTGTTATCGATGTGCTGAGTAAGCATGCGTGGGCTATACCCCTCAAAACCAAGAATGGAACTGAGGTTTCTACTGCGATCGGGAAGATAATCCGAGACGGCGGAAGGTATCCGAAAAATTTGCAGACCGACAAAGGAAAGGAATTTTACAACGCAAATGTGCAAAAACTTTTGTCAAAATACAACATAAATCATTATTCAACGTATTCAGTGATGAAAGCATCAGTCGTTGAGCGGTTTAATCGTACGCTCAAAAACAACATGTGGAAAATGTTTACCCTTAATGGAAATTACAAATGGATCGACTCGATTCAACATCTCGTATCAAAGTACAACGCGCGAAAGCATCGAACTATTGGTATGCGACCAATTGACGTTACACCAACAAACGCCGCTAAGCTCTTAACAACGGTGTATAATCATGTAAAGATTGCCGCTCCCGCACGATTCAAAGTGGGAGATGCGGTACGTGTGAGCAAATTTAAGACAATTTTTGAAAAAGGTTACACACCGAATTGGAGCACTGAAATATTTACAATCGCCGAGGTACAGAAAACTAGTCCCGCAACGTATCTGCTGAAAGATGTTTATGAAAAACCAATTGCCGGAGGATTCTACGAACACGAGTTACAACGCGTTGCTAATTTCGACGTGTATCTGGTTGAAAAAGTATTACGTAAGAAGGGGAATGGTGTGTACGTAAAATGACTAGGACTCAATAACTCGCACAATTCATGGATCCATAAAAGTAATGTTTTATAATCATTTGTTGCTTTAATAAATATATCATATTTTAAATCATCAAAAAAGGCATCTAATTTCTTTCCCTACGCCCATAATGCTCGTCAATGTTATACGTTCTGCTGAGGTTGCATTTTTGCACGTGTTCATGGTAATATAAAAGGTATTTGCAAACATTGCACTTTTCGCAAAAGAAGAGCACGTGACATAACAAATTCCTCCCCCCCCCCACTATGCACCACCCGCTTCCCATGATACACGTGATTCCGGTCGAATCGTCTCGTGAATGTAATGTCATAGAATTTGCACGTTTGGACGTGTTCAAGGTAATCTAAAACGCTTTTGCAAAAGTTGCACTTTTCGCAGAAGAACACGTGACATAAAAATTCCTCTCCCGCACTATGCACCACCTCGCTTCCCTTGATGCATCGTTGCATCTTTTTATGTGCTGCACACTCGTTTGGTAGTATCGTCGTCGCCGTCGTCGTGAAACGTTATCTATCGGATTCTACAAATATGAATTACTACATTTCTCGCGATATGGCGTGCATAAGTCACGAGTACATTTTATTGCGAAATTGTGTATGTTTCTCTATGCAGTGAAAGGTGTTATTTTGGGAAATCAATTGATACAAGGGTGCCGCCAACTGAACGAATTTTGGTATAAATTGTAAGTAATATTATCATCATTTCCTTATCGTTATTACTTACCTTTCATTCGTTCTTCTTAAGAGACAATTACATTATATTAGAATATTAACACACAAAATATTGGTCATTGTTCGGTCACTGAGTTCTGAGCCATGGTCCCAGAGGGGGGTTTGGGAAGGGAGGGAATCGAGTGCGAGGGGGGAATGGGGAAGGGCCCACGCGGGGGCCGGGGGGGGGGTCGGTAATTAGTATCAACGGTCGGTACTTATTATCAATGGTCGGTAATTAGTATCAATGGTTGGTAATTATCAGAAAGAGATAATTGTCAGATGTCGGTAAAAGGGGGGAAAGAAATTAGATGTCTTTTTGCAATTTTAAAAAAAGTGATATATTTAATCTTTTATTACAATTAAGTGAGAGTATTGTTAGGGGGAGTAGGTTTGAAAAAACCTCGCCTAACGGCGGTCCGGATCGTGAGGGAAGGAACGTCGGGAAAAGAATACAGATTTTCAATTTAATTTTCGCTTAGTCGAATGACTCGACTAAGCCGTTTATTGGTAAACTTTTGGAAACAGAAATTATGTAATACGAATTGTCTGCCCGGCCAGACGCCGCTGCAGTTAATCCTGTTTGGTAAACCTGTAACAGAAAGAGACACGAATAGGCGTTAAATACCTGTGAACGTGAGTCACGCTGTGTGTCTTACTTTCTTCCGCGCTCGTCTGGTCTGTGCTTGTCGCACCCAGGAGCGGGGATCTCAGCCGCAGCTAAGCTTGTGGACTGTATGTGTGAGCGTTCCCGTTAAATCGGGAATCGCTTGCTTATTATTGTCGTGTACGAGATTTCTGCTCGTCTAATTTCACGACTGCAATTTCTGACTGCGATTTATGACTGTAATTTATGACTGTCGCAGGAGAAGGTGATCGGAGGGAGGTTGTAAGGCTCCAACCATTCAGCCGGTCCCCGGCCCTTCCCCGCCTTCGTAAGTGCGTACGGGCACTGTGTGGTGCAGGCTTGTCAACGGCGCCCTTAGGGCGACTTACGGTTAGGTCTGAGACCACGTTGCTTGTCGGAGTCTCCGTCCTACGCGCAGGGACCGTACTCCCTGGCGATTTTGGGTCGTGTCCTAGCTTTCGCCGATAGCTGGGGTTTAAAAATGTGTCCCGCTTCGACTAGAAGACGGCAAATCCACCCAGGGTATTATTCACCCCTGTATGGTGGGTTCGAAGCCGTTTCTGACAGTCAATTGGAGGAAGGAGTTTGTACCTCGATCCTCTAGGGCACGATGATTCCACTCAGGGTTTCTTCCCACACCTGGATTATGGAGTCGTGCACTAAGAAAAGCGCGAAGAACCTCGCACCTATAAATTGGGATGAGCTTAGCCCTCTATCCCTGGGGAAACGATTGATTCCACTCAGGGTTTCTTCCCACACCTGTTTATGGATCGTTTCCCCGGAAGCACTCGAATTACTTCGAGTCTATTCCGAATTAAATGAAAGTCTGATTACAGAGCTCGGTCGTGTACCGACTGGCTCGATACGATAACTCGCGAATAATTCCTTTGCAACTCCGAGGGTAGTCGAAGAACTCGACTCGGGTCGGATTGCTCGAATTATTCGTTTATGCGACTGCTGAGCGTGTTCGTATACCGAAGTGCTCGTGGCAGTGGTTTGATAGCGAGTGACGGACGAGCACGAGCTGCCAAAAGTGAGCGCGTGAGTGGGGAGAGTCTTCCGTCACGCGGCGCTGTCGCCGTGTCTCTCGTCCGTCTCTGTCTATTATAGAGTTTTCGTACCTTCTCTAAACTCGGGCGTTTAAACCGCTTGTTTCAAAATTGAACGTTAATTAATCGTTCGCGTGACTTTGCAGAAAACCTCGAGAACCGTGTTTTTCTGTCCTCTAATATTTTGAATAGCGGACGCGTCGACCTAGAATCTTCCTGGTCGGTCGCGTAACCGAAAACAAACCGGGTAACGAATTGTTTCGGATTTAAATTAAATTTCGAATTTTTACTCGATATTTAAACAAGTATAAATTATGTAATTACACTTTTTAGTGATAATAATCACCGACCGTTGATACTAATTACCGATCGTCGGTAATAATTACGGACCCCCTACCTCGGGCGCCTCCCGCCCCTCTCCCGAACGGCGCGTGGGCCCTCACCCTCGATCCCCCCCCGGGACCATGGCTCAGAACTCTCCTTAACCATCTACTCACTAGTAACTGTAAATAACATATAGTTACCTCAAAAAAATACAGTAAAGTAGCTTGGAATGTCCCTAGATATAGAGTTATCAAGCTTCTCATGTACTAAATGATTATCAAGCTCATTTGGGCATGTGGCATGCAGCTTTGGGGAACAGCAGCTAATGGCTACATAAAAAAGATTGAAACACTATGATATCAGATACTATGAACGGTTGACAATATCTCGTGGTAGATCCGTAACGAGAACTTCCGGAAAGATCTAAAAATTAAAATAGCAAAAAGAGAAATTGAAAACTTCTCGAAAAGATGTAAGACCCGACTGGATGAACACTCAATCTAGCAAACAACCTATTTAAAATGAATATTACAAGAAGACTGCATAAAACATACCCAAATGATCTACTGTCGTGACAACAATGTAGCTTGTCTGCACTCAAGTACAATCTATTGGGAGAGTAGCTTCATGTTAACTTAATTATAGCGATAAAGTAATTTACCTAATGTTTTCTAAAACAAATTGTGAATTAACTACGAGATAAATATACAAAAAGAATCAAGTAAAGGAGGACCTATAGATTATTAAAAAATAAAAACATATCACAACTATATCATTGTTATTATTATATTTAATACATAATATTTTAGTTGCCTAACTCTTTATGCAGAAGTAACTTAATTAATATTATATGAAAGTTATTGTTTAGCATACTTTTTAAATTTATATAATTAATGTTCTTGCATTCTAACTCAAATCTCCAAAACATTAAATAATGTGAGCAGAGCTACAGTTATGTACCACACTGTATTACCACGAAGGTTGTAAAACGTTTTCAAAAATATGGAACTTTTAAGACAGTATCACAAGCCCGCAGACTGCAAAAAATAATTTCCTATAATATATTACAATATGTTCATGACTACGATAAGGAAATAGACAAAATCAACAGGGCATAAATGGAAATAGCTGAACGAAACATAAAAAATGTCTTGAACAGTAAAAGGTTATCTATGCTACAATCGAAATGAGTTTTAACACATGCGATAACTATGGATCAGACTGATTCAAGAGGTGTCCTAGATTCAAATCCTATGTTTTTCCTTTTTTTCAAAACCGAATCTCTTTGTATGTCAGATTGAATTAAATTTTACATTTCTTATTAAAATATTCCAATATGAAAAAGTCAAATTAATTTTCTTCGTGCTATAACATAGGCTCAACTACTCGGTTGAAACAGTATGCAAATACAAAGAGATACTGTACTAGATCGTACGGTGAAATAGGAATAATTAAGTACTAAAATTATTGCATTGACAGAGTTACGTACTATAGATGGAAGAATGGAAGATTAGTTCTGAAAGGAAATGCGAGTTTTATTCGATCAAACGATGTGGTCAATCCTTCGTAAGGTATGCCACTAAATGTAAGCCACAAAATGAAGGAGGATCTACTAAATATTAAGTTTTGTATGTTTTTGTGTATTAGCATTATTCTTTTACTTTTTCTTCTCAAATATTTTTTCATTATTTATCGAAAGTATTGTATAGAGTGAACCTATATTTAATTTAGAAATATCGGTATATTCCTAGCAAACGGCCCGGTCAACGATCGGGGTGAGTTACACGTCATTCGATTCGTTTAATTCAGTACATTATTGATATGCATTTTATTATCTGCGGAAATTCGTTATTTTTTTATAAACTTGTCGTAATATTACAGTAAAAAAGTAAGGTTAAGTATATTTTGACAGGTTCACAGGTGGAAACAAGTGACTGTCGTTACTATGTTCAAAATGCTAGGTAGTTAAATGCTAATTTGTTAAACATTTATTGAATGAAAGCACCCCGCACAGATCTTATGGAAAATGGCCCCCGGTTAAATTAGCTGAACTTTTGATATGATGTAGTTCATTATGTCTTGATGAAAAGTTCCAATGATACGGGGGATGAAAAGTCAATAATGGTGCGTGTTTAAATATCGCGTTAATTGACGGGTTTGAGAACCGTTAAGAGAATTATCTAATTTAACGTGAACCATAACTGAGAACCGTAAATTCCTCGTACAGTTTTTGCTTTCGCGTACACGACATTCCAGAGACTCTCTGATGCGTAGATCGGTACACGGACCAATACAGGTTAGAAGAACCACACACGAGTTTGTTTGCTCTCAGTCACGTGATCGACCCAATACCGTATACTTGGGATCGATCGTCGAAGATCCATAAACAGAGAGGGTATCGAAATATTAAAATTGAGAAGAGATAGATATCGAAGAGCAGGGATAGCGCCGCGAGAGGGTGATTACCCCTCCCGTGGCCGTGACTGCGGATGTCTATTCGCTTCGTGATTCGAATTCTGGTCCTCGCAGCGAGCAGATCGACGAACGAATCCGCTCCGCGACGAAGCCAGATTCTCCGAAAAAGGGTTCTGAGAACACTCGAACCTTTCGTTGAGACTAATCGAATGCTGCTCGCAATTAATTAAATCGGTGAGGCATTTTTCCAGCCCCGATTAAATGACTATATAAATCTCGCCGAATTCTTCACGTAGCGCTTGTGTTTCGCGGCCGTGAGAGGCGAATCGAGGAAACTCGGCTCCCGTTTGTCGAGATTTCAGTCCAAACAGACTGTGGGTTTTCGTCTCAGCTTCACGTAGCGCTTGAGTTTCGCGGCCGTGAAGCGAATCGAGGAAAATCCTCGTTTCACGTACGTCGATAACTCCAGTCCCAGCCAAGGGCTAAGGCCCAGTCAGTGCTGACGGCTCCACGGACTGCTGCATTTGACGCGGTCGTGAGAGACTGGTTATATCACGGACTGCTGCATTTGACGCGGTCGTGAGGCTGACTTTCCAACGTCTCGCTGAACTCAGCGGTCGTCGGAAGTACAGTTTCAGCCAGTGGCTACGGCCTACTCAGTACTGACCTTCACACGGACTGCTGCATTCGACGCGGTCGTGTGAGGCTGATTTTCTCCACGTAGCGCTTGAGCTTCGCGGCCGTGGAAGAGCAAATTGTCGCACGTACTGCTGCATTTGACGCGGTCGTGATAGACATTGAATTGTCCGCACGGTTTTGAATTTTCACCCCCAGGGTAACCTTTGGTCGATACCCCGGTGGGCTTGCCGTTTCTCGTGTCGGAGCTGGAGAAAACCGGATTCTTCCCGCTTCCGACACGCTCGAGCAACGCTCCTTGACCGCCAGTGTGTACGTACCCTGTGCGCAGAGCACCGCAAAAGAGCACCGTGGTGTACGCTCCTTTAAACGTAAGACGTTTCGTGCGCCGTTAAGGGCTACACCACACCGCGCCTTGTGCGCATACGAGAACGGTGAGAAACTGCGGATTTGAGCAACATTTGGAGCCTTACAACCTCCACCTGTTGTCCATTCCTGCGGCATTTCAACCATCGCAAAAAAAGCGGAGAATTGAGAAATTAAATCTCTTCTTCCGCACTGCGATCGAACGTTTCTCCGTTTACGAGAACGTTCACATATACAGTCCACATAGACATCGCTCAGTTCGACGAGCACGGTCTGTTATTCCCGCTCCTGAGTGCGACTAGCACAGACAGGAGCGTGCGAAATAAAGCGAGACGGGCAACGCAACAAGCGTTACAAGGTATTAAAATCCAGCCTTGTCTTTCCTTGTTACAGACCAAACAACGAGGGCTGAGGGTGAGCGGCAGCCGTAGGTTTTTTTCCCCCCCAACGTCTGGCTGACGTCGAGGTGGTTTTTTTTCCTATTCTTTTTTTTGTTACTAATAAATTAAAATTTAAAATAAATAAACGGCTTGGCCGCGATAAGCGACCAAGCGAAAATATAAATCAAGTGCATCAATTTTTAATATACTTTTTCCTAAAGTCCTTTCCCTCGTAATCCGGACCCCGTTAGGCCAGGAAAACTCCTGGCATTCTAACAGTGCGCCTTATTCTAGACTACCACATTTAAGCATATTTGAGTGTAAGAGGCACTGTTGTGACCCTATGAGCCCTTAAATATTACCCCTTGACCCCCTGGCCCTCCAACTCCCGTTCAGGAATCAAAATAAACAAACGCCAAGAAGGTAAAAAATGACGAGTCTAAATTCGGCCGAAGATAATATCATAGAGGTCATCGTGTGGAAGGACAGTGGGTTTTCGGAGGAATAGAAAGCGAAAGTGGGAAAATATTTCTGGTCCCTATTGAAAGTAGGGACACAGGATCCCTTCTTTTAATAATTAAACAGTGGGTGTTGCCTAGAACTACAATTATCTCAGATTGTTGGAAAGCCTACAACATTTTGGAAAAAGAAGGGTATAAACATCTCACCGTAAACCATAGTTTACATTTTAAAGACCCAGAAACAGGCGCTTCTACGAATACAATAGAAACTACGTGAAGGCATAGTAAACACTTTTTGCCTGAATATTGTTGATTGGTATTTGCAATTTCACACGTTTTTTAATACTTTATGTAACATGTAATACCATAAATATTTTCTATTTTCAGCAAAAAAGATAATTTTATTGGGTACTTCAGTCATTACGTATTTTATAAATCTTCCAAGCAAGGAAAGAAATTTTTTATTAAAAGAAATTTCATTTGTTTCAGTGGAAAATATCAAAATATACCAGACTCAGATGATAATGAAATTTAACAATAAAAAAAAGTTAAACCAACGCACTGAATACATTAGTAATTTATTATATTGTCTAACCGTAAACACTGTTAGAGGAGGGTGGCAACATTTTTTACTGTTGCTGCATGTACTGTCTACCTATAAGTACTGTCTGAGTAGGTCTGGGTTATATGGAGGGGGTTAATTGTTGCGGCACATACTGTATACCTGACCGACTCATGCAAAGTCTATGCGTAAAAAAATGATTTTTATGCATACACGTTCTACAAATTCCCATTTGACAATGTGGCATTATCAAATTAGATCAATTATTTATAATTTGTAACATGAACATAGCAGCGATGGTCACTTGTTTCTACCTGTGCACCTGTTAAAATATACTTAATCTTACTTTTTTACTGTAACTTTACAAGCAGTTTATGAAAAAAATAATGAATTTCCGCAGATAATGAAATGCATATCAATAATGTACTGAATTAGACGAATCGAATGACGTACAACTCACCCCGATCGTTGAACGGGCCGTTTGCTAGGAATGTTCCGAAATATCTCTTGTTTATAATATAAATTCTGTTATTAATATTAATAGAAGTTTCTATGTTAAACAAAATTATATTATATTGTTATTTACCTCTGTTAACTGGCATGATCTGCGCAGCACGTGGTCGTTGGTAGCAGAGCGTGGTTGTGGCACACCAAATACTACACATAATTAATTTGAATACAAAACTTATATTTCTAAATTTACATTTAAACACGTGCAACTCCAGTTCAATATAACCGTATACCAAAGTCCGAGGAAGAAAAACACTCCAGAAAAATGGGGCGCATACGTGATCATCCGCCATATTTATATGTCTGATACCCACCAGGGATACCAACTGCTGAACTTGCAACTAGTGTTGGGATGCGGTTGTTACGCTATCACGTAAACGTAGGTTTAATGCACACAGCGCCACAACGGGAATTAATTGAAACCCGATTATTCACCGCCGAGTGCAGCATGTATGCTTTTCAACGTGGCCGATCAAGCTCGGGAAGGTAGAGAGAAAGGAAGGCATCTCTTAGAGATACTTAGTTTATTTTTTAAAGGCCGAATTGAACGAACGAAACGAACGATAGTCATTCGATAGCTTATCCAAAAAAAACCCTGTGTGCCAATTTTTAACTTGAAATCTCGACCGTGGGGGTAATAATGGGGTGAAAACGAAAATCATGTTTTTGTACAATTTCGCTTGACCTATTGAGTAAAAAAATGTAAAAAAATTCAGAGATATTTCGGGTACCGGGGCACATATTTTGGGAGATTTTCAGATTTTTTGATTGAAGTAACCAGGTAGTAAAAAATAAAAAACCGCAAAAAATACCGAAAAATGTCGATTACGTATTGAAGGAGGTCCGGAACTACTTTCATGCTTTTACAATAAACAGGTATTGCTATTACTATTATTCTCAATTTTTTTCAGATTTTTCATTTTGGTGCGCCGCAGTGAAAAAAATAAAAACCGATTTTTTCCTCATTTTCTGCGTATTAGAGTAACTTACGCGTTGAATTTTTATGCATTCTTCAATATATGAGTGTTTTGTAGGCTGTTTAATGTTTCTACACTAAGCAGAATTACATAACAATTGAAACAAATAAAATAAAGACAACCATTGGGCGCATATATCCTAGAAAATCAACGATATTTTCTACGGCGTCGATGGCGCAGCATTAGAATGCCCATTCGTAGGCTATTTAGCTGAATTCTCCTCCGTCGATAATATGATTTTGACGATCGAATAATGAAATTTTTAGAAATAATTGCTGAAATTTTTCCCACTTCTGATAATATCAATAAAGAAAATTGAAATAGAATATAAATGCGCGGCCGACCGCCTTACGGCGGCCGGTATAAGAAAATCTAACCCAGTCCTAATCCATTATATTAATTACTAGATAGAATAGTTGGGTTTAAATAAGGTTTGGGTTAGATTTTTTTATGCCGGCTGTCGTCAGGCGGCCGGCTACTCAAATCGAGTTTTTAAGCACACCCGTTATACGCATTCATTGCCGGCCGCCTCGATGTATATATAGAAACAATAAACAATCGGCGATTCAACGCTTGCACACACGCTGCCACAGGCACGTACGTATAGATAGAATTCATTCTAGTAGCAGCAATCTTTTTGAAGAAAAATCTCGAAAACTAAGGCCGAGCGGCGGTTATATATATAGGAAAAAGTTGTTCAAAATGTTGATCTCTACAACAGATTCGAAAATCATCGAAATCGGTGAGACCCCACCTTTTGTAAATAATTACCGTTTGATGAAATAACTTATAAAAAATGTTTACTGTCTCCCGGACTATGTTCGGCCACCCTTGGGAAAAATTGTAATGAGACATTCTAGAGGGCAAAATAAGACGAAAATCAAGAATATCAATTTCTTAACTGAGGCTTCCTTAAAAAGTTATTAAAAAATTAAATTAAAAAATTTCAAATCGTTCTAAAAAAATTAGGTTTGGTTGCGAAGGTCAATTCCAATTATTTTTGGCGAATAGACGTATCCCCGAAATCCTACGCAGTTTCGAGAAAAAAATTCAGGAATGTGGGCAAATTCGGTGAAATTGGAAAATTTCAAATCGTTCTGGAAAAATTATTTTCGGTCGCAGGAGCCAATTGCAATCACTTTTGCTGGATAGATATACCCCTGAAATTGATGGCAGGAGTCGAGGCGCGAGTGGAATATAATGACACAAAGGATAAAGGCACAGAAATATATATTCTATAACTGTTTGTACATATAAGAATACATTGCGGTGTTCCGCTCTCCATGTGGGAAAAGCGTACTAGAAGTAGAGGGGAGACCGGACACGGCTACCAACTGTTACTCACGCGTCGCACGGCGGTAACACTTCCCCTCGATGCTTGAGTAGCGATCGGGTATGACCGTTTTCATTCCAAGGAGATCTACACATTCCTTGTGTTTCGATCCTGACAGAGCCTTCGTTAACACATCTGCAGCCATGCGGTCAGAGGGTGCGTACTCCAAAGTTACTAGATTGTCTCTCACCGCATCCCGTACGAAGTGATGTCGGATGTCTATATGCTTAGTTCTGTTATGAAAGACAGGGTCTTTAGCCAACCGTAAAGCGCCTTGATTATCTCCAAAGAGCTTGATGTCCGACAATTCTTTAAGTCCAAAATTAGTTAATAATTTCCTCAAGTATATGGCTTCCTTCGTAGCTTCCGATATACTCATATACTCTGCCTCTGTGGAGGATAGAGCAACGGTCTTTTGCTTCCGAGATTCCCAGGAAATGGTTCCTCTGCCAAGGATAAATGCATACCCCGTATGCGATCGTCTATCGTGTTGACAACTTCCCCAATCGGCATCAGCGTATCCGACCAAGGATTCATTTTTCCGCTGATAGGAAATACCCAGATCTATCGTTCCCTTCAGATATTGAAGAACGCGCTTCGCCGCTGTCCAGTGAAATTCTCCGAAACACGTGTGTTTAAATAACGCGTTAATTTGTTATTAAGAAACGGCGGTTAAATTCTCGCGTGATCTATGGAAAAAAGGGGACATTTCTTATACGGTGTTGTCCTCAGTGTTCGCGACATTCCAGAGCCTTCTCTGCGTCGTAACCTGCTTCGGGAGCAATACCGTGTAGAAAACATCCAAATTTACCTTCAATCATAGTCACGCGATCGGCCCAGTAACGGTTCCATGAGAACAGGTGTTACTACGCCGAAATAACAGAGAGGATACAAGATTAATACGAGACAGACAATCTCCCCTCTCGCGAACGCGCACAAGAGGGTCTGTCTCTACGATCACTTGCTATCTGGTTCTCGACGAGTTCGCTTCTTCCAAGCCGACCTCGTCCAACACCGCGATCACGATATACGCGCAATTAAATCCGTTTAATTGTATAGTTACACCACAGAACCGAAACGGAACGAAATTAAGACTGTGGTAAATTCGAAAGAATTAACCTAGTCGGATTTCGTACCTCACGGTTTCGTGAGTTTAGTGATCGTTGTGTGAACAGAACCGTTCTGGAATCAAACGCAGCATTGAAACAATTTACAGTGAACAACCGGTGGCTGATCATAA
Source organism: Colletes gigas (assembly GCF_013123115.1). Lineage (NCBI taxonomy): Eukaryota > Metazoa > Arthropoda > Insecta > Hymenoptera > Colletidae > Colletes > Colletes gigas. Next base: position 26,556 of record NW_025106676.1, read on the forward strand.
TCGTGTGTGCACTTCAATAGTGTTCGATTATCGCCACCGTTGCGTCAATTGTTTCATAGCATAAGCGATTTCCCACATTAACAACCAGTGGCTGATAACAATCATCGTAACACTTAAATAGTGTTCGATTGTCGCCACCGTTGTGTGGAAGGCACGTACCGCTGTAATCAGCTGTCGTGCAACGAGAACCGAGAAAAACTTCTCGGTTTTCCTTGAATTTTTGTGCGATTCAAACACTCTGATAGGGGCCTTTTGGCGTATACCCTGAGTGGGATTGTCGTTTCCGAGGGTCGAAATTTCAGTTTGAGTACCACCCCCATAGGGGCCTTATTTGGCGCATTCCCTGGGTGCTCTCGGCTGAATTCGATTAGCTCGAACGTCGGTCACTCATCACCAGTGTGTACGGACACTCGGTGTAGAGCGACGTTCAAAAGGGCGCCGTGGTGTAAGCACCTTAACCTTCAGACGCTTCTAGCGCAGTTAAGGGCTTGCATCACACCGGTCCCGTACGGACCAGGAAACGACGCTGAATCACGGAGTGGACAATTTTTGGAGCCTTACAACCTCCAACTGTTGTCACCTCCAGCCAAAATTCAAGCCAGCAGCAGTGGGAAGATCGAGGCTCAAATCTTGTCTTCCCCATCTGCTATTAAAAGTTTCCAGAACTGCAGTCGAACGTTTCTCGATCACACGAGAAACGTTTAAGAATACAGTCCACTAACACAGTTGCGTATCGCTGTGAAGGAATCCCGCTCCTGTTTATCATAAACAGAGACAGGAGCGTGTGGATTGAAGCGAGTCAGACAACGCGACGAGCGTTGTCAAGTATTTACAGCCGAATTTCGGTCTCTGTTTGTTGCAGACGACCGAGACGCGAGCCGTAGTGGCCAGAGACCACGGCCAGGTTTTTTACGAGCCCGCTAACGGGCTCGGTTTTTCCTGGCGATTTAAAAAATTATAAATTTCTTCATTTTTGTTTTATTTAATCTTGTTTTTTTTATTAAATTTCAAACATTTTAAATAAACGGCCTAGTCGATTGACTAGGCGAAAGAAATTTACAGTGTACCGATTCACTTTCCCACACATTCCCACTCCCTCGTAATTCGGACTCAACGTTAAAGGGTGAGAGCGATAACAACTCGCACCTATTTTAACAACGTGTGATACTGGCTCAGACGATTCGCGGCATGCGCTATGTCGGGTCTCGTTGCAGTAGATAGATAGGTGAGCGATCCCACCAGCTCTCTATATGGTAAAGTACTCACTTTATCTTCGTTGGATCCTTCCGTTTTAGGTAATTTCAAATTAAATTCCATTGGGCTGCATACAGTGTTCGCTGAGGACATTCCGAATCTTATGAGTAAGTCTTTTATGTATCCGCCTTGTTTCAGCATAATACTGGATTCGTTTCGTGAAAAATCAATTCCGAGGCAGTGCTTCACTTCTTCTAGATTCTTTATTTCAAACGAGCGAGCCAAAAATCTCTTGAAGTTTTCAATTTTACTTCGATTTTGCGAGGCAATGAGTAGATTAAAATTAGTAATAAATCTTCTCCTCGACCGGTGTAATACATACATGTGTCAGCGCTCGAGGGTACAGCTCCGAACGTTTTTAATTCCTGGGTCAATCTGCAATGCCAATTTCGTGCGGACTGCTTCAATCCGTACAGAGCGCGTTTTAGGAGACATACTTTATTGCCACTCTTCAGCTCGTTCAACATTTTCCGGGACTTCTTCTTCGTTTCAACTCCATAATTTCCCGCTTCGAGAATAAACTCCAACGTTTCCTTCATTTGCTCCGGCACTTCCATAAATATTGTTTCATCAATTTTTCCATTCAGATACGCAGTAGTTATATCGATCTGATGCATTTCCATCTCGAATTTTGCAGCAATGGCACTCATTATACGTATTGAACTAAGTCTCGCAACCAGCGCAAACGTCTGGTTAAAGTCAATCCCTGGTTACTGCGCAAAACCTCGGGCAACCACTCTGGCTTTTCTTCGCTCAAGATTTCCGTTTGCTCCATATTTATTTCTGAGTACCAGTCTGCTCCCAATGACGTCACGATCTTTGGGCCGATCTATCAGATCCCAGGTATCGTTTTTTAAAATTGATTCGATCTCGGATGCCATTGCTTGATACCATTCGTTTCTGTCTTCTCCGGATAGAGCCTGCTTTACTGGTATTTCCGCGGCTAGTGCAAATTCCTCATCCGCGTAGTTGGGCTCCACCTGGACGTATTCCTTGCGAGGTCTTCCCCTTGATCCAGAACGGACCTTCCTGGGTCTTCCGCGACCTCTTCGTGAAGTTTCCTGCATTTGATGCGGTAATTCGCTTATACCGTCCTCTTCGACTGAATCTTGCAGTTCATGATCACTCCCAATAGGAGATATTTCTATTTCTGCTTCTGGTTCCTTACGTCCTTCATTTTCCGTCGTATCTTCCGTGAGTGAATCTTCGCACTGATGCTGTGGATCAATGTCAAATTCTTCGACGAACCTCACGTCTCTACATACCATCACTCTTCTTTCGTCAGAGACCCAAACTCGGTAAGCCTTCGCGTCTGCAGGATATCCTAAGAGAATTCCCTTCTTCGAGCACGGGTCGAAGTTCCCAATGTTCGGTTTTCCATCGACGAAATAAACGGTACAACCAAAATCTTTCATATTTCGTACATCCGGCTTCTTTCCGGTCCACGCTTGGTAAGGTGTTCTGCCTGACAAACTCTTCGTTGGGCATCGATTTCGTATGTAGTTAGCCGTAGACGGCTTTTGCCCAAAAAGAGGGGGGCAGCTTAGATTGCAGATGTAAACATCTGGCCATATCCGTGAGAGTTCGATTCTTCCTCTCCGCCAGGCCGTATTGGTCGGGCAGTAGGTGACGGAAAGTCTTCGTTTAATTCCGTGACTCTTCAGAAATTCGTCAAATGCAGCATTCTTATACTCCGTCCCATTATCCGATTGGAAATTCTTGATTTTTCTCCCCGCTTGATTTTCTGCATAGGCTTTAAATTCTTTAAATGCTCGCAGTACTTGGTCCTTGCCTTTCAACGTGTATATTTCGCACCAACGTGTGCTATCGTCGATAAATGTTACAAAATATCTCGAACCTCCGTTCGAGTGTACGCGCATAGGACCACACACGCCACTGTGGATTATTTCCAGCATTCCAGTTTTCCTGTTAGAATTCTTAGGAAAAGGTAAGCGAGTCTGTTAGGAACTTGGCGAGGTTTACGATACGGTCGCTTGTTACAGCTAAACGAGGAGTCAGGGCCCTAAAGAATCATTACAAAAATTGAAGCAATTAGGAAGGGCCCTGCTCCGTCGTCCTCAATACGATTGACGTGTCATAAACCTTACAACTAGTCGCGCGGTCGAGTAACGACCTTAGTACCTGGGCACGGTCCCCGGTCGGGTGTTAGGAATTTTCCATTTCCAGGGAGGTCTAGTTTGTACCCCGACTGGTGGGCGGCAACCTAGACTAGGCGGTTTTTGGAAATCCAACCACCGACCAGGGACGTCGACCGATTGGTCAGGTCCTTTACGCCTCATCGGCAATTTTAGTATATAAGAAGAACATTGGAAGAGTTTAGTTAGATTAGCAACAGAATCATAGTTAGAAACGTTACTGTATTACTTATTGAATTCAATAAACACCAAATACACAACCATTAATTTCCTTCAAACGAAGGTGGTCCTTCGAGTTTGTATTAGTCGGCACACACGTGCAAACTCAACAATTTCCGAACGAGCAACACTCGACCACGGAAAGAACATTGGTCCTTCGAGCCGGATCTGGTAGCAGCAGACATAGCAACGGTGGAATTGGAATTCAATACAAAGGTTTAGTGACACTAGAACCGAGGATTCTTTATTGGAAGGAGGATCTTCACAACAGCAGATTGGATCTGATATAGCAGAATCTCCCAGCATTCATCGTCGGAGATTTGCAACTTGCAACAAGGAATCACATAATTGATTCCCACAACCACATTCGTCGATCACTGGACAATCTCTTGGTGAGAAATCGTCCAAATTCTGCGGAGAACCTGTGGCAGCCAAAACAGCATTCAGGATAGAGGCAGTGCACGTCATCTTCGAAGGACGTACTCCACCTGAACGAGATAGCAACGTTGTCGCAGGAGACAATATCAACGGTCAACAGCGTACCTGGACAAGACGAGCCAGCATCGCCATCTCCGTCAATTGTTCCCTATACTGTAAGTCTCCTTTCAATTTCTAATTGCAAAGAATAGTGTATAAAATGGATAGTCAATTGAAAGAACTCGCTATGGAACGCGGAAGAATCAAGTCTGCCTTGACTCGCTTTAGGAATTTTTTCGATTCGTCTGCGAACACCACTAGTATAGAAATTCTCGAAAAACGTTTAAAATTAAACGAACCCTTACACGATAAATTTGATGAAATACAATCGCGAATGGAGACATTAGCAGTAGGATCGGATATTGAAACAATTCATGCAAAGGAACGGGATGAATTTGAAGTGGCGTACTTTGAAATTGTGACCGTTCCCCCGGGTGACGGTCCGTTTCGGATCGGGGGACGCGGAGGAAGGTGGTGGCCGACTCAGTCGGCTGCCCAAGGTTCGGTGCGTTGAGTGACGGAGGCGGTTTGGGTGGTATAGACGTTTATTCGCTAATCATGTAGAAGGCGGACAGTGTCTGCCACAAACGGTTGACGCGGACAAAGCTTAAGACTAACGGTGGACGCGGACAATGTTTACGACGAACGCGGACGCGGACAATGTTTAACGGCGGACGCTGGACGCGGACAATGGTTAAGACGAACGGTGGACACGGACAATGTTTAACGGCGGACGCGGACAATGTTAAAGACTAACGTTGGACGCGGCTTAGTACCTACGGTTTAGCGGTCGGTTCGCTCGGTGGTCACGGAGAGAGCGGTCGGTCGCTCGGCGGTCGCAGAGAGCGTTCGGTCGCTCGACGGTGGCGGTGAGCGGTCGGTCGCTCGGTAGAGAGACAATACCCTGCCGTCGCTTACCACAAGGCGGGCGATGGTGGCAGGGCCCGGGGAGGAAGACTAGGAACGGACTGTCGGTCACTATGGTAACCACTGACGGGCGGTGGGTAGTCGGAAACGGCTGAGGGGGTGAGTCGGGTAGGAGTACAATGCCCTACTGCCACTTACCACAAGGCGGGCGACGAGGTAGGGCCCCGGTAGGAAGGTAGGAGCGGACTGTCGGTCGCTATGGCGACCATTGACGGATGGGTTAGGTCAGAGCAAAAGCCGTGGCGGGAGCGGGCTGAAGCAATACCCTGCCGCCGCTTACCACAAGGCGGGCGTCTTGGCAGGGCCCGGGTAGGAATACTAGGAGCGGACGGTCGGTTACTAGGGTAACCACTGACGGAGGTATGGCGGTTCGGTCACGAGGGTGCCCCTCGCACACTCGTGTTTCCAAAAAGTCGGACTCGTACAGATTGGGGCGTATATGATACTACAGCAATCTCTCACCACTAAATCAGGCTTCGGTGATCTCGGCACGAGTCCGACGTCTCCGGCCGATAGCCCGGTTCTTATAATCCGCGGATGCGGTATTCGGTTGCGCGAATTCGCGGCCGCCTAGCGGTCGCGTGGCTAATTAGCGCCTCGCGAGATCGGTTGCGCGAAGGCGCGGACGCCTGGCGGCCGGGCGCGGTACTATCGGCCGCGGAGACATAGCGCGACGACGCTCGGTCAGCGCCTTGGAGGGGATATCGGCGTTACATCCCCCCCTTTCTTCCGGAGCGCGGACGCTTCGTCGCGTCACGCTGGCTTAACATTAGACATGGGGGGACTTGGTCCGGACACATAGATACACATAATCTGTTTATTAGGCGGTATACAAACTTACAGGCTAGCTTAACCTAGGGGTTCGGTGGGGACGGAGTGCGGGGGCGCACCGTGATGGTGCCGTTCCTGTGCCTCGTCACCACGAGGGTGGCGAGGCGCGCGGGGATCGTGTACCGCCGTCCGATCCTCAACCGTGCCGGGTTGATGCGGACGGCATCGCCGTCGGGGGCCCACTGCGGCGGGGCTCGGTCTTCGGCCGCCGGTGCTGCCGGGGTGGCTCCACCGGCGGCCGCGGTTTCGGTCCCTACTTGGACCGCGGTTTCGGTCGCTACGTCGACCGCGGTGTCGGTCGACGGTTTGCTCGCGGGCTCGGTCGGGGGGCTTGGGGTAGGGGCGTTGTCGGAGGTGGCCCGACGGGCTGGTGGAGGGCCCGAGGCTGGTCGTCCGGTAGGCCGGCTGGTGGGCTGGCTGGAGGGCCTGCTGGAAGGCCGGCTGGAGGGCTGGCTGGAAGGCCGGCTGGAGGGCGGCTGGAGGGCTGGCTGGACGGCCGGCTAGTGGCCGAAGGCCCGGTGGCTGGCCGATCGGTGGTCCGGCGGCTGGCGGCTGGCCGGCTGGGTGCCGGCTGGTGGGCCCGCTTCCTTGAGCTGGCTGCGGGCTGCGGGCTGGAGGCCCGCTGGGCGGTGGTTGGTCCCCTGGTGGGGGAAGGCACCCCCTCGTGGCCTGGTGGCGGTCCAGGGGTCAATCGGACCCGGTGGTTTTGGAGTTGGCTGACCCGGCGGACGGCTGGCCGGGTCGGCCGACTCGCGGCCCCTTCTGGCGGGGAGGCCACAGTCATCGCGGCCATCCCTTTGACGAGGTCGGGCTGGTGGGCCGGTCGGGAGACCGTGAGGTCGAGGGCCCCTACGGCGGAGTCCCGGATGCCGGCCCGCATACTCTTAATCGATTGATTACTCCAATGAAATTAATCGATTAATGTCCAATGAAATAAATAATAAAATTTATCTAATTTTATTTTCTGTCTCACTTCCTCTCGTGTTAATTTCTGAATCTGTTGATAACGTTGCAAGTGACACGAAAATGGTAATGGGGTCCCGGGATCCCAGAAACTCCGGCCGAAAAATTACATTAGGTGAAAGGTCTATTCATATCCCCTCAGGGGCTGTGTCCGGCAATCGTCGGCCGCAGTACGGGGCGTAGCGACCCCGAGGTACCTGAAGCTAATCACACCGTAAGCCTCCTGTTGGTCGTCACAACGACCCACTCACAATTCCTTTTTTTGGTTTTGTGAATGGTACGTGACGGCAGGAGAAGCGGGGGCCTTGGCTTAACCGCCTGGGCCAAGAGTATGGCGACTCTATAAAATCGCCCTCCAATCCTAAGCTATGGTGCGCGGCGATGGGATGCATGGTTGGGGGAGAAGGCCCAATCCCAAGCGACCACCTCCGGGGCACCTGCCGAACCCCCGGAGTATTAGGCTTACCCGGGTAAGGCGGCTCTGCCCGGGTGGACCTTTATTTCCGACCTACGCGTGGGAACTATATGGATTCAATAATTAAAACGGGGATGGGACGGGTTGTTGTGGATGGGGAGGACGAAGACGGTGTTGGGGCTAGGGTGACGGCGCTCGCGCCTCACTCAGCGCCTGGCCCGGCTTCGTGGAAGGTGGAGGAGGACGACGAGACTGCGTCAGTCTCGTCCTTCTCCTCCACGAGGAGCCACATAGGCTCCAAGAGGAAGCGGACGGGGCAGGCCGTCGACGGAGTGGACCGGGCGATGAACCCGGTCGTGATGGTGAGTTGCCTCAGGGACGAGGTGACCGAGGAGATATCCGAGAGGATCTCCTCGTCCCTGAGGCGGGTGGAGAAGGTGGCCGCTGCCTGCTCCTTGAAGGGGCAGAAGACCTGCGGGGCAGAGGCCCTGAGGGAAGCGGCCCAGAGGATGGGGGAGGCGGCGCAGGAGTTGTGCGGGCGAAATGCCCGGTTGCAGCTCCAGTTGGAGGAGGAGCGACGGGGGAGGATGAGGGCAGAGGCGCGCTGGAACAGCGCAGCCCTCCCTCCTATCCTCCCTCCTCCTCCACCTCCACCACCACGACCCACGGTCGTGGAAAAAAAGCGGAGTGCGGCGGCGGTGTTGCGGGGACCTTCCACCCGCACTCCGCCCGCGCAGAGTTCCCCATTCTCCTCAGAGGACGAACTTCTGAGGAGGATCGGGAACATGATCGACGGCAAGCTGGCCGCCTTCCGGGAGGAGCTCCTCCACGGAGGTGCGGTCGGCGGGAAGGCGGTGCCTCCCCGACCAAGGTCGGTTCGGGCGGGGAAGGCGAAGGTGGGGGGAGGGAAGGCTCCACCCACCGTGGCCGTTCCGGTGCCGCGGGTCGCGGCCCCCCAGGGGGGTAGTGTACCCGCGGCCCCGGTGCGCGCGTCCTCCGCGGCACCATCCCAAGGGGGGGTGTCGTGGAGCGAGGTGGTAGGGCGGAAGGCGAAGAGGGCGGCGAGGAAGGCCTCGCAGCCGCGACCTGCTACCTCGCCGCCCGCGGCCAAGGGAAAGGCCGCGAAGGTGCGACCAGGGCGCCCCCCTAAAACGGCAGCAGTGACGCTGACCGTTCCTCAGGGGGGCGACCTGACACTCGCGGGGGCGATGCAGCTCGCCAGGGATAATATATCCCTGGAGGAGCTCGGCATCGCTTCCGTGAGGGCGAAGAGGGCCGTGACCGGGGGTCTCCTGCTGGAGATCCCTGGTCCAGAGGGCGGCGAGAAGGCGGACCGACTCGCCCGGAGGCTCCAGGAGCAGCTGGGCGAGCGGGGTGTCCGAATCGCCCGGCCCACGAAGCGCACAGAGATGCGCATATGTGGGGTGGACGACTCGGTCACCGCGCAGGAGGTGTCCCGTGCCCTAGCGAGGGCGGGTGATTGCCCCGAGGAAGATGTGCGGGTCGGAGAAATCCGCAGGTCTCCTTCCGGCCTGGGGTCGGTGTGTGCCCGGTGTCCCCTCTCCGCCGCCCGAAAGGTGGCGGAATCCGGGAGGGTATTGGTGAGGTGGGTTTCGGCGCGAGTGGAGATACTCGCGCCGCGCCCACTCCAGTGTCACCGCTGCCTCGAGCTGGGGCACGTGAGGCAGTGGTGCACCTCGCCGGTGGACCGCAGCGGTCAGTGTTACCGCTGCGGGGCGAATGACCACCGCGCGAGCCAGTGCTCGGCGGCCCCCCACTGCCCGCTATGTGCGGACATGGGGAGGCCAGCCGATCACAGGGTGGGGAGCAAAAAGTGCTCTCCCCCCTCCCGGAAGGGGAAGAAGAAGGGGCCCACCCCGGTTCAAGCACCGCGGTTGCTGGTAGCGTCCACAATGGAGGTGGACGGTGCCACGGGGACGGACAGCCGGGAGGAGGCTGGGACGGCCGTTAAATAACGGCGCCCCGCCTCCTCCTCCAGGCCAATCTCAACCACTGCCGCGCGGCACAGGACATGATGTCCCAAGTCCTCGCGGAGTGGGGGGTTGGCCTGGCGGTCGCCGCCGAGCCGTACCGCGTGCCTGATCACCCACATTGGGTGGGCGACGCGGACGGTTTGGTGGCGACGGTATGGGGAGGTGGCGACGGGTCCCCGCCGTTCTCCATTCTGGAGCGCGGTCGGGGTTTCGTCGCCGTGGACTGGGGGGGGAGTCGCCGTAGTGGGGTGCTACATCTCGCCCCGCAGCGGTCACGCCGCGTTCGAGCTGTACTTGGCCGAGGTCGCGAGATGCGTGCAGCGCTGCGCGGCCCGGCCGGTGCTGGTCCTGGGGGACTTTAACGCCAAGTCGGTGGCTTGGGGATCCCCTAGGACCACCGTTCGCGGCGGGATCCTGGGCGACTGGGCGGCGGGGCTCGACCTTCGGTTACTGAACCGGGGGTCGGAGCACACGTGCGTGCGGCGATATGGGGGGTTTATCGTGGATGTTGGATTCGCGACCCCCAACGCCGTGCGCATGGTGTCGGGTTGGCAGGTGGCCCCGGAGGCAGAGACACTCTCCGATCACCGGTATATCCGGATGGAGGTCTCTGCCGCCGGGGCTGCATCCCGGCACCGCCGCCCGGATGGCACCCCACCGCGCCGCTTGGCGCTTCGGCGCCTGGAGAAGGACGCCCTGATGGCAGCTGCCCTCGCTGCAACTTGGCCGCAGGTGGCGGCCGAGTTGCCGAGCATGGAGGATGAGGCTGCCCGACTCGGGGTACTAGTCGCAAACATTTGCGACGCGTCGATGCCCCGGGTCGGGCGAGCTTCTCCTCGCCGGGCGGTGTACTGGTGGTCGGCCGCGATCGCGGAATTGCGGGTCGCGAGTGTCCGCGCCCGACGCCAGTACGCCCGCGCGCGCCGTCGTCTACGACCGGACGATGGCGTGGCGCGAGCGAGGGCTTTGTCGTGGGGAAAATCTTCGAAAGACTCCCTCCCACCTCTTTGGGGAGAGGCGGGAGGGGTGTGTGGGATTCCCCGCGCCCATTACTTTTCTAACGGGCGCGGGACCTGCCCACTAAAAACCCCACGGTGACCCTTCCGCACGATTTGGGAGGTTACCGGGAATCGCTCGAAGCATACTTCCGGTATCCTCCCCGTGCCCGCGCTTTGCGCCCACCCGCGGGGGGACAAACGGTCCCCCCCGGTAATCGCCCTGTCTCATAGCGGCAGGACGAGGCCACATCGTCCTGCCGCCATCCGTCCCGGGGCCGCGTCTAGTGGCGGCTGCGAGCCCCAACTCGCAACCGCCGCGACCCCGTTTCTACCCCTCGGAGGCCGGCAGCTCAAGGCCGCACCAGGCCACCGAGGGTGCCGCTCCGTGCGCCGGACCCGGACAGGAGGCACTGCCACCCCATCCGGTCCGACCCTACGCCGCCTGGCGGGAGGGGGCTCCTATCAGGACCCCCCTCCCAGCCTGGGTCATGCGCCACGCCGAGGGGGCCGCCCGCGTCGCCTGACGCCCAGGCGACGCTCTCTCGCCACCAAACGAGCGCGAGCCTCAGCGCGCCGCTGACGCTCGCGCTCCCTTCCCGCGGTCTCCTTCTGCAACATTACGATTTCGCAGAAGGAGGCCACGGCCCTCCACTTCTCCTCGCTGCCGAGCATGGCGCGTACCATGCCCGGCAGCGAGACATCCCGCCCGATGACGCCGACCAGGACACGGCGCTCCCCCTCCCACGCAGTGCATACCTCGAGGGTATGTTCCGCCGTGTCCTGCTCAGCGTCACAATGGCAGCAACGCGCCGTCGGCTCCTTCCCTATCCGGCACAGGTATCTCCCGAAGCTGCCATGCCCCGAGAACACCTGTGCCATCCGGTAGGTGAGGCTTCCATGGCCTCTGTCCAGCCACTCACATAGGAGTGGCCGAACAGCCCCGACTGTCCGGTGCCCCGCGGTAGGCAGAGCCAACCGCTCTTGCCACGCGTGCACCACGGACTGCCGGGCCTGGCGCTTCAACTCGCCCCAAGCAGGTTCCTGCACACCCGGGACCGCCCCCACCCCCGCGCGACGGTCGACGCGGTGACGATACATCATCGCGTGCGACCGCGCGAGGAGATCCATGGGCGGCATCCCCGCAAGAACCGTCGCCGCCTCATGTGACACGGTCCGGTACCCGCGGACGACCCTTAGAGCCATCCGCCTCTGCACCCGACGCAGCATAGTCATGCCGCGCCGGGAGGCCGCCAGGTCGTCCGCCCAGACGGGGGCCCCGTATAGGACCACCGACTGAACCATTGCCACATAGAGGCGGCGAACTCGGCCCGCCGGGCCCCCCAGGTTGGGCAGAATCCGGCCCAAAGCCCCGACCATCCTCTCCAGCCGGGGGACCAGGCAGCGGAAATGCTCCTCGAAGCGCCAGTGGCTATCGAGGATCAGCCCCAGATACCTCATCTGGGGCTTCACCTCGATATTAGCCTCACCCACGCGGATCAGAGGGGGTGGCGGATCCTGCCGAGGTGAATGGAACGCTATCACCTCGGTCTTATGGACCGCCACCGTCATCCCCATCCCTCTGATCCGGTCGACGACGCGTTGCGCCCCCTCCTCCGCGAGACGCTTGGCCCTCCCCCAGTGCGCCCCGACGGCCAGCACCAGTGTGTCATCTGCATAACACACGGCGCTGACGCCGTCGGGGAGGTCGGCCCGCAACACTGCGTCGTACGCGATGTTCCACAGGAGTGGCCCGAGGACCGACCCCTGCGGAACCCCGCAGTACACCTCCCTCCGGATATGCCCATCCCGACTGACTGCCGGGCCTGGCGCTTCAACTCGCCCCAAGCAGGTTCCTGCACACCCGGGACCGCCCCCACCCCCGCGCGACGGTCGACGCGGTGACGATACGGGTTGCTCTGCATGTCGCCATCAAACGGGCCAAGACCCGGGCATGGAAGGATCTCCTCCAGACCCTCGATGACGATCCTTGGGGGCGCCCGTACAAGGTGGTGCTGAAGAAGCTCCGCCCGTGGGCGCCCCCCGTCACCGAGGGTCTTGACCCCCGGCTGCTGGAGGACGTGGTCAATACTCTTTTCCCAATTCGGGTGAGGGGACCACGTCCTCCGGTGGAGGCGGCAGTCCCTAGGGAGTGGGCGGCCGAACTGGGGGTCACTCAGGGGGAGCTGGCCGCGGCCATCAGACGGCTCGGGGCGCGTAACACGGCCCCGGGTCCGGATGGTGTGCCCGGCCGGGTTTGGGTCTTGACCCAGGGCGTCCTTGGGGCCGACCTCAGGCGGTTGTTCGACCGATGCCTGAGGGACGGGCGATTCCCCCCCAGTTGGAAGGTGGCGAGGATGGTCCTCCTCCGGAAGGAGGGTCGGCCCGCGGAGTCTCCCTCCGCATACCGGCCCATCTGTCTCCTCGACGAGGTGGGCAAGCTCTTCGAGCGGGTGATTGCTGCCCGCCTCGTCGAGCACCTGTCGCGGGGTGCCCCCGGCCTGGCCGACTGCCAGTACGGTTTCCGGGAGGGTCGATCGACCATCGACGCGATAGGTCGTGTCAGGGCCCTCTCGGAGTCGGCCGTCTCCCGGGGAGGGGTGGCTTTGGCAATATCCTTGGATATTGCCAACGCCTTTAACACCCTGCCCTGGGAGGAGATAAGGAGGGGGCTCGAATATCATCGGGTCCCCCCCTTGTCTCGGGGCGGTCATCGGGGATTATCTCCGCGGCAGGTGGATCGAGTATCCGAGCCGGGATGGGCATATGCGGAGGGAGGTGTACTGCGGGGTTCCGCAGGGGTCGGTCCTCGGGCCACTCCTGTGGAACATCGCGTACGACGCAGTGTTGCGGGCCGACCTCCCCGACGGCGTCAGCGCCGTGTGTTATGCAGATGACACACTGGTGCTGGCCGTCGGGGCGCACTGGGGGAGGGCCAAGCGTCTCGCGGAGGAGGGGGCGCAACGCGTCGTCGACCGGATCAGAGGGATGGGGATGACGGTGGCGGTCCATAAGACCGAGGTGATAGCGTTCCATTCACCTCGGCAGGATCCGCCACCCCCTCTGATCCGCGTGGGTGAGGCTAATATCGAGGTGAAGCCCCAGATGAGGTATCTGGGGCTGATCCTCGATAGCCACTGGCGCTTCGAGGAGCATTTCCGCTGCCTGGTCCCCCGGCTGGAGAGGATGGTCGGGGCTTTGGGCCGGATTCTGCCCAACCTGGGGGGCCCGGCGGGCCGAGTTCGCCGCCTCTATGTGGCAATGGTTCAGTCGGTGGTCCTATACGGGGCCCCCGTCTGGGCGGACGACCTGGCGGCCTCCCGGCGCGGCATGACTATGCTGCGTCGGGTGCAGAGGCGGATGGCTCTAAGGGTCGTCCGCGGGTACCGGACCGTGTCACATGAGGCGGCGACGGTTCTTGCGGGGATGCCGCCCATGGATCTCCTCGCGCGGTCGCACGCGATGATGTATCGTCACCGCGTCGACCGTCGCGCGGGGGTGGGGGCGGTCCCGGGTGTGCAGGAACCTGCTTGGGGCGAGTTGAAGCGCCAGGCCCGGCAGTCCGTGGTGCACGCGTGGCAAGAGCGGTTGGCTCTGCCTACCGCGGGGCACCGGACAGTCGGGGCTGTTCGGCCACTCCTATGTGAGTGGCTGGACACAGGCCGTGGAAGCCTCACCTACCGGATGGCACAGGTTTTTTCGGGGCATGGTCGGCGTCAACGGGCGGGATGTCTCGCTGCCGGGCATGGTGCGCGCCATGCTCGGCAGCGAGGAGAAGTGGAGGGCCGTGGCCTCCTTCTGCGAAAGCGTAATGTTGCAGAAGGAGACCGCGGGAAGGGAGCGCGAGCGTCAGCGGCGTGCTGAGGCTCGCGCTCGTTTGGTGGCGAGAGAGCGTCGCCTGGGCGTCAGGCGACGCGGGCGGCCCCCTCGGCGTGGCGCATGACCCAGGCTGGGAGGGGGGTCCTGATAGGAGCCCCCTCCCGCCAGGCGGCGTAGGGTTGGACCGGATGTAGTGGCGAGTTGGGGCTCGCAGCCGCCACTAGACACGGCCCCGGGACGGATGGCGGCAGGACGAAGTGGCCTCGTCCTGCCGCTATGAGACAGGGCGATTGCCGGGGGGACCGTTTGTCCCCCCGCGGGTGGGCGCAAAGCGCGGGCACGGGGAGGATACCGGAAGTATGCTTCGAGCGATTCCCGGTATCCTCCCAAATCGTGCGGAAGGGTCACCGTGGGGTTTTTAGTGGGTAGATCCCGCGCCCGTTATAATGGGCGTGGGGAATCCCACACACCCCTCCCGCCTCTCCCCAAAGAGGTGGGAGGGAGTCTTTTGAAGATTTTCCCCACGACAAAAGGGCGATCGGCGGTTATATGTATAGGAAAAAGTTGTTCAAAATATTGAGTTCTACAACATATTTGTGCCGTGCAGGGCGTGGCACACAGAATGCCGGAGAAGGATAGTCGAGAAGTCGGGAAAATCACGCGAGACCTGTTGCTTTTACAAACACACAGAGTACCCGGCAAGGGGGTACAACTTTTATTTAAAGTAAAGCAGCTGCGAAGCGCATAGTCGCCGGCATGCATACAGTCACGCAGTACCAATGAAAATAAAAAATAGCGAAAAATAGCGAAAACTCAAAACGGCCATATGGTAAATTAACAAATCAATTTCGCGTACAAATCAGAGCCGCGCTACAGGGAGCCGACAAGAGACGGGAAGCAGCCTCGATAGAACGGGAAAGAATTCCCAAACGCGGAGAAATCCCGAGACGGAACACACGTGCTCGGGATTCTTTGGTAAGAAATTCGGTGTTCCTTCGAACGGGGGCCTCGGATACCACGAGACTAATCCCTAAAAGGAACACAGAAGCACCGGACTCACGAGAGGAAAAGGAAGAGCGACGTCCGAATTGGCCTCGGAATGCCACGAGACAAATTCAGATTAGGCCAAAAAGAAGGCTGCAGAACAGCAGGAGCTAACAGGTAGCTGAGTTTGAGCCCCGTTTGGAATAACGCACAGAACAGGACTGATCAGTCCGCTCGCTCCCGTCGCAGGTCGGCTCGGTGCCTGTCACAGCGCATGCGCGATCACATACGGGGGAACATTTCGCCGCTAGCCTCCTTGGTTGCCGATCGCCTCTCTCCCCACCAGAGCCGGCAGCTCTGACGCACTTGGAAGAGAGAGAACACTCTCGCGAAACGCAAATCACTGACACTTCTCTCACTTTATCACGGGAGAACCGTTGATCGGTTTGAACAATATTCAAAAATCATCGAAATCGGTGAGACCCCCCCTTTTCTAAATAATTACCTGTTAGAAACGTAGAAATCAAGGAATGCCTGAAGCAGGCCATGTGCTTCTCCTTGGCGCGCCTCCCCCTCTTAAAGGAGGATCGGCCAGAATGTTTAGACAAAGAAGGACCGTCCTGGGTTCTAACGGTACGCAGTGGGGATAAGTAGAGGGGATACGACATTTGCATCTTGGACGAGTTCTGAGCTTGTACAGAGAAAATACTGATATGCATAATAAAATTACCATCGCAATTACATTAATTTATTATGTACAAATTACAAATTTCTCTGTTTGGTGTTTCTACCCTTTATCGCGGGTTGCACTTATACAGGGTGTCCCACGTAACACTTTTCACGATTTTTCAAGTATTTGCGATAATCTAACTCTTTTTTTATTGGAATGCACAGCTAATCGGAAACTGATCAGCTTTTGTCTAAAATATTTTTTTGACAGATTACCGCAAATATTTGAAAAATCGTGAAAAGTGTTACGTGGGACACCTGGTATATGTCATTACACAACAAACCGAATTTTTGGGATTTCCTGTAGTACTAAAACAGCTTGAAACACATTTAATATTTAACAATCGTCAAGCACAAATTACTACAAAAAGTTATCGATTCCTTATGGATCTCAGAATCGATCAAGTTTTGAATCGGCCAATACTTTTGCGAGGTTGGAGTCGGACTATACTATCCAGGGTTTCAAATGTTTCGAATGTGGCTAGAGCCTCGAATTCGACCAGAGCAGAAGTTCGAAGCGGCCAATAGTTTCTAAACCTTATGCTCGGTCAATACTTTTCAAACTTTGTAATCTTTGGCACCGTGAGTTTCGAAATAATCGAATAGTGTTCACCAGGTTCGAAACTGCAAACATTTTCAATGATTTGAAGCTTCGAATCTGTATTTCATACGATTCGATACACGTTTGGAATAAATACATCATCACTAGCATGCAATTTTTGTGTCCTTATTTCACTTACATATATCTAGATTTTACTATAAATTTTAATTGCTTCAAAATACATCGTACTGTCATGCCGTAGGCCCCCATAGAAAATAAGTATTACTCATAGTGATAAGGTTAGTCATAAGCGATACTCGAAGAAGATGACGAACTTGTTGACTCCTTTATGGGGTAAAAACAAATGCGTCATACACCCAGACCTAACCCGGTTGTACCTAAACCAAAATTATAAAAGCGTACCGCTCCTGGCCCTCCGGGCTCATTTGGACATTTCATCTTGTAAAGAGTGCATCAGTGTTCAGTCTCCGAATAAACCTTAGAGTATATCCTGATATCTTTGTCCGAGTGCTTGAACCTTTCCCAATCAAAAATCAACCTAATATTGTGACGCCGCAACTATTTGGACGAGTCTGCAGCTTACGGCATAACAATAAGGACAATTTTATGGTGGCAGCGGTGGGATAGGCCAACAGAAGACGACAAAGGGACGAGCTCCACTCTAAGCTTTCGAGACTATGAAGATAATTCTTGGGTAAGTTGATCAATTTATGCCATTTTCGACTTACCGTGAGCCCAAGAACGTAATTGAAACCGACTCATCAAGCGAAAACAGTATCATGAATACTAACGCGAGTTTTAAACACAACCCGGAAGACCTCGCCGAGGCTGGTTCTTCGAGGGAACTGCTAGATTCAAATACTATTCAGCAACAGATAGATATGCTAACGAAGAATTGTAACGCAATGATGGAACAAATCAGGGCACTCAAACTACAAAAAGACGGTATAATTCGTAAAATCACCGACGATGATTCTTCGGATAATCAACGAAGCGGTAGCGAAATAAACACACCACTCCGAACGCGAACATTAGTCCAGTATTCTAAGGACACAAAGGTAGCTTTAGAAATGATTGGAGAATTCGACGGATTTAATAGACCGGCTGAAAAATTCATATTAGAAGTCAGGGAAATGAAACAAATGGTACCGGATCAAGTCATTTATCTTAACATGTTACGCGCGCAGAAACTCAAAGGAGACGCTAAAATACTAATAGATCAGCAAGACATCAGTGATATTGACGACTTAATAGACGTGTTGAAAACAGAATACGGACTGTCAAAGTCGTATCACCTACTGCAACAGGAACGCACAATTTTAACACAAGGAAGACGCGACGTTAGAGAATTTACACGCAGTTTCAATTTGCTAAACCGCGACATACAGCGAGCTATTAATCAAATGCCAGATCTCTCGCCTCGAGAAAAACGCGCAGCACTAGTGGTAGAAGAAAAGAACGCGATAGATCTTTACATACAAAACCTAAACGACACTTTAACAAAGGACGTACAGTATATGCGTCCAATGACACTGCGAGAAGCACAGCAAATTGCTTACGAAGCTCAAAGACGAAACGAATTACGCGAAAGAGCTAGAAGTACAGTCCAACGCGCGCAATACCCGTCGCGACCAAATAGGAGCTATCGGTTGGACGATATACCACCTCGTGCCGAAAAGCAACCCTCTCGCGAGATCCGTCCGTATCGAGAACAACCAAGATTCACGCCGAGGCCAGACAGGGACAGAAATTTCCAATCAACGTGCTTTAAGTGTCAGAAAGTAGGTCATTATTCACGCGATTGCCCTAAGAACCAAAATTTTTTGCGCAGTGAACAAATCCGACCGACCACCGGGAATAAAGTATTTACAATCGGACGAGACAAGAGCAATGGAGGATGAGAGCGACCGCGAGTTAGCTGCAAGAATAAAATATCCATCGGAGTCAGATTGGGAGGAAGCCGAGGCACCTTCCTCATCGATACCGGTGCAGGAATAAATTTAATTAAGCGTACCCCAGCTAGAAATTTACCAACGCGACCTGGTATTAATACATTTTATGGAATAGATAATATGGAAACCCAAACTACGCGAGAAGCCAAATTAACTATAGGCGAAAAATCACATGTGTTAGCTATCGTAGATGATTCATTTCCTATAGAAGAGGATGGGCTCTTAGGAATGCCCTTCCTGTCTTCCGAGGAAGCAGGGATCAACATCAAGAATAAAACAATAAAGTTAACCAATACATTGAAGCGCGTTTTGCACTTACAAAGTATCAAACAGCCCGGACGAGTCGAGCTATTAGATAGTCAGACGCGACTTGATCATATATTGGATCCAAAAGTTCGTCAGCGAATAAAAGAAATTGTATTGGATCATGCAGAAATATTTTGTTTACCCGATGATCCTTTACCTAAAACGAGTTTAGTAGAGCACACGATACCCACGACGGACGATATACCAGTCCACACGAAGCAGTTCAGGTATCCTCCAGGACACTTAGATGTTATTAAGGAACAAGTAAAAGATATGAAAGAGAAAGGGATTATCGTAGATTCCGACTCTCCATACAATTCCCCCCTTTGGGTGGTTCCAAAGAAAGTAGACGCCAGTGGAAAGAAGAAGTGGAGAGTCGTGGTAGACTTTCGGCAATTGAACGAGAAGACACCTCAGGACGCCTATCCATTGCCGAACATCGAAGAAGTCCTAGACCAGTTAGGAAGAGCGCGATGGTTCTGTGCTTTCGACCTGGCTAGCGGTTTTCACCAGATAGGAATGAAGACCAAGGATCAGAAGAAAACTGCATTCAGCACTCCGGCAGGGCACTACGAGTATACCCGCATGCCATTTGGGCTCAAGAATGCACCAGCGACGTTTCAACGGATGATGGATCAAGCCTTGAGGGGATTGACTGGCAACATCTGTTTCGTCTACCTAGATGACGTGATCGTGTTCGCGGCAGAACTAGAAGAATTATATAAACGTTTAAATACTCTTTTCGATCGATTTCGCGAAGTAGGGTTGAAACTTCAACCAGATAAGTGCGAATACCTTAAACCCGAATTACAATATTTGGGACATCTCATAACTAAGGAAGGAGTAAAGCCTAATCCCGAAAAGATTAGGGCAGTAAAAGAATTTCCAAGACCAAAAGACCGTAAGAATATCAAACAATTTTTAGGACTAGCGGGTTATTATCGACGCTTCATACCAGGATTTTCGAAGACTGCAAAACCATTAAACACACTTCTGAGGAAGGACGCAAAGTTTGAATGGGGCACGCGACAACAAGAGGCGTTTGATATTTTCAAGAACGAACTCTGCGGAGATCGTGTTTTGGTGTACCCGGATTTCGCCAAGGAATTTATTTTAGCCACCGACGCTTCGGGAGAAGCTATTGGAGGGATACTGGCTCAGAAGGGCCCCGACGGAAAGGAAAGACCTGTTAGCTTTGCCAGCAGGACACTTAACAAAGGAGAATTAAATTATTCAACAACCGACAAAGAATTATTAGCAGTTGTTTGGGCTGTAAAGCATTTTCGACCCTATCTGTATGGTCGAAATTTCAAGATTATTACGGATCATCAACCATTGAGATGGCTGTCAACGCTGAAGAATCCAACGGGAATCAAGGCGCGATGGAAGATCACGTTAGAAGAGTACAATTACGAAATTATTTATAAAAAGGGATGTTTAAATACAAATGCAGATGCTTTATCGCGCAATCCAGTTTTATATTCCGATTACTATAAATCGCGTTGGACAAAAAGTATAAGAATTTGTGAAATCGCACCTCAGGATGCGGTAATTGTTCGCTTTGAAGACGGGAAAGCTAGACTAGACTTAACCGATACTGAAATTGTAATTTATCGGGAGGATTTCGATTTATCCGAAATTTGCGAAGAACTTCTAACATTATTAATCTCGGAGCCGATCGCTTCTATAGCCATTAATATGTACGACTTGATAGGATATTGTAATTGTACAGAACAGGATATTAAAAAGATATTTTCGCGTGTATTTCGAGAAATTCCACGAAATAACGTCATTAATTTAATACAAAATGCCTTAAACGAACCTGAGAGTGACGAAGAGAAACAACGCATACTGAGTAATTCACACGGTAATATTCTGACGGGTCATTTAGGTATTAAGAATACAATTACAAAAATATTGAAGAATTATGCATGGAAAGGACTCTATAAAGACGTGGCAAACTTTATTAAACAATGCCCAAATTGTCAACGGGGCAAAATAGAGAGAAGACCGACAAAAATGCCGCTGTGTATAACAGACACACCGCGACGTTTTAATGATAAAATAGCGATAGATATAGTAGGGCCTTTTAATGAAAGTTCGATGGATCACAGATATGTGTTAACTATCCAAGACCAATTAAGTAAATTCATAGAAGCTGTAGCCTTAAAGAATCAACGGAGCGAAACAATCGCTACAGCGCTCATGAACACCTGGTTCTTGCGTTACGGTGTACCAAAGACAATTTTGACAGACCTAGGACAGAACTTTACCAGTAATTTAATGCAGGACTTTGCAAAATTATTTAATATAAATTTACAGCACACAACCGCTTTTCACCCAGAGTCTAATGGATCATTAGAGAGAGCGCATGCCACACTTAAGGAATTTATTCGAACACAATTGATAATGGACGATACTAACGAAGACTGGCACAATTATTTGCAAGGAGCTGTATTCGCATGGAATACTGCACCACATCAAAATAAACTCGTACCGTACGAACTAGTTTTTGGACGAGACGCACCAATAGTCGATCAACTTTTAAACGATTCCACAGACGTAGACTATTCTAATTTATTGACTGCACACAAGACACACATACGTAAACTGACATTACATGCCGAAGACGTACTACAGGATATTAAAGCTAGAGTTAAGAAAGAATATGATAAACATATTAAACCATTATCATTAGAAATAGGTGACTATGTATGGGTTAAGAATCAGGGTAGGGGCAGACTACAAGGACTAACAAATCCTTGGGTAGGTCCGTATAGAGTTATAGACGTCAAAAATGTAAACGCACTAGTAGATGTTAAAGGAAAAGTACAAAATATTCATCTCAATAGATTAAAATACGCTAATATGAACTCTGTTACAGATTAACGCTAGCAGTAATATGCTATGCAACATCGTGGAAAATAATGCCAATAACTCTGCGCTTTGATATAGGATCAGTACCACCCGCAACCAAAACTATTAGATTTAAGCCATTAAAATTTTGAATATTATAATCAAAATTTTAAAAATAAGGAAAGGGGTGTCATGCCGTAGGCCCCCATAGAAAATAAGTATTACTCATAGTGATAAGGTTAGTCATAAGCGATACTCGAAGAAGATGACGAACTTGTTGACTCCTTTATGGGGTAAAAACAAATGCGTCATACACCCAGACCTAACCCGGCTGTACCTAAACCAAAATTATAAAAGCGTACCGCTCCTGGCCCTCCGGGCTCATTTGGACATTTCATCTTGTAAAGAGTGCATCAGTGTTCAGTCTCCGAATAAACCTTAGAGTATATCCTGATATCTTTGTCCGAGTGCTTGACCTTTCCCAATCAAAAATCAACCTAATATTGTGACGCCGCAACTATTTGAACGAGTCTGCAGCTTATGGCATAACAGTACTATACAATTGTAGAAATCTACACGAATTAATATTTCAATTTTTGGTCAAAAAATATGTTCCTTATTGTCTACACTTTCATACTCTACATTATTGACGCCACATAAATGTTATTTTATTTTGTATAGTAGAATTTTTAAATGAATGCATAGTAATCAAGTTTTGTTGGAAACATTATTGTGGAAGATTTTAGAGTGGGGTTGCATGTTGATTAAAATAAAATATTGCCGTGAAAGTCTTCTTCATTTATATACGCGCTTCGTGGGAGAGTATGTGTTGTATTTATTGTAAATAATAAATGATGATCTTTGCCTGTATAAAGAAAAATCTTAGTGGGTCCAACGAGTCTAACGGTCTCTGCTGTTTCTCACCGAAGGACAGAGTAATAAACACGGTGAAGACATAGAGTTTCTTTTTCAAGTGGGCGACACATTTTCTTTACTTACGATTTTCATAGCGATAGGACATCCTTCCTAGCCGCAAAATAAGCTTTCTCGAAAACCTTTTTTCTCGCCGTTTTATGCGTATTATATAAAG
Source organism: Colletes gigas (assembly GCF_013123115.1). Lineage (NCBI taxonomy): Eukaryota > Metazoa > Arthropoda > Insecta > Hymenoptera > Colletidae > Colletes > Colletes gigas. The sequence continues at coordinate 49,085 of NW_025106676.1, forward strand.
TAAAGTATGCAACAAACTTTTGTATATTTTTGTTAGAATTAAAGAAAATAAACTCAATTTGTTCAATATTTGTTTATTAATTTAGAAAAATAAAAGAAGGGTAACAAACAAAAAACTGTGATAACTCGAAGCACATTTTACCATCCTCGTGGGCACATACAAACTCACTCCAAGCTCGACACCCAAAAAACATAAGAAAGGGGACATACAGCAATGTAGCCAACCACACAAAACAAAAATAACTTTTACTACATATTTTTAACAATTTTTTAGCAAATAATAATTCATATTACTACACACAGCAAGCTAGTATTCGAGTTACAATAATGAAATGAATCAGAATGATTGCGTTTATGAGACGGGTAATATACGAAACGAGACGAGTAATCGTACGAAAATGCATATATTGTCAGCATTATGCTTTCTCGGGGAAGGGAAGGGGGAGGCCGTATGTATCGAAACTGACGCTTCACTTTTGCTATGGTTTCACCTTCAAAGCCTTCTTCATTAGGCGCCATCTCGTAGCGACAGCATGAACTGAATTTGTCACGTGACTTGCACTGCTATTACCCATGTAATGGCGGAACTCGCTTTTTGGGAATACAATTCCGAAATAAGAGATTTTGCTCTTATGTGAGCAGCTTTTGGGTCGGATGAGGTCTTATTCGAAAGAGGAAGGTCCAATGCAGCGCGCGCTGGTCAGCATTGGACTTGCACAACTCTTTTAGTAACCTAAAAAGACCTCGATTCTGTGGCTGTATTTTGTCAATTTTTTTTCTCGACTTTCGACGTTGATATTAATAAATGTGAACTCTTTCGAATGAGACCTCATCCGACCCAAAAGCTGCTCAAATAAGGGCAAAATCTCTTATTTCGGGCCAAATTTTGTCGGTTTACAGCACGCTGCATTACCCGTGCCTAGCCCCGGGGTAGGCACGGCACGTGACCTCGCCGATTCGGCAGGTCGGTATTACAGCAGATATTCTATGCACAGAAATGGTAATACCATCAGATACGCTGCCGCCTAAAGAAATCAGAGGCAGCTGCTTGCTATTGCCATATACCATTCCGAACAGTGTGACCAATCGACAATAGTAACGGCGAACTTCCTTAGCGTCTAACAGAGTGGTGGGGATAGCAGGTATACATATACTACTAACCCAGCCCTCGATTCTACGGCTGTATTTCGTTCATTTTTTCCTCGACTTTCGACGTTTATATTAATAAATGTGAACAGAATCTCGTTCGATTTTGACCAGAGCGCACTGCATTGGACCTTCCTCTTTCGAATGAGACCTCATCCGACCCAAAAGCTGCTCATATAAGGGCAAAATCTCTTATTTCGACATAATTGAGTACATCGAAATCGACAGTAATGACGGCGAACTTCCTTAGCGTCTAACGTAGTGAAATAAAGAACGCTAGTGTGAGCCTTTCCTTCTTGCTCTTGTAAAAGAGAAACAACTGAAATACGACCTCGCGATAAGCGGCATACGATTCCAAGCCTCGACTGCCCCAGCATTTTTACTTTCCGACCTATGTAAGGTACAATAAGGAAATTTATGAAGTATCATAATGTAAAAAAAATGTCGAAATTTTTTTTTAGCGGAAATACACGTTTTAGGACCCCCTGATCATATTGTGACTATTAAAAAAAAAGACTTTTTTTTTTGTTCCTATTACATATAAACGGCTGAATGAATTTCAATGAAACTTTACATTTCAGTTTTATGTTCTCGTTTCAAGGTCTGATTAGATTTTGAGCGTGATCAGCCCCCGGATAATGATGATTATACGACTTTTAGTTTTATAATTATTTCGATACATATACATTATTTGTAACAAATTTTGGCAATTATTTAGAAAAGGGGGAGGTCTCACCGATTTTGATGATTTTTGAATATGTTGTAAAAATCAACATTTTGAACAACTTTTTCCTATACATATAACCACCGCTGGCCTTATTTTTCGAGATTTTTCTTCAAAAAGATTGCTGCTACTGCAATGAATTTTGTCTATATGTACATGTCCGTGACTCTGTATGCGTCAGTCCACGACTTTTTTCCTCGACTTTCGACGTTTATATTAATAAATGTGAACAGAATCTCGTTCGATTTTGACCAGAGCGCACTGCATTGGACCTTCCTCTTTCGAATGAGACCTCATTCGACCCAAAAGCTGCTCATATAAGGGCAAAATTTCTTATTTCGAAACCCCCTATTTCGGGCCAAATTGTGTCGGTATACCGCGCGCTGCATTGCTCGTGCCTACCTCCTTCGGTGTCTTTCAATCATCGATTCATTTTTGCTCATTTATTATTAACAATAAATCCAATATAGAGTCTCCCACGAAGCGGGATCTATGCAGGTGATTCAGTATTGGAATCGTACAACTCTTTTAGTAGCCTAACCCATACCTCGATTCTGCGGCTGTATTTCGATCATTTTTTCCTCGACTTTCGACGTTTATATTAATAAATGTGAACAGAATCTCGTTCGATTTTGACCAGAGCGCACTGCATTGGACCTTCCTCTTTCGAATGAGACCTCATTCGACCGAAAAGCTGCTCATATAAGGACAAAATTTCTTGTTTCGAGAACCCATATTTCGGGCCGAATTGTGTCGGTATACCGCACGCTGCATTGCTCGTGCCTACCTCCTTCGGTGTCTTTCAATCGTCGATTCATTTTTGCTCATTTATTATTTACAGTAAATCCAACACATACTCTCCCACGAAGCGTGTATATAAATGAAGAAGACTTTCGCGGCAATATTTTATTTTAATCAACATGCAACCCCACTCTAAAATCTTCCACAATAATGTTTCCAAAAAAACTTGATTACTATGCATTCATTTGAAAATTTTACTGTACAAAATAAAGTAACATTTATTTTCGTGAATAATGTAGGGTATGAAATTGTAGACAATAATGTAGCGAAAGGCTGCAATACTTACTTTGAATATTCGCTCAAGTAGAGAGGTAACGCGTGCGCGCTCTAGCCGGATTGGAAACATTTGAAAACCTGGAAAGTATTGTCAGACTCCAAACTCGCAAAACTATTGGCCGATTCAAAACTTGATCGATTCCGAGATCCATATGGAATCGATAACTTTCTGTAGTAATTTGTGCTTGACGATTATTAAATATTAAATGTGGGTAATTATTTAGATTACGGACGGTAACACCGATTTCGGTGATTTTTGAATATGTTATAGAAATCAACATTTTGAACAACTTTTTCCTATACATATAACCGCCGCTCAGCCTTAGTTTCAGAGATTTCTCTTCAAAAAGATCGCTGCTACTACATACAATGAATTCTATCTATACGTAAGTACATGCTGTGGCAGCGTGTGTGTAAGCGTTCAATCGCCGATTGTTCATTGTTTCTATAGATGCATCGAGGCGGCCGACAATGGGTGTGCCTAACGGCAGCCGGCATAAAAACATCTAACCCTTATAAACCTAATTATTCTACCTAGTAACTAATATAATGGATTAGGTCTGGGTTAGATTTTCTTATACCGGCCGCCGTAAGGCGGTCGGCCACGTATTCATTTTCTATTTCAATTTTCTCTATTGATATTATCAGAAGTGGGAAACATTTCATTATTCGATCATTAAAATCATATTGTCGATGGAAGAAGAATTCAGCTAAATAGCCTACATAATGTATTTGGCGAGTTCCATACTTCGGAATATTCGAACCATTGACAGCAATACAGAACTAGATTTAGCTTCACACATTGTGCATTATTTCTTGTCACAAACAAGAGAAAAAATCGGCGATCGTGGACTGACGCATACAGAGTCACGGACATGTACATATAGACAAAATTCATTGCAGTAGCAGCAATCTTTTTGAAGAAAAATCTCGAAAAATAAGGCCAAGCGGTGGTTATATGTATAGGAAAAAGTTGTTCAAAATGTTGATTTTTACAACATATTCAAAAATCATCAAAATCGGTGAGACCTCCCCCTTGTCTAAATAATCCCAAAATTTGTTACAAATAATGTATATGTATCGAAATAATTATAAAACTAAAAGTCGTATAATCATCATTATCCGGGGGCTGATCACGCTCAAAATCTAATCAGACCTTGAAACGAGAACATAAAACTGAAATGTAAAGTTTCATTGAAATTCATTCAGCCGTTTATATGTAATAGGAACAAAAAAAAAGTCTTTTTTTTTAATAGTCACAATATGATCAGGGGGTCCTAAAACGTGTATTTCCGCTAAAAAAAAATTTCGACATTTTTTTTACATTATGATACTTCATAAATTTCCTTATACCTTACATAGGTCGGAAAGTAAAAATGCTGGGGCAGTCGAGGCTTGGAATCGTATGCCGCTTATCGCGAGGTCGTGTTTCAGTTGTTTCTCTTTTACAAGAGCAAGAAGGAAAGGCTCACACTAGCGTTCTTTATTTCACTACGTTAGACGCTAAGGAAGTTCGCCGTCATTACTGTCGATTTCGATGTACTCAATTATGTCGAAATAAGAGATTTTGCCCTTATATGAGCAGCTTTTGGGTCGGATGAAGTCTCATTCGAAAGAGGAAGGTCCAATGCAGTGCGCTCTGGTCAAAATCGAACGAGATTCTGTTCACATTTATTAATATAAACGTCGAAAGTCGAGAAAAAAATGAACGAAATACAGCCACAGAATCGAGGTCTTTTTAGGTTACTAAAAGAGTTGTACGATTCCAATACTGAATCACCTGCATAGATCCCGCTTCGTGGGAGACTCTATGTTGGATTTATTGTTAATAATAAATGAGCAAAAATGAATCGACGATTGAAAGACACCGAAGGAGGTAGGCACGAGCAATGCAGCGCGCGGTATACCGACACAATTCGGCCCGAAATATGGGTTTTCGAAACAAGAAATTTTGTCCTTATATGAGCAGCTTTTCGGTCGGATGAAGTCTCATTCGAAAGAGGAAGGTCCAATGCAGTGCGCTCTGGTCAAAATCGGACGTGATTCTGTTAACATTTATTAATATAAACGTCGAAAGTCGAGGAAAAAATGAACGAAATACAGCCGCAGAATCGAAGTATGGGTTAGGTTGTCAGCATCTGGCTTTCTCGGGGTGGGGGGCGACGGGCCTATGTATCGAAGCTAACGCTTCACTTTGGTATGGTTTCACCTTCACAGCCCTCTTGATTAGGCGCCATCTCGTAGCGACTGCCTGAACTAAATTTGTCACGTGACTTGCTCTGCTATTACCCATGTAATGGCGGAACTCGCTTGTGGGAATGCAATTCCGAAATAAGAGATTTTGTCCTTATATGAGCAGCTTTTGGGTCGGATGACGTCTCATTCGAAAGAGGAAGGTCCAATGCAGCGCGCTCTGGTCAGTATTGGAATCGTACAACTCTTTTAGTAACCTAAAAAGACCTCGATTCTGTGGCTGTATTTCATTCATTTTTTTCTCGACTTTCGACGTTGATATTAATAAATATGAACACAATCTCGTTCGATTCTGACCAGAGCGCACTGCATTGGACCTTCCTCTTTCGAATGAGACCTCATTCGACCCAAAAGCTGCTCATATAAGGGCAAAATCTCTTATTTCGAAACCCCCTATTTCGGGCCAAATTGTGTCGGTTTACAGCGCGCTGCATTACCCGTGCCTACCCCCTTAAGACAGGCTGTTCGCATTTAAAGGTCCACAATAAACGACGTCGTCGAACTCTTTCGACGACGTGAAATTATATATAACGTGTGACAATTACTTTTCCATCCTCCTATTCCCTCGTGATCCGGACCCCCGTTAGACGAGGTTCTCAAATCAGTGTTTGAGCCCTCCACATTCTAACATACGTGGTGCTTGAAATTTTTATGTTTTGACTGTTTTTGTGAAAAGTACCATCCAGATTCATGTACTTCGTACATTGAAAATAACATATGTTAAATGTAATCGGTTAAATTTAACTTTAAAAAAAAATATTCGAAGGTCAGACAAAAATATAATGTCATATTTAGTGTACGCTTAAAGTATGATTGAAAAAATAAAAAAAAAAGTTCAAGCAGGGTTCGAACCAGCAGAGCAGAAGAAGTTCGGAACTTGCAGGCAAAGACCTCATCACTCACGACACGCTGATTAGTGGTGAACATAGTTCTATTTCTGAAAATAAGTACCTGTAATAACTATAATAATATCTCAAAGTAAAACCTAACCCAAAACCTGGTACTTACCATTCCAACTTTTCCTTGTTAGAAACGAGTTTTCAATTTGTCTTAGCGAAAATCGCAATCACATTTTGCACATTATTCTAAAACATTTGTGGTATTCGTTTTCAATGCGATTTAAGTAAGCATGTAATGTATAAGATTTAATTTAATGTTTTCTTTTCTAGAGAAGATAGAGAAAAAGTTTATATAATTTTTTTTATATAAAATTTAATTCGTCCTAAGATTTATATGAAACATTTAAAAGATTTTTTATACATTATGTCTATATATCGGAACAACTATGAAACAAGAGGTATAATCTGTAAGGAGTGTATGTGTGTGGCTAGGAGAACCGTTATCGTTTGCGTCGATAGGAGTGTTTAGTCTAAGCTAGAGTAGGTATCGAGTGAGGTGTTTAGGTTTAAGCTGAAATACGTTTTAGAGACTGCGTCTCGAACGTGCGTTTTGTTTAGATCATTATTATAAGATAGGAATAAGGAAGGGTCGACTTTGACTGCAGGAACGTCACTCTGTATCGAACGTTAGTCGAGAGCAATCACAGTTTTACGTTTACGTTTTATGTCTTTCTTTTATGTTCTTTATGTTAAATAGTTAGTAAATATTAAATAATATAATTACATCGTTACGTTTAGTGTTCACGTATTTGAATCCGTCCACACGCCTTTGAAATGAGAACATAAAACTTAAATGTAAAGTTTCATTTAAATTCATTCAGCTATTTATATTCAATCGTATTAATAATATACATATGTGTGCTCATACATGGTAATAAAAAAAAATTTCTTTTTTTTCAATAATTAAAATATGATCAGGAGGTCTTAAAACGTGTATTTCCGCAAAATAAATTTTACAAAATTTTTTTTTCATTATGGGTACTTTGCTTATGTGCGCCTACATAGGTCGGAAAGTAAAAATGCCTGGGCAGTCGAGAATCTCGGCTGGAGAATCCAAATCGTATGCCGTTGACGGGAGGTTGGATTTCAGTTGTTTAGAGCGAGAAGGCAAATGTGAGCCTTTCTCTCTCGACTCCCACGAGGCGATCCGAAATTACTTCGGGCAGCTTCGGAGAATCGAGAAAGAGAGCATGCGTCAGTTTGCCTTTGTCGACTTTCCGAAACTCCACGAGCTCACGTACGCGTATCTGGCATGTGTGCGTGTGCACCCGGCGGTGCTTTTCTGGCATCTCTGCGCGTGGCTATGCATTAGAGTACGTAAGTAGTGGGGCAGTTTCCTTATGGTGTCGGTCTGCCGTCTAGTGACAACTGCATAGTCTCGTAAAATGTGACGTGCATGATAATTGCTGACAGTATTCGAATTTCATTTTTTGAATCGTGTGTCTATTCGACCCAAAAAGTTAGTTCCTTTTAAAGTTTTAACGATCATAACCATCGTCACTCTTGTTCCTACAACGTGAAAACAACGAACGTGACTGTGTAACTTTACGTCTAATTTACGATACATTTTTACTCGCTGTGTTGTTCTCTATTTAGAGCACTTTCGTAAGTTTTTTAAATTTAATGTTTACTTTTTGTTACCGATGAAACAGTTCAATCCCCTATTTCATTGTATTTCTATATTTTCGTTCAATATTACGATGATTTTTGTTCATGAAAGAAACTTTCGATAGGTTAACTTTATGCGACGCCGAGATCATATTTTTCGGGGTGGGGGTATTAATTAAGAGAATGTGGTTGGGGAAACGAGTATGTATCGTTACCGTTAGTGGTCAATTTTCTCAAATCATTATTAACTTCGTTTGTACACGCTGTTTTGTAAATTATATTTGTGAATGTTCGATTTTTTTTGATTCGTTTGTGAAAGATTTTAGGTTTTAAAATTCTGTTATAATAATATGGCGATATTGATCCGCTATTTATATATCTTAGAGAGTTTGTATAATACACAGAACCTTTGTTAACTCTACGTATAATTTATTGTTTAGAATGGGAAGCAGCGGCCAATTGTATAGTCTCTCCTGGGGAGAATTTAGTTCATCGTTAGCTTCTGCAGTGCAGCTATTGAGAGGTCATGGTGATTTGGTCGATGTTACTTTAGCTGCCGGTGGACGCAGTTTTCCTGCGCATAAGATAGTTCTTTGTGCAGCTAGCCCCTTCCTATTGGATTTGTTAAAGGTTATAACAATTGGTTTTAGAAATTTCATAATATTAAAAAGTTCCTTGCTTTTTTAGTAAATTTCATAATATATTTAATGTAATATCTTTGAATGTGCTGTGTATTAAAACTTTTGGTTTGACATACATTTCATTATTGTAATTCATTCTACATAAACAGAGCACACCGTGTCAGCATCCAGTGGTCATGTTAGCTGGTATAGGCGCCGATGATTTGGAATCGTTATTGGAGTTTGTATACCGTGGTGAAGTGAGCGTAGAACCATCTCAATTGCCTTCTCTGCTTCAAGCTGCTCATTGCCTTTGTATTCATGGATTAACACCACCTACTATATTAACCGAAGTATGTCTTACAAAAAAGATTTTTACATATTTTTGATACATATTGATTGTACTATGATTAGATATTACATTTTATCTTATGAACTTTTAAGTTACTTCGTAGAGGGTGGATTGAAAATATAACATATCAATGAAGAATATTTTTATTTTATATAATTTTCTATCTTTACTATGCGAAGTAATCAAAGGACAAAATAAAAATTGATTATTATTTTTCATAATGTTTTTTACATATATCGTTATAAGAAAACAGCTTTGTTTATTTGCTTAGAATGGAGAAGAAGTACCTGCATCGGAAATACCGGCAGCAAACGAAGCCTTATCGAAAGAAACGATTAGTCCATATTTTCCATTAAAACGACGGAAAAAAAGAAGAAAGTCCTCGTCTTCTTCTGGGAAATGGCCGCGTACTAGTAGTAATGTCGATAATGAAAATAGGCCCGTAGATGGAAGCGATAGCCGATCAGTTGGTTACGATCACAAAGACGAAGACAATACGGAGCATGGCGATGATACAGGTAAGAAGCATTCAGAATTATGTAGAATAGTGCATTTCATAATCATTACGTTCTTTAAAATGTTTACAAGTTTAAGAATACATTCGAATTGTAATCTGATATTAAATATTTACTTAAGATCGTGACAAATATCATTTTATAATCGTATATTTTATTTATGTTCTTACTTTCATTTATTTATAAACTATACATTGAATTGACTTAATTATTTTTATTGTTATGTATGTTTCAATAATTAGTTCAGTAAAAGAATTTTGATAAATTGAAAACATGATATTACTTGTGTTTTGTGTCCGATGCATATATATTATTTTAATAATTTATCTCGGAAAATTAATATTCTTTGATCATAATCTATAAATTTTCAATCTTCCCAAGCTTTTTGCTTGTACTAGAACGGACACAAGCACAACCATCGATTGGGTTGAACTGCATCTAATCAATTATACCATACGTTGCGATTAAAAAATTTCAGATTAAAAAAATCAGTTCAGCCCTGCATGGTAACGTGTTTGTGTCTGTTGACAGTGAACGATCGATTGGAATATTCGAATCATCGGAGTTGTCATTCGCCACGTCCACAAGAAGCGCAACCAGTTACGACAGAAAATTCTCAAGCAGGACCGCATCAAGATCAAATATCGGACAATGAGTCGCATCTTCATACTTTAATGCCAATGCAGCCATATTCTCCACTGCACATACCGCAATTTCCTGGTCCTCTCAGTATGGGTTTTCCTCCTGGTATACCGCTTCCGTTAGTTACTCAAGGTTCAACTTCTGGAACAGCGTCTTGTGGACTTACTGGGAATATGAATTTGTCTAAAATACGTGGTGCGTCGGATTGTCCTGGCGTTTGCCCGCTTTGTGGTGCTACGTTACGGCAAGCAAGAAATTTACGTAGACATCTCCTATCGTCTTGCAAATATAGGTTTAGTAGTAATCCGGTTCCGAGTTCTCCAGCTGACGCGATGATAATAGAAATAAAACCTGAAGTCGAACTGCCCGGTTACAATGAGCAGTCTATGACATATGGAACTGATAGCGGAAGTAGTACCTGTGAGCAAATAATTTGTAAGCCCAGTCCACTTCCTTCGCCGACGTCGCACGGGCCGAATGTTGTCTCGCCACAAAGCAACATTCCGTCTCCAATTGCTAGATGAATGTACAGTACGGAATTAAAGGCAAACATTTGATACGAGCAGAATTATTATTCTGTGAATTATTTAATTTCGTTATTGTGATTCGGGGGTTATGTTGTTTTTTTTTTCAGCGATTTGTTCGACCCCAATATGTTAGAAACTTAAATTAAGAAAGCGCAATCATTTTTTACCTATCATTTTAATGTACTTATATGAATTTATGTTTAAACTATTAGTTGTTTGCGTTGATCGATGAAGTACAGAAGAAATGGACTGACGTTATTTTGATCAGTTTGTAATGAATTGATTGTTATATTACTTGTATAGTTTATTTTATATTTCTATCTTATTAATTTCTCTTTTTCTGTGGCTCAAATTAATTCGAAACGATCCGAAGAATGTAAAACGAACTTCATATATAAAAATCTTCCACATTAGTAAGTAAGATCGGAATCTTAGGGATAATGGGAATAGCACTTGGTGAAAAACTAGGCATAGTAAAAATGATGGTTTAAGTATTGCAAAATGTTTCTTCTGAATTTTCCATGCCATTCAGATATTTGCTACGTGTTTCATACAAATTTACTTTTGTAACGCATTTTTTCATTTATTTTGCAAACAAAGTACTGAATTAATGTTTTAACATTATACACGTGTAAGTGGAATTTGAATTTCTGTCGATTTATATATTTTCTGGAAAAACGATGCTAATGACAAAGTTTAAGTAAAAACGAAGTATTTCCATTTTTTTTTGACTAATTGTTTCTCGATTAATAAAAGAAACTCCTGTATATTATTTATTATAGCGTCAGAGTTTGGTAAATGTTTAACTGTCAGAAATTCAAGTTCCTCCGCATATAAATTTATTCTTTTTTTTTAAGGCTACCATTATTATTATCATCGGTATGCATCTCGTTTAGAATTTAGATTCGAGTTTCATAGTCGTGTACGTATACAGCAAGAATAATTTGGATCGCGTCTACAATATTTCTAATCTACATTAGGTAAGAAAATTTATCAAGAGAAAAGTAAATAGTTTTCTGAGCTACTTTTGCGAATACTTTCTAGGGAATATAATCTTTTTGTACTGCCCTTACGCGAGAAGAAGGATAGGCAGTATTTACATGGACTAACTAGAGTGTGAATATAAATACTGCCTAAACCTTTTTCTCGTACAAAGACAGTATGCATATACAGGGTGTTCGGCCACCCCTGGGAAAAATTTTAATGGAGGATTCTAATGGGGGCCAAAATAAAACGAAAATCAAGAATACCAATTTGTTGATCGAGGCTTCGTTAAAAAGTTATTAACGTTTATAGTTCCGCCTGTGATAGTGGTTCTCATTCAGAATGAGAAACTCTACTTGCTGACGTATCGACAGTCTTACAGTTTTCTGAGTGAGAACCACTATCACGCGTACGCAGCTGTTTGCAGATTGCCGTTCTACAGGCGGAACTTTAAACGTTAATAACTTTTTAACGAAGCCTCGATCAACAAATTGGTATTCTTGATTTTCGTCTTATTTTGGCCCCTAGAGTCTTCCATTAAAACTTTCTCCCAGGGGTGGTCGAACACTCCGTACATCTTCTTTGTTCATAACCTTTTTGTTTGATTTTCAATCCATTTTCGTAGAATAGCAATAAAAGTGAGAGAGTTACAGACAATGAGTTACGGCGATCCTTTTGGTATATCATTAAGATGTCTTCAGACTTCGTGGAATTAATTTTAGGAGATGGATTGTCCAAAGCACGAAGCATGTCCGATCAGCCAGCATCTTGTCCACTGTGCGGTGCAATTTTGCGCCAATCACGAAATTTAAGGAGACACTTAGAGCTCCTACATTTTGGACTCGGTAGCAATAATAAATCCGGTATACATATGAGACACCGAAGGACTGATAGAAGTAACGAACTCATTCGGTCTACGTTAGCGTCTATTTGCCCGCCACACACGACGAGGACGGATTATCCAAGAACCGAGAATACAGATTTTTCGACATCCCTTTCCATTGCTTCGACGGTCAGTTCCAGCGCATCGAGTGTCAGTCTTGCAGGTGAACGATTAACAGCTTGAATTAGAGTTCACAAGGATGATTGATACAATTACTTTTGATAATTTTATTATCGTGAACAAGTAAATCGTATATACATATGTACACCACCTGACCTAAGTATTAGAACACTTGGCCGTAACTGTGTCAATATTTAGACCATTCTAATTTCGTGAAAAGAAGCCTTACAATAATTCAGTTTTTCCTCGAAGATTCTAAAAAATCTCCTTAAAAGTTGACTTATACTATAAGTATTAGGACACATTTGTTATATCCGTACAAAATGAGCTATTTATTTATTAATCAACTTCTAAGTCATGTGTTTGTTCATAATATAAAATAATCGTTAAAATGAAATTGATTAGAGATCCAGAATAAATTGCAACATTTTTCACTATTATTTCTTATGCAGGATGCGGCAGAAATTAGTCCATATGTTTTTTAAACCCCTTTCGATGGTTTAACAATAAAATGTGTGGTATTAATCAGTAGTTAATCGACAAGAAATTGCAATTTTTTAAATTAAAAGAAACAATTGATTTTATTTGATACTTTTGACTTGATAGTATTGTAGGCGATGCTAAAACGAATTCGACGAACTAATACGAGATGACCTTGATCAATACAAGATGATTTCGAAGGATGATATCGACATGAATCCACCCTCACAATGTTATATGTGTTTACGTTCATTTGTTTACGCCTAACTGCGAGGTGTTGGTGTTAAGTATAGCCGAATTATTTCAAACACTGTGGGAATCATGTCGATATCTTCTTTGAAGGTCATCTGAAGATAAAAACATCACTAGGATTTTATGAATTAAAAATTTTCCTATACGCATAACAAAAATGGAAATAGCATAACGGTAATGAAAGTTTGAAGAAAACAAGGGAAACTGCAAAGTTCGTGGTACTGTATATCGAGCGATATTGTATCAATCTTCCTGTTGCATTACATTTTATTCTTGTATCGCTAGAATGTTTCTCACAATTAATTTATTGTATCGGTTACGCGAACGGTAGACCATAAATAAGGATTAAAATGTAAGTTTTGTACATTTGATTTAGCATTATGCGTTACGAAACTGTAAGTTATGTTTTAGTTATTACATTGTAAGTGTAATTGAATTACAAGGGCAAAAATACAAGTATTTATGTTAAAAATGTTGTTAATCATTTTGTTTGATTTTCTTTGAACTGTATCATCAGTTTTATTTAATCGCTATAAATTCATAAACTTTGTTTAAAATTTCAAATATCAAACATTTTTAAATAAAAACACAAGCCAAGAAACTATTAGGGCAAAGAAAATCATATAATAAATGAACAAATATTAATACTTAAAAGAATATTGAATGATGATTGATTGTGTAATTTTACAAGTTTCTATCGTATAAAAAAATTTGTGTTTTTTTGAAAACTGAGGGTGATGGAGCAATTCGATTTCCGGATTCGTGTTTGGGGCGAGGAACTGTATCAGGATCACTCAATAAGTATTACAAGACAAAATTTGTTTCGGACAGTGTTTTTGGAGCACAGAAATTGTCAACGTTTTTTGTTTATTAATGGAGAAAGTTACCAACGTTTGATCTTCTTTCTTTAGGTGTATGTATATTTATAAAATGCATAATCATTGTGTTTTTACGTATTTCTACCTAGGAAGCTTGTTGGGGCCAAGTTCGTACGCGCTAGGGACCAGCGATCAAAGTATGAATTGTGTACTGGTATCTGCGTCAAGTTCGTGCGCTGCTTCCATGGCTCCTGCTAACGGAATATATACGTCTGATGGTAATGCCAGTATGTTAAGTTGTTTGTTACCTTCGTTACCATCGTTGCCTTCACTTTCCTCGCCGCACGACGTATTTCGACACGGTGAAATGCTGCGAGCTGGTATCGCGTACCACGAGTTGAGACAAAATGCAAAGCAAATGCAGCGTACAGACGTCACTTAACTTTGTCAGACGCGTGTCGTTTTTATGCCTTGATCTTCAACATCAATTAAAATATTAATAAAGGAACATAGATGTTAATACTATATCCATCGTTCTTACCGAATTCTCCAATTCTTTGTAAAAAACGTTATCAGAAATTTATTGCTATTTTAAATACTTCTTTTTCAATACGTTCCATTTGCCGAATGTTTGTCTTTCCAATTTGATTTAAGTAACTTATATTTAGTATCGTAGTACCTACCTACTATTAACAATTCGTCCCAATTTTGAATCGAGTTAAAGAAAAATACCGATAAATATCTTCGTGATCTTTCACATATTTAATTTAAGGGATTAATAACTGTTACGAAGACCCCAAAATTTCAGATAATATTGATCAGAAATATTATGTATGTGTAGCAAGATTATCGAAGAACTGAAATTTTGTTCATTATGTTAGCACAAAAGTGGAAGGATGTTTCGACGAGATAACAAATAACTTACTGTTGAAGTCCTCTTCTCCTTTTAACAGTAGGTGCGACCAATACCGAAAATGAATATGTAATAAATGGTATTAAATGTTATAATGACTACGAGAAAAGCATTTTTACGATTGAAAATTATATAAAAGTATAACATATTAAATATGGAAATAAATGTCATAAATATAACAAAATACTTTATTTAATATCATTTTTCAACGAGACTGATTCATTTCATTTTGGTAATACAAGTAATCGTAAAAACAGTACAAAGTAGAATTCGAAACTATTGTTTTGGCATATACTGCAACTTCATGGGTTGTTTTTTTCTTTTATCGAATTTGTATGAAAATTTTAAAAAATACATAAGGAGGTTGTGGTTTCTATGAAAAAATAATCCCCGAAGAATATTTTACAGTACGTTTTCCGTCCATGCTTTCTTTCGTTAAATACCATCGTCGAAGGAATCGATGGAATTTATTTACACGATGAGATTCACTTCCTCCGAGTGGTGTTCCGTACCGCCAATTACGAACGGCCAACTTCTTTTTGAGATTCCTTCGATTTCTCCTTGCAAGAGATTTAAGAGATCGTCGAGATATCGCATCTCGTGAATGTCCTGTCGCAGTTTGTACGCACTGGATGAGATGTCCGCCATTTTTCGTTCGTCACACTGTAAAGTGCAATAACATAATAATTTATGTTCATCTTCTTAAAGCAATGTTGTTTAACTGGTGTTTTTTTTCGTACACAATGTCATTCAACGAGTATAATTTGAAAGATTTTTACCTGAAAACTCGTTCTTAGATTACGAATATCCCTGTAAATATCCTTGTTATTGGACTGAAGATCTTCCACTTTCTTTCGGAGGTGGTAGACCGAATTTACAGAATTTTCGCGAATCCCTGGTACTTTTGCATCAGTTTCGATCGTCAGGGCCAGCCTGGTTAAATTATCGTGGGTAGAAGTGCTGTTGCAAAAACGATCTTCTTCAAGTAGAAGCACTGCTTTCTCGGGATCGGTATCAAGGACTTCAAGAATTGACATTACCTCGTTGATAGCAGTACATCGTCCCTGAAAAATAAAGCGTACCTTTAAATTAACCGTACGAATAGTATTCCTGTTTTTTACTCAATTTTCATCGTACGTAACGATTCGTTTCAGAAATGGTTTCTGGTGGATGATTTTTCGTCGATTTTTAACGGTGAGGAAAGAAAAATGAAACGCTTAAGCTATATGTATATACTTGCAAATAAGAAGAGGAAGAATAATTAAGTGTTAGGTAAAGATTTACTAGAAATAAATGGTGCAGCAGAAGGGTAGACATAGAGATAGATATTATTAATATCATGTTACCTGCGATGTGTCGAGCTTGTAATTCGTCGATGCTAACTCGTCGGAAAGACACAAAGGTGTGTTTTGTATGTCGCTGTATGTATCCGAGCTCCAGTCGTTGCTCTGGATACCCGAGGTGTCCTCTAGAGAGGAGTTACAAGTTTCAGTCTTCTTACAGTCCTCCCAGGCGACGGGGAGCCTCTCGTAGCTGGACCCTTTGCCTTCTAAGTCGGCTGTATCCAATGCAGATAAGTTCTTATAATCCGTTACGTCTCTGTCATTATCCATTTTTGCGTTCTTGTTGTCGTAGCTTCGTTTATAATTGTTTCGATAATGTAAAACGATCGTCGGCACCGCTATTTCCGCTGGCTCGGATCGATTATGGGGTTTTGATCGTGCCGTACCTAATCAAACATTATAATTCGAGTCTCGAAAAAGTAGAATTCCTCGATAATAGAATGGTAGACCGTTTACTATCCAAGAATAATTTGAAGGGATAAAGGCGTGTTCGTTGAAATAATCACAGTGTTCAAGTTCTTTTTGTTTTTTTTTTATTCTCGGCAGCGTCTTCTGGAGAACTCTCTTTTTTTCGTTCTACCAGCGTTTATGTAGCTGTCCGTTTTCTTCGGCCAACCCCCTAAAAGGTGGGGTTGACCAATTACCGCGTTCGAACCCCGTCAAATCGTACCGCCCCCCTTCTTATGCCTGCAGCACGCTTCCTTGAAGCAGGGGGTGCGATTTGACGGTGTTTGCGCTTGCTGGCGAAAGTGGCAACGCAGCGGAATTTCCCAAGATCCTAGGTCGGCAGCGTGACCAGCCGATGGTCGCCAGACCTTGCGTCGAAGACCTTTAGGGAAACTCAGGGGTTATGACACTAGCGATTTACCATCGAGGCCGTCGACAAATTCTTACAATGAACATGCTTTCTAAAAACTCTAATTCCAGAAACGGCTTTCTCAAAGATAGCTTCGCTGTCGTCCATGTCATAAACCGTGCTAGCCGTTTGCATGTCCGATGCGTTTTTACTTTGTACGGCTAGCCGCTACAAATTCATTTCTTTCTCTTGTCAGGGATTTTAGGGAATCAAATATACTACCATATTGTAGGAACTCTGGACCGTTCCAAATTCGATTACGATTCTAAAATGTCCTTATTTGAATTGTCAGAATTATACACTGGAAAGGATTCTTCAATGACAGAAGTTTAAACGAAAAGTACGTCTAACGAACGCGATGCGAGCCGATTTCACGGATATTGGTAGAAAGCGAAACTTTACTAGGTCAGACACAATGGCCGGGTTATATGTATTCAAGTTAGCTGACGGCAGGCTTGCTGGGAACAAGTTTGCGATCTGCGCCGTTCCACGCTCCGCGAATGTCGAACGAGGTTCTCCTATAAACAGGAAAATACCCACCAACTTGCTTAGAGTTGATAAGATAATTCAATCGCCGCCGGCAACGAAGTGCCTTCCGTTGATTTTCATTTTCTGGCATGATTCTCGCCTGAGAGATGGATAAGTAATGGGGCGATGGAGTGAGTATTCTATACTCCTGAGATCTAATCAGCCTTTCCGGGGTGTAGCATATGCCATGAAATCCATGCGATTTCGACCCCGATTCGTCGAAGTACTTTTCAGCCTCTTCCGCTGGAAACACCGCGACCTCCTGCAATTTCAGAAACTACATTGTAATATTGGTTGGCAAATTAATGCGTCAGTTGTGAAGATATATTTTTAATCGTAACGTCTGTTTAATGCTACTTGAAAAATTTTACGTACACAATTGTTATGACACTTGATCGAAACGCTTAATCTACGTTGTACGTTTGAGAACTGAAGAGTGAATTGAGATAGCAATACGAAAATTCTTCGAAATTATCAATGTTTACTCACCGATATTAGTAACCGAAGTCGAAATGTATCGCATTATTTAGGTTATTTATTAAAGTAAATAAAGTGTTATATGGGCGAATGTACACGAATGCTATGCATGTAGTAGAAAGCAGGGAGTTGCACAAGATTAAATATTTGGGACAGACTTTTGAGAAATTTAAAATTTTTAAGTATGGAAGTTCGTGCAAAGATATAATGGTCGACTGATAAGGAAAACAAAGGAATCGTAAGTTGATAGAGTGACAGAAAAAGATATTGAGATTTACTGAAAAATTATCTGGAACTCGTCGAGAATTTAACTGTCATGTTTCTTAAGAATTTTGGAAATAGGATGATAATATTCTGTTTTTAGTAAGTTCCTGTAAAAGACACGAATGTTAGGATGAAACAGCGTTAGTGACGCAGTGTTTGTGGCTGAGGAGAAAGTTGGAGTTGTGAAAAATATCAGAATTCTTTCGAATGTTGCAATTGGTAATCAAAATAATATGAACAAACATAAACACGACGTATCTCTTAACGCGGTATCAATATTTTAATACCTCGCGTACAAAAACATGCTCACAGCCGTTTCAAAATCGCAGGACACTTGTTTTTACCAGAGATCAACAAACTTAACAAATGTGTTTATTTGCTATAAATTATGTATTCCAATGTTAGAGTTTAACATTAGTTACGTGAAATGAAAATATTAATCTAACAATTTTTAAGATTTAGCTAAGGCAGAAACGGATAAGTTTATTTGAATAATTTTATTTTTTAATTTTTATACGATCGAATCGAATTTTTTCAAATTTAAATTATTCCTTTAAGCTAGTGTGTTTTGGCAGTGTTATTTTTTTCTGCTCCACACGTCTGTTGCCATCAAGTATTTTCAAAATTTAATTTTAATCAATTTTTAGGCTTAAGAAATGGAATGCCAAATCGAAAGAAACGAGCACTTTTGACGCCTGTTTCTCTTAGCTTTCGATCAGACGAGTTTCTTGAAAAAGAAAGAAAGAAAGAAAGAAAAAACGAGATGATCAATGCGAAACTGTGTGTTCAACAAATCGTCTCGATGGAGCTATCCAAGAAAAACGGCTCGATCGGCGAAATGGCGCGATTCTTCAACACAACGCTTGTCCACACAGTGGACGATCGTCGATACATTGAAATAATGGTAGAGAATGGAATGGTGGTTCACTATTCGCATTCTCAACTTATGTTCCAACCCAATATATTGTCTTTTCACTCTTGATAATAATTTTTGATTACTGAGATAGGTGTAGGATCAATTTCAAATAATTTTTTATTTCGTTTAAAAAGTTAACACATTGACTGCCACGCCAGATGTCCTCGACATTTTGTTGGAATCCGGGTAGTCAAGAAATGCTCCTTTTGTATAATCAGAGTTTATTCATGATCGTTGAACACACGCCGAACTCAACTATGAAGAATTTCCAATGGAAGTTGACTCTCGACAAGGCGTTAACACCCGCAGACTTCTTGTGCAACTCTAAGGCCCCTGGCCCTGCGGTCACAGGGGTATACGTATATGTCTTAGCGATAGTAGGGGAGAAGGACCCTTAGACCTAGTGACTAACGAGCCTTGTGACTAACATCGATGACGTATCGATGTTTGGCCTATTGGTCATCCACCAATTTGTTCACATATTCAAATATTCAATAATTCAATGGTGAATTTGTTATTTTACGATATTTCAAATTAAAGTAGCGTTGTTTACAATTTTACAAGTTATTGGGATTCTTGTTCTTTGTAAGTTCAAAGTGTCGGTCACCACCGTGGCAATCAACGTATTAAAGAACAAACTTTTACCTACCGGTTCATCCCCAATCGCATCCTGTTCGATAAGGGCCACGTCGAGATCGTCGTGAATCAAAGACGCGAGTTCTATCTTCTCGCAGTTATCGTTTCGTTCCTGCCCGAATTCCTGTGCCAGAGAATAACTTTCATTGTCGTCGGAGTCGATGCAGGAAAGCATCGACTCGGACGATTCAAGAGACAGGCAGTCTTTGCTTTGACTGGACGTCGGTGACATTGGATCCTCGTCTTTGCTTAGCCACCATCCGAAATCGTCCTCGTTTAAAGTCTCGTTAAGGTTCGCGTCGCCATTGCTTCTTCGTTTCAAACAGAACATTGTTAAACTCTGTCGGTGTAGATCTTCCGCGCTAATTCTCACGTCTTCGTTCGGTTATTAGAAGAAACTATAATGAAAACAGCTAAAGTTAATGTTTTGATGCATAGAAAGGCGAAAAATGAAAAATTATGTTATTCCTCCTCCATTATTAGGCAAATGTGACAAATATATAAATCATTTTGATCTGTCTATTCCTCGTGTGTCCAATCCTGACAATTACAACATTGAACCCATTAGATTTACTCTATAGAATTTCTTACGCATAATGCAATTAATATTCTTTCCCTTTTCTTTTTGATATTTTGATATTTTTATACCCCGACTGTACTTATAAATTTAATTTATAAATTAAATTTTTAATTTTATGCCGACAAAGACCTGCAATATAATTCTTATGTGGTTAAAAGTAGGACAGATTACGGTTGTAACATTGTAAATATCTCGAAATAATAATAAATATTAACTCGAGCTTACATATGATATGAAAGTTAACATTTCTTACTACTTTAAAATTGTAATTAAATGTTCTTTTAGCAAATTTAACTTCTAAGTGGACTCTCAATCTCAACTGAATTATTTTAATTATAAGTTTTCATTAATGATACGCTTACGGATGCTCTGTAACGATCATAATTTCTTTATGAAACACCAAATTGAAGATTTAAAAAAGAAGGATTATTTGGGCCGCTGCGACCTTCCGCAAGTTTAAAATAATAATTGTTTAATATATATCAATGTAATTATTTGACAGTTCATGTAATCTTCCATTAGTTCCTTAATTTTTAAACGCTTCAAAGGAAAGTTGATTTCCATTTACCAAATTAATAAGAATCAACATTAAATAAAATAATTCAGTTGAGATTGAGAGTCCACTTAAGGGTTAAATTTGCTAAAAGAGCATTTAATTATAATTTTAAACTATTAAGAAATATTAACTTCCATATCATGTTACATAAACTTGAGTTAATATTCATCATATATTTCGAGATATTTACAATGTTACAACCGTATTCTGTCCCATTTTTAACCATGTAAGAATTATATTGTGGGCCTGGGTTAACGATGTCGGCATAAAATTTAAAATTTAAACTATTTTTTAATGTATTCAGATAGATCAAAAATACTAAACACCATTTACCTGAAATTTAGAAATTTATTAATGGAAATGGAGTCACTAAGTGTACTATTTTAAATGACACTCACTGTACATATCAATGAATAATGAGAATAATGGTTCGACAGTGTCGATGAGTATAAATGGGTCTCAATTTCGAACAGAAATAGTAACTAAGCCAGTAGGTGAAACAACAACAACCTCGTATGTATCTCCGATCAAGTATACGAAGAGTACAACGAAACGACGAGAAAGTGATTTTATGTACACTTGCTCGGCTTCTATGTCGGCGAGGAGGACGTGACGGAGGCTTAATATCTAAGAGTAACAAACTATCGATACCTATAATCGGACGATCTTCGACGTCGTTCGCACCGAGTTTGCTGGCAGAACGTCTTTTACGTTCGAACGGAACCGTCGTTGCTCTTCTCCCGCGAAAATCGTATTGTTCAGGGTGATCGTTGACACGGATCCCTTTTACTATTTTCTCGTATTCTTGACGCCACATGCCGGATCGACGGTCGTTCGAAGCATCGCGTCGTCACTACTGCGCGTCGATTGTTCACTAAACACCCATTTCCTTGACCACTGGTCGTCATGGGGACACTAACTTAATAATCCAGCGTCCCTCGTCGTGTCGTTAGCATGCTCGCAGTTTCGTTTAGAACGACCGCGACGATTAACGTTCTCGGCTCATTGGATCTCGCTTACCGGCTTCGTAATTTTATTTCTGCGCGAGGCTCACTCGATTCCTCGTCAAAGTACGATCGCCAAATGGAAATTTCGGGAAATTTGCCGATCGAGATCCCAGCCACTGCACTCCGTTTCGTTTTCGAAAATCGTTTTCACTCCGTTTCGTTTTCCGGAATATTCTCCTTCGCGTTTAGAGCGTCGTATCGTCCGACACAATTTAGACGGTATTTCCGCGAGCAGAAAATATCGTATCGACGTTAATTGATTCACTTATCGCGTCACAGTTTCGTAATGGGATCGTCGTTGAACTCTTAATTTACTTCGACAATCTTCTTTCGCTTCGATGTTCGAATTCCTACTGACGAATTGTGAGTCACGCGAAATTCTCACTTGGACTCCCGACGGGAGGTGTGTGTCTCCTCGCGACGATTGGTTATTTGTTTCCCATAGGTGCACTCTAAATAAATATTTCGATACTCGTTCGTCGATTCTTACGTACGGACTCGACGACTTTCGCCATATTTTCCGTTAACAGCGAGTTCACCGACTACAGCGACGCTGATACGACAGCGAACACAAGCTTTTTATCTGTGAACTTGTTTTGAAAACATACGAAAAATTACTGTACTGCTCGGTTCGTTCAGATGCAAAATGTACAGTGGGTCGCGCGTATACACTCGTCTACGAAAATTTTGAACGCCAAGGAAAATATACTGTGGGAGGCAAAATCGTTTCTACAGTCGAAATATAGAAGCGAATACAATAATATTTTTCATTCTTTTAAATACACACGCTTATATTTGTAATATTCAACTAATTAAATACAATGGATCAAAGTAAAACTCCGATAACTATAGTTTTCTACTTGACAAAGCAATTGGTAGTGCAAGAAAAAAATTTTTTACAGAAGATAAAATTATTCCAGGTCAATCAAATTTACTAGAAACGAGAGCAAAATTTATCTACATTAAGTCATAAAAAATCAAAGTTTCGGAATCACCGGTAACTTTGTCATTTGATAGCTGCAATTGTTTTCATTTAATGTTGAATGAGTGTGAAATAATAGAAATTTGTGAATTATCGTGGAACTTATTTTAATATATAAAAAAATGGGAGGGCAAAAATTGGTATAGCTGACTGTTTCAGCCTTTATAAAGGACTACCAACTAAATATTAAAATAAAATAAATATAATAAAAAAAAATTTATACATATATTCAAAAATTTCCTAATGTCCGAGTTTTACTTTAAGGTCACACACCATTATTTTTAAGATTTTGCTTTTCTGTTACTTAATGTATTATAGCTAAATATTGTTTTTATTTTTAGTAAATTCGTTAAAAAAAACTTTATATTCCGTTACAATTTTTTTTGTTGCATTACAAATTCCTTCATAAAAATGTAAATGTCCAAGTTTTACTTTGAGCAACTATCGTATATTTGAAATACAAATTTGTTAATATATCATGAAATGCCACTGACCGGAGAATAAAGTCCATTTATATTTACACGATAACGCGATTTATTTATCAATTGCACATTGGAGTCCATAATTTAAATATTTTTTCGTCGCCGTACTTTAAATAAATTTACTTACGAGGATACGAGGTTTATGTACTTTCTCGTTTTGTACTTCGTAGTAGATCGATTATCTTTTCCTGAATTGTCAATACATATACAATATAAGATTGTCCTTGAAAGTACATCATGAACAAACTGACGAGCGAGTTAGTCATCGTACGATGCCAAAACATATTCGTACGTTGAAATACACTGATATTATTATCGCATTACGATTTGAAGAAAATATTTAATCACGTATTATCGATATCGTTAATTTAATTCAATTCATATAAAATAGATGGTTTACAATTTTTTATTACGAACATGTCATTTTATCCGATGATTTTATATATTTATACAATAACTTTTAATCTATTACCGCATTGATATAATTTTAATACACAATAATTTGTAATTTTGAATAATGAAGTAAAATCACTTTGCTAATCGAATCGAATAATAATATTTATTAATATATCTTTTATTTAACATATAAATTCATGCAATTATTTGTAAACTTTGTAATTTCACTCCCACCGTAAACAAACTATTTTCTGTGACGACACATTTTGCACGTTAATACAATTTTCAGTATTTAAATTCATTATCACCGAATTAAACATGTTGATAGTCACTACATTTTAAATAATCGAACTAGACTTCGTCACTCATTTTTGTAAATTCCATTATAATTTCACTTGTTAATTTGTCTGGAAAATCCGAACGTAATTAAGATAGAAAACGATGCTAATCGAACGAGAAACAAACAAATTAGGCGTTAGCTACGCGAACATTTGTATACATATAGCGGGACACGTTGTAAGATTCTTTTGTTCAGAAATATTTTTGTGTCACTGTGAAGTAAGATTTTATAGTAAATGACATATAATTAAGATTATCTATGAGTGCTATTACCGCGTGTACAACTTTAGCCATACTAGCTCGATTACGTTTGCCACAATGATTATGTACATACATTTATATACTTTCCCACGTGATCATGACAAATTCTACAATAGTGGCGTGAGTACCTTCCCGAGGTTGGTAATTATTATGCAATACGATTCCACGTTGCATTTTATCGACGCTTCTCAGTCAGTCCCTTACGTCGTGGCTCTAAAATTTAGTACAAGTATTACAATAAAAATATTAAACAAATACATTGATCGATTCACCGGTAAACAGCAAGTATGCCTATTCTTCATCCAAGTAGTCAATTCCCCATTGTGGCTTTAATTACGAAAATGAAAGATAAATAAAGTATTGTTGACACACCTACCTATTAGAATGCCAATCTCGTAATGAAAGTTCTTTCTCTTGCGTCAGAAAAGAAATGGTTTGTTCTTAACGCGGAAAGTTGGTCGCAACAAACAATTTTTTTCAACGTACGTTAACTGTGGCTGCAAAACACGATTCGATATTATAATTAGTACACATCGTACTGTATTTTGTCGATTGTTGAAAGAGAAACTGGTATGTTTAATAAATAAAACGTGTGCATTTTCGTCGAACGAGGAGCAAAATGATATTATGCAAATTAAATTAAATTAGCACCGTACACCGAACGAAATTTTCGTGAGGTATGGACGACGGACACGGAAGATGGGATAGGATAGCGGCTTAGACGAGCCATTGCACAGAACTGCGGACGATAACGCGTCCGAGGTAGATTGTCTTTTAGATTTTGCAGTTTTCTAGTAGTCAGCCTGTGGTCTAGGGGTACGATTCACCACCGTAAATCCAGCATATGGATAAAGACGGGTATTCGAGACTACATGCTGATTTTCATTTTTTCTCATGGAATTTTTAGGTCAAAGGTCGACACATTCCGTTAGAAACGTCACCGCGTTAAAAGCTCGAATTTATTCCACATTTTAGGACGAATATTTATGAATGTGACGTCAAAAGGCCTTGGCACGGGATAAAAACGAGGTGCATCAGCGATAACGTTATCGATAAGGTCGCTGCAGTTAGAAATAACGGGTGTTTTTCAATATTAGAATCCTCGACACTGTTCACAGATACTCCTTCACGCGATAGAAAAAAAAATCGATTCTTGTATACCTTATTCGAACGTAAATACTCATTTATCCAATGGTCGATTCAAATTTTTTATTCTGTTATTCTTATTCGACTTATCCGTTTGCAATATTAAGTATTTTATTTTATACTACCGTGTATACATAAGTGACTCGTCTATGAAATTATGATTGGCAGACCTTACTGTGCGTATGATAGCAATTATCGCGTAAACGATAACGCGAATTAAACCGACTCTGATTCATGCAGCGTCGTGTAAAACCGCGTAGGTGCATTTTGCGGTTAGGTATAAAGAAAACACGGGATACTATTCGTTGATGTAAATCGACACTCAACCGTGAAACTCGGCATCTTATATAAGAAAATAAAATGTACGCATTATTTTTCCCAGCAAAATTGTTATGGAAATCGAGCACGGTAAACTTTTCCCCTGGTACAATTTTATTTCTTTCGCTAGTCTTTAAGAATACATATAAGTATATTAAAAATATGGTACCAAAGTAAAGTAAACGAAAGGAAATAGGAGTATGATTACGTTCGTTACTCTATGAAATTGGATGACAAACTTGAACTGTTTAGTTTTTATACGATAAAATAAAAATTTATTTACTCTTAACAATATAATTTAACCCTTAAGTAAATTCTCAATCTCGACTGAATTATTTTACTTAATGTTGATTATTACCAGATTGGTAAACGTTACTCAACTTTTCTTTAAAGCAGTTAAAGAATAATGAACTAATAGAGCATTAGATAAATTTTCAAATAATTACATTTACATATATTAAATACTTATTAGTTTAAACTTGCAAAGGGCCGCAATAATCCACTTAATGGTTAAAATCTCTTTATAGAAAAAATGAAGACGTAGAACATGCAATATTGCACGTTCTGCTATTTAGTGTGTTACAAAAATGAGCGAACGTGATTTTTATGAATCTTTGATAGCATATTTTAAATTCCTTTACTGTAAATGATTTTTCTATATCAAAGTCTGCAACCTCTAACAAATGCACTTCTGCAAAAAGACTAAAATATACTTTTATTATTTCTTTTATCCTTCATATCCCTATCGTTTCTTGCGTGTGTCAATAATTTCGTGACTCACTGTAGCTCCTTCTGTTGCACTCCCATTTCAAGCTCCTAATGCTTTCACCATGTCAGCGTATTCACGGTTGCTGTAGCGATACATTGTTACAATTCGACTGATATAAACAAACAATAACAGTAGCCGGTAGTTATGCTGCTGAAGACAGAATATAAACATTAGAAAAGACAATGAACAGTGAAAGTGTAAACGAAAATGATTCTCGTAAACGAAGCTTCGAACGAAAAAACGTTGTTCCTTTTACTTATTTTCGCACGTAGAATCACCCTCTGCTCTGGTAAAACCCTGTGTATCGAAATCAACACATTTTTACATTCACGAGATATTCGTAAAACAAATCTATTCTTACTTGTGCGAATAAATTAAAAAAAAAATTTAACGGTATACAGGTAGCTCTCCTACAACACGGCATCTTATAACATGATTCATAAATTGCGAGAGCCCTCCTACAACACGGTTTCGCTTTAACACGATAAGAAAATTGCGAAAACTTTTGTACAACACTGTACTCCTACAGCACTGAATAACATGATTTTTGCTTAATATATTTAAAAACTAAATTACCTTAACATAACGACATGAAGGAATAATGAACTATAGTGACTTTACATGAAAAAATATAAACAAATTATAGTTTATTAAATTAAGGTTGCGTTAAATTAGAATAATATTTCTTGTTTTTTTTTTGTTTTATGTTATACATATCGAAGGTGTTTAAGCGTTACGCCGAGGTACGAGCAATCGCTCACGACCACCTACCATCATCCTCCCCTACCCCGCACGTAACACATTTATATTTTTCATAAAAATTAAGTTGCTTATGTAGAATTAAAAAAGAATATTTGTTTTTACAAAGTTTTTGGAACGTAACTCCCTTTTTTATACTGGCTCTGGGTCTCATATAACACGGTTTCACACAACACAGTATTTTCTAGGAACCTATCTACCGTATTATAGAAGGGTTACCTGTACGTTCGAAAAATAATTTGTAATCAAATCGGACGTAAATCAACACCAAAAGGGAAAACTGTATCCACTGGAACGTATTTGTAAAACAAATCTATTCTTCCTTGTAGGAATAAATTGAAAGAAAAGTTATACGGTATACTAAAAATAATTTGTAATGAAATCGTACGTAATGTAGTATATGTATACAATGTATCGGGGAATCGTCGGCGAGTTTGCTGCGTTCGACCGACGAGCGTAGCGAGACGCCGGCAACGTCGGAGAAAACAAACGCATACGGACAACGAAGATATTAGGAGAGTCGCATGGTAACGTTCGGTGTGCGAACACGTATTTTATGCATTTATGTTACGGCCGTGGGGCCAGCTTAGTACATCTACCCTTTACGTTTATACTTACTGTGTTTTTCTAATCTAAATATATACATATATATCCACCTATTATTACATTAGTGCTTCATTCCTGACTTTCCCGGAACAAAGACTACTACAGCTTCAGAAGTGGGATAAAACAACCTGAACATTTGTGTTAGTTTTGTTAAATTTGGTGGAACGGGAATATTGACTATGGTGTCTTTGAAAGATATTCCGAGGATACACGTAAACCTGGGAAGGGTTGCGGCTCAGTCGATTCGCGCTCTGCACAGGCTCGTTTTCGATGAAGAGGGCGACCGAAACAACCGCAAGCGGCTAAGGCATTTTACGGGTTTTACGTTCGAAAGTGCGACTGAGCTTGGATACAAGGTTGCGTCGGTGGTGGATGCATTTAGTTTGAGCGAGTTGATCGGGATCGCCGGTATATTGAACATCGACTCTGAGGGACAAAAAGAAGAAATTGGACAACGGGTTTGCAAGCATCTGTCCGATTTAACGTTGTTGAAGGAAGCTAACGCAGCGATGACCCTTTCAGAAGAGGAATCGGAAGACGAGGTGGTGGAAATGCCTGCCAGAAGCCGTGATGATACACCTAGATTTGCGTTAAATTTTCGAGATGTGGAAGACTCGATACGACCGTTTAACGGAACCGATGGATATCCCGTGGAGAGGTGGATGGAAGAATTTGAGGAAAATGCGACGTCATTCGCATGGTCCGACCTGCAAAAAACTCTGTTCGCGAGAAAATGTTTGAAGGGATTGGCGAGATTATTCGTGCAAGGTGAGAAGGGACTTTCATCGTGGGCACGATTTAAAAGTCGGTTACTAGAGGAATTTGCTACGCGGGTAAACAGTGCAGAATTACACGAAAAGTTGCGCACCAGGAAAATGCAGCGGGACGAATCGGTGCACGAATATTTTTTAAAAATGAAGGAAATTGCGGTACAAGGATCGATTGAATCCGAATCGCTAATACAGTACATTGTGGACGGGATTCCAGACGAGCCAATGGGAAAAGTTCATCTTTACGAAGCCAAGCATCTGAATGAACTTAAGGATAAATTAAAAATTTATGAACGAGTGCGGAACGTAAGTCGACCGGGGGTGAAGAAAGCACCTGTGACGCCGACGACCGGTGCAGCGAGCACGAGCAACGGAACGGGGAAGACGCATACGACATCAGGATACGTCAGACCACCACCTCGATGCTTTAACTGCAACGACGTGGGACATTTGGCCAACGCCTGTCCGAAGCCAAAAAGAAGCCCAGGATCGTGCTACATCTGTGGATCGGTCGAGCATCAGAAGCAGTCTTGTCCGCGGCGATCGGAAGCGTTGAGGGAAGGGAGAGGAGCGAGGAAGAGCGAGATGAATACGCACCTGGTTAATTTAAGGGCAAGCGAGATAAGTCCATGTTACACCGTCGAATTAATTTCAGATCTAGGTAAGATCGAAGCAGTTATCGATACCGGAAGTCCGGTATCATTTTTAAGTCGGAGATTAGTTCCCGCGAATGTTCAATTAAATAATTACGATCGTACGATGCGATTCGAAGGAGTGAACAGAAGCGCGATAGAAATATTGGGCCAGTTGAGGGAAAAAACATTAGTTTCGGGTTGCGAAGCAATACTCGATTTTTACGTGATTCCGGATCGAACGCTTAGTTGTGATTGCTTATTAGGTCGTGATTTTATTAATAATGACAACTTAGATGTTACGATCGGGAAATCGGTTATTATTCGCCCGAGCTCGATTGCGGAAATAATGAAGATAGATGTGATAGATGATAAAATAAATAACGATATTCTGGACAATTTAATAGTTAATCCGAATTTAGAATACGAGTGGCAGGAAAAAGTAGGCCAAATTGTTAACGAGCATTACGTGAAACCGGATAGACCCGAACTTCCAGATACAAAATTAGAAATGGAATTAATTTTGAAACCGAATCATCAACCCTTTTACTACAATCCGCGACGTTTATCGTACTGCGAAAAGAGTGCAGTGACAGCAATAATTCAGGATCTATTAAGTCGAGAGATTATCCGTCCAAGCTCATCGCATTATTGTAGCCCGATTGTGTTGATAAGGAAGAAAAATGGACAGTATAGGATGGCGGTGGATTACAGAGATCTAAACAAATTAACATTGCGAGATAATTTCCCTATTCCTAGGATAGAGGATCAAATTGATCAATTGCGGAACAAATCGTACTTTACCCGGTTAGATTTGAAGGATGCATTTCATCACGTTTTTATGAAAGAGAACTCAATTAAATACACGGCATTTACATGTTTTATGGGTCAATTTGAATACCTACGTATGCCTTTTGGGTTATCAAACGGCCCATCATTTTTTATGAGATTTATTAATAACGCATTCCAACAATTATTAAATCAACAAAAAATTTTGATATATCTAGATGATATTTTAATTGCCACCGAAACCCCTTGTGAAAATTTAGAGATACTTGCAGAAGTTTTTAAGGTAATAGTTAGAAATTGTTTAGATTTAAAATTAGCCAAATGCGCTTTTCTACTTACGGAAGTAGTCTATCTAGGTTATCGTATAGACTCGCAAGGCATTAGACCGAGTGAAGAGAATCTAAAGGCTGTGTATGATTATCCTATCCCCAGAAATTACCGCGAACTGCAGAGCTGGTTGGGTTTAGTTTCGTATTTTAGGAAATTCATAAAAAATTTTGCAGTAATAGCAAAACCGCTGTATGACTTGTTAAAATCCAAAGTCAGTTTTCGATGGGACGATGAGTTGCTAAATTGTTTTGAAAATCTGAAAAGAATATTAATGTCGGAACCCGTGTTAGCTATTTACTCGGTACACGCAGAGACTGAGTTGCATTGCGATGCGAGTTCACACGGATTTGGATCGGTCCTATTGCAAAAACAAACAGATGGTAAATTCCACCCTATCTGTTATTTTAGTAAAAGAACTACTCAAGCAGAGAGCAGATATCACAGCTTCGAATTAGAAGCATTAGCAATAGTTTACGCGCTGGAACGTTTTAGAATTTATTTGCAAGGAATACCGTTCAAAATTGTGACGGATTGTAACAGCCTGAAATTAACTTTGGAGCGAAAGGAAATAAACCCACGAATTTTGCGATGGTCATTAATTTTACGAAATTATCAATATACTTTGGAACACCGAACGGGGGATAAACTAGTACATGCGGACGCACTTAGTCGCGAATTTAGTGTGTTGATTATCACGGAAAATAGTTTCGAACAGAACCTTTCTATTTTACAGGATCAAGATCCACGGTTAAAAGTATTGCGAGAGGAATTGCAAAATTCCGAAAATAAATTTTACGAATTGAGCAATGGATTGGTTTACCGGAAGGTTAATAACAAACGTTTATTTTGTGTTCCATCTTCAATGGAGGAAAATATAGTTAGGAAAAATCACGAAGAAATAGGTCATCAAGGGGTAGATAAGACCCTCGAGTATATTTCGCGAATTTATTGGTTTCCGCAGAAGAGGCAGAAGATCCAAAAATGGATTGCGAATTGTTTGAAATGTATCACGTATTCGGCCAATGCGAACCGGGTAGAAGGCATATTAGAATGTCCGGATAAAAATTCAGTACCATTTTACTCCGTGCACATTGATCACTACGGTCCGTTGGAACGAACAAATCACCGTTATAAGTATATTTTCGAAGTGATTGACGCATTTACGAAATTTGTGAAATTTTACCCGACCGTCAGTACCAATGCGGACGAAGTAATACGGCATTTACGAACTTATTTTTCCGTCTATAGTAAACCGTACAAAATTGTTTCGGATCGAGGCAGCGCATTTACCTCGAATAAATTTAAGGAATTTTTATCGGAATTGAACATACAGCAGGTGTTAATTGCGACCGCAACACCACACGCAAACGGTCAAATCGAAAGAATAAATCGTTCTCTTACACCGATGTTAGCGAAATTAAGTCCTAGTGCCGGTACATGGAATCGAGTATTAGCAGAGGTGGAATATGCAGTTAATAATACGGTAAATCGTTCTACGGGAGACACGCCGAGTCGATTATTATTTGGA
Organism: Colletes gigas; assembly: GCF_013123115.1. NCBI lineage: Eukaryota > Metazoa > Arthropoda > Insecta > Hymenoptera > Colletidae > Colletes > Colletes gigas. The sequence goes on from NW_025106676.1 coordinate 81,167, forward strand.
ATCAATCAAGTAGGTACTGTGTGTGATGATTTGCGTAGGGTGCTAAACGAACGGGATGTTGATGATCAGGAACTATCTACGATAAGAGAGAATGCCGTCGCGAAAATTCGTGCAACCAACGAATATAATAAAAAATATTATGACAAACGACACAAATTACCAGTACAGTACAGTGTAGGTGATTATGTAGTTGTAAAAAACATAGAGGTTACGACGGGAGTTAACAAAAAGTTGTTGCCAAGATTTAAAGGTCCGTATGTCGTCAAGAAGGTGCTTGACAAAAATCGATATGTTATTAGTGACCCGGAGGGGCATCAAGTAACCCAACTCCCGTTTGAAGGTATATCTTCCCCAGAAAATATGCGAAAATGGGTGAATTTGGATAATGAAAACAATTAAACAATCTGTTTCTTATACTTTCTTCTGTCTTACCGGTTATATTTTGTGTTTAGTTTACTTGATGCGTCGCATTGTGAATGTTTGGTAATTCATATTGTTTGTTTTAGATTGTAATATGCGTTTCATAAAAAATATTGTATTTAGTATATTCTATGGTTTACTTGTGCTATGCGTTAATTTGATTAGTTTGTGCCATGACGATTGAGGGCAATCTTTGGTCAGGGTGGCCGAACTGTAGTATATGTATACAATGTATCGGGGAATCGTCGGCGAGTTTGCTGCGTTCGACCGACGAGCGTAGCGAGACGCCGGCAACGTCGGAGAAAACAAACGCATACGGACAACGAAGATATTAGGAGAGTCGCATGGTAACGTTCGGTGTGCGAACACGTATTTTATGCATTTATGTTACGGCCGTGGGGCCAGCTTAGTACATCTACCCTTTACGTTTATACTTACTGTGTTTTTCTAATCTAAATATATACATATATATCCACCTATTATTACATTAGTGCTTCATTCCTGACTTTCCCGGAACAAAGACTACTACAGTAAATCAACACCAAAAGAGAAAACTGTATCCACTGGGACGTGATTGCGCGGTACGTATAATAGGGGTCGCGGTCGACGTGGGTGATCGATGAATCGAAAGAAAGCCACGTAGCCGGAAAGCGAGATTCGAAGATAAGGGGTCCGGAGATCGCACGAAAGTCGGAAAGATCGAGGAAGTTTCGAACAACCGTGGAAGAAATCGCTTCGTAGGGATCAGATTCCGGGCGTCGAGTGCGCATGCGCGAGCAAAGATGGCGTCCGCGGCACGAGACGGCGGGGATGGCCGGCGAGTGTACGCGACGTCGCGTCGCGACGTGGGGTTTGGCGGGGTTTGTCGGATCGATAGCGCGCATGAGGGTGCGCGAACACCTAGGTCGGTGATCGTGACGACCTAGCCGCTACTGTGAGTCGAGTATCCGATGAGTATTCCCCGATGTCAATAGCGTACGTGCGTCCGTGTGACGAGCACCGGGTTCGGTAGCTCGTCGACGAGAATCGAGTCGTGTCGTGGTGTCGGTCCATCGCGCGCGCCTGTCCCGTTTACAACGTCGCGACGCGTCGCGTTGCGTCGCGTCCGCCGGTTTCCATCGTGGTTGGATCGCGCTCGAAACGAGAACCGATCGGACGGATCCGTTCTCCGCGTGTGACTCTGTGCACGAAGTTATGTTCACGGTAGTTAGGCACGGGACTGCCGCGGAAGCCGGTATGGTGTCTCGTTGAGAGAAAGTGTCAGGTATGTCCGTGATGTCTCGAGGTTCGCCCTGGTGCTGGACCGCGCCAGGGACGAGGAAATCCACTGTTTGTCTGGCACTCGCCATCCTCGTCGGTTTGTTATCGCGAGGTGTCGTCGCTGAGAAGAGTAAAAAATGTGAGTAAATTGTTCACAACTTGCGCTCCTCTGTTCCCCATTACGTTTCAATTTCCACCGTTTGTTTCGTTAAACGCTTTTCCCACCGTCGTGCGAATCCGAGCGTGGAAAATTAGCGTCCTTTCAGAACGAAATGCGATTTGAATATTTCGTGCCATGCGCTTCGGGGCTCGCTTCCTGAAGTTTGTCGCGATTTACCCGAGAACTTGTGTGTGTCGCATTTGCGAATTACGCATCGTTGACACTGTTCGCGGAACGACTCGATATTAAATAAAGGCATCCGCGCGAACGGAATTTTTTGGTGAACGGTTTTATCGTCGCTGTCGGAGCTTTGGTTTCGATTTCCATAGTAAACATTGACCGGTTTAACCTTGAACGCGACTGTTCGGAAATACTACGTGGGTAATTAATAGAAACAGTATGCTCTCGCGCTGGAAAGTTTGAATTAGGAAGTTGCGGATACTCCGGAGGCGCAGTCAAGGAAAAAGTTAAATTACCCTCGAACTTTAATTAAAGTACAATCTGGGGGAAGTTGAATTCCATTTTTCAGCCCGATACGCGAACTTTCTCCATTCAGAGTTGTTTCTACGCGCGTAATTTTTTTTCCTCGTAATTTATACGATCGTGCTAAACGGTTGTCTTCGTTGTTTATGTTATGTTACCAAGACCATGTGGGAAATAGTTGGACGCTGCATGCAATCTATCATACCCTTCTAAATTAGAACGCGAATTAAAAGCTCGTACAACGTGCTACGATATCTTTTTAATCGATCAAGATTAAAGGAATTTTCGCTGTTGTTTGTTGATTTCTCTCTTACCTTTTCTGACACATAATAAACTACCTCCGGTTTTCTTCACACATTCCACGGTCGCACAAAGCTTTTCCACTCTCCGAAATTCAGCGCGACGCTCGCCGTCTTTGTTCTCCGGGAATAGAATAATAACGGGAGCAATAAAATGTCGTTTGTATCGTCCGATAAATTATTCATTGATCGAGCGAAGCTTTAAAAACGGATACACGTTTCGTTTTCAGTTTTCCTTTTTCAGCTATGCTCGTTAGATTAAATTATTCGCCCTGTCCAGTTATATTCGTTCGAAACTTACATTTTATTAACGATGAGTTTCGCCAGAGGCAATGAGAAACGGTGACGATGAACGTTCGAAGCGTTGCTTTCGTATCGCTCTCATTCTTTTAACCCTTTGTTATACAATGACGAGTCTGAATTGTTGCAAGTTCTTGATGTCAAGTTTTACAATCACCAGGCTAAAGTTGCTCCTTCACCACGAAAACTGACTAAAACATCATAAAAATGGTCCAATTTTTAAATAGCCATAACTCCTACAATAGTGAATATATTTCATTGAAATTTTTGTCCAAAGTAGAGCTCATGTATACCTACAAAAAAGTATTAGACAACTTTTCCGTACAGCGTCAAACAAGTTGATTAAACATGAAAAACGAATTTGTAAGAAAAATCGACGCGGGGTAGGTACATACCTACATTTTTCGGCGAAAAAAAAATTTCAAATCTTTTTAAAAAAATTATTTTTGGTTGCGGAGGTCAATTACAATCATTTTTGGTGAATACACATAGCTCCGAAATCCTACGCACTTTGGAGAAAGAAACTCAGTACGGGTGGAACTTTAAACGTTAGTAACTTTTTAACAAAGCCTCCATCAACAAATTGGTATTCTTGATTTTCGTCCTATTTTGGCCACTAGAATCTCCCGTTACAATTTTTCCCAAGGGTGACCGAACACATATTTACATTCACGAGGTATTCATAAAACAAATGAATTCTTTTTGTGATCATTCTTAGTACGAATAAATTTAAACAAAATTAAATGATATACGTTTGAAAAATTATTTGGAATTAAATAGTACGTCAAGGGGTTAACACGATAGGAAGGATACAAATGATAAAGTGAAGAATAAATTATTGAAAAAATATAGACCGAGTCTAGAATGAGAAATAGTTTTGGAGACGCTGCTGGTGTGAAATTATACCGGAGCTATGAGTCCTGGTAAACGGGCTGGATATTACGTGAAAATTGCTGTAATCACGCCAAAGTAACCGGAACAACGTTAATTGTTTGCTCCAGCGTAGTGCAGCGCAGCAGGAAGATTGCTGCGTTGCCACGGCCAGCTCACGACGAACGTGACACGGACCGATAAACGAAGCTAATTGCACCAGTGAAATTAGTTCGGCCGAATGGCCGGGTACCGCACTGATTTGCCGATCATGTGCGATCGATTAATGTCGATATTATACCGTCGATCAAAACGTATGCGTATCATAATAACTAATATTCCTTGTTATCGATTCGCTCGATCGTAACAATTTCCACCGCAACAGAGAGATAAACATCGCTCTCGAATATTATAAGGGGCCATTCTACCTTGTAGGCAAGAAAAAAAAAAGTTTCTTTGTGATTTTTGTTTGCGGGCTATTAAAGAGCGATTAATTCCGGGGTTTGTGGATGTATTTGTTATACAGGGTGTCCCGTAAATAGTGTAAGAACCGGAAATGGGGGGTTAAGCGGAAAAACAATCTAATGTTTGTAAAAAGACTTTATTTACGTCAGTTGTCTCCAAGGAGTCCGGGCTAAGACTGGACTTTGCCTTCACTCGGATCTCCCTAAAATACCCATTCACACACACTCATACATACACAACCTGGCCCCGGAGGCACGTGTTCGGTGACACGTGTACAGTAGCGGTACCGATTGTCGGCAGCGGTGCCGATTGTCGGTAGCGGTGCCAACAATCGGTACCGCTACTGTACACGTGTCACCGAACACGTGCCTCCGGGGCCAGGTTGTGTATGTATGAGTGTGTGTGTGAATGGGTATTTTAGGGAGATCCGAGTGAAGGCAAAGTCCAGTCTTAGCCCGGACTCCTTGGAGACAACTGACGTAAATAAAGTCTTTTTACAAACATTAGATTGTTTTTCCGCTTAACCATCCTACAAAATCAGAAGTGGGATAAGCTCGTGAATAAGCTCGCGGGTGAACGGATAAGTACGCGAATCAGTTTGCGAATTAGGAAATCCGAATAAACGAATAAGTTCGTAGATAATTAGTATTCAGATACGCGAATAAGCCGCGGAATTAGTGAAACTTTTGAAAGGTGCAACGATGAGTAGTCTTACGCTGGCAGCGCTAAAAGAATTGTGCGAGAAGCAGCAATTATCAACGGGTGGAACGAAATTGACATTAGTCAACCGGCTATTAGAAGCAGGGATTCCGAGGGAAACATTGCAGCTTACCACGGATTCCGCTGTAATTCAGGAGAACTGGACAATGGATGCGGAGGTGCTGCAGAACACGAGTTTACAGGAGGCACCCCGGAGCAGACCCCTTACAGAATTAGAGCTGCTGCATCGGGAACGAGAGTTAGCGCAACGGGAGATCCAACTGTTAAGAAGAGAGCTAGAAGCAGTCCGTCTGACCCCCAACTCGCGCGACAGTCCGATGCGTGCGCGTGAAACCAACTGGTGCAACGTCAAGGAGATGATTGGGAATTTCGATGGCAGTAACTGCAAAGTTGGAGTTTGGGTAAGACAAGTGCAGAGGCTGGTTGACGCGAACAGTCTCGACGACCAAGCAGCGAAGGCTCTCGTCTGCCACAAACTGACAGGAAAAGCTCTCAAGTGGTACTATTCGAAGCCTGACTGTGTCGACATGACTTGCGACGAGGTGTTGAGGGGACTGTGCGGTATGTTCGAACAAAAACTTAGTGTCCTCTCAATGCGGCATGAATTCGAGCAGAGAATCTGGAAGGCAGAGGAATCATTCATTGATTACGTGCATGAAAAAATACTATTAGGAAATCGGGTACCGATAGCGGACAACGAAATTATCGAGTACGTTATTGAAGGTATCCCTGACAAGGGTATCAGGTCCCTTGCGCAGGTTCGAAGCTTTGAAACCATCGATGAGCTGATACGAGCCTTTGGGAAACTAACGCTATCGCAAGACGGACAGCAACAAAAATTTTTTCGAAGAAAGGAGACAAATCAACCCACGGAGAAAATCAGCAAGGATCGGCGCGAGCAGAGGGAGCTACGGCGAGTGAGGTGTTTCAACTGCAACGGCAGCGGGAACTACGCGACGGAGTGCAGAGAGCCAAAACGCGAGCGAGGTACCTGCTACAAGTGCGGCAGTCCAGGACGTAAGGTCGAAAATTGCCGAGCCCCGCAGAACAGCGTCAGCTACGTCACCACTCCAAGGAACGTGGATGACGAGTTTTTCCCAACGGTAACATTAGAAATTACCGAAAAATGTAAGTCGTTTTCTTAGATGCGTTGATTGACTCTGGCAGTCCCATTAGTTTTGTAAAAGAGAGTTGCGTACCGCGAAGTTATGTATGTCGAACTGCAAACGGTAACGGATTCTCGGGTATAAATGGTAGCGTAATGCAAATTATCGGGTAGATCGAAGGGATTATTACTCACAATGGCATGAAACATAATGTAAATTTGCGGGTAGTAGAAGAAGGAACAATGAGGAATTTGATAGTGTTGGGCAGGGATTTCATGAAGGTCGCGAAAATGTCAATACAACTAGACCCGGAAGTTTTTGAAATTATGAATATAGAATCACGGGTAGTGAAAGATAGTTCAACGCCACAGCTAATAATTAACGAAAACATCCCTCACACCGTCCACGAGCAAGCGCGCCAAATTTTCGAGGAATGTTACATAAAACCAATTAGACCCGAGATCCCGCAAAACCAGAACACCATGGAATTATCGTTGACTGACGATAAACCTTTTTATTGTAATCCGCGAAGGTTATCTTACGCAGAAAAATCGAAATTAAAAGGAATTATTGAAGATCTATTGGAAAAAGGTGCAATTAGAGAAAGCGCGTCGGAATATGCGTCACCGATCGTTTTAACTAAGAAAAAAAACGGAGAATTGCGAATGTGTATCGATTTTAGAAAATTAAACAAAGTAACTAAGCGGGACAATTTTCCATTGCCACTGATAGAAGATCAGTTAGATTTATTGCAAGGGAAAAAATATTTCACATCATTAGATTTAAAGGACGGATTTTTTCATATTAAAATGCACGAAAATTCAATCAAGTATACGTCGTTCGTTACGCCACTGGGACAGTACGAATGCACGAAGATGCCATTTGGCTTAAAGGGCGGACCACTGAAATTCCAACGGTACGTTACGCAAATATTTAGAGATTTAATCACATCCGGGGATGTATCGGTGTATCTGGATGATTTTCTTATTGCAACTGTTACAATAGATCATCATTTACGGATTTTAGAGCGAGTTTTTAGGCTATGTGTCGCGAATAAACTCGAGTTAAGATTGGATAAATGCAAATTTTTGCAGACCAAATTAGAGTATTTAGGCTACGTCGTTACGAGTGAAGGCATTCAGCCGACCGAACGTGGAATCAACGACGTAAGAAAATTTCCGATGCCACGTAACGTTCGCGATGTACAGAGTTTCATTGGCCTTTGTTCATATTTTCGTAAGTTCATAGAGAATTTTTCGACAATAGCCAAGCCGCTGTATAATTTAACGAGGAAAGGTGTAGATTTCACATTCAGACCGGAGGAAGTCCACGCGTTCGAAACATTGAAAAGTTTATTAGTTAAAGCTCCAATATTAAGTATCTATTGTCCGCGCGACGAAACAGAACTACATTGCGATGCGAGCGCAATAGGGTTTGGCGCGATTTTGATGCAAAAGAAAGCAGATCAAAAATTTCATCCCGTATTCTATTTCTCAAAGAGAACGACGGATACAGAAGCTAAATATCACAGCTTCGAGTTGGAGACGCTAGCAATCATTTATGCACTACGAAGGTTTCGGACGTATTTAATGGGTATCCAGTTTAAAATAGTTACGGATTATCAAGCTCTTAGCCTAACCTTGAACAAGAAAGAAACAAATCCGCGAATAGCTCGATGGGTTTTAGAATTGCAAAATTTCGATTAGACGCTTGAGCATAGACTTAGCTCCCGGATGGGTCATGTGGACGCGCTCAGTCGGCAAATTTTGGTGATAAATGATAATTCGTTTGATAGGAACTTAGCATTATGTCAAAACAGTGATCCGGAAATAGTTAAAATCAGGTTAAAATTAGAGAATTCCAACGATAAGAGTTTTGAAATGACAAATGGGCTTATCTATCGGAAAATAAAGGTTCGGGCTCTATTTTACGTTCCAGCACTATTAGAATATAATATATTACAAAAATACCATAACGAAATGGGACACGTAGGTCCCGAAAAAACAGTAGAAAACATTTTAAATAGTTACTGGTTCCCAAAACTAAAGGAAAAAGTAAACAGTCATATAAAAGCTTGTTTAAAATGTATCGCTTTTACGCCAAAGTCGGGAAAGGAAGAGGGGTTTTTGCATGGAATCCCGAAGGGGAATAAACCATTTGTTACGCTCCATATCGATCATTTAGGACCAATGACGAAAGTCCGGTCTGCGAAAAAGCGACACATTTTCTTAGTTGTCGATGGGTTTACAAAATACGTTAAATTATATGCAACAAAAAGCACAAGCTCGGCGGAGGCTATTAAGAATTTAAAAAATTATTTTGAAACTTATAGTAGGCCAATAAAAATAGTTTCGGATAGGGGTACGTGTTTTACTTCTCGTGCGTTCGAAGATTTTATGAAAGAACAGAACGTGGTGCATATTAAGATTGCTACCGCCTCACCGCAAGCTAACGGGCAGGCCGAGCGGATGAATCGGACAATTCTTCCGATAATAGCCAAACTAGCGGACGGGAAAAATTGTGAATGGTATGACACTTTAGCAGATGTGGAATATGTGTGTAACAATACCGTAAATAAATCTACCGGCGAGACCCCGAGCATGCTGTTATTCGGGATACAACAGCGCGGTCAAGTTATTGATAGTTTGAGAGATGCGCTAGAAACTGCAGGAAAACAGGACAGCGATCGAGATCTGATTACCAAACGTGCGAAAGCAACCGAACAAATAGAAAAACGGTCGTTAATGAACAAGCGGAGTTTTGATAAGAAACGTAAGCCGGCGCGAGTATACCAAGTAGGAGATAAAATCATGATTAGGAACTTTGAAAATAGTAGTGATGCGCCTAAATTAGTACCGGAATTCAAAGGTCCATACGAGGTCGCGAAGGTATTAAGGAACGATCGTAATGTTATTAAAGATATTGAAGGATTTCAAGTATCCCAGATCCCGTATAAAGGGACTTGGGCGGCCGAAAATATGCGTTCATGGCTACCATAGCGAAGATAGGTGAATTAGGGTCTAACTATGTATATTTTCGTAACGTTTTTATATGATTAAGTAGCTTAAGTACCTATTGTATTCCTAGGTGTGACATTATATTAATTATGTTATATTATTAATTATTATTATGTTATTAATTGTATTGTGTTAATTATATTAAGCGGGGAAGTAGTTTAATCGGGACGATTAAAAGTCAGGATGGCCGAGTTGTAGGCAATTATACATGCCGCCGTTGGACAATCGGCACCGCTACCGACAATCGGCACCGCTGCCGACAATCGGTACCGCTACTGTACACGTGTCACCGAACACGTGCCTCCGGGGCCAGGTTGTGTATGTATGAGTGTGTGTGTGAATGGGTATTTTAGGGAGATCCGAGTGAAGGCAAAGTCCAGTCTTAGCCCGGACTCCTTGGAGACAACTGACGTAAATAAAGTCTTTTTACAAACATTAGATTGTTTTTCCGCTTAACCCCCCATTTCCGGTTCTTACACTATTTACGGGACACCCTGTATAACAAATACATCCACAACACCGGTGCCGATTGTCGGTAGCGGTGCCGATTGTCCAACGGCGGCATGTATAATTGCCTACATTTGGTAGATATATTTTCGAGACTACATACTAAAAGAAAACGCAAAAAAAAAATTCGATATTTTTAATCCCACAAAGTAGAGAGGCACCTTAAAAACACATACGGCCAAGGACCAAAAAGATAAGACAATTAATATCTAAACTTTTGTTCCGTGCTTGACTCTCTGATCCATAATCATCGATTTGATACGTATTTCATAATATTTTAATAAAGCTCGACTAGACCGACAAAGTTTGGCCATTAAAATCCGGGACGCTCCCCGTGCAGCTTTGTTACTTTCAGCCCGGGCTCTCCCTAGTCTTCGTTGTGTAAAATATAAACTCGAAGAAAGACTTTGGCTTCGCTGAAATGAACTTGATCAGCTTCGATCGATGGTTGCTCAGACCAAAGCGCGAGTTTCTTTGCAGTAGGTCTCTCGCACAGCATCGATTTTCTCTCGCGATATTGTACATAGATTTTTACCTTTGTGGAAAGAGACGCGCACTCAACGTCTAAGCCGCTGCTTTTCTCTCTGTTCGAAGTATGCTTGCTCCATATTTGCATCCGGCCTTGAAGCGTCTATCCTTTTTGCTTCCGTCTATTCCCGAATATGTGGACGAATACAGCTTTTATGCATATATTCTACTAAAATTATTTGCTCCATTGTATTTTTTGTTTGAGATATTTTTAAGAAACAAATTGTGTCAGTTGCCCTAATATGAAATATTTTTTTTTATACACGTGTTTCGCTTGCTTGCAGAACTTTTCTAAAAATTTAAATATTATGAATTTATAGAAAATTTCATGCTCTTTTAGGAAATTTAAAATATAATAACGGTTTAGGTTATCACAGTGCTCGTAGTATGATTTCGCAACAATTGTTGAAATTATGAATTTCTATCTCGTAAACCTAATATTTCGAAAAACTCAAGTAACATATTATTATTCCATATTACGAGCACTGTGGGACGACTTAATATACAGGGTGTTCAGCCACCCCTGGAAAAAATTTTAATGAGAGATTCTAGAGGCCAAAATAAAACGAAAATCAAGAATATTAATTTGTTGAGTGAGGCTTTGTTAAAAAGTTATTAAAAAATTAAATTAAAAAATTTCAAATCATTCACGGAAAAATTATTTTCGGTTACGGGGGTCAATTACATTCATTTTTGATAAATAGACATACCCTCGAATTCCTACGCACATTCGAGAAAAAAATTCGTTATGGAAAATATACTATGTGGTCGGAAATGTTTTTATAACTTTTTAACGAAGTTAAAAAATTAGTCAACAAATTAGTATCCTCGATTTTCGTCTTATTTTCGCCTCTAGAGCGAGTCACTCCTTTCTGGATGCAGAGTTTCTTGCTGAGAGAGTTTAGCAAGAAATCAAGCCGCCAGACAGTGACAAGGGTTGCCGCGAGAGGAACAGAGAGGGATGCAAGAAACTGGAGTATGCGGCTCTGCCATCGATGTTCCCCGCGTGAAAGAGAAATCGCCTACGTTCGGGAAAACGATGGTTGGGACTTTATTGTCTGGAACATTCTTCGATCGAGCGAATTCGGGACCGTTGCCTAAAAATTTTATCAATCCCTGGCAAACGTTCTTGTGTTCAAGATCTTCGATACGAAAATTTATAAATACCGGTTGCTTATAAATAGAAAAGACATTTCAGAAATACCGTTTCCGAACAAAGTTAGAAATATCGAAACGCCACGGCGGCGGTTCGAACAAAGGAAAACTTCATCGTTGTTTCTTTCGAAGCTTTCTCGTTTATCTAAACGTCAGTTTCAGGTCGCTTGAATAAAAAAAAGTTGAAAGAAAATAGCTATAAGCCACGCTTTAAGTTCTTTATCGGTGAATAGTAAATGAATTCCGGCCTTCCATGGACGACAACAACATATGAGCCCTACCGTCATAAATCTAACGCTTCCGCGCCGTAACGGAAAGTGGTATCAAAGTTAGGTTCCCTTATCTCTGCAAAACCAACATTTTCAACCCTTCGTTTTTTGCGTAGCACCCCTTCGCGCAGGCTAACCTCTCCTGAATCAGCAAAAAGAAATGTATTGCAGTAAATATAGCGGAGACATCTAATGAAAATAACTTTTCGAAATATAGAAGAATATTTTATCGAATGTAAAAGGATCAATGGTAAAATGACTTTAACCGTTATTAATGCAATTCAAACTGTTCGTAAACTATTCTGTTGCTCGATATATTCCGATAATAATAATCCAATTATCCCATTACAACGCAACTGTAGTATATGTATTACGTTCAGAATAGAATGTGGTTAGTTTCTCCTTTGTGCTCAATTCACTACTGCGTTTCTGTCAGGCCATTATCAATCAAAACTATTTGCCTAGAGGTTCTCTGCCAGAGCTTAAAGTCTAAGGTGCTTAAGGACGGCCTCGCGATCACAGTTTAATCTCAACTAGAATTTAAAAGCCCGCTTTAGCTTTCCAGGATACTCGGAGTGCCGTGAAACTGTAAAATCGAGCGCTCGAGACTCTAAAATTTGTAATAAATACAAAACGGATTGGGCCAGTTGCCCTAATATCGAATTTTTTTGTTTATTTAAGCATTTGAAACCTCATATGAGGTTTATTTCTGCTATACAATTATTTATTATGATTACACAGTACTTAAATTATGGTTGACACTAAGGTATGCTGCATTGTATTTTAAGATTACAAGCGAATTGACAGAAGTACGAACAGATAAGGACCTTGGACCATCATCAGGGCCGTATGAAGAAATGTTCCATCCAGTGTCGTCATTTTTGGAATTTTAAGTAGAATTAACAAAGGGAATTGCGTTTGGAGCAAATGTACAAATGTTGTATAATTATATAAACGAATTTAAAACACACCAAGCACACAATCTTTTTACACAAATTAATAATTAGCAACACAAATTAATATCATATAAGAATCACGTCTGTCTTTCCCAACAACTACAGGACTTGTATCCTCAGACGTACAAGTCTCTACTATTTCATCTTTAATCCACTCCTCTACCTGCTTATGAACAGTTTCACTCTCCAGTTTAAATAATCTACACTGTTTCTGACTAAGTGGTTGTTCATCTTTTAATCTTATACACATTTGTATGTTGCCTTACATTTTTTTGGTTCATACGATAAAACATTTTTTAATTCTTCGCGTAATTTTTCATCAGTAACATGACTAGCATCTAATAATTGCTCTTTAATAGGCTTAATATGAGCCTAATATGGAAAATGAGGACCTCAGTAAAAAAAGTAAACATCTCCTAAACCGTTATTGTATTTTAAATTTGATTCTTACCAGTCAAAGGAGCACCTATAAATTCATATTATATAAGTTTTTATAAAAGTTCTGCAAGCATGTGAAACATGTGTAGAAAAAAAAGTATTCCATATTAGGGCAACTGACTCTACCGACTTTTCCTAGTTTCAATCTCAAGTTCCGTTCCTCCAGGTTCACAGGTCGTCGAAGTTGTCCAAATAGTTTACCGAACCAACGATCACTTAGGACTCGATTCGACGACCAGGCTCCACGAAAGGCGCTGAAAAGAAAGGTCGATTCCCGCGGTGTTGCGAAATAGATTAAAGCTTTCCGTAGTCTGGTGAATTTCGTGAAATTGAAAGCCCAGCAGGTTGTAACTTGGAGCGTGGTGGCTCCCAATCGTTATATCGAAATGTTGCGCGAGAATTACTAACAGGATCCGATTGCTTGTAGCACTGTGTGCTACCTCACCTGTCGCGTTCTCGGTTTCCTCTCTTTGTGCGGCAGCCACCTCAATTACCGAGGCTCTTCGTATCGGCAACTTCGAGATGGCCAATCTGCCTCTGCGAATCAATTCCGCGGAATGTTTGAACATTCGAAAGTTCACGGGAGTTTCGCTGTTTGTCTATTGATTTCCCATATTTCCATTTCAAACGGCTCCAACCGTTGTCTCCTTTGTACGTAATTCGTATGTTTACGAACCTAGGATAAGGCAAACTACTAAAATAATTAATTGTTAAACACGTCCAGACCTGGTTTCTTCTCAAGACGATACGCTCGATTCAGAAATGAAAATGAGAGACTTTTGAGAACTTTTTAACCCTTTACATTAGTATTTCATTCTAGGGGCCCTTGTTACAATGTTTTCTTTTAGTTTCTGCTTAAAATAAAATAAATAAATAAAAGATAAAAGATTTTTCCTCTTTTGTCCTGGCAATTGGTTTTGTTTCCGAGGTCATTTGTTTATAAAAAAAATCATCAAAGAAAAATAAAAAATTGTTATGCAAGATTGTGTTTTCGAGGGGAATATTGGAACTATATTTCATAAAAATATACTGAAGCCTCATATTTTATGTAGTACAGGATTATTTTAGCCTTTGGTATTCCTGTGTGTCCTGTGTATTCCTTCCAATTTAGAAGTTACTTTTATTTATTTTTTAAATATTTTGAAAAATCAATATTTATTCATACATATTATATACATAGATTTTCACTGTCAAGAGGGGATGAGATGCAGGTTAAATTTGTATACTAAATCGACAAGTTAAATTGTAATATGTTCCCATAAAAATGTTTTCATTTTAATCCTGTATAAAAAAAGATTCCGAGTTGATTGATAGCCTTCTCGAACATGAATACGAGTACAGATGGTTAAAAACTGTCAGTGCACCGATGCAGAATCGCGAACGAAGATACATGAACAGAGAAGAAGCGTCCAGAGATTACTTTTAAAACGTTTTAGCACTTCGTGTCTTGAACCGAATCGATGAAGAGCGCATTACGATGAACATTTTTAAGAAACACGAATGACAGAATCCTTAAGGCGGATAGCGAATACCTTTAGCCGGGTTACTCATTCGTGTGAACATTCTCGAAAGAGTATTGACGTCATTACAGGGGGCAGATATTTACTTCGTTTCATTCACGTTTCATCTGGTATTCATAGAAAGCCCTGGGTCTGGCGTTCGCAGCGACGCAAAGAGAGCGTGGGACGTTTTCCTCAACCGGCGGCAGAAAGTTAAGAGGATCAAAGGAAGAGGGCTAAGCGGGCGAGGTTGGAAATTGAGACAGCATCTATCATCCTGATGCTGCCTCAAAGAAACCGAGACGTCTCGGTCGAAGGAGCTGCCTCGACTGAGCTATACTATATGTATTAAGTACTGTCTTACCTCGTCTACTGGGCATACCGGGCCAGTGCAAACATATCCTACCGACCATATTTAATGTTTCCTCAAGGCACCAGGACAGCGTCTATGAACCAAAGGGTTTGGTCCCTGTGGAAACCAGTGGTGCACCATTCTTCGCGAAGATGTCAACCATCTTCTCACCATTTCCAAATTTTTCCTTTCAATCGTTCAGTCTATCATAAATATTATATAAAAAATTCTTTTCTCCTTTCTCCAATGTTAATGTTGTTTCTCGTTCACACTTGTTCGCACTCTGAGAAAAATTTTAATATGGAGATTCTAGAGGCCAAAATAAGACGAAAATCAAGAATACCAATTTCTTGATTGAGGCTTCGTTAATAAGTTATTAACCATAGCTCCAGTTTCATTTATGATAAGACAAATTGAATTTAGGAAATATATGAATAAAATGTAAATTATTTTTTTTTTTGTGGAGAAAAGAACATTTTTTTTATTTTTAAAAGTCACATCACAAAATTGCAATTGATATTGCTCATTTTTGGAGTGCAAAGGGTTAGAACGGCAATCTGCGAACAGCCGCTAGTGGTTTTCACTCAGAAAACTGTAAGGCTGTCGACTCATGCTAAATGAGAACCACTAGCAGTTGTTCGCAGATTACCGTTCTACAGGCGGAACTTTAAACGTCAATAACTTTTTAACCTTTTGAAACCTCGATCAATAAATTGGTATTCTTGATTTTCGTCTTATTTTGGCCTCTAGAATCTCCCATTAAAATTTTTTCCAGAGGTGACTGAACACCCAGTATTTGTTTTTGGCGGGAAATACGCTATTAAACAAGTATGCCAAATAACGTACCAAGTTTAAGAAAAATTGCAAGTTATTGTTTTTCGTCTTATTGTTAGGCTTCAACGCGTTTCCACGCGTATTCGGTTTGCTAGTTTCTAGGCGCGATTGCGGCCGAGGTATTTCTTAGGAGGGAATCTCTTCCATCAGTTGATAGACTTTAAAGGAATCTCCTTGGTGCTCTCATTTGTCTACTTTTCTTCATCGTGTATATAACTATAATATGTGTACGCTCATTTACTTGTACATATGTTGTACGTAAAATCATGGTACATAGTAGTAGTTTCATTCCGTTGTCAAAGGGCCACGAGAGTAATTTCTGTTGCTCTCTGTTCCATTCTACAAAGCAGAATGTTAAAATGTTTGACAAATAAGGTGGGGTTGTCCATTCAGGATTTGAATTTCATTTCTGGCTGTGTCAACTGTCTACATTTGTTGCATAGAGACGAATCGTTCCTCTTTGAACGTGCATCGCACACAGTAATCGATATAACAATTTCTGTTGTTTGTCTGGGTCGAGGAATATTTAAATAATTAAATGAAACATACAGTTGGTAGGACAGTTGATAAAGTTGTGGCTATTTTTGATAGTTGTTCAAATTATATTGGTTTCGTACAATTTCATTTAAATTATCCTATTTTTGAGTTAATGTTTATATTTGTTCTAGTTCGATGAACGTTCAAATAATTAACATATAAACATATGGTTGATAAAGTTGTGGCTGTTTCTGATAATTATTCAAATTATATTGTGTCATACAATTTTATTTAAATCAACTTTCTTTTGAGTTTATGTTTATCACGAACAAATATGCATTTCTTCTAGTTCGATGATTATTTAAATGATTAAATGAAAGATATAGTTGATACGATAGTTGATCAAATTGTGGCTATTTCTGATAAGTATTCAAATTATATTAGTTTCCTACAATTTCATTCAAATCATGCTTCTTTTGAGTTAATGTTTCTCACGAACAAATATGCATTTCCTCCAGTTCGATGAATATTTAAATAATTAAATGAGACATACAGTTGATAAAATTGTAGCTATTTCTGATAATTATTCAAAACATATTGGTTTCATACAATTTCATTGAAATCATCCTTCTTTCGAGTTAACGTTTTTCACGAACAAATATGAATTGTTTTATATTTTACAAATTACATAGTATATAATTAATTGAAAAGGAAAGATAAAGAAGAAATTTGAAGGGAATGTAAAGTTCTATACGAAACACTGTAATCGTCATCGATAACAGGTCGGAACGATGCTCGAGTTGAAAGATCATTAAGAAATCTAGAAGGCAAGTTACGGAGTTATCGATTTCTCTTTCTTGGTTTGCGTGCTCCCGCCGTCTGTGCTTTTGTCTTTTTGAGCTGTTTGTCCTTTTCGAACCTTCCGGCAATTCGGAACAGTGCGAGTCAGAGGCAGACCCTTTCATCCGTGCCGTGAGTATTATCGCGCACGCCATCTGCACCTACAACCCTTTCCCGGTGGTTTGTGCTCTCGCAAACCAGCAACGCGTCCACCTACACATTTCCACTTTTCCGGCCCAAACCCTCCTTGCGCCCCCCTCGTACCCTTCCTTCTCTGGTTGCACTCGAAACGATGTTGCATCGTGCACGAGCACCACGTTCAATAGATATCAAATGATCAATGAGAGACACTCCTTGGGAAATATACGCTCGAAAAATATGTTTCCTCCGATTTCTATTCGACTATCGACCGGGCTCGCATGTATTACGAAACGATTGGAAATATTGAGTAAACGAGCACAAGGGGATGCATGAATAATTTAGCAAATTATTTCGATCCTCGAGAGACGGGAATTCAACGAGCGTAAATCTTTTCCGGACAGTTTAATTTTTCACTTTGCTACGGAAAGGAAAGATGAAAGAAATTTTAAATAATTTAACATTTATGCACGGTAAGAGGCAAACGCGGTATAAGGTTAAGACGAATTTTATTTATGGAGACAGTTGTAGATTTCCATATTTATTTAACGGCGTACGAGATAAGACGGCAAAGCTTTAATCTGCTTTAGCGATAAAATGTTTTATCGATAATAAAGATTATGATAATATTAACAAATATGCTAAACAAACTTTAAGACAAATTATTTCGTAATAAAATATTGCGAAGCGGAAAGTTACATATTTCTACCATGTACGTGAATATGGAATATGTTCTTCGTTTGGCGCGACAGCGACGGAGGTTAAGCGTCGTCTTTCGAATGCGAATGGCTCGAGTTCGAATCTCGGCCATTGTTTTCTCTTCATTTCTCGTTGTTCTTAGATAGAAAAAGCGTTGTGTTTTTTCTTCGTTTTTCTTTACTAGATTCTTTCAATTCATGAATGAACCACGTCCCAGCTCCATTCGTACGCATTTAATTGTACGGATTGGCGTTTTTTCATAAGTGGAAGATCATATGCTGTAGTGTCGCTATGTTTCCAGAGTTCTTTCATAGCACTGGTAACACGTTAACCAGCAACATATTTTTTCCATTAGATTATTTTAAATTGTTTTATATGCTTTTTAGTAATACATACGCCATTTCACAATATTTTCAAATTTATAAGTAACTGGTTCATCGAGTATTTTCATTTTATTTTGTCTTTGTGTATTTAAAATTTTCTTTCATCTAGCACACTGTGTGAATTAAGTATTTTTGTAGTTTATTAAAAGTTTTACTGTCCGCGAGCGTCTTAAACGGAAAGAATAAATTCAAGTCTATTTAAAGAGATATTAAAGTAAATATGAGAAAAGTATTCAGTTGAAATTGGTTTCCTTTGCTCGATATTGTTTTTATGTTTTTTACCATCTAGTATAAATAATTTCTGTTTATGCAATGGTTAGTCCATTGCGTTAGTATGCAGAAATGCAACGGTTTGCGGAATAAGGCAATTAATGTTGAAGCAGGTTGAAGTCGCTCGGAACGGAATAGGATTACTCTGCAATTGTGCGCGACCTACAAATACGTTTCTCTATCTGTGCAGCCGCTTTTGGAGTTCCATAGTTCCTCTCCGTTCCTCTGTGAACCTTAGAAATGTGCGTAATTAAGACACTCAAGAGACACTTGTGCGGTCATTATGTGTAACTGTATGCGCATACATAAAGTTTTCGTTGTGCAACAAACGCACCGTAAGAATTTCCCGCCGACACAATTAATTACACGAAGAACACTTTAAACTCACGAGAATTATACATACAGCGGACTTATTATATCGAAAGCCTTAAGCACGGTTTTCATTTTTACGAGATGAAAACTACTTTGAACGCCGTATCGGCGTAATATAATTCTGGAAATACTGTAAAATACACTTAATAACCAATATTGTAGCCGTTAAATTAATATTATACTGGATTAGTCATTTAACACTTTCACCTTGATTTTTCTTGCAAACTGCATGTTGTATAAAAACATGTTTCGAACGGAAGTTGTTGTAAAGAGGGGCATACACAAAAGTTTCACCATTCTTCACCATGCATCATAATAATTTTTTATTCTATATTCAATAGACTTTCGTGATTGTATGTTGCACGTTATGGTTAAAAAACTCAGGGAGTCATTCATATTTTGATAAAAAAGAAAAACAGTAAAAAGTTAATTGTTGTCGTGTATGCCCCTCTTTGTACCAAACAACTTTCGTTCAAAACATGTTTTGTACAACATGCAGTTTACAAGAAAAATTAAGGTGAAAGTGTTAAATGACTCACCCTGTATCTACTTGAAGTATTATCGATCTGTTAAGTATGAACGAATTATTCTCGAATCGTATCTTATTGTCCCGCACGATACGAGTATGCGAATAAAATTGTGGAAATATCGCAGATGCCGAAAGTTTGAAAACTTTACGGTCAAATGCTTGAAATGCTGCATAATCGCGCATAGAAGGAACCTTTGGTACTGTACTTTTGGAACGTACTTTGTCTTCGCATTTGAAACGAACGCTCGCCGCTCGTGTTGGTCTTTCGGTTCCGACTCGAGATATTTGAAAACTTTGTTTACCCGTTTGATTGAAAATTGAAGTTCCACACGAGCGCAGTTACCGCCTCGCGACTTGTACGCGGTCACGAAAACTGGTTTGCAATACAGTGTTACATAAATTTGAGGTAAACCGTGCAATAGCAGAAACTCACTAACAACATGAATACTAAATTTACGGTTTGCTACAGTTTTGCGGTGAAATTGTATTTTGCGTTACGCTTTCGACAAAGTTCACTAATACACCGTAGGTACTAAATTATGGTCCACTCCTGAAACTAATTATTGTACCTTCAACAAGTACTGTTAATCTTGCTTATAATTTATGTACTTGTGATATATTTTATTTGTGCAAGTAAAACGAAGACGAACTATCTCGTTAAATTGTTAAACATTTGTTCCTTTATATCCTATATCTTTCTTCATGTAAACTTAAATTAACTGAGAAATCATAAATTAAATATCTGTTTATTTATTTAGTGTAACCTTAAAGTAATCCAGAAATCATAAATTAAATATTTGTTCGTTTTTTACGGAAGGACCGTTTATTATAGCCTTAAATTAACCCAAGTATCGTAAATCGTTGTACGAGGAGTTCCCCCCTAAAACCGGATGGCACCTAGTACCGGACAATAGCGATATCATTGAAGTGTGAAACGTTATGCGATCGTTATTTCGCATAAACGATAGTAGGGATAGAATAAACAATGATCAAGTTTCGCCATGTTCTAGTCAAGCGTACACAGCTAAATAAATCAGTCGATTGATGCATCTAATTGGAAGCTAAGTGTATCGTACAAATTATAAACTACTATACCTCTTAATTTTTCTAATGAAAAAACGCGTGAATGGTATTATTATATCTTTTGGTAAGTACTTCTTTAATTACCTTTGTACTTTGTATGTATATACAGGGTGTTCGGCCACCTCTGGAAAGAATTTTAATGGGAGATTCTAGAGGCTAAAATAAGACGAAAATCAAGAATAGCAATTTGTTGATTGAGGCTTCGTTAACAAGTAATTAACGTTTAAAGTTCCATACCGACAGGACATTTTTTCGGCGAAATTAAAAAATTTCAAATCGTTCGGAAAAAATTATTTTCGGTTGCGAGGGTCAACTACAAACATTTTTGGTGTATACACATATCCCCGAAACCATAGGTACTTTTGAGAAAAAAATTCATTACCGAAATTATGTGAGGCCAGAAATGGTTCACCGAAATTTCATGCGTATGTTTAAAAAATCATAACTTCTGAACGGATTAGAAGATTTTAATTTTTCAAAATGCAAACAACGCGTATTTTAGTGGAGAATATGTAGAAATTCCAAGAATATTCGAAAAGTTGTTCCCTAACCCCGTAAAGTGAGAAAAACCCCATAAAAATGGTATAATTTTCAAACAGCCATAACTCCTACAATAATGAATATATTTAAATGAAATTTTTTTCTGAAGTAGTGCTCATAGATATCTACAGAAAAGTATTAGTCAATATTTCCGTAGAACGTCAGACAAATTTATTAAAAATCAAAAAAGAATTTTGAAGAAAAATCGACAAGGGGGGTAGGTGCCTAAATTGTTCGATGAAAAAAATATTTCAAATCATTTTGAAAAAATTATTTTTGATTGCGGGGGTCAATTACAATCATTTTCGGTGAATAGACATATTCCCGAAATCCTACGTACTTTCGAGAAAAAAAATTCTTTACAGAAAATATACTCTGCGACCGGAAATGTTTCTATAACCTTTTAACGAAGCCTCAATTAATAAATTAGTATCCTTGATTTTTGTCTTATTTTGGCCGTTAGAACCTCGTATTAAAATTTTTCCTAAGGGTGATCGAACACCCTGTATAGTGCACTGATTTTTATAAAACAAACTTTTTTTTATGGCTTTGTTGTCCCCTGGTGCCAGACAGATCATCATCCCGTATTACCAGACACTACAAATCTAAATTTTGTTCATTCATATTTGTGCTAATGGCTTCAAATGTTCTGGAATTTATCCTCTGGTTTGGAATATATTCTCAGACATTGGTTATGCAAGCTGTGAAATGACAACTATTCCCCATGGAGATATAAGGAATTAGTAAAATTTCACTTCTAGGATGGGGTCTGAAGATCGTAGAGAAAACGATGAGAAGACATTAGACGTGCAGCCATCTACTAGTTTTCCTGATAATATTTACAAAATAACTCTGAAATTATTTCCCTAACCTAATGTCAAGAAAAAGAGAACTGAAACAAGAGCAAGATAATGTGAAAGTAAATAAAGAAATTATTGACCAAGGAGAAGGAGAAGAAAAAAGGAATGAAAGAACAAACAAAAAATTCGGGAAATAAGCGTAAGAAAAGCATAACATTCAAACTGCGAGTATCAAACTTGGAAACCATTTCCGTGGTTTGTTCAGAAAGCAACGAAGAAGGCTGGATTCATTGTTGTAGCTGTGAAAAATGGGCACACGAAGCTTGTGCCGATATCCCTGAATTTGCGGATAACTGTGTTTATGTTCGCTGTAAATTGCATTGAAACTGTTTTGTGTTACATTCTGAACTAATGCTATGTCCGATACTAGGGAACATCTAATAATCTGTTGAAATTCTATACCAAATTTAACCAAAGTTTCAGTTAACTATTATAATACGTAATATTATTTGTTTGGTTCCTTTATATTGATTTCCAATATTGTTAAATTATAAATAAAACAGTATAGAAGACGTAAAATATTAAATTTTTTTAACGATTTAAAAAGAATCTTAAGTGCCCGGTACTAGGGGAACTCCTCCTATTTAGAATCTCGATTCTAAATTCCATGAGCGCAGTCGAAGAAATGAGTTTGATCACCGCAATTTTTCATAAGAATATCGCATTGTTCGCCGCACGGTCTCGGATAACTCATCTTCACTTCGGAACGTTCTCCTCTGTGCTCGTACAGTAAAATTCAGACCACGTCGCGATCATAATATCAGCGCTTAATCCGTTGAAAAATGTTGTCATTCGCGAGGCAGGGAAATCCGTGAAAATTTCCTGGGAAACGATAAGATGTAATAATCGGTTTCCTAGGGAAGGCGGGCACACACTGATGTCTGTTATAGAACAGCGGCGGTGTAATAACCTCCGTGGCCCAGATACGGGAGAAAAATCGAAGTCGACGACAGACATATTGGATGCTGGGAAGATAGTTCCGTCTAGTTGTTTTTGTCCTACTTCTTACACCGATAACTCAGCGTGCCTCGAACTCGACACCCAAATATCAATTCTTTCGAGAGACATACGTGCGCCTTGCAGATCGATACGATTCGAGGATGCATAATCTCTCTCTCGCGACAATGCACCTTTTCTCCGACCGACGGCGTTCGAACGAATCGGAATGAAGTGAAAATGCACCGCGACGGAACTCCCGGATTCCATCACCTCGTTTTTCGAATAGAATAAATGCCACGGAAACCGACGGCCAAGGTATTCGAAAGCTATTCGTTCGGTTAATAATTTACAAATTATCGATGGATCTGTAGAAAAATAATATATAGGTCGTTCCACTCGAAATCAATCGAGGTCAAATACTACACGCGGAGCATGACTGTAACAGATATTCCTAAGATTTTTAGAATTTAAAAGAAAAATTCAAAGAAAGTAATTGTATAACGTGAAGAAGTAAATAATAAACTTCAGTCGAAACATACTGAAAAACATTATGGAATCCGTGAAAAACTATAGCACCATTTTCATTATAATTACATCTGAAGGATGTTTGTCAGAAAACATAATTCCACGTGATAAATTACTGAAAAAGAGCAAAGTGCATTTTTAGTATGTAAAGAGCAAGAAATGGGAATTGGAGAAATCGCGCGTAAGCCCGTAAAACTATATTGAATTTTTTACGCGATTCGTCGACACGTGGAAAAAATGAGAAACGAGGACCTGAAAAGAAATTGTCCCAACTTTTGACGTGTCACGTTTAACCACTCAGCGTGTGTTTTAACTCAATCCTAATATTATTAGTCGGTAGAAGTACTATAGTTCTGCACCAGTAAAATACTTATTTTATTGTTATATTTTGTTCGCCCATTTTCTTACGTATTACGATTTGCGTAATACTGTTAATATTTAGAAATTATTAATTAATACTCCGAAACTCTCGCAAATAGATTACAGTCTATGAAATGAGCCCTTTTGAAGGTTCAGCGAGTGTTTCTTAAGATACACAAGCAATATTATTAATATCTTAATATTCCAGGTTACGTTTCATAAAAATATTCCAGCACCGATGTATTAATAAAATAAAAAAATTAAGTTGGAACGTGGACGCAGGCGTGATTCGTCCAACGAAGAGAGAGAAAGAAATCGTCATCGGCCTCAGATTCTCGTATCGATTTCGGTGCTTCGATACGCGTACCATTCGCATCCTGATTTTACTAAACTTTTTACGCTCGACTATGACGGTGTACGCGTATCCCACACAACCGCAGAACGGAAAAGGGCAGTATTGTTTTGTTTCATCGTGTAGGATCGCTCGGCAGCCCAAAGCCCGTTGTCTGCAACTTGCATTCATTGGGTTTATCGGATTGTAAGCCTGGTAATCGAGCGACTAAATCGCCGTTACACAATATATTAGCTGTTTCGTAAGCTCGTACTCGTTCTCACGTTACGCTGTACTTTAATTCTTTACGTATTTATTAGGTCGGTCCCATAAGTTCGTACAGTACGATATTCTGAAATTGATGACAATAAAATCTGTAATTTAATAGAAAAACAAAATTTGTCAGTTCATGGAATTTATGAAATTTTAAACGTACGTACTAAAATATTCATAGAAATTTGAAACAAACAGGTATTGTGTCAAAGCTCGAAGTTTGGAATCCACACTGGCTTACACAACGAAATTTTCTTGATCGTGCTCGAGTCTGATTGTATGAATATTTTTTTGTTAGTATATAATAAAACCAAACCTTATAAGAAATGAAATACAATTTCCAGGCTTATTAGTGGGTAAACAATTTAAAAATGTCAACGTTTTAATAAACTATATTTAAATTACATTTTAATAAAGAATCTAAGAAGTTTTGTATCAACGATATGATAGCTTTGCCAAAAGAAAATGAGTTGTCAAACGAGAAGAGGTTTACTATTTTTCATAAAATTCCATTATATGTTTAAAATATTGCTTTAACTTGTAGTAGAAAACGAACAAATGGGACGACCTAATATATCTGAAAACAAAATATTATTACTCGTTGAACAGGGAATCGTTTATTTCATCGATATTAGCAAAACTGAATTTTTTTTATAAAGAACGCACCCCTTTAAGCGCGAATAAGACTTGGAGGGTGTGTACAATTCGCGCGTCTATCGTGCAGTATTTGCGAAACGTTAATTGCCACGAAAGTTTCATTTCCCGTGCGTTAATTCTGATAAGGGCTTTGTGGCCTCGATCGAGTTTAGACTTGAATGGAACCTTTCAGACAATGGCGTCGACTTCTTCGGGAATAGTTGGGCGATGCTGAAAAAGGGGACGAGAAAAACAGGATGAGAAAGTGGAGAAAGTTAGGGGATGAGAAACAGAGGGGGAAAAGAGGACCATGCAACTAAGTGCAGCACGGTTAAAATATAGGTGCGGTCTTTGTACCTTCGATAGCACCCTGAAGATTATTCATTCAACCCTTAATGCATTTATCTCGCGTTACTCTGTCCCCTTTGCTCCGACGGTCACCACCAGACCAGGGATTTAAATGTCAACCACAGCAGTTTTTAATCACCGACTTTCCCGTTCAAACAAATTTCGTGACAACCAGAACCATGAAATGAATTTAACCGTTAAAGGAAATTTTAATCGAGGCTTCGTTTTCGAGTTAATTGAATATGAACATTTCTCGGATACGCGTGCGATCGAATGCCGGGTCTGACCATTAATTGCTATTTGTACTTGTACTCGAGTCAAATTCGTACTCTATTCCGGTTTCGAATCACGTTTGCAACGAAAATCATATTGAATTCGAAAGAATTGCATCGAACAATTTGTTATACACATTTTGATTTTTTTCTTTATATTTTTCTGATTTGTCATGCCCCATTAAAACAGTAAAAAGATTAAATGTAATGGAATGGGGTTTATTCGATAAGACTACAAGTGGCAAAAGTATCTTTAGGCTGTTGTTTGTTTCTTGTCAATTTTTTTTATTTCTAACTTTCAATGATAGACAATTGTAACAATGTTGTATACGATCGAAAAGCGTGTTAAAGTTATTAAAATTTATTTTGAAAATCAGTGCTCAATAAAAGATACTCATCGTAAATTACATACATGATTTTTTCGATATACATAATCGTTTGTGTGAGCAAACAATTCGAAATTTGATTAAAATATTTAATGAAACTGGATCTGGCCATGATAAACCAAAGTCTGGCAGACCAAAAACATTTCGTTCGAACGAACCATCAACGTCAATTCCACGTCGTTTCCAAAAATTAAACATTTCTTATAACAGTTTGTAGTGAATTTTGCATAAAGATTTGCATTTGCATGCGTACAAAATTTAATTTTCACAAGAATTGAAAGAATTTCGCTGATTGGTTGTTAGAACATCGTTCGATTGATCCATTGTTTTCACACAACATAATCTTCAATGATGAAGCTTCTTTCACATTGGATGGACACGTTAATAAGCAAAATTGTCGTTTATGGGGAGATGAAAATCCATGCACAACGCGCGTGGAAACGTCACTCTATTGTGATCAAAATTCAATCAATGGTGATGTGAATTACCTCGTTCGTGCGATTTGATCCCATTGGGCTTCTTTCGTCGGGATTATTTGTAGAGCAAAGTTTATGCCAACGTACCAGCAACAATGAAGCAAATATGCCAAAGTACTATCGAAAATTTTCATGTTCGAATTGATGTTCGTGAAATTCGAAATAGTTTGTTCTCTATTTAAAAAGTACTTCCTAGTCTATTTTGGATAACCCGTTATGTCGCTCTTGTTGAAAGGTAGGCTGTGTCGACGTATTCTTGAACGTATACATATATTAATGTAAGGGAGCTTTTACGGTCCATAAATTCCTTGACGCGTTTTCAAAGTGAAAATGAAGGATAGTTATCCGGATACTTGCTCCGCTTCCATAGTATCAGCTTCGCTGGAGCATGTTGCGTTAACTAAGTATTTCCAACAAACTTCCTCCTGTTCTAACGTACAGTGAAATAATTAATTAAATCGATGTGTTGAATTAATAGCGGTGCACTTTCGCTAGACTGTTTAAATAAATATACAGCATAGCTTCTGTTAAACTTATTTATTAATATTATAGTTATTAATACAAACTCATAAATATAACGCGAGGACAAAATTATACCTTTCCAGATCACACAGTACAGTCATAACCACACACACAACCAATCGGCACAGTACAACCAACCTTATACCAAATGATGATTATTCTTCACACCCTCTCTATCATCATCCTCGCTATCCACGCAAGTCCTATTTAAACAACGTAGACCTAATGACGCTATACACTTTTCGTGTTTATCTTTATACAGTGCTTTCGTTAATACGTCCGCCAACATATTTTCGGTACTAATATAAGTTACTTTAATTTGAGCTTTTTCGTACGCCTCTCTGCAAAAATGATGCCTTATGTCTATGTGCTTACTTCTACTATGAAATACGGGATCTTTACACAATTGTATTGCACTTTGACTGTCGCATAGAACTTCGGACGGATTTTTCACTAAGCTACCGAGATTTACATAATTCAAAAGTCTTCTTAAATATATGATCTCTTTCGATACTTCCGTAAGCGCCATATATTCCGCTTCCATTGTAGAAAGCGCTACAGTTGGTTGTTTCTTTTAGTTTTCCAACTTATTGGTCCACCTGCTAAAATTAATACGTTACCAGAGCATGATCTCCTGTCGGTAATATCTCCTGCCCAATCGGAGTCAACGTAGGCTTTTAATTCTTCGCCAGTAGGTTCGTAATGTATACTGTAGTCCACAGTACCTTTTAGGTATCTTAATACCCTTTTTGCACATTTCCAGTGTTCGATAGTGTAATTTGTACAAAACCTACTTAGCGTACTTGCGACAAATGATATATCGGGGCGAGTGGCATTGGCTAAATATACAGGGTGGCGCTGAATGACCGATATGGTTTGAATGTTTAATAACTTTTTTATTTAATGAATTATTATTATTATTTTTTTGGTGTTATAAAGTATATTAATGGGGAATATTTTTGGCTTAAGTATGAAAAATTATATCCCGCAAGTGATGGCCGTTTTCGGCTTCGCACATTCGTGCTCTTTCCAGTACATTTTGCATAACTTTTCGTAAAATTTCCGGTGTTATGGCTTGAATTTCATTGCGAATGTTTTCTTTTAGCTGTGGTATGGTGGCTGGCTTATTAATGTATACCCTTTCTTTCAAATAACCCCAAAGAAAACAGTCTGGCGCTGTCAAATCGGGTGAACGTGGGGGCCAATTGAAATCGCTTCTGCGCGAAATAATGCGTTCGCCAAAGAGGTCCCGTAACAGAGCCATTGTGTCCATTGCTGTGTGGGCTGTGGCTCCATCTTGTTGGAACCACAACTGTGGATGGTTTTGTACAGCTGGCCTCAAAAAATTGTCCAGCATCGTTCGATAATCAGCACCATTAACCGTAACTGAGGCGCCATGTGCATTTTCAAAAACATATGGACCAATAATCCTTTCAGACGATACACCGCACCAAACAGTACACTTAAGTGGGTGCAACTGTCGCTGATGAACTGTTCTTGGATTCTCCGTAGTCCATATCCTGCAATTTTGCTTGTTTACGAAGCCATTCAATTGGAAATGGGCTTCATCGCTCATTATCAAATTGTTAATGAAATCGCGATTTTCTTCTGCTTTTTGTCGGAATGAAATGGCATAATCAAGGCGTTGTTGGTAGTCTATCGGCTTCAATTGTTGCACAAGCTGAACCTTTTATACGGGAACATGTGCAATGTGGCCAAAATCCTCTGAACAGACCTCCGTGATAGCCCCAGTTGTGCCGAGCGTCTTCTTGTTGATGTTTGTGGACTGTCCTGCACACTATCCGCAACACTTTGGATATTTTCTTCCGTATGGACCGTACGTGGTCTCCCGGTACGTGGAAGGTGTTTTACTGTATCATGTTGTCGAAAATTTGCAACAAGGCGGTTTATTGTTGATGCTGAAGGTCCAGTACGCACATTAAAAAAACGACGATAAGCACGCTGCGTCAAAACAATTGACCGTTGATTTTCAAAATAAAATTCAACAATTGCTGATCGCTGTTCTGTTGTGTAGTATTCCATTTTAAATTCCCCAAGTGTTCTTCACAAAATTCTGAAATAAAAATAAAAAAAAATAAAAAATTTTAAAAGTTATTAAACATTCAAACCATATCGGTCATTAAGCGCCACCCTGTATTAATGCGCCAACTAATTCTCTGTAAGGGATGCGACTCATTTGATCTCTCTCTTCCTCCGATAATGACTTCCCTTTTTGTAATTTTAATCCAGGTTCCATGGGAGTTGATATTGGTTTACAATTTTGCATTGTAAATTTTTCTAATAAATCTAAAACATACTTTCTTTGGTTTAGTTTTATGTCTCCGGTAACACCATTCCGGATAACGTTGATCCCTAAAATACTGTTAACAGGACCTAAATCTTTCATACTAAATTTTTGTTTTAATACATTTTTTATTTTAATTAACTCATTTAAATCGTTTGAAGTAATTAACAAATCGTCTACATAAGTTACTATAATTACTAGCTTATTATCTTTGGCTTTGACAAAAACGCAAGGATCTAAATTAGATTTTCGTATACTTAAATTAGATAAACAATTATTTAATTTTTCATACCATGCTCTTCCAGATTGCTTCAATCCATACAACGGTTTTTGGAGAAGACATACCTGGTTTTCATTGTTTGTTGAAAATAATTCCGGTTGCTCCATATAAATTGTTTCTTTTAAATCGCCTTGTACATAGGCTGATACAACGTCCATTTGGTGAACGTACATTTTCTTCTCGACCGAAGCAGCTAAAATTGCTCGCACTGTCTCGTACCTTGCTACTGGAGCAAACACTTCTTCATAGTCTAAGCCGTATTTTTGTTGATGGCCTCCAGCTACTAATCTTGCCTTGTATTTATTTATAGATCCATCATGGTTCCTTTTTATTTTGAACACCCATTTGTTCGATAAAACCTTTTTATTTTTAGGCCTTGGAACGAGTTCCCATGTTCTGTTCTGCATTAACGTTTCGTATTCTGCATCCATAGCTTCTAGTCAGAATCGTCTATCAGTTCGATTTTTAATTTCACTTGGATTCATCGGCTCCATTACTTCAGCTATTTGATATTGCTTCTTTGGCCTTCCAGGTTTACCTGTCCTAATTATTTTAGGTCTGCCAGGGCCTCTCAAGATTGGTTCTTGATTACTTGTTTGGGTATCTTCTTCTCCTCCTTCTTCTTCTTCTTCCCAAATTATTTCTTCTTCTTTCGATGTTACTTCTTCTTCTTTGTCTTCTATTTCAGTAACAGCTTCGTTTCTCAACAATTCAGGATTTTCACCATATTCTATAAAACGTACATCACGTCTTTTTACGACCGCATTTGATCCAGTTAACCATAATCTGTACGCCTTGGATTCATTTGAATATCCGACCATTACATATGGTTTACCTTTTTGGTGGAATTTTCCAATTCCAGGCCCCTTTTCCAGTGCTATTACTTTACATCCAAACGTCTTCATGAATCCGACGTATGGTTTTCTCTTGCTGTATGCTTCGAGTGGAGTCATATTATTTAACGTGGAAGTTGGGCATCTGTTCCTAATAAAACAAGCTGTATTTATAGCTTCGGCCCACAATGACTCAGGTACTCCCGATTGTAATATCATACACCTTGCCATTTCGGTAAGTGTCCTATTAGCTCGTTCGACCACTCCGTTCTGTTCTGGTGTATACTCCACGCTTAATTGTCTCCTGATTCCATTCATCTCTAAAAATTGTGTGAATTCTTTCGAAACATACTCTTTAGCATTGTCAGATCTGATGCATTTTATTTGTTTTTCTGTTTCCTTTTCAGCACGTACTTTGTAATTTTTAAATGCATTGAATGTTTCGGACCTGTTTGTTAACATCATTACCTCTGTATATCTTGTTGCATCATCGATAAAAGTGATGAAGTATCTTGCACCACCTAGTGAATTGACCTTCATGGGTCCACAAATATCTATGTGTACTAAACCCAAAATTTCAGTTCTTCTTTCTGTGGATCGCTTGAATGGTAATTTGTGTATTTTTCCAAGATGACATACCTCACATTCAAAGTTCTTGTTTGGATCAAAGAACTTCAAACCTATTACCATATTTTCACTTTCCAGCTTTCTCAAATCATTCTGGTTGAGGTGGCCCATCCGTTCATGCCATCGTTTAAAATGGTTTTGACTTTTGTCTTCTGTATTCATAGCTTGATGATACACCGACTCTGTTACAACATATAATTCTCCTCTGCGAATCGCTTTAAACACTATATTACCTTCCTTTTCTTTAACAACTGCATAGTTTCTATTAAAGCTTACAGTATATCCATATTTTGTAATTTGTGGAACTGAGAGTAAGTTATGTCTTAAATTTGGTACATACATGACATTGCAGAGTCTAATACTATCAACTGTATTCACGTAACTTGTAATTTTTAATCTAACGTCACCAATGCCCTTGCATTGTACATATTGTTTAGCAGCAGTATATACATTAGTGGTTATATATTGATTCATATTAATAAAATTACTGCTGTGCTTACACATGTGTCGTGTGGCACCGCTGTCCAAGCACCATTTATTAAAATCTTGAATCGTTGGATTAGTGCTCAACGTAATGGCATTCATTGCTTTTTCTTTGGTATATTGACTACGCTGCTTGTTTTTGAACCAACATACATCTGCTCTGTGACCGTTCTTGCCGCACACAGTGCATTTTATTTCAACTTTATTAAACTTATTTTTGTTGTACTTACTGAGAGAGTTTTCAGTCTTAATTCTCGGTTTGGCTCTTGTTAGTAGTGCGTCATTATTTTCTTCACTTTGATTGTGTGTACCTTTCTCTTGAAACCTTGCTTCCAATTCAATTAATTTTAGTTTTAGGATGTCTATTGTTGGTAAATCATCCCTAGATTCTATCGCTGTACAGAAGCTTTCATATTCTGTTGGGAGAGAATTTAATAACATTATTGAAAGTAACTCACCGGGAATCTTTATACCAGCTTCTTCCAGTTTTTCAGCAACGTTTACAAATTTGTTTACGTATTCCCCCATTACAACATTTGATTCTTTCTTCATCTTGTATAATGATTTATACAGGATGGCTTTCCTCACTGGGCCTTTTGACTCGTATATATTTCTTAACGTGTCCCACGCCGCTTTTGAGGATTCACATCTCTTGATATTATTTATTTGACTTTTGTTCACACTTAAGAATAAAAAGGCGAGGGATCTCTCGTCCCTGCTGTCCCACTCTATCGCGTTTGCTTCTGTTTTTATATTCTTTCCGTTAACGTACGACCATAGTTCATTGCACACTAATATACTTTTCATTTGAATTTTCCAGCTTTCATAATTGTCCTCGTTTAATTTTTCGATCTGGTGCGTTCCAAAATTTCCCACAGCCATATTTTGAGGTTATCTTAGCACGTGGTTTCAAGCAATGCACCTGGGCCCATAACCTGTTGAATTAATAGCGGTACACTTTCGCTAGACTGTTTAAATAAATATACAGCATAGCTTCTGTTAAACTTATTTATTAATATTATAGTTATTAACACAAACTGATAAATATAACGCGAGGACAAAATTATACCTTTCCAGATCACACAGTACAGTCATAACCACACACACAACCGATCGGCACAGTACAACCAACCTTATACCAGATGATGATTATTCTTCACACGATGGACTCCGTGTTCATTTTAATTTGAATCTGAATTTTATCATTTCACCTTTCAGTACAGGATTTTCGTTTCAAGTTCTCGCGTAATAATACGAATTAATACCGATAAACTAAATGTTGCAAGTTAGTGATGACACGCTCGTCTTCTGGATATGGCACGTGTGGATTGCGGTTTGTGGAGGGACACGAAACTCTAGGAATGTCGCACGTATTTAATGTTTATTGCTTCACCGTTTCATAATAAATAGAAATTGCAACTTACTAAGTCTCTTTCATTGGACTTAAATTCCAGAGAAAAATAGAAAATTCTACCAATGGCGAGATATCGAAATAGCAAGCACTATAGCGGTGGCATCGCGATGTTTTTTAATCCTCTGTCGAATTGAGAATTTCCATTACACGGGGTGAAATTGTTGTGGGCGGTGGTTCTCTAAATTCCTTGGTGCAAAGTGAAAATAAATTTGGTGTCACAGCATGCATGTTCCTCCTAGTTTCAGTCGCCAGCTTTTATTACGTGTCGTAGAACATTCGTTCGAGCATACAACCCGCATCCAATTCTTTTCACTCTTCGCCGACCTTCGCCCTTTGTCGCGAGTGGATACTTGTGTCGCAATATCCTACCTTTGCCATTCTTCAGCCATCCTCGAAGATTATTCTCCTTAAGGTGAACCAACCAATCTGCTTCCGCTTGGTCCTTTACGTTTATTGAAATGTCACCTTGTTACGTTCGTTAACTTTCCATTCACGATGGTTACCATCAGTTTCTGACGGTTGTTTTCACTATGGAAACTGCTAAATTTCTCAAATTGAATAAGATTCATAGATTTTAACAAGCTTACAACAATTTTAAATTATGTAGTTTACAATTGTCTGTTAGCTGGTCGATAATAATTTTTTCAATTTTCACTTCTTGGTAGATTTGCTCGTCCTCTATTTGTGACGTGGCCACTCTACACCGACAGTGTGGAATTTTGGGATAGCTTAGGGTCGATTATTGTGGAAATATATCGATAGAAGGTGGCGGTCCATTGGGTTAACCTGATCGGTATATTGGCCCTGTGGGATGGTCGGCGAGGTCAATCGACGTATGGACCGTACCTAAAAGCACAATACCACTCCAATCATGTTTTCCTTCTTTTTCTTCCTTCGTTTTACCATTCTTGTTTCACCCCTTCATGGGCTAGTCTTACGTTTTCGGGATACCTTCGTTCTAAATCGTTTCTACACGAATTTCTTGTACGATTACATCTCGTTGAAATATTTATGTCGACAAGGATATGTTTCTTTCAGACGTTTGTTTCCAAGTAAGAATTTTGTCTATTAACATACGTATAGAGAAGACAATCCTTTAACGCCAACAATTGATTGCAAACGTTTATGAAGTATAGCAAGTATTGGACAATCTGAACCTTATAATATAACTGTGTTTTTTAAATTAAAATAACAGATAGATAAACTTGGAAATTTCAAAGAGAACTAATAGGTGCCTGCACCTTTTTTAAAGACGTTACATTTTGTCACTAGCTGTATAAATTAAGTGCTTCCGGCGATATAACGGAAAGAAATCGTTTTAGAACGAAATGAAAGTTGAATTGCGATTCGAGATGACCGCGTGAGAAAATCGGTAGCGGTTCAAGACACAGAAATAAAGTGGCGTGTTTGCGCGTAGAAAGATCGATACGCGCAGCAATATGTGGCAGGATTTTATTGGTACACTCGAGGCGAAACATCGTCGTGAATTGGCGGGAAAGTGGCAGAAGCCGATTTATCGTGCTTCGAAACGTCAGTGCATTAAGTATTATAATATCCTGAAGAGATTTATAGCTGCAGGTGCAGTGGCTCGATTTGTAAGAGTGCCGCTCTGAGGTAACAACTCTACATCTCCGCCTCCAACTTACCTCAAGGAAATAAAGTTCCTGTTCAGGAGATGAACCGAGGAAATCTCGAGAATTTTTCCTTATCGCGGACCACTGGCGAAACGAGATTCATCGCCAACTCGCTTTACTTTTTGACACGCATACATTATGAAAGGCGTGAATTCTTACCTTACGCTTCGTCTCAGACGTTCGATTACTATTTTTTCTATTCCCGTTTCTTTTTAAAGTACGTTGCACTAGACGATTATTCACAAATTTTCTTATTCCTTTTGGGACTTAACGAATAAAAATAACATCTTTTTGTTACATTTAGCTTTACGAAGCTGTGAGAAATATACATTTCTAGAACGATCAATGCGCGATCGATATTGTTGGGCATCCCTGGCCTTACGTGTATCGCACATGCGCGAACGTGTGAGTGGGAAGAGCTTTCGCGGAAGTCTGTTGCGCAATAATGACCGATGGAAATACGCGTGTTATTTTTGTTGAAATATATTTTGGTTATTTGTTGTTGAAGTGATTTGTAATTCAACTATCGATTCCAAATTCTGATCCAACCTCGCCTCGGTACAATTCTGACGGAAGCAAACCAGGAAATTAACCTGAACTTTTTGTTTCGTCAAATAATGTGTATCGATGGTTCTAACCTTGCGTAATCTGTTTTTATTATTAAATGTTCGCGCAAAGTGAAATTGTTAATACTTGAACAAGAAATACGAGGTCGTTGCGTGAAAATTGTGAATTCTGTTCCTGTTCATGATTCAAATCTCCTCACGTCACATGGAAAACTCGCGGAAGTGGCTAAATTCGCCGGTGACCTCGTATCCGTTCCTTTTACGCATACGTAAGTATTTCCAGTCTCGCGGTGAGCTCTTCTTTCAGCGTGTTCTCGGGGTAAAACTTGGGAAGTTTAAACAGTTGCGATAGTTTAACGAGATCGGGCACACTTGTAGCAAGACGTAGCATCGAGATAATGCGATACCTCTTGATACGGCTTTAGCCGACAACGTAGAAAACCGTCGGGAACTCGGTACTATCTAAACTACGTTTTCTTAGCAAAGAAAAACGAAGCGAGATGAGTGGTGTCGGGGGACAGTAAATATTCGCCTGCTTCTATGAACAACTTATAATTATATTATCCCTTTTTTTTATCGTAACGATATTCAACTTTGCTTCTTACTATACGTATACAGGGTGTTCGGCTACCTCTTGGAAAAATTTAAAGGGGGATTCTACAGGCCAAAATAAGACGAAAATCAAGAATATCAATCTGTTGATTGAAGCTTCGTTAAAAAGTTATTAAAAAATTAAATTAAAAAATTTCAAATCATTCATGGAAAAATTATTTTCGGTTGTGGGGATCAGTTACAATCATTTTTGGTGAATAGACATACCGTCGAAATTCTACTTATTTTCGAGAAAAAAATTCGAGTAGGTACAGACATTTTTCGGCGAAAATAAAAAATTTAAAATCATTCTAAAAAAATTATTTTTAACTAGGGGGGTTAATTACAATCATTTTTAGTGAATAGATATATCTCTGAAATCCTACGACTATCGAGAAAAAAATTCGTTACTGAAAATATACTGTGTGGCCGGAAATGTTTCTATAACTTCTTAACGAAGCCTCAATCAAAAAATTAGTATCCTTGATTTTTGTCTTATTTTGGCCTCCAGAATCCATTAAAATTTTTGTCTAGGGGTGACTGAACACCTTGTATATGAATTGAGAGTGCTTTGATAATTTTGTTTCTGCTGTTGTCTCCCAATACTAACTAATATCGTAACAATTTCTTCGTTATAAAATGCATGTTTTATTTTATCGAATTTCATTTATGAACATAAATAATACACAAAGGTTTAGGCAGCTTCAACGTTATAAATTACGCGATAATATAAACACAGCGTTATACATTTAGTCTGTGCAGATAATCAATTTTGAAATTTTCTTTCGTGCAACTGGATTCTATTATTAAAGTACACAGCGCAATTATTGTACATTTTTAAAGGTTGAATATAATTAAGAATTCACTGAAGCAGTCTCTCAGGAAGTTAATGAACTTCCTTCCGATGGTTTAATTCGTTTACGGGGAATGGGTAATTATTACGTCGACGGGATTAAAAATTTTCCCCTTCTTCGTTCCATAATTATTCTCCTCCGCCGTGATATTCACAGGTCTCTATGAAATTATATCGTTAGCCGTTGCAAAGCAAGGAGTATGTTTCATTCTTTATTGTTCGAAGAACTCGCAGGTTGGTGTGTATTCGCAACAACTAATGGTAGAGGTGGCATTTTTAACGTTTCCTGTATCACGGTAGTTATTAACCGCGTTAAGCTGACTAGTTTCCCTTTCTTTAGAAATGTTCATAAAATGCAAAATAGCCGAGTATACATATGTATATGTATAAAAGCTTTGTTCTCTAATATTAATTTAAAATTCTCTGTGAGCAGATTGAAAGAATCTTGTAATAATAGCAGACTCTGCATACGTTTAAAGAAATAAGTTTTTAGCGTTTCTTTCTTTTACATTAGCTTAAAGAGTACTTAAAATCATTATATCTTTAACATTATTAATTAGCGTAGATTCTGATATCAATAGATTTTTCTTTTCATTTAGATCAGCTCGGTGTTACAAATCAAAACTAATAGGACTCCGAATATTTATAAATTGTGCATAAGTTGGCATTGAAAATTACTATACTACATTCGGTTATGAAGTAATATTTTTCCACGTAGTGTTCAAACGCGATAGACGTTTATAGCAAGATCCAGTGAACAGAATTTTAATAAAATACGCGCGTGCTTCTATCAGCCTCAATATCGACTTCCTCAGAATAATGTTATTCGAAATTTTCGATTTAATTTTGCATGCAGGTTCTCCTCTTTCTCGGTTGCGCAACTCTTTGCAGGCCACTGTAGAATTTACCATAAAACAATGCATTCTACTTCGCTAATACCAACGTCCCATATTGCAATTAGGATGGGGTTCACAGGAAACACAAAAAGTAAAATATGTTTTAGTATTTTATTGAAATCGTAGCGACATACAGTGACTCCTATTCGTATTCGTACACTATAATGTTGATTCACTATAAATAAAAAGAAATTTTTTTATGAATTCTTTTGTGGCGCTGCTTCGCTGCGGATAGGATCTCGTGAGAATCGTAGGAGGCGTGAAAGGGAAAGGAGGGAGCGCGTTTCGTCCGGGCATGCTAGTGGACTCATCAGTAAGGCTTCCTAGCAGGCCCTTAGACGACTGGGATATTGGGAAATCGTTCGAGAAATGTATGTATAGATATACATATAGCAACCGAGGGGTCAGTCGAGCGCTTGTGAGAGCGCGACCCCTCTGGTGACGAGTATGGGAGGCGACGCCACACTTTTCATTTACTTTTGTCAAATGTTGTTTATTACACTGTGTTGCTTCTCTATTTACGAAGTAGTTTAAAAAAAATATTAACGGGTAAGTAATGCCCAATTACAAAATCGATAGAGAGGTACAATATAAACAATGTACAATAATACAAACAATATTCGGTCGAGTGGTCATCCATCCAAGTATGTGCCGGAGTCATTTGTGACTCACACTGACATTTCACTGATACAGATATATGTATTTTCTCTTCGACAGAACATTGTAAAGGAACCACTTGAAAACATTTATAAATAAACAAAGAAATACTATATTTTTTTCTCTTTTTTGTCTATCTGACTTGCTAGCAAACCTATAGTTGAAATTAGTCCAGCGAAAATAGGTCCGTGAAAAAAATAGTAAAAACACAAGATGTAGATATGTACGCACACAATTATCTCCGTCGCAATAGCGAGATTTAGCGCGTGTTTTGAGAAAAATGACGAGTCAACAGTGACTCTGGCACAGCACTCGGAGAGCTAACTTCCGCGATCAGACGAAAATCGTTGTTTTCAACGCGGCATGATCGTCGACAAGTTTTGTTTTTAATTTATTCAAACGCGGGCCCTTAAATATTTCAATCTACGAAACTTATATGGACTTATACCAGTTTCAAAAACAAATCGATTCATAAGAAACAAGAATTTTTTCATTTATAGCGAATCTCCATCATGTGTACGAATATGAGTGGGTAATGCTGACACTTTTATTGAATTAGGAGAATACGAATGGACTTGGTTTCTTTGCGTAACAGTGAGAAGAACGAATAAATCCCCGTTATAACTGAAGTAGTGGTGTTTAATCCGAAGTCGAAAGGATCGATTCCGAAGTGGTAATATTGCACGTGGTATGCCGACTAAACTAGATTCCGAAGGACCACCCCTTATTCAGGGGACTAACGAGACGTATTAGTGTTGTATTGTATTTAAAACTCAACAAAATATACACTGATCAGATTAGGAACTATCTAGTTCTAGCGCACTATCTGTTTGTCAAAATGGTAAGTAAGTAAGTAAGTAAGCAAGTAAGTAAGAGCGAAATCACGGCATGCCGCCGTTTTTATACTGCTGACTTTTGGGACGGGGGTGCAACGATGCCAACGTAGCTTGGCGTCAAAGGCGGAGGATGCTACGTTTGGCAACTCCGGGGACTTTCCACCGCGTGCGTCGGTTCCTGGGCCCGCGTGGAAAACTAAATACGAACAAGGGAGGCCCAGGTATACGAATCCGAGCACGTGTGGGCCATCCGACAGTCCGCTGGGGTTGCAACCACTCGAGACTGCCTACGCCGACCAAGTTTGTCATTTAGTTCGGTAAGTGAAATTCTAATTTTGCCCATGCTGGCCTTGACAAAAACGCGGTCTGTGTCATAAGCCTGGTCGACTCACCGAAGCCCAAACAAGCGGCGTACTAGAACAATTACATAGACATTCGTATCCTTTACTGGCGTAAAAATATGTAGAAATACTCCAATAATAACGATTAGATGCTTGTAAACATACAAAAACACACTGCATATTTATAGAACAAAGTTTTGTCGAAACCTCTCATTTGGCAGTCTCGATTTAATTGCAACAAGAGAGGCAGTGGGTGTAGCCTGGAGTCGTTTGAACCGACGAAGCGTTAAGGGTGAAATCGATTCAAGGCCAGCAACTGACCCGATTCGAAGGTTTGGAGACGTTCACGGGTACGCGAATTCGGATGTGGATGACGAAGGTTGTCGCGGAGTCGCGATGAAACGATAGTAGGCTACTGGAGGCTGCGAAACAATTCCTATCACAGCTCGTCGAGTCAGCGGGCAAGGCACAGGCCGCCCGAGGGGTTTCGAATGAGACCGGAAGGAGACTCCTTCAGGACTTCGATAGTCCGCTACCGGCTACCAGCCGGAGTTATGATCCCACAATATCCTCCTATGATTAGATCCTCTCAACTTTCTTGCCCAGCCTTTCTTCTCCAGGTCCCCTTCCTCGTCCCTGTTTACCGCAGACCCATCCTCGCCATTCTCTTCCTCTCCGACTTCGCGCCGCCTCCTTACCATCCGCTTCACGTTCAACCTTCCACCGATGACGTTCTCTCTTCGTTATTCTTTTTCGATCCTACGAAAAACTTTCGTGACACTACGACTGCGGTTTTTCCCTCTCCCCGGTTGTTGCATAACCGCGGTGTATCCTTGTCGTTTTTATAATCTCGTACAGGCGAGAAGATCGTATCCTCGATAGCTGGTTAAAGTTGGCGAAGTAGATTCGCGGGATTTAGATAACGTTCTCGTTAGGTGCACGAGCGTTTCAGAAGTTACGGGAGCCGCGAAAAGACACCACACGAGCGTCGATCCTGATGGGGTTTTACTAGTTAAAGGAATTTCGTGGAGGATCAATACGAGGAATTGTATCCTATCGAAGGGGGTGTCTGACTCAGTTCAACGGGCGTGCCGCGTCTTTTCGAACACTAGTGACACATGGAGCAGAAAATTAAACAAAAACCCGTCATGATCCCTTTCAACGGGAGGCAATCACGAAGGCTTAGACCGACGGCTCGAGCTTTCATAACTGGTCGGGGTCCAAGGACCTGCAGCTGGTCTGCGAGTTCCTTTTCATCGAGGATTTAATATCACCCTATAGACACCGAATTCTCTTATTCCATTCCGAACTTCTTCGTCGATTTCTCCCTACCAGTTGCCAGTTTGTTCTTTGGCAATATTTCCTTCTCATCGATTTTATGCCTTCTATTCTTCTTATGCCATTGAATAGAAAATTTACGTTTCAACACGTTGACTGCCAGGTGAAAACTGTGAGTTTAGACAATTGTAAACTATACAAATTAAAGTTTCTCTTAGTAATTATTTTCGTAACCACGTTAAAATTCATGAATCCTATTCAAATTTATTTTCTTCAACATTACAGCTTGAGATTTAATTGTTTTAGTTTTAAAGTAAAAAGTCTTGTCTCCCATATATAAATGACGTGGCAGTCAAAGTGTTAAGAAAACGTGGGATATACGGAAGTAACTTTTAGAAACGTTTCTATTCTTGAATCATGGAAACAATAAAATCACGTACACGTGAGAGCGACCCAGTACCATCAGGAAGTTCATGAAATCGCTCGTCGTAAAACGTTTTATCGGTTTGAGAAACTCGTGAAATCAACGCGGCTCGTATACTCTGGTAATTAAATAGCGGATGTTATCGATGCGGCATTAGGAGACCGACCGCCAGGTCCATAACGGAAGGCGAATGCAAATTGTCGGGAGAAGGATCAGAACGGAAGTTAACAACCTTCCAAACAATGCGAATTAAACGGACGCTATAAACTCTGAGAGACGCGTGAGCCAAGGCACTCGATAAACGCGTGGAAAGTTTGGCGGCCCAGGCTTCGAGCCGATCGCCCTTTCGGTTAGTTGTAATCTGGTTTCTATCTCAACATCGCCGGCAGATTGTTTCGAGAGGTTTGCGTGATAACAGATCGAACTGCAGCTTCTATGTACTCCACAGCAGGGTTTCTCAACGAGTGTCACGAGGAAACGTGGATAAAACATTCAAAGAGGGAGACTCGTGCGAAATGGTAAAACGAGAAGCGATATTTGACAATTTTTTTACAGCATAAGGGTTTGATGAAACTTTCCGCCACTTTCCACATCTATTCTTCAACATTTC
Organism: Colletes gigas; assembly: GCF_013123115.1. Lineage (NCBI taxonomy): Eukaryota > Metazoa > Arthropoda > Insecta > Hymenoptera > Colletidae > Colletes > Colletes gigas. The sequence continues at coordinate 122,692 of NW_025106676.1, forward strand.
GAGATACAAATATTTCTTTTTTCGTTACGTTTTATCAACTTTGGGTGAAATAATAAATGTTGTTACTTATGTGCAGTCTAGCATTTTTTCCCTTTGATCTAGAATAAAAAATCGAACGATATTTTGTCGACAGTGAAACCGATACGAGCTCTCTTGCGTACCGTGGTTCCTATAATTTGTTATCGTTACATCGAAAGTAAGTTGAAAGTTGGGGTAAGCGTTAGTGAAATAAAAACACGTCCACGAACAGAAAATAACGGAAGTAAGTAAAAAGTCAATTTTCGAATGAATTTTTAACACGTTCGGGTATGTAAATAGGATTCATTTTTACTATGGTGCAAAATTACATGAATGCTATAATATTCAAATTTATGAGCCACATTATAGTAGAGTTTTTATTTTTTGCAAATTATTATGCACACTTTAATGTAATGGCTAACTGGTTTGTTGAGTATTTTCATTTTATTTTCTTTGTCTATTTAAAAATTACTTTGATTGCATCTCTTGACGTAAATCTCATGTCCATTTCTGCAGCTTATTAAATTTTTTACTGTTCGCGAACGTGTTAATGTTTCATATTTATTTTGCAGAAAATAATGTATACTAGCTTACCGAGTAGGGGTTGTTCTTAAGTAAAATAAACAACCCAAATTTTATTATATTGATTCGTCTGCTGATAATATTTTTGTCAATTTGACAGGTTTCCAATTTCATATTTCAAAATACGGAACTCATAAATTTTATTTCTTAGCAATTCTGTTAGCACGAGTATTAGCAACGCGCGCATCGTAGCGGATATATGCGTCATCGAACAGGGACGGTGGTTCCCCGCCCGCTCTTCCTTCTTCGAGTGTTGTTGTTGCGCGTAATGAAACGTGTATATCGAAGCTCATGCAATATATTATTAATAGTAAGAAGCAATCTCACTTTATATCTACCTTGCCCTTTAACTCTAACAAATTCATATCGAATATAGAATATTTTAACGAAACATTCAATACAACGACGAGTTTGAATAAAAATATGTGCAATCAATGTCCATATTCCAGTTGTATTTGTAGGAAGAATTGTTAAATATGCACCAAGTTCTCCAACTGTTTTCATTGACACGTGAAAACTCTGACTGGTGTTAGCGAAGGAAGGAAATTGAATTTTTCCCGTCCGAGGAGGTTTATCATTGAGATATGGGCACGTTTCCATCTTCGTACTGATCAATTGAGGGGGGATTCTCGTGTAACAGCGTTAAAATTTAAAGTTACCTTTTTTATTTTATTCGTAAAGAATAAAAGAATAAAAATGCTATTGTGACTAGACTTTTAGGCGCATAATGAGTTGTGGCGCTGCTTCGTTGCGGGTAGAGGATCTCGTGAGAATTCCGTAGGAGGGCAGAAAAGGAAAGAAGGGGGCGCGTTTCGTCCGGGCCTGCCAGTCGACTCATCAGTAAGGTTTTCTAGCAGGCCCTGCCTTAGACGACTGGGATATTGGGAAGTCGTTTGAGGAGTGTACATATAGCAACGGAGGGGTCGGTCGAGCGCTTGTGAGAGCGCGACCCCTCTGGTGGCGAGCATGGGAGGCGACGCCACAGAGTCTTAAATTATACGAAAGTATTTTTTTAGTCCATTTTTTATTATTTTTATTAAATAGTTAAACCTGGTTGGTTTCCACTGGTACTGAACCTATTTTAAACAAAAAATATGGAAAATTTAAAAAACTATAACATTTTAAAGAAAAAATTTCTATATCAAGGAAAAATAAAAACTAAAATAAAATAGATGATAAAAAAATGAACTAAAAAAATATTTTCCTACAGTTTAAGGGTCCCTCTTCATGCTCCTAAATGTCTAGCATGGTAGAACTTATAATTGTTTGCGAAAAAAATAAAGAGGTTAACTTTAAATTTTAACGTTGTTAGACGAGAATCCCCCCTTAAGAACGTAGACGGTACTGCCAATTAAGAGATGATTGGTTAGATAAGAAAGTGAACGTAGTGCGACGTCGTCAATCAAAATTGCCTTGTGGCACGTTCCCATTATTCGCGAGCTAGTACGACACCGAATGTTACTGACACCGAGTAAGGTCTCCCTTTTCCGGTTCGAAACGAAATTACATTATACCCGTCCTGTTGTCAGCTCGGCAGCACGCGATTATGCCTTCTACCTTCGCGCATCTCGCCGTCTTACTTTTCTCTCGTATGATTCATCTCATCGGTGAAAATTTTCCGACGAAGCGCTGTGTTTCCAGCACGCTACGCTTCAGACAGCTCTTCCATTAATTATAACGTTCCAAGATCCTTTTAATCGCGTCTGATCTTTACTAATCCACCTTCGGGTCGTCGAAGCTTGAATATTTGCCATCTTATAAACGTCCCTCGTAGATATCTTCATCCTGTCTATCAGTCTGAAATTCATTCTTTCGGATCATTGCAAAGTTTTATTAATTTCTAAAGAATTCCTATTTCTACTTAACAATGAATTTCCAAATTGCTCGATTCTAAGGTAAACAATTTAAAGAAGATTATCCGGGGCATCTTAGGCAAACGTTTTATCGATTACGCTTTTACTCTGAGCTTGCGTTTGTATTTTAATAGACAAGCGATGTTCGAAAATTTAATATCAAATATTTTGCGAATATTAAATTCTCTACGCGTTTCTATTTGAATAGCGTAAAGTTTCTTTTGAATAATTTAATAGTAAATTGCTTCTGAATGCTTTTCTTCTATCGAATGTTATTTCTATATTTGTCCTTATCAATCCCTTGCTTGGAACACGATTTACAATACAGGCGAATGTATACAAGAGGCTTAAACAGATTCCCGCGGTTCAACTTCAGAATATCTGAAAGTAGGTTGAATCGAGGGTGGAAACTTTGGTATGTTTGAAATGATACAGACACGTTCATCCGGACGAGTTGGATTTCAGTTTCCGAGGGATGATTAAGATATAGATTCACGCACGCGCGAGCAATGTTCATAGGCATTGAAGATAAACCGTTAGCCCAATTAATCGTATAATAATAGTGAAACCAGACCAGGGTAAATTTTATTGGAAATAAAATTCTTTATTTATAAACGTTTAAAAAAATTTTTCGAATAGACCTTGGAAAGAATACAATTTTTACGCGTGCATGTTTGTTATTGATTTTATTACGACAAGCTTTGTTACTAAAAAGGGGTTAAATTAACCCTTGGACAGCGGAAAATTTCTATTCAATTTATTGGGAAATTATTATCGTTCGTGATTAAATTTTTATATTATTACATTTTTTAAATTCTCAGATTCACTTGATTAAAGTAATATTATTCTAATTTCTACCACGATTTTCTGCACATCTATTTTGACCAAACGGTGAATTTGGACGCAAGTAGCTATAGAAATATTTATTAAAAAAAATAATATACTTAGAAAATAATTTCGAGTTAAAATTTTCAAAACGCATCTTTCTTCGCCTCAACTATTGTTTGTTTAACATGAAATTTATATTATCTAGATGAGGATTTTCCATATCTCTGACTTACTTATTCTATTTTTTTGAATATACGTGTTAACTGAAGAGTCTAACTGTGAAGTATAATACTATAATGGGTCAGGAAGGACCCATACTGCGCCGTACGAGGGTTAATAACACATTCTCGGGAGAATTTTTAACAGTACAAGATTGCACGGTATCATCGGAAACGTTGCACCGGTTTTCGAAGAAACGAGTGGCGGTAATACTCTCCGAGGGAACGAGGTTTTCCTTGCAACTAGGCTCCTGGCAGCGTATAGATATACGCGAAGAGTATGCACGAGATACGAGCTTTTATCGAATTTTTTATCAGGACGTCGCGGTTCCCGAGGGTATGACTGAATTCGGGAGAAATATTGTTACATAGATCACCGTGACTGGATTTCTTCTGATGGCGGCTCGTCCTATCTTTGGGCGTAGCATTGGGAATTCCGGTACAAGATGTGCATAAAGCATGTCTGATACGTGTCTGTGTTATGATATTTTTCATGTTTGAATTGGGGGAACGACGTTACTCGCACGTGCATTGAAACCCGTGACGGATCGGCCGATTCAAAGTTTTCCGATACTTTGGGAAGAAATAACTGCCATATGCTTGACATTTAAATTTAATCAAAATTAGAAGATTTTGCTGGACTTGGTAATTCGTGAAATCTTCTTAACGCGTCGATCAACTGGTTACAAACACAGGATAGAATGAAAGATAATTAACAGGCACTAGATAATACGTTACATATTTATTTGACGATCTTGCATCTTTATTCGTCGACTAATTCTCAAATCTCTTCGAGAAACAAATCCCACAATATTACTCTCTTCAATCTCGAGGAAACTAATCATACAGATACTAAGGAAGCAGTTAATAATAGGGTCAGTTGATATAGAATTTTTTTTCCTTGTTTATTTAAGCATTTGAAACTTCATATGAGGTTTATTTCTGCTATGCAATTATTTATAATGGTTATACAATACTTAAATTATGGTTGACACTGAGTTACGTTACATTAAATTTTAAGATTACAGTTTTTAAAAAGGGTGAGATTTCTTTAACAGGCTGGTATGTTTGGTTCTATGATTAGTAAATCTATACTTAAGGGGAGATATAGGTTGATTTTTTTGGAGTTGTCTTACGAATTTAGATTGTTGAAAGTTAAAAAGATTACATTGCCAAACAATCACAAGTCATTTGTTGCAACTAGCGTGTGTCCAAAACAACATGCGTTCGTAAAAAAATATTGAGGAAAATATCGCAGGCTGAGTTTTTGCAAGGTGATCTTTGCCCTAATATTATACATAATAAGGTAAGTGAATCGGCTTTGTGTTAGCTCGGGTATTTCTTTAAATATAGTCAAATTTTCGCAACAATTGTCGAAATTATGAATTTCTATCTCGTAAACCTAATATTCTGAAAGACTCAAGGAAAATATAGTATTCCATATTACGAACACTATGAGCCTAATATGGAAAATGAGGACCTCGGAGGAAAAAAGTAAACATTTCCTGAACCGTTATTATATTTTAAATTTCCTAGACAGCATACAATTTTCTATAAATTCAAACTATTTAAATTTGTATAAAAGTTCTGAAAGCAAGTGAAACATGTGTATAAAAGAAAGTATACCATATTAGGGCAATTAACCCTACTATACGAAAAATCGTGTCAACGATGCTATGGACAATTATTCTGATAGAAGACTTGCAAATCATGCAACTGTTTTATACAAAATTTTTTGAACAACGCATGTTTTGGAAGTTATAGAGATGCACAAGTTGCGCAGACCACCCCGTATATGTCGGTATTTTTGTATTTACATATTTGCTACTATACAGGGTATTTCACCTAACTTGACCACCTCAAATATATCGCTTATTTTGTATGATAGAAAAAAAAGTCAAGGGGAGAAAGTATTCTGTTCGAAGGCGCCAATACGGTGATGGATCGAATTTTTTTCGAGATTTCAAGGTCATCGTATTTTTTTAAAATGGGACCACATATTTTCGCTACAACAGTCTTATAGCTTATAAAAAGACGAATCCAACGATGTGCGATATGTTGACCTTCACGTGATCTTTAGCGAAGGAATTATGAAATGTTTGTCAGTAACTTCAGTACGCGTTTGGAGACGGTAAATGAAGGAATTTCAATTTCATTGAAACAGTCTTAAATTAAATGTTTATTTTAGAAGGTGTTCAAAATGTGCACCATGAACCTGGATACATTTTTGGAGGCGGTAAATCAATTCTTGCTGAACATTTTTCAGTTGTTCTACAGTAATTGATCTACATGCATGTAGAATCCTTTGTCGCATGTTTTCTGCTGTTGTGGGAATATCATTGTAAACTGTATTTTTTAGGTGCCCCCACAGAAAGAAATCAAGTGGCGTAAGATCCGGCGATCATAAAATCATTTCCACTTTTTCTGCTGTAGTGTACATTGACGGATACCGCAACTTGTTGTGTACGTCGCGGCTTTTTGACAACGCGCTATTGACCCGCTTCGGTCATTCCCCTCTTACAATAATAATGCTTGTAAACATACTTCAACCGTTGAAAGGAGAATATGAATATCTATTTATAAGCACTAGAAACAATTACACGGTACACTGTTTCAATGAAATTGAAATTCCTTCATTTACCGTCTCCGAACGCGTACTGAAGTTACTGACAAACATTTCATAATTCCTTCGCTAAAGGTCACGTGAAGGTCAACATATCGCACATCGTTGGATTCGTCTTTTTATAAGCTATAAGACTGTTGTAGCGAAAATATGTGGTCCCATTTTAAAAAAATACGATGACCTTGAAATCTCGAAAAAAATGAACTTGAAAAAAAAATTCGATCCATCACCGTATTGGCGCCTTCGAACAGAATACTTTCTCCCCTTGACATTTTTTTCTATCATACAAAATAAGCGATATATTTAAGGTGGTCAAGTTAGGTGAAATACCCTGTATTTTAGCATTCTGTTTCAGCTGCATAAGTTTGTAAAAAAGAGCATTGCCCGTCAAAATGAATTATTCAGTAATAATAATAATAATAATAAAAGACTATCGAATTGTCGTTTACCTTTTTACTCGTGCGGAATTTGGCGATTAAATTGACCGGGTTAATGCGTCGCCCGGCGAGTAATCGCGGAATTCAATTATTCAATCGCATTCCTCGCGCCATCCTCTCCGACCGCTTTGATCATTCGACAGAACGACCACCGCAAAATGTATGATCATGTTTCTAACGTTGCTTTCACCGCAGACTAGCCGACCAGGGTCGCGCTCAAAGCACGAATTCGGGTAAGAAACAGCTTCGAGACCCGTTAATTCCCTCGAACAAACGATTCCGATCAACCGTTCAATTTGATTTGAAATCGGCCGCAATCTGCGAGAATATCGTGATCTCGACTGCGTGGAATTCACGCCCGGAGCTGCAGGTCTCGATATGCCGCTGGTTAATTATCGATTACCTATTGCAGCGATTCTCAAACTCTGTCCTAAAAAAGACGAAACGTTGTTCGAAAAACGGTGCACGAAACTACTCGGTACATTGTGTTAATACTATATCGACGAAAACGGTGAAACAGAAGTCAAATTGATATTTGTTAAAAAATAATAATTGGATTCCGTCAGTAGGGGACCTGCGGGAGCAGTTTGAGAAACCCTGAGCTATTGTATTCGGTCGGACCTGTGGATTAGCCAGGCGTAATCCTCGCAATCGACGCCGAGAATCCTTTATCCGCGCAATGGAAATCACTTCTACTTTGGTTCTTGTTTTCCCCTCGACTCGTGCATGTTTTTGCGATTGCACGCCGCTGGAAAACTGTCCTCTTGGGGGGAACTGTAAATCGTAATCGTGCGGCCGGTCGGTATGAACTGATCCTTGATTGTGCACAGCATGGTTTCCGTGTTAAACGATTCCGATTCTCCGGACGAGATAGAGGAACGAGCTTGAATTTCGCTAGTTACGGCTATCTTTTCTCTATACACGGTATCAAGAAACCCGAATTCGCGCGTTCTATGATTCTTTTTTTTTCTAATTTCAAAAGTTTGAAGCGCATTTTGGTTGGGCGGCGAAATCATTAAGGGGCCTTTCTACCTTTTGGGATTAAAAAAATCGAATTTTTTTTTTTGCGTTTTCTTTTAGTATGTAGTCTCGAAAATACGTATATCTACCAAATATTAAATTGAAATTCGGAACACTAACGAAGTTATAATCTGCTGAAATGTACCGCGCGCAACGTATAAAAACTGTACGTAAACCTTTCAAGCTGCTTTTCTCGAAACTACATTTTTCGACACTGCGTGTAGACAATAGTATGAAAACTATTCAAGATATCAACATCAAATTTATGCAGTATCTTTAGAACTGGTCTCTTTATAACATGAATTAAGATAACTGCGGTATATGCAATACTTTTTCTTTTATTAACAAAAATCACCCGAATATATGAAAATATTCAGCACCTTTTCGTAAAATAACTACCATTGTGCCATTTTTCGTTTTTTTGAAAATATCTTAATTCACGATATGAGCAAACTTATCTATATTATATTATCTTTGACTTTTTGGATTTTTGATAACTTGTTCGCAAAATATTACCGACACAGTTGGGTGCTGTAGGTAAAAACTGTTGTTTGTTGATCAACAAAAACTGCGTAATCAATAGATATTATGCGTTGCAAAAATTCGTAAATATAGTTAAATATATAACAAATACATCCACAAACCCCGGAATTAATCGCTTTTTAACCCCTTGGCATACAATGACGAGTTTGACTCGTTACAAATTCCTGATGTCAAGTTTACACAATCATGAGGTTACTCATTGGTCATCAAGTCTTATACAGGGTGTTCGGCCACCTCTTGGAACAATTTTAATGGGAGATTCTAGAGGCCGAAATAAGACGAAAATCAGGGATACTAATTTGTTGATTGAGGCTTCGTTAAAAAGTTATTAAAAAATTAAATTAAAAAATTTCAAATCATTCATGGAAAAATTATTTTCGGTTGCGGGGGTCAATTAAAATCATTTTTGGTGAATAGACATACCCCCGAAATTCTGCGCAGATCCAGAAAAAAATTCATTACTGAAAATTTCATGTCTGACCATACCATTGATATGTTTCACTGAAATTTTATGCATACCTTTAAAACATCATAACTTCTGAACGAATTGGACGATTTTAATGTTTCAAAATGCAAACGACGCGTATTTTGGTGCAGAATATGTGGAAATTCCAAAAGTATTCGAGAAGTTATTCCTTGACTCCGCAAAAATGAGAAAAACTCCATAAAAGTGGTTTAATTTTGAAACGATCATAACTCCTACAATAGTGAATATATTTCAATGAAACTTTTTTGTGAAGTAGAGCTCATGGGCACCTACAAAAAAATATTACGCAACATTTCTTTACAGCGCCAACCAAGTTTCTTAAAAACCAAATACGAATTTGTAAGAAAAATCGTCAGGGTGTAGGTGCGTAAATTTTTCGACAAAAAAAAAAATTTCAAATCGTTATGGAAAAATTTTTTCCGGTTGCAGGGGTCAATTACAATCATTTTTGGTGAACAGATACATCCCCAAAATCCTACGCTGTCTCAAGAAAAAAATTCGAGTAGGTGGACAAAGTTGTCGGCAAAATTAAAAAATTTCAAATCGCCCATTAAAGTTTTTTCCCAGGGGTGACCGAACACCCTGTATATTAAAACGAACACATTTTTACATTCACGAGGTATTTGTAAAATAAATCCATACTTTTTCGTGGCCATTCCTTGTACGAATAAATTTAAATGAAATTATATAGTACACGTTTGAAAAACTATTTGGAATTAAATCGTATGTCAAGGGGTTAGTAACCCGCAAAAAAAATTCACAAGGAAACATCTTTTTTTCTTGCTTACAAGGTAGAATGGCCCCTTAACAAAAGAGTTGCATCGCACTCGCGCGGCGCGTAATAGCGGTTCTGGCCGCAACAGAAAGACTGGAAACTGCGATTACGAACTACTGAACGCTCGCGTCGTTCGACCAATCAAAGAGGTCCGTGTTACCCGTTATGAACTTTGCTCCCCGACGCGGCGCGCTGTGCATACGAATGAGAAATCCTAGAAATGCAATTATTGCTGATCGCTATAGGACTGCTTTTCAATTCGACGCGAGCTGGAATAATGTGTACATGTGGACGCGTACTCGGCCAACCGGATTACCATCCGCGCATAGCAAAATGCAAATATACCCGAACGAGAGGGTTAAGCCATTAATCTGAACGCGTAACGTTCGCGACAGTTTCTTCGTTTACGGTTAAATTTTTATCGAGACGCGTGTTCAACGTTAAAGCGTGTTTTTTCTTTTAATTACGATACGACTGCGAGTATCCGAGAGGATCAGAGACCCAAAGTAATTTCAGATAATATTGAAGCGGAGACGAGGCGGAAGATGTACGAAGAAAAGCGATTAGAAAGTTGGACGACTGTTACCTCGGTAGTAGATATCGATACCTGATATCTTAGATACCTGGTAATTTCTGTTGCGTACCAAAGTAGCGATTGCTCGAGTATCGATGGAATTTCTCGTTAACTGCTGTTTGTATTTATCGGGATAATTTATACTACCAATTCGGTGGAAATATCTATCTCTTAAATCATTAAACGGTTCTTCGGGAAACTTTGAATCTGTTGCAATTTGTCCTGTTCCTAGAAGCTTGATCCTATTATTAAGTTTCAATATACAATCAGTCACGAAAGTCTTCGTACACTCACAAGGAACCATCGCGAACGGTCCGGCTTCGATTTTGATGAAACTTTGTACACTTATAAAGCAGCCAAAAATAATCGACACGTATTTTTTTTTGCTGCGGTAACTCGAGTTTAAGGGGTGAAACCACCCCTTGAAGTTTTGGCTCGAAACGGCTATCTCGAAAACGGAAAGACATACAAAAAAATTGTTAATGGGCGAGGTTGATGGTTTCTTATGTACAATAACATGGTGTTAAAAAATTAAAAAAAATACAATTTGTTTATAACAAAAAAAAATTTATTAACTTAATTTTTCATTTTATTGAAATTTTCATAATGACAAAAAATGACGCGCATTTTATTTCAAATCCATTGGTATGCGATTTTTTAAAATTGCCTCCTACAGTTTTGCAGATTTTGATGATTTACATCTTGCGCGCACATCCATTATGGTAGTAGCCGTTCTAACTTTGATTTTAATGAAGCATTGTAGGCTTGCACTAAATTATACAGTAACAAGTAACAAGTAACAATAACAGTAACAAGTTTCTTAACAGCAATGAAAAGATTTTTTTTTATGCCCACCTATGACATTGTGGCAAAGGGGGAGCGATTTATAAATTTTTTTTTGTTAAAACAAATTGTATTTTTAAAAATTTTTTAACACCATGTTATTGTACATAAGAAACCATTAACCTCGCCCATTAACAATTTTTTTGTATCTCTTTCCGTTTTCGAGATAGCCTTTTCGAGCCAAAACTTCAAGGGGTGGTTTCACCCCTTAAACTCGAGTTACCGCAGCAAAAAAAAAATACGTGTCGATTATTTTTGGCTGCTTTATAAGTGTACAAAGTTTCATCAAAATCGAAGCCGGACCGTTCGCGATGGTTCCTTGTCAGTAAACAACAATATTCTTTAAAACACATTTTCATATAGATTAATTAATAATAATATACGAAATTTTCTTTGGAGATTGTATACAGGGTGTAAACGATAACTTTGGCAAAAATCATAGGGTAAGTAGAGGTCCCATAGGCAAGTATTTTGAGCATGGGAACCCGTGTCCGGAAATGCACCAGTAAAGAATTACGGCGATCTTTAATTTTGGTCTTTCGCGCCTGATGGGTAGGCAAACTTTTTTTAGTTTATTGTTTCTTGACCATGATTTCATTAAATGTTTACGTTGTTCATCGTAAAACTTTCAATGTTTGTCATCTTTGTCACCTACACGACTGACCCACCTCAAAAGAAACAGTTTCCAGTACGATGGGTTTTCTATCCATCAGGCGCTAAAGACCGAAGTTAAAGATCGCCGTAATTTTTTACTGGTGCATTTCCGGACACGGGTTCCCATGCTTAAAATACTTGGCTATGGGGCCTCTACTTACCCTATGATTTTTGCCAAAGTTATCGTTTACAACCTGTATATTGAATAGAAAATTTTGCATCAAATTAGAAGCATTATATTAGCATACATTGTTGTTTATAAACGGAGGCAAAATAGATTGTGACAGGTTTCGAAATGGTTCCATGAAGGTATTTAGACGGGGACATATAATCATTAGTATTGTGTTTGATACGTTGCGAAGCTTCTAACAAGCTTAACAGTGACAACCTAAATACAAACAGAATTTTAATAACAGTTGATATTATGATCGATAGGATAGGATATTGTACCCTGTGTTCGCTTCCATTAATAATTTTGCACATTATTAACAATCTTGCTAATTCAGACGACTTTAAAATATAGCGGGGAAATTTCTGTAAAAACAAGTAAGATTAAGCTTAGCACGAGTGAAAAAGTTTTGCCAAACGAACGTCCATGTTTTAAAATATCGCGGACAAATGAATACTAATAAACGTCGATTCTAATTTGAAATTTATGCGCGAAATATTCGAGATAGTGAAAAATATGTTCTTTGATCTTACGAGTGCAGCTGTGTACTTTGACGCAAAAGGGCCATGGCGGCGTGTCCGACCGTCTTCTTTTTCCTTTCGCGTTTAAGTTGCCGTTAAATAGGGTTTTGCACCTTCGTTAGGATTTACAGAGTCCTTGGAATCGCAATTGACGCCTCCTTCCCTTTAGAAAGGCGAGCATCGCTGCAAAAAGAATTATTTTTAGCAAAACGAACAGGCCACATTTTAAATTGAAGAGTCTAATTATCTCGTGAGGTATTAAAAACACTGTGTAAAAAAATTGTGTTAGCTGGATCGAGCGTCGTTTAAATCTCGACTACGAGTGGACGCTGGAAAATTTCGTTTAGAATTTATTAACATACTATGTTATTCTGAGACATTTAACTTCACGAATTTTCTTATAGTATACGTATAATGAATTTTTCAATATTCACTATTATTCTTATTAATTGTTTTCTATGAAAAATATGTAGTTTGTCTTGTCTAGCGATTTACATTTTTTGGTATAAAATCGGAGAAAATTTTGTATCAAATTCTGGTTAGCTTCCGATGTAAATAGAAAATATATGTACAGCAAAGATGAAAGGAGAGAATCTTCAGTTTCCACTGCCTTAGAACAGTCTAACAACGTGTATTAAAGATACTAAAACTTTAGATGCGCGTAGTTCAGAAACTACTAGTGCTTTATTCATAATTGAGCGATCGTTGGAAGCGGTAAACTTTCCCTTTTAAAATGGTTTTTGGTTTTTGTCGATCGGACTTTCCGTTTACGAGATATTGTAATTTATGTAAAAGGGTATTTTTCTTAATTTTACTATCTCTGTCTCCGTCTGACGCGTCGCGTCGGAGCTCTCTTTCGCGCGTTAGTCGAGACAGTCGTGACGCGGAAGTCGTAGTATTTCCAAGAATTTACTACGCACTCTGTACTACCTACGTCATCCAACCAAGGGCATTCACATCGCGTCAATGAAACGTAAACAAACGCTTCGAACCCTCGTATCTCCGGAACTAGCCATCCGATTGACATGAAATTAAAATCCTCATATCTCCGGAACGAATTACGCTATCGACTCGTTCAAACGCTCGTTTTAAAGGGCGTCTCATCCTCTATCCGATGACTATACCAACTATTATAATTTATGCTATCTTCGATGTTTATTTTGACATTTACTTTGACGCTATATACCCAAAGAGGTTTCAGCAATTTTTATAGACTATGCGATTGATGTACGATAAAACTGGATTGTAAATTGTTTATTTAACACTATTCCTACCACGACCGGTCAAATGACCGTTTTTAAAATTTCGTTTAGAATTTCCTATATACAACGTAATTGCATCGTCTTTAAACTTCACGACTATTCCTAAAATATACGTATAATACTTTTTCCAATATTCACTTCCTTTTTTATTGTTTATTTTCTGAGAAAAATTTGTAGTCTGTCTTACCTACCACGACCGGTCATTTTACCGGTTGAACGATTTATATCTTTTTGTAACAGTATTATCTCGAAGACTCAATTCTGAAACTACAAAGTCGTTAAAAACGAAAGATAATGCAGTTGTGGCATGATTTTAGCTGAAAAGTGCCTTCCAGAGACTGCTTTAGGCACTTCCAAGTGTTTATAATTCTCACTTGCCTATCGGCCTTACGGTGTTCATTTGCCAGACAGGTATCTAAAGTGGTCCAAAACCTCGGATTTTCTTACACCATCTTATCTATTATAATTGTAAAATAAATAAAATCATGACTGAAGGGGACGCCTAGACGACTTCTCACGAATGCAAATCAGTACAGTCTTGTGATTCGAACAGAGGGTATCAAAACGTGAAAGTTGCCTGGAGCATATTCGGCAGTCATTTATTATTTTATATTTTTATTCTATCATTATTCTACTCTTACTTTATCTGAATAAAAGAAACTATATTTTTGTACTGTAAAATTGGCTATTATCTTTATTCTATATTAAAAAATATAAGTTGTGCTGAAAACCGGTCATTTGACCGGTCGCGGTAGGAATAAGTATACGTGAAGTGTTGGTAGGAATAGTGTTAATTGAACAAGAATTTAAATTTGAATACAGGATATTTGCGTAAGTAATTGTTTTCTCCGGAATTAAGTACGGTATCAACTTGAAAATTGAAAAATTTCGACATTGTTTGTAAATATTTCTGTATGAAGTTAAAGTACTACACATTTAGATCTTTAAAATGCATGCTTTAAGAAAAAATATGCAATATAATAGAGAAAGATATATTATGAATAAACTTTAAAACACAACATTCCATACATATAATGCCAAACATTATGTGGCTCGTTAAAAAGAAAAAGAAAGTCATTTGACCGGCCATGGTAGGAATGGGTGTACATGAAGTTGAAATTTCAAGGAAACGTCGTAGGATTTTTTCGACGAACACGTAACTCGGTCGTGTTATCAGAAACGAACAGGTACGCCGTTCGTCATCGCAATACCGAATTCAACTCGTGTACCGTGGCGATGGCAATACCTTGTTAACTCACGGGTCACTGTCCATAAATTGCGAGAAACTTCGTAAAGCTGTGGTGACGATATCTCGCGGCCATTTCACCTGCGAATTCGTACTAAATAATGTTGTAGCGAGATAGAACGAAACAATCTCCGAATCGCAGCACTGCTTCGCGCACAGCATGGCGAACATGCCATCCAATTTGTCCGAGCGAGAGCAAACGACAGAACTCACTACCTATCGTTTCGGAGTTTCTGTTCGAATAATTATTTCCTGTAATTGGAGTTTAGAGGGTCTCGTACTTGTTAGTCGCGACGAGAGACCGATATTTACACCAGCACGGTTTGCTCGTTAGATTTTTCTGCTTACAACGAAGTTCGTAGGATATTGGATCTTGATGGCGAACGATCGAGAACCAGTTATAAGAACGAGTCTATTAAGAGGGTATCAGAAAATTTGACAAAATTTGTCAGGAACAATTTGTTTGAAAGCGGTAGTAACAATCTCTATTTGTAACGACACGCGTTGGTCTTTATCGAACAACATCGAAACATCGACGCTGTGAATATTGCGAAGAAATGGAGGTCAAGCGTGGCTATAGTGATGTTTCAGCATTTTCCGGTCCGCGAGGAGAGAGAGTAGTTGCACAAGCAGCATTCCGGATTGGTTGTTCCGATAAATCGTGCGTCGAAAGAGGCCAGACCGAGATTTGGATTTCGGCTTAACGATGGGAACTGCGATAATGCGTGAAACGGGTCAGGGGACAGTCGAGGAGGAAAGTATGATATATTTCCGATTGTTCGTTTTTCAGATCGACTTTCGTCGGTGAAATTCACTCGTCCATATTCGCGAATCGAGCTTGTCGGTCGATGGTACTTTGGCGAGCTCGCGTGAAATAATAGAAATTGTTTTTTCCCCTGCCCTCTAATGATAGCTGCTCATTGGCCCCGCGAATCTTTCGCGAGGAGTTATCGTTGGTATTTTTCGCCATTTAAATTCCACCGCCCGTTGAAAGCGTATTTAATTATTGACAGGCTCATGACCGGGCTAAAAAATATTTAGCGGTTTCGCTTGATCGATCGAATACGTCTTCGACAGTTTCGAGGGGAACAGCTGTACGATATCGAATAAGCTGTTTTTTGCCGAGAAATTCATCAATTTTAGTAAATTTCTTTTTGTCCTCGAGCATCGTTTCACGATGAAGACGTTGCGTTTGTTCACGATAACTAATAGAATATTTTTTTTTTTTTTTAAATTCATGTTTGATGCTGAGTTCTCTTCTTTTGGTGTGATTATATTCTGCGGTGGATGTTGGTTTCTTTTAGATATTTCAAGGTATTTTCTATGTGTTCCTGTGACATCGAGGTCATAGATATAATACTTGGTGACGATATGATCAGAGCTAGGCTACTGAATTTGGTTATTCTACCATAAAAAGGAATTGGTGGTTTGGGTTTTTTCCTTAGTAAGTGCATATATCTATTTGTAAATACGTTGTTGTACGCAGGGTAATCTGGGGTCGAAGACATTTTGGCAGCGTGTTTTAAACTTAAGTATTTTCTTCTTTGTTCGAGTGATGTTTCCTTGGATTCAAACAGTGTACTGATAGAATATTAAATCGTGGTATTTTCGTGGAAATTTTGTGCATTGTGTTTCACAGGAACGAGCGTTAATATTTATTATGTACAAATGTTTCGTGGGAACGAGCACCGGTGTCGGATAAATAATACCTCGATCTAGGGGGTGACATAGTGGGAAAATTATCCATAAATCGTGTCGCGGGGCTGCCGGAAGCACGAAGGGGTGCCTCGAAATTTTCGGGCTGGCTTTCCACCCAGATATCAGTCGTGTCCTTTTTGTTTCATCTAACCCAACCCTCGGTTTCTAGTTACGCCGCGAGTTTCGCCGACTAGCAAACTTTATCGGGCTCCAATGATGCATCGTCCGGAAACGGCGAGGGTAGTTCCTGGCCGGAAGTACGCCACATACGTAGGAGCCTTCGCATTCGCGTACGTGTGCCCAGCAATACCTTGCAAAACGGTTCTCTGTGCATAAATATTCCGTTTATGGGTTTAGCAACGTCCTTCCTCGATTCTTTCGCGGTCCATTCGACGCTCGAACGAATCTAGTATTATTATTATTATTATTATTATTATTAATTATTACATTTGGGTGTACAAATCAACTTTAGTAGATTAAATTAATACATTGACTGCCGGACTAAACCTTCAACTTGTCCACGAAAACGAAACTTTATTTTTAGATAATTAGAAACTAGCATAACCACAATTTGTCATAGAACTTATTTTTACATCCTCGTTAAAATTCAAGAGTCCCATCTAGATTTCCTTTTTTAAATATCTAATCTTGAGAATTAATTTGGTTAGCTTTTTAGTGAAAATTCATGTCACCCGTATATGAATAACGTGACAGTCAGTGTGTTAAATTACCTCAACTAATAACGAATCTAGTATTATTATTACTATTTTCATTTATTGCACTATACGTACGTAGAGTTTTTGGATATACAAATCAACTTGTGTAGGTTAGATGTACATTAAAGTACCTGAATTAGTAACTTTAACATTTTTTTGGCAATTTTCATTATTATTATTTCTTACAGTGCTTTCGAATACCATTGTATATACACATAACTCTCCACATAGACTACTGATTTTCTATTTAGAAGCTCTTCCCAGTCATTATTTCTCACTAATTTAACAACTCAATTCTCTATTTTCTCATTAATTTTCCTTTTCATTCCTTCACATATCCATATACGATAACAATTTTCCTCCTCCCTGTTGTACAATCTATATCTCCAACACCCCTCTGGGCCAACCTTAATTGCAGCGACATTCCTACATTTCAATCTCACCTATTGTTTCTTTAGATACCCTTCAATGCCCCTTTCACTCCAATATTTACACAAATTTCGATCTTCCTTTTCGTATATTCCTCTATGCGTCTTTCACATGTAATTGTCATAGATGATACTTAATAATTAAATGAAAAAACCAGTATAATTTAGAATAGTTTGTTTTTTATTTAAAAAGAACTTCGTATAATCTATTTTAGATAATAAACTATCCATCGCCATTTTTTTAAATTTACTTTTTGTACCCTCTCGATGCCTGCTAATCCCATCCCTCCACTCTATAAAAAATTACAGATGACCAACACGCCTAACAAATACATTTTTTCCCTCTATGTATAAATTTTTGCATGGTAATATCTTTCTGATCTCTGTCGAACGAATCTATTATAAAATTTTGTGCAAAAATGTATTAATTGCCGGGTTCAAAGGTGTCTGGCAGAGCCAATGTCTGGAAATTATATTCCCCAAGTCGTTGCTCTCGTATTACGCCTCGACGAGCCTCAATTTATGGATCGGGGTTAACTTGTCGATGAAACGAAGAAAGCGCCCGTATAATCGAGCGATGTACACGGTTCCTTATTATTACACCATTTGTATAAAAATATATAATGAAAACAACCGTTCTAACTAGTTCGTCCGGGGCGATGTCCTCGTTCGGGGGAAAAAGTCTCGCCCTGCCAGGACAAACGGCTCGAAAATTCGTCTTCCTCGTCGAGGGATCGGTAAAAAGCGTGGGTGGTAGCAGAGAAAAAGAAGAAAGACAGCTAGTTACACGGTCGGACTGGTTTCGCAAACAAGAATACAGGGAGCAGGACTCAATCGCTTTAAATTCCCTTTAGTTCCCAGCGAGCGGGAAGAACTTCGCTCAAGACGAAAGCTGTAGTCACACCTGGTTCGGTGGTCTGATCGATAATCCCGAGAGCGAAGCGAACTAGCTGCCTCGCGAGAGGTCCTTGACTAACGATCGTTTCTCGTGACGGAGTGCGATACAAGGATGTGCGAAAGAGCTGGACGCAACCTGACGAAGAAGGAGGCCGGGGGTGGAACGAGAGTTACCGGAGGGTAGTCAAGGAGGATAAAGGGTTCCTCGAGCGGTGAGATTGGATGAGCCTGGATAATTAGCAAAACAGCGGAACTCGGTCGTTAGTGGCTCCTTCCTGCAATGTTCTTCTGTCATCTGCAGACTACCAATGATTGAGCACAATACATGCCCGATTTTACTCGCGTGTCTTTCGGAGAATGCATCCATGATTTGCTTTTGAACTAGACACCAATCATTTTCCAATACTAACAACGGTTATTCTTCCTTTTTATATAATAGATACGATAGTAGTAAAGTTTATTGTACCTCTAATGGGTTGAGTGCAAATTATTTCAAAGTAACCCAGGGAAAATAAACCCTAACAATTTGATTTTTCTTTCGAATTAAAGAGGTCCGAATTTTACAAAGGTGTTAAACTTATTTTTCAGTATCACGAACGTCTCCTCATATTTAAAGTATTACAATAATCCATTGAACGGAAAATCGAAAATGGCAAAATAGAGACTCGAAGTTTCAGTTTGAAAAGCGAATCATGGTTCTACTGTATTTGTTTACAAATTTACCATTGATATTTTGACTTGGTTAGAGTGCACCCATAAGTCGGAGAATTATACGCTCCAGTTGTTCGTGCTCCGGGTTGCGGAACGGAAACGATGTTCAGACGCGATACAATTTCTCTAAATAAACATTCATTTAGAATATCGATTCGCGTACGAGCGCGTACGTTGTTTCGCATCCGCGATACACGAACGTCAGTAATGATCGTCTCATTGTTCGTGGAAACATTCGTTCTCGCACAAAGAGACTCTGAAAACACCAGGAAACTGGCGCGCTACGGTCCACGAATAATTCCGAAATGAACCATTAAAACATTAAGGAGACACTCGAAGGCACGCAAATCTCCCGCCAGCAGTAATATCCTCGAAACTTTAAATTCAAATTAAACTTCAGAAAATGCCCCATGAACGTATTTCTGCGGATTTAATTACACGTTCGAAGGTTGTAACGCAAAATTAGGATACTTATTTCCGTAATTTGCTCCGGGTGTATCGAGTTTTAAGTTATTTCATGCTCTCGGGATATCTTGTTATCGATTTGGTTTCGACTTGCCAGAATATAACCACGATGCATTAATTACTCTACGAAGAAAAGCTTTCAATTTGTGTTCGTCGTTCCTCGTTTAAAATGACCCAGTTTTTCTTTTTACATCGTTGCTGCATACGATTCATAGAAATATAGGTTGCGCGTATAATACTTTGTTATTTACTCTCACGGCGGATCGCTTAAAAATCAATCTTATCAAATTCTCATGACGATTCTGATTATTTTTATATTACTTCGTGGTATTTTATTTGTTCTAGTTATTCTAGCAATTTCGTTAAACTGCTATCGGTTCGTAGAAGGATTTAAAGGATTGCAGGAAGTCGACACGAGAAAGGGGTGGTCACCGTTGACCAGCCTTTTCTATGTAACACTTTAAAGAAAGTCGGAGTGATCCTTCGATCTTTATGGTGATAGTCGTTTTACGGTGTTTGTGTTGCAAGGGCTTGGAGAATTCCAGTAACACGGGACCACATATCTTCCTACGTGTCGTCGTGTTCCTAACCGAAGCGTTCGTAAGAAATTAATTATTCAAGATATTGCGTTATTCGAGTCGTGTAATATTCAGCGTTGCATTTAGGGGAGTTGTCTTCTAGCGTGACTCGAGGTTATTTTTATTTTTGGAATTCGTAAACTGTAACAGAAAAAAGTGTCTCGATTGTGTGCTGGATAATTTTTATACACTAGTTTATACACAACAGAGGATTTACAACTGAAACTGCAATCAGAATTTCATTCATAACACAGATATTGTTTGAATATGTATTACCTTTCACTGGAAAGTCATCTACGCGTCCACATACAAAAATACTAATTACATCGAGTAACGATCGCCTCGAAACCATTCAAGTTTTATCTGAAGCCTTCTTCAATACAACCAGCAGTTTCGAAAATATTTCAATTTCGAGTCCAAGGCGATTCAGCCTGCATAAAACTTATCTAACACGCAATCGAGACACTGGTTTTTTTCTGTTACAGTTTAGAAATTCCAAAAATAAAAATAACCTCGAGTCACGCTAGAATACAACTCCCTTAAATACACCCTGTATACAGGGTGAGTAATTTAACTCTTTCACCTTAATCTTTCTTGTAAACTGCATGTTGTATAACAAAATGTTTCGAACTATAGTTGTTTGGTATAAAGAGAAGCATACACGGTAACAATAATAGTACAATAATAATACGTCAAGTACAGGGTGAGCCATTAAACACTTCCGTTTTAATTTTTCTTGTAAACTGCATGTTGTATAACAAAATGTTTCGAACTATAGTTGTTTGGTATAAAGAGAAGCATACACGGTAACAATAATAGTACAATAATAATACGTCAAGTACAGGGTGGGCCATTAAACACTTCCGCTTTAATTTTTCTTGTAAACTGCATGTTGTATAAAAAAATGTTTCGAACGAAAGTTGTTAAACTAATTAATTGTTGGCTGTTTTCTTTTCTTATCAAAATATGAAGGACACCTTGAATTTTTTTAACTATAATGTGCAACATTTAATCATGCCATTCGAAAGTCTATTGAATATACAATAAAAAATTATTAGGGTGCATGGGGTCAGAAATGAATAGTTATCGAGATATTCTCTAGAGAAGGATGGTGAAGGATTCTCAGTTTCAATGTTTACAAACATGTAGAATCTTCAAATGTTATCGTTGCATGAATCATCATTTGTATGCCGAAGAATTTGATAAAAAAGGAAAATAACAAAAAATTAATTGTTGCCGTGTACGCCCTTTTTTATACCATACAATTTTCGTTCGAAATATGTTTTTATACACGTAGTTCACAAGAAAAATTAAAGTGAAAGAATTGAGAGGTAAGACCGCTGTAAAAACCTGAAATAAAGTGTTCTTTTGCGATTTTTGTTTCGATGGATAGGAAAGTAAGAAGATAATAATATTCAAGAATGTTATTAACCATGTCGATAACTGTTTAAAAAAAATATTTATTCAAAAATAGTGCAAAATGACGACGTTAGAGTCATTCTCGCGAGGAGTATTGAATTTGAGGCACTCTGCGGCACGCAGTGTAACTGACGAAAAAACAAAAAATTTTCTCTTAATCTACGTGAGTATAGCTAGAGAAATACGTAGGTGATCTTCGATAAGTTAATTTTAACATTATTTATTGACAAATGATTGCCTCAAATTCAACCCGCCTCGCGAGAATGGCTCCAGCGCCGTCATTTTGCATTATTTTTGAATAAATATTGTTACGACGGTCTGAAGATGCATCGTTGCGGCAACGTGAATGCTGTTCCGCAACGATGTGAGCTGCCCCTTCGGTTGCTAGAGGAACCGGCAACGATTTAAAAGATCAGAACTACGAGAGACCTCGTAGCGTACGAACGTTCGATCAGAGCTCTGTCAATAAAATTTCTTGTTCGTTAGTTTGGGTTCGTTAGTTCTGTGTTTATTAGTTATGTTATAATGAGTGTTGCGAGAAACACCCCTCCCCGGCGCAACAATATTCTTTTTAAACACTTACGAACATTCTTGAATATTATTATTCTTTTACTTATTCATCCATCTAGAAAAAGTCGCAAAAAAACGCTTTATTTTAGGTCTTTACAGTGGTCTTACCCCTTAAATGACTCATCCTGTGTATTCGGTTTATTTGATAGTATAAGACGATTTAGGGTGGCAGTAAAGGGGTCCTCTACCCAAACGGTGTTCGAACGCGAACGACGATTTGGTAGAGCGTACAGGTGAAAGTTGGAGCGCAGATGGGTGGGTGGAAGGAAAAGCATTTCTATGCGGTTAACAATCTTCAAGCGAAATCATATCTCGGAGGAGGTATGGATGCTATTTCGAATGCAAACCGGGATTCATGCTCCGGTTCGTAAGGGCTATTGCGATTCTGGATGCGGCACGACCCGGTTGATTCCAGATCCCTGTCGGATCGATGGTACGAGCAGGAATGGCGCGAACGAGATATTAATTTGCAGCATTCGAGCGTCCTCCCATTCTAGTGGCTCGGACTTAATTATTCTGCCAATCTGTCTGCATATTGGACTGAGCGAAGACGAGGATTCGACGATACGTAATTATCGAGGATTGTTCACGGCGGTGCGCCGCTGTAACATTAATTGCTAGCGTGACCAAGACGCGCGAGGCTTGATTGAAAATTTCCGTATCCCATGGATCCGCACGGGGTTTTTCGACGGCGCGTCGATGGATTTTCTCGAGTGCTCGCCGGAAACGCACGAAACTGCAACGAAAGTCTCGACGATCGGTTTAATGAAACAAGTTGTGGCTTTGGAGCTTCGAACATTGTTACAAAGCGGCCCGGAGTGGATTTTTTGCCACGATCCGGGAACTTTGCCTCGGTTCGGTGCTCCGATGGCGATGGATCCTGCACCGAGCGAGCGGTTAATGGCTAGAAAATTGCCAATTATTCGTCTCGCTGTCAACGTTGAATTTTTTTTCAAGACGTACTATATGTTCGTTGCGCTTGAAGTATCCGACGTTCCATCGAAGATCGATCGCGATTATTAAAGTAGAAAAAGATGAGGCTAGGTGCTACGAAAACGCAAAAATATTAATATCGTAAAAGTCTTTATTCGACGCGTTCCTAAGTACCTACGTGTTTGAGAACGCCATACAAACATTCTTTATTGTTCTCGTAGCTATAATTGCGTCAAACGGTGGAAGAATAATTAAGGTTACAGAGATACGCTGCACAGTGTGAAAAAACTTCCGAAATGTGGACAAAACGAAGCAAAATGGCATTTTTCGACGAATATTGTTTATACGAGTTGCTATACCATTAATTACAAAGTACAAGGAATCATAAAAATTAACGAGAAAACCTAAGTACAAACTTGTTGTACGAGTCTGTCTTTCTTGTGTACACTTTGGAACACTTTTTTTTTATTAATGAGATAATAGTATTAGTATTACTTTTCTGATTCCGTCTAAGAAAATGCAGATCTTGAAAATTACGATTTTGCGAAGAAAAATCAGTTTAACAGTGAATAAATATTATTTTTTGTTAAACATTCTTTTATTGTTATTTACTGTTACCATTAATATTAACATATTTCATTGTTATACTATTAGTACACATTAAAAAATACCTATATAAGTAAATGTGTCTTTTATTGTACATATGCTTTATACATTAAACAATACCTGCCCTACAGAGTTATGATTTAAGCAAATAAACCATGAATGTTCTTAGTTTTTCAATATACTGTCTGTTTCTCAATTGTATCATGTTGTATAATAATATCTTATTAATAACAAATTAAGAAATTCATTATTTCATATTAAAAATATTTTTTATTGATGAACGATTAGTTCAAAGATTAATTTGACATTAAATTCGTATTCAGCGACTCCAAAAACCCTAATACACTAATTTTCGTACAAATCAAAGATCGATTTCATATTTTGTCCGCGTTTTGACCACTTTTGCACACGGTGCGTCGTAGTTGATACGTACTTTATTTTTAGTTGCAATGGAAAAATGTATACGAAGAAAAATGTAGAAAGTAAAAAAATTATTTTGTATTAGAAACCCACGATAGTAGTGTTTTTTTGTTTATTTAATTATGTTCTTCGCCAAATGAAACAAAACAAGAAGAAATTAATCTTACATATAAGTTTAATTACTTTAAATCTCGTGTTGCAAAGTACTATAAATGTTCTTGACATTTATTTTACCTCGCTTCGATTTGTTTTTCTGTCTCAGCACTGCTCCAATTCGACTAAAATTGGGAACACTAGAGAAATCGATCGTTAACAGTTGTAGGAAATATCCAACGATTTCAATGATCAACTTAATTTTGATCGTTAAACGACGAATAAAAATTCAAAATAAAAACAAAATGGGAACAATGTAAATTCAACAAGATAAATGATGATGCTTCCTAGAAATTAAATAAGAATATTTTACTATAGAAAACTCTTTTATAGACGATTTTGATAAGAATTAAGTACCACGGGCATTCTGTTGTTTCCATGTTCACAGGCCATAGTTTGAGTAATATTTACATGATCGATCATTCGAGTAAAAGCGCACGAATTTTACTATCTACCCAATATTTACGAGGATTGGTGTTTCTTCGCATTTGACAGAAAGTTTGAACGTTCGTAAAGAGTTTCCCCAGTACACGGATCACTGGTTTTCGGGGTTCACGATGAGGCGTAACGTCGAAGTTGGGTCGTTACTAGAAATCACCGTTTGCCGTTGGTTTGCTGCAATCGGATTCATCGTGTAAACGTGTAACACGCTCGATTAATCCATTCCGTGCAGCGCCCTGTTAACAATGTTGACGCTGCGGTCGTCACGATTTGTCGAATCTCTGATCGAATAATTTCAATCGCACAGTTTTCTCCTACGTTCGCGTTCACCCACTGTCCTTGTCCTTCGGTTTTCGTTTATTTATCCCCACGCTGTTTCGTTTCTATCGAAATGTTTGCACTGATCATAAATTCTCTAGATTTTTCACATCGACATACTTTTTATTCAACACGCGTTTAATATCTATCGTCCTCGCGCTCGCGTTCCCGATTAAAAGTATCAAGGAATTTAATATCAAGATGAGAGGACACGTGGAAAGCGTAGTATATTCTGATAGTATTTTCTCTCATGTCACGTGTGCTGTGTAAATTTTGTTTCTTTTTTCTTCGCACAAAAAAAAAGAAAAACTGTCGACAGCGTTGCCAGTCAGCGATCAAAGGGAACTCTTTTTTTTGAAGTGGAACATATTTTTAGGATTAAAAAATGATCGCGTACGAAACGATACCGGAGGACATTTACATCGCTATAAAAGTTGTGCAAAGTTCGACGGTGAAATAATTGTATCGAACGAAGAAGTATAAATAAACGTCGGATAGGTAGGGAGTGGGCGAGATCAGCGAATAACTTTTCGTCTTTATTTGGACGGTCGCGACGGTCAGATCGAAGAAAATTGAACGACGTCAGCGACATGGACTGCCGGATTTCAAGTTTGAAGAAGCACTTTCGGACCACTTGCGCTGGCCGTCCTTCTTCTGGTACTTCTGAAACAATTTAAGTACCGTTTCACAAAGCTTGCCCAAGAGTTTCCTGACTGTCGAACGTACAGTGCAAATAGACGTCTCGAAAAGTTTACGAGCATCGTCTGGAAAATGAAATGCATCGAAGTGTCGTCGAGTTGGAATCATAATTAACGACGAATAATTAAATACAAGTACGAGTCTGTCGAAGGGTTTAATGAAGGGTTTATTACGGACAAAATATTGAATCTTCTCGTGTGCTTAAACATATTTAAACATTCGCGACGTACCTCGCGAGAGAAATATGTTCTTTTTTAAACAAAATGAAATATGATAAAACCGATGAATTACTTGCAATTAAATCGTACGTCAAGAGGTTAATGTTTGGTAGGATGCAGGATAAAAATAAAAGTTAATTGGCGAGCTAGAAGCGTAGCCAGAAAACGAGATTTCTCTCTGCTGGCGTAATTTGTCGTATAATCGAGTCGATGTACAAGTCCGTTGGTTCCCCTGCTAGCTGTATATTAATTACGCACTCTTCCGAACACGGTCAACTAGACGCGAGCATGAAAGCGTGCATTTTCGGTGAAATCGTAAAACAGCACCGGCGCGCAACAACGCCCGTGATTTATTTCAGTAATTTAACTAACCCGCCAAACCGGTGGCGAGTCTCCCCCATCGAATTTCTCTCGCGTTTTCCTCTTTCTCTGTTTGCGTGTCTCGCACCTTCCCTCCAAGTCACGACGATACACATGGCTGAATATTAAAACGCGCCTGGCCGTGAATTAAAACTGTATTTTATATCTAGCTTATTGAAACGTCGGGTACGAAACGCTGATATTGCGACGCTAAGATGCGATCGTGGTTCGAGCACCTACGCCAAGGTTCGTTGGTTGCATCTCTAGCCATTTGCACCACGTGCTATATGGATCCAACGTTTATAATGGAACTAGCGTCAAATGGACCGGCAACGGAAGGTCCCGAAATCGAAAATTGAAAATAAGCTACTAAAATAGATACTTGGTACGCAAGGATCGCACGTAAAATTGTAAAGCATTACATATTTCTTTCAAAAAGGAATACATACGTCTTGAAAGAAAACAACATATTAAATTATATTGGTAAGTAAGAGGAAATGCCACAGTATAAAAAATTTATAATTAATATCGTTTGAATTATTATTCATTCGTTCCATTATTAACGGGAAGAGAAATTTATTACAATTAGTAAGAAAGATGTAATATCTAAGCAGCACGAAAATATAACAGACAGCTTAAGTGCGTAAATACACCTGAGTTGACTATGATGGGGGCTGAAAACGGCAATCCAGTATTACCAGGAAACTCGCCCTCCGCTTACATACATTAATGCATAACCACCTTGTACCTATGAGTTCTGGCGCTTCGCATAGCTTCACAGATTTGAGGAAGAAGTAGTCGATTCTAATGGTTTCCTACAATAGTGAATGTATTTCAATGAAATTTATTTGTGTAGTAGAGCTTATGGATACCTACAAAATTGTATTAAGAATTTTCAAGAAAAATTGACGAGGTAGGTACTGAAATTTTTCGGCGAAAAAAAAAATTTCAAATCGTTTAAAAAAAATTATGTTCTGTTGCGGGGGTCGATTACAATCATTTTTGGTGAATAGACATACCACCAAAATCCTACGCACTTTCGAGAACAAAATTCCTTACCAAAAATCTAATGTCTGACCAGTACAGGAATGTTTCCCTGAAATTTCATGCGTATGTTTAAAACATTATCATAATTTCTGAATGAATTGGAGGATTTTAATGTTTCAAAATGCAAACAACGCGTATTTCGATGAAGAATATGTAGACATGCCAAGAATGTTCGAAAAGTTGTTCCTTATCTCCGTAAAGTGAGAAAAACCCCATAAAAGTGGTCCAATTTTCAAACGATCGTAACTCCCACAATAGTGAACGTATTCCATTCAGTTATGAAGTAGAGCTCATGGATACTTACAAAAAAGGAATTAGACAACATTTCCGTACAGCGCTAAACAAATTAATTAAAAATCAAAAACGAATTTTTAAGAAAAATCGACAGGGATAGCAGAAATTTTTCGACGAAAAAAAAAATTTCAAATCGTTCTGAAAAAATTATTTTTAGTTGCGGGAGTTAATTACAATCATGTTTAA
Source organism: Colletes gigas (assembly GCF_013123115.1). Classification (NCBI taxonomy): domain Eukaryota; kingdom Metazoa; phylum Arthropoda; class Insecta; order Hymenoptera; family Colletidae; genus Colletes; species Colletes gigas. Next base: position 150,502 of record NW_025106676.1, read on the forward strand.
TCGACAGACATATCCCCGAAATACTACGCAGTTTCGAGAAAAAAAATTCAGTAGGTGCTGAATTTTTTCGACGAAATTAAAAAATTTCAAATTGTTCTAAAAAAATTATTTTTGGTTGCGTGGGTCAATTATAATCATTTTTGGTGAATATACATACCCCCGAAATCCTTCGCATTTTCGAGAAAAAAATTCTTTACAACAAAAAATTCTTCAAAACGATTTTATGCTTAGAGAAATATATGATTTCACACTTTAATTTCATATCGGAAAAGATCAGATTGTCTTCGTAGGATTTGGTGATTTTGAAAACGTTTGTGAAGTAATTTTGTTCGTTTAATAAGAGAGATAATTTCACCGGAAAACCAGAAACGACAGGAAGAAGTTTAATAGGTAGCGGATTATGCACTAATAATGGGAGCCTACGTCTATCCATTTAACTAGGAGACTTTAATTCATAGTCAATATGCGCTGATTTGTACGGGTGCTTGAAAAAGTATGTCACGAAAGTCACGAGAATGCAATTTAAATATGCTATTAGAAACTGGTTCGTCCTCGAGATGTTAAAGAAGAGTCAGTGAGAGAATCCATAAATAAATGAGAGAAGAGAAAAGGGTCCTTATATCGGCGCATCGTTATCGAACATATTCTCCGACGTAGGGAAACTTTTTATTCGTTCGAGAATATTTTAACGGGGTACGGCGCGAAAATTTCCAATTAATGCTCTCTGACGATGTTTTGCAAGAATAATTCTCGATCCATATTAAACAATCTGCGCGATTCATCAAGTATGGAAATTCAATCATTATGCTTCGTTCAATCTATTTTTATCGCTTGGAAATAATTTTACAAACGCGACCTACATTTTAGGTTATAAATTGCGACTCGAAAACAAAAGCTCTACGTTTCTTATAACTTAAAACAATAATACAAACATAAATACCGGAGTATTCAAAATATTAAAGTTTTTAGTTATCACGTTTAATTATCAAGATATTTCTTGGGACTCGAGAATATCCATCCAGATAGTGTTCGCGGCAATTTAGAGACGGTTTTTTCGTCCGTTGGTAATTAGTCGTTGATACGACTGATTAGACGGCGAAGGTACGACCCTCGAGGACCTCCACCGTGTTCTCTTGGAAGATCGAATTATCTACTTAATGGGTGATAATTGCAGCAGAGCTGGTGCCTGCATTTGACGCAATTCGGAACAACCCTCCTCCAGGTATAACGAAATTCTGTCACTTTCTGAAAGCTCTAACTTGGCAATTATTATTATTTATAATGATTAACTTCTTTCATCGCCGCCAATTAGTTTCTGTTTTTAACAGAACTCGAAGCGCATCGGATTTAAAAATTGGGATGTCGATTATGTCAACTACAGATAAAAAAAAAAATAGACGCAGATACCGTAGTATACAATGTTTTCCTATCGTGTATGTTTCTGACAGTTTGTGACAAATTTAAAATCGGCAACGCTTTGAGAGATCAACGGTCCAATTATCGAAGATACGCGGCGTGTTACACTCCAACAGTTTGCTATGACCACTCGAAGTTCCGTGTTTGGAATAGTGGTACCCTCTCGAATAATAGAATCTTCATACGGTTTTGTACAATGCGGGGAAACTAATTATTCGCGACTTATTCAAACGATGACGATTTACTCGGTTCAACTTTCCACGGTACAGTTGGTGTATTCAATCCGTTCCACGCAAGGGAACATGGAGCAGTTGTCTGTGTCTGTTAATTCTATGATGGTGAGGTTCGTTCGTTAATCTCGACCGCCTTTTCCTGGTTCGGTTCAGTGGCCCAAGGCATGGGACAATAACGCGGTTGATTGTAATGGAGCCCGTGGTGCTGGTATTAGAGGCTCATTGTTCCGCGAAGCGGCTTCCCCTTTCGCTTCTTCTCCTTCAACTTATTCCGAGTTCTAATGTCGATGCACATTTCTCCAAAGAACTTCGCAGAACTGTTTCCATTTCTGTTATAACATAAACGACGATGCCGGGTTGTTCGAACCATCGTTACACTTTCGGGATTTATTTGTGTCACGAAGGGAAAGTAAACAGTACATAATAACATGGAGAATTCTGTTGAAACTTTGCACAGTTGTAAATTAAGTTATTCAAGAATATATAACATTATAGAGGAGGATGCTTAATAACTTATAAAATATTATTTATTAAAGATTTACTATGATCTATAAATACAGGGCGTTCGGCCACCTCTGGGAAAAATTTTAATGAGATTCTAGAAGCAAAAATAAGACGAAAATCAAGGATAGTAATTTGTTGATTGAGGCTCGGTTAAAAAGTTATAGAAACATTTCCGGCCACACAGTATACTTTCGGTAAAGAATTTTTTTCTCGAAAGTACGTAGGATTTCAAGGGTATGTGTATTGACCAAAAATAATGGTGATTTACCCCCGCAACCGAAAATAATTTTTCCCGGACGATTTGAAATTTTTTAATTTAATTTTTTAATAACTTTTTAACGAAGCCTCAGTCAAGAAATTGATATTCTTGATCTTCGTCTTATTTTGGCCTCTAGAATCTTCCATTAAAATTTTTCCCAGGTGTGACCGAACACCCTGTATAATTTTAATCTATCAAGTATCGATTACTAAAGTAATCTCTTTCTCTTAATATAGATCAATTTGAATAATGAAATTGATTATTCAATTCTTAAGTATCTTTGAATCTATTAAAACGTATACTATATAAAAATATAAAAATTTGGTATTGATAGTAGAGTCAAATTCTTTCATCTACAGTAATTGAAAACAAAGGAAGCATTAACGTTAATTACTTCGCAAATGAAGAAAAATTTATGACATAAACGAAGATACTTTATTTAAAAGATAATTAATGTTTTTATGTGTGTGAATTTGACTATTCAAATTTATATTAAGATGAAAAAATTGTGTAGTTATCGGGAATCGAAATTGGACCTTCTGGTCTACGAATGAAATGTAAAGTTTACGAACGAATCTAATATTTTTATTCGTTAATCGCGAATAAAATTTACCCAACTCGCACGGCGAAAGTCGCGTTGGGTGTTTTTTGTTGAAAGAATGTCACAGGAGCATTGTGCTATTCAGCATGTTGTGCGCTCTTTATCGCTTTCACCGATAATCCACTGTGCGCGTTGGTGTGTTTGTGTGTGTGCCGTGGTAAATCGCGTTTTACGCCCGGTATATATTCATACTCTCCCGGTGACAGGAAAAAGAAGATACTTACTCATCAAGATACCAAGATACACGAGGAGGAGGCATCGCTGCAGCCTATTGACCCGTATTCGCTGCCTCTTAAACGAAATCCCGCGTTCCGATGAGCTTCGTGCTACGTTCTACAATATCGTAGAACACCCCTGAAATTTTCCTGTTTCTCGATACGAATAACATGTACCAAGGTTTTATATACGCAGCCCCATCGAAAAATAACTTGACGATTCATATGGATGAAATAGAAACGTTTTTACGATTATTTCGACTCTACATAGTCTTTTCGCAGATCATTAAGTACACTATAGTTTGATAGGCGCTTGTTGTTTTTGATGCAACAGAAAGTTTTTACGCGTAGGTGTTCAAGTGCAATTTATTTCAATGGAGTTTTAAATTTACTATACGTTTAATTATAATATAATGAGTAAAAAGTAAAATCGGGAGATAGTAACAATACGAGACATTTGATATCAGTAAATCTGTAATTTACTATTATATTAATTAATGATTTTTATATATTCATAATATTACGAAAATCAGATTAAAATGGAATTATGTAAATTAACTATAAAAATCTTCGTCGAGTAAAAATTTTATAACACCCTTGAAGTGTAATTAGAATGAAAAAGGTGCTATAGTTTTCCACTAATTGCATGTTTCTAGACTTTATCTCGACTTAAGTTCATTATTTACTTCTCCGTATTCTATAAATACTTTCTTTGAATTTTTCTTTTAAATTATAAAAATCTTAAAAATGTCAACGGTGTCTATAGTCCTGCTTCGTGTATATATATTGTGTTTCCTGACGTTCACCCTTGACCTTCCGTGGAAGCTTACCACGGCAGAATTGGGAATAACACGGGGAGGAGAGGTTCTCAAACGACATTTTGCTTAAACTAATTGAAACGAAGTTCGGTTAATGTCGACAGAGAGGAACGTGCCACGCCTTTCGAAACTCGGCAATTGGTTTTTTTCATCAGTTAGCTTGTAGGTTTTACACGTTCGATCGGGATGCGTGCATTCAAGAATCGGTTTAATTTGCAGAGTTTCGTCTGGGTGCAAGTTGAATAGGCGTAACTTTGTTAATCGACGATTCTGAAGCGTACAACGTCTGATAGTATTCCGCTTGAATTATTCCACGTACAGGAAGAGTGGGTAATTGTAGAAAATACGTTAGATAGGATTAGATGTGTCACGTTTGTTAATTTTATAAATAAACAGGCAGGGAAGATCGTACAAATTGAAAAACGTTAGCGTAGTCACGATTCTATTCTTGAATAAATAAATTGGCACGAACGGTCGCGTGTTTCGATATTTTTTCAAATTATTTTCTCTTGTCAAACAACGCATTGTTATATTGTATATGAAAGCGTTTATTAGAGGAAATATGAAATTCTGTTATTGAGAATATCGATTGTCTTTCGTTAAAATATTTTGTACATTTCTGTTGTTGCATATTTAAAACTCCGAGTGATCTGTTCTATCGTCAACAACAAAGAGAAATTAATAACAATTTCGATCAGAAATTTAATAGTTCCGAGATTTTCAAACTAGTTTATTATCAGAAGTCGATTTCAAATATTGTTTCTTCGTGGAATCTTGCCTCTCTCCTGAATATTCAAGGAAGTCTTGGGAAATTCCTAAGCTGCATAAAGTGCTTGAAATTCCTTTAATATCAAATTGAATTCGTTATCCTTTCATGGTTCGTGTTCTTACTATTATTACAGTTATTATTATTAGAGACGCTGTTATTATTATTCGAGTTAACTTGAAATGCACCGAGTTACTGATATAACTATACCTCCGACCTCTGTCATATTTATAGTATTGGAAAGTTGCTAAATTTAAAAGATTAAATATAACTTCGTACGAGACAACTGGAATCTTAAATAACTGATCGATAAACAGATTCCTTAATCTGGAATCGTTTGTCGTGTGTTTAGTAGTCATGATTAAGTAGTTCAGTTTCTGTAGATTCTTAGTATGTATTATAGTGTATCGATACGATAGCCGATCGTATAAACAAGCGAAGCCGCCTGCCGCTGGCGAGCCGGGCCCTACGCAGTCGCTTACGAACTGCCAAGCAAGTTAGTCTGCTACAATGTATATAAATCCTTAGTCTACTACAGTTTCAGAAGTGGGATAAAGAGCTGAACAATTAGAATTGAAAATTAGTATAATTAGTGTAATAACGGTAGAATTGGTACGAAGGACGTGTGGTGGAAAATTGTGTCAGTGTGCTGTGAAGTGAACATACACGGGTACGAGAACATGGCAGCTTTGAACGAAATTCCGCATATTCGCGACAATATTAAGACGGCAACGACAAAATCCATTCGTAACTTATATAAATTCATTACGGAAGAGGAGGGCGACCGAAGCAGCAGGAATTATTTACGGGTATTTAAGGGTTTCAACTTTGACGCGGATTCGGAAGAATTCAGGAAAAAAACCACGTGGGCCGTGGCAACCTTTAGTTTGGGTGATTTAGTTGGTATCTGTAACGTGTTAAATTTAGATTACGGTGGACGAGCTGAGGAACTTGTCGCCTGTATTAGCGAGCATTTAGCAGATACAAATTTATTACGAACGGCCAGTGAGACAAATATTTCGGAAGCCGAAGACGAATTAGAAGATGAAATACCGAACATCACACTTACGGAACACGAAACAGTGAACGACACAATTAGGCAATTTCCAATGCAATCTGGAAGATTAGAAGCACCGCTGAGGACATTATCGCCAGCGTACCCTGTTGTGACACAGAGTTCGCTGAGGGCACAGGAAGTACCGAAATTTGTATTAAACTTCCGAGATATTGAAGAGGCGATCAGACCATTCAATGAGACAGATGGATATCCCGTCGAAAATTGGCTGCAAGATTTCGAGGAAAACGCGACGTTATTAGGATGGTCAGATCTTCAAACGTTATTATTTGCGAAGAAATGTTTAACTGGTTTAGCCAGATTATTTATGCAAGGTGAACGAGGTATCACGACTTGGAGAAAATTAAAATCTTTACTTTTGAATGAATTTTCATCAAGAATAAATAGTGCTCAACTTCATCAGATGTTGCGGGAGCGACGAATGCAACGGGACGAGTCCGTGCATGAATATTTTTTGGTGATGAGGGAAATCGCATCTAGGGGATCCATCGAAGCCGACGCATTAATACAATATATTGTGGATGGCATCCCAGATGACCCGTGTCGAAAGTCCCAGTTGTACGAAGCCAGAGGACTCAGTGAACTTAAAGATAAATTAAAAATTTACGAGCGAGTTCGTAATTTAAGTCGACCTGCCTTAAGGAAATTCTTGCCGATGTCGACGATGCCAACGCCGATGATGATGAAGGAGGGAAAGCAACCGCTTAGCAAATCACCGTTTGTGACGGGAGATCCAGGATCAGCGGCGAGGTGTTTTAATTGCAATGAGACGGGCCACTTGTACAGCGCGTGTCCGAAACCAAGGAGAGGACGAGGTACATGCTACATTTGCGGGACCAGCGATCATCAAAAGCAATTTTGTCCACAACGCTCTGCTGCGATGAAAGAACGGACACCGAAACCTTCGACAAGCGCGGCGACGACACATTTTGTACAATTTACGGACAATGTAATTCCTTGTTACACCATTGATGCGTCGTTAGAAATAGGTAAGGTAACAGCAACGTTAGACACAGGAAGTCCAGTTTCATTCTTAAGCGAAGCATTAATTCCACCCAGTATAATTATAAATCCGAATAACAATAGTGTACAGTTTGAGGGGGTTAACCATAGTAAAATAAAAATAGTAGGTCGATTGCGACAAACATTTTCCGTTTCAGATTGCGAGGTTGAAATTGATTTTTATGTTATTCCGGAAAATACTATGAGTTGTCCTTGTCTATTAGGTCGAGACTTTATTACAAATGATAATTTGGAAATAATATTGGGAAAAACAGTACAGATTAGGCGTAGATTGTTGAAAACAGACGACGAATATTCATTACCTGAAATTCTGAAAATTGACACGGTGGATGAATGTATAAATTGTCCTGCATTACCAAATATTAGAATGAATGAAAATATTGACTGGAAATCGCGGGATAAAGTAGAAACTATTTTGAAAACGTATTATATTGAACCAGAACGACCAGAATTCCCTGTAACAAAATTAGAATTAGAATTAGTTCTTAAGTCAAACCATCGACCATTTTATTATAATCCGAGACGTTTGTCGTATTCTGAGAGAAATGCCGTGGAAATAATTATTAAAGATTTATTAGAGAGGAAAATCATTCGATCGAGTGCTTCACCATATTGCAGTCCTGTTGTACTAATTAAAAAGAAATCTGGACAATATCGAATGGCAATAGACTACAGAGACCTTAACAAACTAACATTAAAAGACCATTTTCCAATTCTGAGAATAGACGACCAAATTGACGAATTACGAGACAAAGTATATTTTACACAATTAGACCTGAAAGACGTTTTCCATTACATAAGTATACATGAAAATTCAAGGAAATACACGTCTTTTATTTGTTTTATGGGGCAATTTGAATATATGCGTATGCCTTTTGGATTATCGAACGGACCGTCATTTTTCATGCGTTTTATTAATAATGCTTTCAGAAAACTATTAGATCAGCGGAAAATTTTAATTTACTTGGACGATATATTAATTGCCACGAAAACTATCGACGAAAATTTAGAAATATTGGAAGATGTCCTCAACATTTTGGTTGAAAACCGTTTAGAATTAAAATTTGAAAAATGCACTTTCTTACTGGAAGAAATTATTTATTTAGGGTATTGTATAAATTCTGCGGGAGTTCGACCGAATAAAGCCAATATACAAGCTGTTGCTGAGTATCCGATACCGCGTAATTACCGAGAATTACAAAGCTTTTTAGGATTAGTTTCTTATTTTCGAAAATTTATAAAAAATTTTGCGTTGCAAGCGAAACCATTATACGACTTATTAAAATCCAAAACCTCTTACCAATGGGATGACCAAATGTTACAATGTTTTGAAATACTTAAAGAAACATTGATGTCAGAACCTGTTTTAGCAATCTATTCGCAACTTGCGGAAACCGAATTGCACTGCGATGCAAGTAGCCATGGATTCGGATCTGTTTTGTTGCAGAAACAAGTAGATGGAAAATTCCATCCTATATGCTACTTTAGTAAGCGCACGAGTAAAACCGAATCAAAATACCATAGTTTTGAACTTGAGGCCTTGGCTCTAGTTTATTCCCTGGAACGCTTTCGAATTTATCTACAAGGAATTCAATTTAAGATTGTAACCGATTGTCAGAGTCTGAAATTAACCTTAGAGCGCAAAGAAATTAATCCGAGAATTTTGCGATGGTCACTTATTTTAAGAAATTATGATTACACGTTGGAACACAGACCAGGGGACAAATTAGTTCACGCAGATGCTTTAAGTCGAGAATTCAGTGTACTGATTATTACAGAGAATAGTTTTGAACGAAATTTAGCGATATTACAGAATCAAGACTCCCAAATTAATAAATTGCACGATATGTTGTTGCACAATGAGAATACATTTTTTGAGTTAAATAACGGTTTAGTCTATCGGAAAATTAATAATAAGTTATTATTTTATGTTCCCGCCTCGATGGAAGAAAATATAATTCGCACAAATCATGAGGAAGTAGGCCATCAAGGGATAAATAAAACAGTTGAGTATATTTCGCGAGTTTACTGGTTCCCGGATAAAAAGGCGAAGGTACAAAAATTTATAATGAACTGTTTGAAATGTATTACCTATTCAACTAATGCAAATCGTGTAGAGGGGATATTGCAGTGTCCGGAAAAAGGATCAGTACCATTTTATTGCATACATATTGATTATTATGGTCCATTAGAACGCACGAAACATCGTCATAAATACATTTTTGAAGCAATAGATGCATTTACGAAGTTTGTAAAATTTTATCCGACAGTGACCACGAATGCAGATGAAGCAATTAAACATTTACGAACATATTTTTCTAATTATAGCAGACCGCAAAAGATAGTATCAGACAGAGGTAGTGCTTTTACATCTAATAAATTTAAAGAATTTGTAGCAGAATTTGGAATTCAGCATGTTTTGATTGCGACGGCAACTCCACACTCTAACGGGCAAATTGAGAGGATTAATCGATCACTTACACCAATGCTGTCAAAATTAAGTTCAACAACAAGTTCGTGGAATGAAGTGTTAAGTAGGATAGAATATGCTGTAAATAATACGTTGAATCGTAGCATAGGAGATACACCGTCTAAATTATTGTTTGGGATAAATCAAATCGGTCAAATTAACGACGATTTACGTAATATTATAGAGGAATCTGAAAACCGGGATTTAAATACAATTAGGGCAAATGCAGTTGCGAGAATACAGACAACCAATGAATATAATAAACGTTATTACGATAAGCGACACAAATATCCAAAACAATATTCGGTAGGCGATTATGTTGTAATTAAAAATGTGGACGTTACGCCTGGCGTAAATAAAAAATTGTTACCGAAAGTTAGAGGACCGTATCAAATTTCGAAAGTATTGGACAAAAACCGTTACGTTATACGTGATCCGGAAGGACATCAATTGACACAATTGCCATTTGAAGGTATTTGCTCACCGGAGAATATGAGATTGTGGATACAACCAAATGTAGAGAAGTGATAGAATAAGATTAATATTAGTTTAGCTTAAGATTAGATTAAGTACGCGGAAAACGTGTGTATATTTCAATAAGCGCTAATATTTTGTTTCATAAATAGTTTGTGTGATGGGTGAATGTTTTGGGTACGTGGAAGTATGTTCAGGATTGAATTTAATTTATTTTATAGTTTGACTTCACAGATTATTTTAGTGATAAATTAGTGTTCTTTGTTTAGTCTTAACTTTATCATGACCAACATAAGCGGAACGATTGAGGGCAATCGTTGGTCAGGATAGGCCGAGTTATAGTGTATCGATACGATAGCCGATCGTATAAACAAGCGAAGCCGCCTGCCGCTGGCGAGCCGGGCCCTACGCAGTCGCTTACGAACTGACAAGCGAGTTAGTCTACTACAATGTATATAAATGCTTAGTCTACTACAGTATTATTTCTTGAAATAATTATTTCACACTGTACAGTTTGAAAAATTGTGCGTTGGATTATCGTAAATCAAATTTCCATCAATTTAAACAAAACATTGAGGAGAACGATGAACAATTCTTTTGCGAAAAATTGCTGCAACTCAAATCTGCAACTGATTCGCAGGCGTGTAACGTGTTTTGCAATATCACGTGGGATAGTTTTACAAAGTGCCTATAACCGTTTCCATTAACAGGCTGTATTCGATCCGACCCGATTCACAAAGCGTATTTATCGATGCTCAATCCGGTCGAATGAAAAGCTCTCTTTCGGTGGTGTTCAAAAATAGCTATTTGCGCTGATTTTCAGAAAGACACTCTAACAAAAACCTGAAAATTCATCTACGATTCTTCACTATGTAAATTTTTTATGGATTCCTTAAGTTTTTTTACGATACTCGTGAATCTATTTTCAGTCAATGTATCAATAAGTAATATCCGCTGTTTCCTTTCGTCTCTGTTTGTTAGGAATATCAAATACGTATTTTCTTAACGGTTTTTGTCGATAATGTTTAAATTCAAGAAAGGGGACTTTATTAAAAATTGAAAGTTAACACTATCGATAGGTGTTGTTTCGTATCGTGGGATGCAAAGCGATAATACCCTTTGTTTCTTCTGTCAACAGCAGGAAGCACTCTTCGATAACGTTTAATATTACCTAGAATTAATTATATTTAAAATAATCATTAATTCAGATATTCATTAACATCGTTAATTGTGATGATTTTCCAATTTCTGTTTTAGGAGCATGTATAAGCGATTATTGGGCAGGAAACGTGAAAAAATTAGTTTTCATCTGTTTTTACTCGTAGATTACATTAGCGTCGAGCTAGATTAGGGGATCGTAGACCGTTTCAAGATTGCCACTTGTGTAGGAAACAAAATTAAAATGTAAATAAAGAACGTTTTTATTTAAACATACAACAAAACAAAGATAGTAACTACGCACTACGTCTCAACTCTCGTGTCGACTCTTCGACGACTCGCTCGACTCTGCCCTTTTCTTAGGGCCAGCCACGTGCGTCTTCCAAACGAACGACGCCACACACAACACTGTCGCCATTGATATCGACACCCTTTCATAAACAATCATTCGATTCCAAGCATTCTTTACTCACTCATACCACTCATGATTCACACACACACACACACACACACACACACCACATTCGGCCATCCTGCAGGGATATCTGCCCTCAGATATCAGATGTGTTCTCACGCCAATGCATCTTCTAACAATAAGTCCTCAATCCAGGGTTTCAAGTACTCTGCAGTTGTCGACGTTTGTCGTGGTCCCTCGTGCTCACCTACTTTCTCGACCAAATACCGATCATTGCGCAGTACACGGGTAATTTGATACGGGCCTAAATATTTTTGCGCGAACTTTAAACCTGATCCTGATTGTGTCCTTTTAAAGCAACCAAGTCTCCCTCTTGATACCGATGAGCCTCTTCACGATTCCGGTTAAAACTACGCCGATTTTCCTGTTGGATTTTCTTAATGTTGCTTTTTGCTTGCCGTCTTAATTCGTCTGGATTTTCTTGAAATAGTTCGTTCAACTCGTTGCTTATTATTTCTCGGACCTCGGGATTGTTCTTCAACCTCATATCAGTCCCGAATAGGATCTTAAAAGGTGTAGTGCCGATACTGCGGTGAGGAGTTGCATTCAGGTAGTTTTGGCATACGTCTAGGTACCTGTGCCACTCATCAGGTTTTGGTGTGGCTAATTTAGTTAAGATAGGAATGATCGTCCTGTTCACTCTTTCTACCTGGCCATTCGCTCTTGGCATACCCGTCGTAATAAGGCCAGCTTCAATGTTTTCTTCTCTGCAGTACTCCTGAAACTCTGCCGAAGTAAATGCAGTTCCACGGTCTGAAATAATCTTCCGGGGATTGCCAAAAATTGTCGCTTGTTTTTTTAAGTGGTTGACGACCTCTCCAGTGCCGGTAGATTTTGTAGTATAAAGCCACACAAATTTAGAAAATCCATCTATTACTACGAATATGTGTTTATAATTTTTCCGAGTTGAGGGGAGAGGTCCTAAGTGGTCAACGTGGTACACATCTAACGGAACGTCTCCTTTGTCGATAGGATATAATAGTCCGTCTCGTTTTCCAGACTTCCGATCAGCTAAAATACACGCAATGCAATTCTGAATCATTTTTTCCACTTTAGTTCTTAGACCTTTGAACCAATAGTCTTTTCTAACAAGGGTCTCGGTTTTACCACTAGAGAAGTGTCCGTTCTCATGTAACTGTCTTATTATTTGACTCTGCATAGCACGCGGCACCACTATGCGAATATCATCGTCAATCACCTTAAACAAAAGTCCGTTTCTTATTACGTAGTCGCCACCATTATTTTGTGCACCGTTCACAGAATTCATTATTTCAGATAATTCTTTGTCCGCACATTGCGCTTTTCGCAATCTCACAAGCACACTAGTCTCGCACTCATTAACAAGCATACACACCGGAACAGGCTTTCGACTTAACGCATCGACATATCGCATATTACTTCCTGAGCGATGCTCAGTAGTATAATTGAACTCCTCTAACAATAATGCCCACCTTGCAACTCGAACGCATAAGTCTCATTTTTTCATAGTAAGAGTAAACGCACGACAATCGATTACTATTCTAAATGGTATCCCTAAAAGATAAACTCTAAACTTATGTAACGCTTTAACTATAGCTAATATCTCTAATTCATAACTAATGTATCGCGATTCTGCCTCTGATGTGTGGGGGTATCGGTACAGGAAAGGATTGTAATGATGACTCAATCCACCCACTCTTTGATTGCGGTAGTACAAGTGTTTTTATTTGGATTTTGGTACAACGAAACGTGATTTAGAGAACCGCGTAGGTGAGGTGCGAAGCACGCGATGATGTTCAAGTACAGACTGTCTTTTGCCCTCTGTCCTACCGGGGTTTTTATACCCGGTCTAGGAAAAGGACAGCGCGTCTTTTCGACTCTCACAAAAACGACGCCGAATTTGGCGGGAACAATGTTTCGGCCGCGTGGCCAGCGTCGATGATTTTCCTGGCCGCTGGAAAAACCCAGGCTTGCACCGGTGGTCGCCATGTGCGCCCATCGACCCTGACCGGGCCCGTACAAGCCCTTACAAAGGACACTAAAAATTACCGTTTTCGGCGGAGGCGTAGTGGCGACGAAGTCGCTACAGATGTTTTCCAACTCGCATAATATGTTGGATGGTAACGTTGATCGACATCGTCCTTCTGTAACAGGATGGCACCGAGCCCGACACTCGACGCATCCGTATGGAGCTCTGTTTCCGCACCTACACGGTATAATTTTAAAACCGGCTCCTCGCTCAATGCAATTTACAACTGTTGAAACGCTAGCATGTGTTTCATTTAGTTCGAATTTTACGTCTTTTCTCAATAAGTTCGACAAAGGTTGGGCCATTGTTGAATATTGTGGAATAAATTTTCGAAAATACCCAGTTAATTCTAAGAAGCTCTGTATGTCTCTAACACTTTTTACTAATGGAAAATTCATAACAGCTATTGTTTTACGCTTCGACGGACGTACGTGACCATCCTCAATTATGTGACCTAGATATTCTATGCTACGTTGAAGAAAACGACATTTCTTCCAATTTACTCGCAATCCATAATCACTTACAATACACAATATCTCACGCAATCTCGATACGGCTTCATTTTCGTCACTCGCAGGAATAATTAAATCGTCTATACAGGGTGTCCCGTAAATAGTGTAAGAAACGGAAATGGGGGGTAGGTGAGACAATTCTAAGCTACAATTTCCTTTGCAAAAATGTCGGATGGGGCTTCGTTTTTGAATTATTAACGAAAAACACTGACCAATCACGGCGCTCGCCTTCCGCGCGCTCAGGGCCGTCCGACCTCGGAGAGCCACCGCGCCGGGTAGGTAGCAAGATGCACGTTGAAAATACATCGAGGAACGAGTACAAATAATTAAAAATACTACCACTGCAACTGTTACCTAATTCGTGAATTACTACGTAATTAGTACGTAAATTACTAAATGGAAATTACTTTTTATTAATTATTTGTATTCGCTGTTTCCAAGGAAGAAGGAATAAAATCTCGGAATTTTTAGAAAATTAACCCTTCGCACCCGAGTGACGCTTCTCGCCAGAGTGTTTTAAAATTAAAATAAGAATTATTATCAGAAAATTAAAATAAATACGGTAAGAACCATTTGTAACCGTTTGTTATTAAAAACTGTACTGCAAAAGCAGACTGGATTTCTGCGTACCGAAACATTTCTCGAATGCAAAGGGTTAATAGAGAAATAATTGAAATTCGACTTACCCATTCATCTGCAAATTGACCTACTGCGCTGACAATAGGGCCCGGCCAATGCACCGCTGTCGATCATGGCAAGGTCGAAGACCCGAACGAAAATCAGCTGATGGGCCAGCCCGGTCACTGTACCTGCTTCTCACCCCGAAAACACTTCACAGCACGGTCACTAACACTTTTCACTTTCGCATACCGATGCGTTCCGTTGCACCCTTCTTCGATTGTTGCACCTTCCTGGGTTGATAACGGTGTCTGGATGTTGCTCCCTCCTGAATTGTTACTCCTTCCTGAATTGTTGTTGCTCCCTGAATTGATGCTCCTTCCTGGATTGTTGCTTCTTCGAACCTTGCTCCCTTCAGGATTGTTGTTCCTTTTCGCTGGGATAATGGGCGCGATACGTGCGGGCGGCTTTCTTCGCGTTCCCCTTGGACTCCGCGAAAACGAAGAACGAACGATAATACTCTGCGTTTACGCGTTCCATCGCGTGCGTCCGCTTCTGTTCAGAAACGCGTAGGTTCTGTGAAAAATTTTGACTGACAAATTGCATTTCCCTCCCCGAAAAAGTTCCAGGTAGGGCAACCCATTGTCGCGCGATTCGGAATTACCTGCGATCGGCGAACGTGCAGACCATGTTTGCCGCAAATGTTTGCTGCTAACCGTACGGTCGACTCTTCTAATCGAATTTTTAAGATTCACTGTGAATATTTTTTCATGGAAAATTTGTTGTAAAAAAGAAAGAAGAATATACCATGAAAAATTCCATGCTTTTAAATTTTAAGAGTATAAAATAAAAAGGTATTGTTTATAAAAAATAATCCACAAAGAAGGAGGCAGTTACATAATAGATAATATGCGATAATAAAAAATATTGGAGCAACAAAAAACAAAAATATTTAACAAAAATATTAAATAATATTTCTTCTAGTTTTTATTTCTGAAATAAAAATTCCATGAAGAAATATTTTCTAATATTTTCGTTAAATATTTTTGTTGTACAATTAAATATGTTTTGTGTACAAAAATATTCACGGTGAATCATAAAAATTCGAATAGAAGAGTCGAACGCACGGTTAGCAGCAAACATTTGCGGCAAACATGGTCTGCACGTTCGCCGATCGCAGGTAATTCCGAATCGCGCGACAATGGGTTGCACTACCTGGAACTTTTTCGGGGAGGGAAATGCAATTTGTCAGTCAAAATTTTTCACACAACCTACGCGTTTCTGAACAGAAGCGGACGCACGCGATGGAACGCGTAAACGCAGAGTATTATCGTTCGTTCTTCGTTTTCGCGGAGTCCAAGGGGAACGCGAAGAAAGCCGCCCGCACGTATCGCGCCCATTATCCCAGCGAAAAGGAACAACAATCCTGAAGGGAGCAAGGTTCGAAGAAGCAACAATCCAGGAAGGAGCATCAATTCAGGGAGCAACAACAATTCAGGAAGGAGTAACAATTCAGGAGGGAGCAACATCCAGGCACCGTTATCAACCCAGGAAGAAGCAACAATCGAAGAAGGGTGCAACGGAACGCATCGGTATGCGAAAGTGAAAAGTGAAAGTGAAAATTGTTAGTGACCGTGCTGTGAAGTGTTTTCGGGGTGAGAAGCAGGTACAGTGACCGGGCTGGCCCATCAGCTGATTTTCGTTCGGGTCTTCGACCTTGCCGTGATCGACAGCGGTGCATTGGCCGGGCCCTATTGTCAGCGCAGTAGGTCAACTTGCAGATGAATGGGTAAGTCGAATTTCAATTATTTCTCTATTAACCCTTTGCATTCGAGGAATGTTTCGGTACGCAGAAATCCAGTCTGCTTTTTCAGTACAGTTTTTAATAACAAACGGTTACAAATGGTTCTTACCGTATTTATTTTAATTTTCTGATAATAATTCTTATTTTAATTTTAAAACACTCTGGCGAGAAGCGTCACTCGGGTGCGAAGGGTTAATTTTCTAAAAATTCCGAGATTTTATTCCTTCTTCCTTGGAAACAGCGAATACAAATAATTAATAAAAAGTAATTTCCATTTAGTAATTTACGTACTAATTACGTAGTAATTCACGAATTAGGTAACAGTTGCAGTGGTAGTATTTTTAATTATTTGTACTCGTTCCTCGATGTATTTTCAACGCGCATCTTGCTACCTACCCGGCGCGGTGGCTCTCCGAGGTCGGACGGCCCTGAGCGCGCGGAAGGCGAGCGCCGTGATTGGTCAGTGTTTTTCGTTAATAATTCAAAAACGAAGCCCCATCCGACATTTTTGCAAAGGAAATTGTTGCTTAGAATTGTCTCACCTACCCCCCATTTCCGTTTCTTACACTATTTACGGGACACCCTGTATACGTCAAAACAACACCTGCCTGTATTGGGTTACGAAATATGCTATTGATATATTTCTGAAAGATAGCTGGAGAATTACAGAGGCCAAATGGGGTTCTTAAAAATTCAAAATGCCCATCAGGTACTATAAATGCGGTGTATTTACAACTATTTTCCTCAATCGGGACGTGAAAAAAACCATCTTTTAAGTCAAGGGTACTAAATATCGTCGCGCCCTGTAATCGATCCAGCTGATCCTCTATCAATGGAAGCGGGTAACGATCTTTACATACTTTCTTATTAAGCAATCTATAATCTATACACAAACGCATTCCATTATCTTTCTTTTTTACAAGTACAATCGGATTAGCGTATTCCGACGTACTTTCCCGCACTATTCCTTGTTGCATCCATTCATCTATCTACTTGTTAACTATTTCTCTTTGCACTGGCGCTAATCTACGTGGAGGTTGATACATAGGTATATCATCTTTCAATACAATTTCCATTTTAATGTTAGACTCTTTAATGGTTTTAGGCTCATAACTATTTATTATATATTCTATCTCTTGTTTAACGGTATCATTTTTAATATGCTGCAAATCTATTACAGAATCAGTTATATTGTTCTCGGACTCATCGAAAGTATCTATGCAAAATATTTCCGGTACATCGTAAGAATTTGTTACTTTATTATCGCGTTTTGAAACCTCAACACTTTTGCCGTCTAACATTAATTTAGCCTCTTGCAACAACTCCGAGCCAATCAAAAAATTATGTCTTAAATATTCATCCGGTACCACGTTAATTAAAAATCGGAAAATATTTTTATCAATTTGTACGTCCGCGTAAAAACTGCCTAAAGTAGTGACCTTACTTAAACCGAATCCTTTACAAGATATTTCTGTACCGTGTAAAATTGGGCATCCTAACCTAATATATTGTTCGACCTTCATTAAATGTAAATTGCTGCCCATATCCATGAACGCTACTACCTGCTTACCTAACAATATTACCGGCTTGTATATTTTATTGTCCCGAACGGCCACTGCCGTATATTCATTTACCTGCTTATCCTGCCTCTTCTTACAATCTACGGCTCTGTGCCCAAAGTCTCGGCAGGCGAAACATCTCGGACCTTTGCTTTTAACAGGGCAGTCTACACCTCGATGGTTCCTCTCACCGCAATTGAAACATCGTAGCTGGTTATTCGGCACTTCTTTAACGTCTTGTTTCACTGTTTTCATCGGTAACCACTTATTTTCTTTTGGCTTGGTCGCTGGGTTGAACGGCAACGATCTTCCTTGCAAAGAAATCCTGTTAAATGCTGCTAGCAGTTCCCCCTTAGTAGCGATCTTCTGCACTCGTGCCAGATCTCTTAAACCACGATCTGGTATTCCTTCTACGATATACTCTATAATTTCCGTGTCACTGATTGGCACGCGGTTTCCTAAAATAACTTTTTGATGCACGTATTCACTAAACGTTTCTTCTTTCCTCCAAACCCGTGCCTCAACACGTCGTCTCATCTCAAGAACGCTCCCAGGATGGTAAAACATTTCTTGCAAATTCCTCAGTAGTTCTTCTACCGACATCGCAATATGCTCAGGCTTCGAATGTAACCACTCAAGTGCATTACCTTTCAGTCGCGATCCCATTAACAGTTTGGTCATATCATCCGTCAGTTGATACGTCATTTTCAGTGTTTGAACTTGTCGCTCCCACGTGACGAATGTACTGCTGCTTCCATCAAAATAACTTAATAAATCCGCAACGGCAGTGTTGAGAATAGATATATTTTCAATGTCTAGCATTGCGATTTTTCTCTGCTCGACGTCGACCTAGGTCGGGTTATAAAACCCATAGGTCTGCCGATCATTTGGCGACGCCTATAAAGCCGGACTTTTTCTCCGTTTGGAGTTAGTTGTGCGACAACCCTGACCGCGGAGAAAGTCTTTTACTTAGTTTTTCGCCTCCGTGTCTTGTAATATCCATTATTATACTTTTCAATAAACCATTTTTTCTTCTGCATGTAAGCGGTTGAGTTCAATCTTTCATAACGATAGATCCTCAACAGGCAGAAATATTTACCAGTGGCGGTCGTCTTTGCCCCGTCGGTACGCTTGCAGATTCTCCTGCCTCACCTCTATCGAGATTAAGCCTTTGCATTTCTCGAAGTAAACCAATTTGCTGACGAGCTAATTCAAGCTCTCGCTCTACCAACTGTTTTTCCCTTTGCAAAAGTTCAATTTCTCGCCGCATCTGTGCCATATCTACTTGCGCATCCTGAACCATTCTCACTCGCAATTTCTTCAACCGCGCCGTCTGTACACACTTTTAACCATTCGCCGGTCGGATCGGCCTCATGCAGACGCTGAATCAGTTCCGCCTTCAAACCAGAAATTGAAAGTCCCTTTTCTCGTAATTTTTCTTTCAATTCTTGGATCCCTCCTTACTGAAGCCATTTTATTGACCACCACAACTATAAATTGCCACTTTCAACACTAGTCCTCGCAGTATTCACTCTACACTTACACCTCAGCCCTTTTAAGTAAACTCTGTTCTCAAAATACTTTACTAACAACTCTCTAGTTGCACAATTTCGGAATGTTCACACTAGGCGTTTTGCTATGACTCGGTTTAAATTCTAATCCCGGACGAGCCCCCAATTTGTAGGAAATAAAATTAAAATGTAAATAAAGAACGTTAAATTTATTTAAACATAGAACAAAACAAAGATAGTAACTACGCACTACGTCTCAACTCTCGTGTCGACTCTTCGACGACTCGCTCGACTCTGCCCTTTTCTTAGGGCCAGCCACGTGCGTCTTCCAAACGAACGACACCACACGCAACACTGTCGCCATTGATATTGAATCGCGTCGCGGCGGTACTGGCCAGGTAGTCGCGTGAGTTTTCTTTTAAACTTTGAGGAGTTGTAAGGCCTTCTTAACCCTCGTGGTACGCGGGTTCCTAGCCGTCGCTCGCCAAATTAATCTTGAGCGATTATTGAATTGCCGGATTGTTTCGAATCGAAATACGAATGTTCTCTTTGATGTCGAATCACGAGTTGTTGCTCACGAACCGCTTGAGCTGAAGATTTCGACCGTTTTCTGTGAGCTCTCGGCGATGAGTTAAAGATTTCGACCGTTGTCTTCGAACTTTTAGCGACGAGTGTCGAAGTGTCCGGAGGCGGAATCGCGTTGACTTTTTTAGTTTATCGATTGGCCATCGACTTGGGGGAGGAGGATCGATTTTCCTGCCCCGTTGGCCAGGAAACTCCTCCCTCACGCGATCGTGGAGGAGGAAGAGTCCCATCTCACCCTGGACGAGGGTGACCGAGGTTTCCTCCCCAAGTCGAAGGCCCCGTTAATTTTGCCGAGGAAAAAACGGGACTCCGAATTACGCCTAGCTACACGTGCGTTGCAGACGTTTTATGGCTGCATTGTTCCACGAGTTGGCGACGGTCGTTGTAGAGGACCGTGTCACCCGCGGAACAATGCAGCCCTTCGTCGGTCAACTCGGGCCTTGCGCTTTCGAAAAGCTAAAGCGCTTGAATGCTTTACGATGAAATTTGCCAAATACGGAATGTTCGAAGACTTTTTCGACAAAGTCAAGGTTCCGCATCTGGCACCATAAACGAGCGGAAAAAACCCGAGCTGATCGGACGGAACAGATATCGACACCCTTTCATAAACAATCATTCGATTCCAAGCATTCGTTACTCACTCATACCACTCATGATTCACACACACACACACACACGCACACACACACCACACTTGTAAGTTTTCACTTTCCTGCTACTGTTGTATCTTCGTACAAGCTCCTCTTAAATGATTGCCGTCGAGAGGGCTTTTTGTTTCGTGCAACGTTTCCAATAACGCGTTG
Organism: Colletes gigas; assembly: GCF_013123115.1. Lineage (NCBI taxonomy): Eukaryota > Metazoa > Arthropoda > Insecta > Hymenoptera > Colletidae > Colletes > Colletes gigas. The sequence goes on from NW_025106676.1 coordinate 171,389, forward strand.
CTGTTCGCTCTAGACGTCGTTTCGTGTGTTTGTGCGTGGGTGTGCGTGGGTGTGCGTGCGTGTGCACAAGTAGTGCGTGCCCCGTTTTCACGGTGGTGTCGGGGATCCATTCGCGGTCGCAGCGAACCGACAATCTCATCTCTGCAGAAACACACTACCTCCTACTACACACAGAGGTGTAGGAGCGATGCTCGAAGCTCTTTAATTAACGTCTCTAACAACGTTGCACGTACTCGCAGCGTAACTGGCTCGGTTACCAAAGCGTCGAGAAAGGACGAAGACTTTGGATATCGTGCGTGTTGAAGCGTGTGGCCGTCGTTACGACAGCGCGAAAGTAATTTCGAACCTTTTGTTGCCAGAGTGATTCGCCTATCCCCCAGCCTCGGTTTTGCTCTTTTTTTTCTTCTTTCTTCTCGTCTTTCGTTTTGTTTGGATAGGGACTTTGGACGCGCGAGCAGACGCGAACTTATGGTTTACGCGTGTTAAACTTTTTCACTCGCGTTTCGTTCGTAGATCGAGGAAGATCTTCGTCGAATTGGCGATATGGAATACCCATTATAGTTGTCTAGAGATACAATCTTTAGGGAAGCCTATAATAAATATGACGCACGAGTATAAATAACAGAATGTATTAAATCAAACGAAGAAGCGAATTTCGATAATAAATTTTAATAATTTGAACTGAAAGACTGAAAAAAAGCCAAGAAAATACTTTGCCAATCGTATTGAATTCTATGTGTTTGAAAATTTATTCAAGATTAAATGCTTTCAAGAACCCAATGGGAAAACAAACCAGATTTTCCCTCGACTTATTTTTGAACTAAGAATATTTCTATCGAAACGATTCGCGGGGAATACTTTTGCAGACTGGTTAAAACTTCGTCGCGTAGATTGCGTTGTATTGTAAATAACATGTCGGGTTTTCTTGATGAAAGCTCGTTCGATCGCGCGGCAAGAAATTGTTGCTCCAAAAGCTTCGTATTTTCTGGCAGGACCGTCGAATTTTTATCGCTGAACGTCAATTGTTCGGCAACGGGAAACTCGTCTCAACGAATTAACAAAAACTGCTGGAAAAGCTGCGAGGAGCGTGTCATAAACTGAATTTATTGCTCGGCCCCCGGCGTCCTGCGTGCGTCGTAAAGAAAAATTCTATGCATTCGCAATGAATGACCGTAGAACAGAGTAATAACCGCGCTGCTTGTCTCCCATCCTCGATGTCTGTCGTTTGGCTCGTTTGTGGAAATTGAAAGAGACGTATCGTTGATGGACAGCGAGCTTTTGTATATTTTTGCCTCTCAGACTTTGCGAAGAACCCATCGCGTCGAGTTAATTTTGATTTCTTAGTTTTTAACTAAACCCCTAATTTCAAAGATTTATTAAAAATAATTCAAATAGGACGAGATAAGGTATAGCTGTATTGGTTAACACTAAACCTACCGCGACCGGTCAAATGACCGTTTTTAAAATAACGTTTAGAATTTCTAACATACAATGTTATTGTAACGCTATTTAATTTCACGACATTTTTTATAGTATACGTACAATGAATTTTACAATATTCACTTCTATTCTTATTGTTTGTTTTCTGAGAAATACATATCCTATGTAGTATGTCTTGCCTACCGATTTATATTTTTTTTTATAAAATCGAAGAAAATTTGGCAACAAATTCTGGTTAACTTCCGACGTAAATAGAAGAAGAGAATCGTCAGTTTCCATTGTTTTAGAACAGTCTAACAACGCGTATTAAAAATAGTAAAACTTTGAACGCGTGCAGTTCCAAAACTACTAGTATTTTATTAACAATTGAACAGCTGTTGGCAGCAGTGAACCTTCCTCTTTGAAATGGTTTTTGGTTTTTGTCGATCTGATTTTCCGTTTTCGAAATATCGTAATTTATGTAAAAGGGTATTTTTCTTAATTTGACTATCTCTGTCTCCGTCTGACGCGTAGCGCCGTACCTCTCTTTCTCGTACGTGACTCGTGACCGAGTGACTGTTTACTATTTACGCGCGCGAGTTCAATGAACTCACGACGTAAATAATGAAACGTAAACAAACCTTATCTCTGGAACTAGCCACAGCATCGACTTGAAACTAAAATCGCGATATCTCTGGAACTAATTAAGCTATCGACTTGTTCGAACACTCATTTTAAAGGGCATTTCATTCTCTACCTAATGATCATATCACCTACTATAATTTGTGCTATCTTCTGTGTTTATTTTGAAATTTACTTTGACGCTACATACCCAAAGTAGTTTCAGCGCTTCCTATTAATCATACGACTGGTATGGGATAAAACTGGACTATAAATTGTTTATTTAATTGAAAATGAATTTAAGTTTGTATATAGGGTGTTTGCATAATTATTATGCCATTTTTTCGTAAGTAATTATTTTCTCCGGAATTAACTATAGTGTCAACTTCAAACAAAATTCGTTTTCAATGGCGTTTTATCTTCTATCCGATGAAAATGAAAAAATTTTTTACAATAAAATAGAAAGATATCTTACGAATAAAAATCAAAACAAAACTTTCTATACATATAATGCAAAAATTAAAAGTACGTTGCCTCGTAAAAGAGAAAAAGAAAGACTGGTCATTTGACCGATCATGGTATTAATGGGTACACATGAAGTGCCGGTAGGTTTAATGTTAACGCGTTCACTGTCTGATCTCTTAGCGGCGTATTCAAAAGCATGATGCTATGACTCGTATAGGGATCATAGACAGTGAACGTGTTAAAGAATGAAGGTATTGCATCCATCCCATGACCTTTCAATATATCCAGATGATTTAATTTGATGAGTATTGTTGCTAATGTCAACGACGAAATTAAATATTTATTAATACCGTTAAAATATATTTTCGTTCCGAGTCGCAGCCACGTACACGATACGAGCGATTAAATACTGGACGCGTGAAATATGTAAAATTGCACATTAAATTTGTCGAACGAGCACCTACAGTTCCGTATTATTCAAACGCCCGGGCGTTCGCGTTCTGAATTTCGCAGAGATTAAACCACCGCTCATGCGTTACTCGCTTTTTGGAAATTATTAACGAGGAAATTTGACAGGGTAAATCTTGGTCGCGCGACTCCTACAAACGCTCGGCCAATAATTTAACACTGTCACAGCATTGCGTCGTGCATAATTCACATAACCCGACGCGGTATTCCATTTCAGATCCCTAACTCCTTCGCTGCCTCACATCAAATTTTTTTTCTCGCCAAAATTCTTTTCCTCTCCTTTTCTTTCGGCTTCGTCAAATTTGATATTATCTACCTTCTAATAATTATTTTACCAATTTTTTTTTCTGTACAATTATCCTGTATTTGCAAACCTAAACGATCGAGTATTCTCGATTATTTTGTCATTTTTATCAAATTCACGCGTTATTTATTCATTCTTTTATCAAATTTTTTTTCCCCCGAAAATTCCATTCGTCTCCTTTTCTTCCGTCTTTGATAAACTTTTTATTATCTACCTTCCATTATTTTACCAATTTTTTGCAAATCTTTCTAAACGAGTGTTCTCGATTATTTTGCCACTTTTATAAGATTGAGTAAATCATTTCATAAATAAAGTTATTCGATTCTAACCATATTGAATTTCATTCCAGGTACGTATACGCCAGTGATAATAATTCTTGCTGAATAACATAGGGTAAGTGTTTCCACACGCTGTTGTACGTGGGAGGGATGGTCGTCATCGGCGAGCGAAATTGGAGGTGAAAGTAACTGGCAGGAATGACCATAAGTGAGGATATATTGTGTAAGTGGGATCCCTCGTTGGATCTGTCATCTGTTGATTATTGCCCTTCGATCGTTCGTGCTACACGGAACAAGCCATTTTAATGTCTCCTACTTAAGTGTCTCGAAATACAATTGTGGACAGTATTATTCCATGGATATTAACGCTAGAACTACCAAAGCGGTCAAAACGACTCACTCGTAATTTCTAATAAAAATTTACGAGACTGAATTTTGGAAAATTTACTCTACTTTTCTATAAGAAAATGAATAAACAATTATTTCCATTGCATTATAAATTTCTTCGCGTATCTATCGTTCTAATTCCTTTGGTACAAATAAATACACTATAATTGTCGGTGGTTCCAGTGTTAAAATAAGAGTTTAGAGTTGTTAACTTGTTGATTTTAGCAGGAATTTTAATGTCAGACGAACACAACGTTTACCAACTTATTTCGTACCGTGGAAACATGATCGTCGAGATCCATTATCTTGAAACACAGGAAGAAAAACAAATGCATTCTTTCTAAATAGCTCGTAATATAATACTACACATGGCAGGTATTGGTAGACAGTCTGGGTTGCAGAGATTTCGTGTTTCCCTCGGAGGCGAATCTCTCTGTGATAAACTCCAACGAAATGCGAAACTGTTCGCCAGGGGGTTAGTCCGCGTGGAAAATGCGATCTGCCGTGGAAAATCTCTTCGGAAAATTTTCAGCTCTCCCGAAGCTTTGTGCATTTTTGTGCGGGCCTGTATGCGAATGTGTTCTCTTTCATTCTTGAAAACTTATTTGCGAGCACATACCTCGTAATTGGATGCTTTTTAAGCGCGCAGAACGATCTAAATCCCTCTATGCGAACTTTATCGACGATTCTCAGATTTTTAAGCCACTTTTGAGCGATCCTCGTCGCGATCCTCGTCCCGTATGTCGTTTCGTATTCGACTGCATTCACGATGGAAGCATACAATTGTACTTACCTGCAGACATTTTAAAAATTAACATACGGTAAGTGGAGAAAAAATATTTAAAAATTCTTATTTATCAACCCTACATAAAATAGCTTCTTCTCGAGATTTCGATTACTATTACTTTTTCTTTAACAAACATAATTGTTTCACACGTTTTCGCTACAAAGTGATTTTATGTGTATCGTAAGTAATTTGAAATGGGATTAAAAGACGATAGGTTTACGTAACACCGTAATTTGGCCAATCTTTTGAACATTGGCATTTCTTATAATTAATGAGTATAACTTCAAGCGTAACATTGGGTAGCTTTTATTCAACCAAAGAATATACGGTTGTTGTGCGCGGAACATTTGTAGTGGACGCGGATTAATTTCCAACCGTAGGTTTCGCTGGAGTTTTTGCAGTTAATTATTAAGTCAATTAGCAGCCAGTGCAACGTAGGTAGCTTACCGAAGTATAAAGTTTACCGTAGTCGTTAAAGCATCGCTAAAGCGATTATGAAACTATCTCCGGGCGAAAAAGTTTGTAGAAAATCTCTTGCTACATTGAACCGCTCGTAAGAATTTCCGCTGATCTGCAATAGTGCTAAAATTGAATCTACCGATCAAATAGCGGCGTTATTTTTTGTTTTCATAATGAATCGCCGTAGATCTCCAAGCTAAAATTAATCCGGAAAGTCGTCGAGCTCGTTATTTAGCGAACTATATACGACAAAGTAAAAAATACAGTTTCGTTAAAAAAAGGTCCAAAGTTTGTATATTCACCGTTCTGGTCCCTCTTTCTATTTATTCGTACGCTCGAACCAGCTTTGGTTCGTTAATCCGAGCAAGACAACCGATTTCTCTGTCGTCGCATGATTCACAGCCTTGCGAAATTCGAGGAACGGGAATTTGGAAAAGTTTCGATTGTCTCTGTCTCCGCGAACGGGAAGTTGTATCTCGGAGATGAGCAAACGGACGAGCGCATTCATTTCGAGGGCGGTGAAAATTTTCCGCCGCGAATACTAAGTGATTTCAGCGGCACGGATGCGGACTGGGGTGGCGAGACCAACCCCCGGGAACGGATGACGAAAGTCGAAAGAGTTTCGAGAGCGGCCACCGCCAGGAATATCTTCGTGGCACCGCGACGAGAATGGAGGCAATAAAGGAAAATCGTTGAACTCGTTCCAAAAGTTCGTCGCCTCTTGATTTTATTTTCCGCGGGGTCAACGCGACCGTTCGCCGGGACATTAAATTTTCAATTATCGAGAGCCCGTGTCTGACTGTTCTCGCGATTACGTACTGCTGGGCACGAAGCACTGCGAGAAACTATTTCGATACTCGACCTTCGAAGATTAAAATTTATTCATATTGGACGAAACAACGAAGATTTTCAAGCTTAAGATTTCTACGTTTTGTTCGCGTGAAACAGTTTCTATGAAAATGTTCAATTTTAGTTCATTTTTTTATTCTAATTGCAAACCATATTTTTCCATATATTTAGAGATTTATATATGAACATACAAATGAGGAAAAAAATGTTGATATATTATTCCTCAGACACTCAATTAACGGAAGAAATAAAAATTGTGCGATTTAGGTAAAATTTTTAAAATCGGCTTTAAATCTACGCGTGTCTCTATATTCTTCTACCACATCATATATTTCTAATTATTCTTTTGTTCAACTTTAATTATTCTTCCACCTCTTGTCGTAATTACAAGTATATTTAACATTTAAAAAAACGAAAATATCTGCTCTGGGAATATAACTGTAGAAACGTACGTGACAATAAAATCAATACATTTGTTAAATATATCATCGTTACAAAGGTATGTTGAAAATGGCGGCAGAACTTAAACGGTACACTCTGTGCAGATCGAACACTGGTCCAAACTTTTGAACGTCAGTGTACATAGGTTGCCTAACCTGTTCAAGGTATTTACACGCATCTATGCCAGGAATGTGTGTGCACGTGTGGTTGTCAGGAACTCGAAACCTCAACTATTTAAGTTAAAATTTCATAAAGTGAGCTCCGCATTATTCCTTCAAGAACCTCTCGTACTTCGTAAATCCATTTTCGAAGAATAATTTCGTTCCCGCAGAAACAGTTGGTGGCACTTTTTTTTTCTTAAAGGCGCGTTTAGACAATTATAACTAATTGTTTCTGTGACGATTTGTCTCCTGTGGCATTCCCAATTGTAATTGACACATCGTAAGCCCATATAAGACGAAAAGACCCAGAATTTATGGACCGGTTTCCTAGGTTACAGAATTTACTATATAACATTCCTATTAATCACACGCAACAGAGCATGTAGCAATTGCAGGATTTAGGAAACTACCATAAATATCTGTTGGTTTTTCTTCAGCGCCCACCTATACACATTTAGCTGACCAAGATTGTCTTGGAAGAAGAATTAATGGGCCTTTTCCCTTTCAGCTCTTGAATTTAAGCAATACGTGTAATTCTTTGGGGATCAAACTAACAAATACACATTACTTTAACTACGTTTTACAGAAATTTTCGCTTGAAATACAAATTTTGGACAGTACAACATGAACTATAGCTTCATTACAATACTCTTTTCCACTCTTCAACCTGTTAACCGACACGATTAAAATGAACAAATATACTCCGATAATTATTGCGACGAGCAACGTATTAAGGAGAGATAAAATACAAGAGACTTTCCTTTTTAATTTTGTACAATATTAATTAATCCATTCAGCGCGTTCGTATGAATTCGTATCCTGTTCCTACAGGGACAATTCGATTCTTCGTATTCTTTCGACCCCGCGGATAGCCATTAAACTCGTGTTAAATATATTTTCCGGTCGTTTGAAAATTCAAATTGGACTCACAATTAGTGGGAATCGTCGGTGAATTTTTCGCTTTACTTTGTTTCTCTTTCCTCCGCCTTTTTCTTGCACCTGTTTCCAGGGAATCAGCTCCGGCTCTGTCCACTTTCGCAATCTCATTTTCGAGTTTAAGGAGAGTTCCCGGAAGTTTGGTCCGCTCACGGCGTATAACGTGGATGCAAAGATAGCGTAGGAATTCAAATCGTTGATTTTGGAGAACGAGCAGAACTGATTTCCACGGTTAGAAGAAACTTTTCTCGGTGTTCTTACCGTTTTTGCTAATTCTCTTCTTCTCTTACCATTTAACAAGCACCACCCGTACATATTTCGTAGAATAAAATTTTTATATTCCCGTCTACCTGTGGTGTAGAATTCGAAATTTTAACAAAGCATTTCTACGTTTTTAGAGGTATGATGTAGTTGTTAAAATACCATAGCGTCTTACGTTTCACGAAAATTTCCATTCGGCAGTCAGCTTCGTATTTTTAGCAGACGTATGAAAAATAGAAAAGCGAGGGAAAGATATCATACCTGGGAACGAATCTGTCTCCTTGAATCTGTTGCGAGTTGAAAAATTTCTCCATCTGGCGCTATCAGATCCGACGAACCACGGTGCATGTAATTTCAAATCCAAAACTGTGCGGTAGACGTCGCCGCGGACGTCACCGTCGAGAAACGGGGACAAAGGCGTCGCGACGCTCTCGCGCGCCTTGCCGACGTAGACACTCGTGAGCCAGACAGATTTTAGGGCGTGTAAAGAATCGGTTCACTGGAGAATGTCGATTATTCAGTGGAAGATGGGAATAAATCTTCGTGATTTTCAACTCGGTACTTTGCGCCAAACTGAGCTGTTGTCGAACGAATTTTATAGCAAGCGCGATCAATGATCGAACGCGACTAAATTCTCCATTAACGCTAACCGCTATATCGATTTTATTCTTTTCATTTTATTCTTTCATTAATTATTTTATTTATAGTTATTCTACATTTATTTTATTTACATTTAAACGGATCAAATGATCCAATAGGTATAGATAGTAATATTTTTAAAATTCCTCGTCATCCTTATTTTTTATTAAAGATGTATTAGGATTTTTTAAAATTTTATATATTAAATTTTTTATTATTATATAAATTCCATATTATGTAAGTGATACAGATAATTTTATTATAACAAATCCAATAATTACACCGGAACACATTAAACCAGAATGATATTTTTCATTTGCATACACTATTTTGCGAGCAATTCCAAATATTGTTCAAATTTTCTATGGGCTCCCTTTGTGTCGATGGCGGTACTTAAATATTTTACTACAAACTTTTAAAAACTTGTAGCGTAAGTATTGGATTGTTCGGAAAGTAATTTCGTTTTTCTTCTTCGTGAGAAGGAACAATTTTTTTATAATATATAAATATTTTATTAAATTATGTACTGGTTATTTTGGTCCAACATCTTTTGTCATCTTCTTGGTAGTAGCACGAGACCATGCTCATCAAATTTCTGATCTTCATTTATAAAAAATGCAAATGATTTTTAATATCGTCACTTTAAGAGGAGAAACCGCTGTGACGCACGACTGAAAGTAAAGGCAATTTTCAAGAATTTTTTGGGCGTAACTATGAAACTTTTTCTGATAAGTGTTTAACGTTTTCGATAGGTACAGTTTCTGAACTGCTTCTTGTAAAAATTTCGTATAAAAATAATAATTATTATAGCCATAATAGGGACCAGCGTAACAGGTCCCCAAAAATTTCTTAGAAACAAGCGGACGTGTAATTTTCTACTGCAAGTTGTGAAACAAGAAATCATGCTGAGGTGGTTGCGTGTGAGGATAAGAATGGGTCTTAAATGCAATCGCCAAGTTCGCCTTGTACTCTTTATTCTGAAGGTGTTGTTCACTGGGTGTCGTGGCGAAGACTGACTTCTGTACAAAATAACTTTTTTTTCGAACTGTTTGCAGTCGCCTAATTGGTTCAACCGATGTGTCGAAGTTAACCAATTAAGCATCTTGCAATTCCGAAGTCACCGCCTACTCCTTGCGCCCTTGACGCTCTTTTTGGGAAAGGCGATGTGACCCGGTGGGGGTAGCTTTGTCGGCGGAAGTTTGGCAATGCAGCGGAATTTCCTCCAAGTCTAGGCTAATAAAACTCGTAAGAAACGGCTTTCTCAAAAGTGGCCTTTTCGACTTTGCTTGTCGTAAACCATGCTAGCATTTGTACGCCAAATGTTTCTTTTGTTGTGCGAGCTAGCCGCTACAATGCAATTTTCTTAATTTAATAAGCCTTGAAGTGTGAACTGTGAAAATATGCATATAATGAAAATACAGATTAGAATAAAGTTGGCTGGTTAAAAATACAATTATCGTCTCCGTTAGTAAAAAAACGAAACTACTTTCCGAACAATCCAATAATTGCCGAATTTTTAATCGATGACACTCTTTCTTAACTGAATTTAAATAGCTTCGAAAATGAAAGAATTTTGTTTAATTACGAATATCTCTCTGTCTATCTAAATCTCGTAAAAATGACGTATTCTGGGTAAAAAAATAATTGTAATAGGCGATCGTTCGCCATTGAAGCGCCGCGTATTCGCGTCCGGAAGCCACGAACGGAGAGCCCTTTTTTTTGTTAAATTTGCGGTGCCATTCGACTCTGGGCGTTCTCTCTGTCGGGAAAGAAATCTTTTGCTGTAACGGGGGCAGCCGGGAATCTACGCGGATGAATAGCCAAGCAGATAAAATCAGTAGATTAAAGCGTCGTTCTCTGTTCGAGGGAGGTTGCAGCCGATTGCAATCTGTAACGATGCAACGGGTTCGCTCGACGCAGGCTGCGAGGGTAACGGAGAACAGTATCTACCAGCGCCACGTCCCGCGGCTCGAAATCACGTCGATTGCGAATGCGAGTGCCGAACACTCGTAACTAACGATATGGCGTCGGATAAATGCCGCTAAGGCACAGTAAGTCGCGCAGGGTCACGACATTATTATCGAATCCCTTAGATACGTGGCACGAAATCGGGAGGTAACGACTCCTCGATAGATACGAGTGTGTGTCGACCTACGTGTGCCAGGGAAACCGTTGATATGTTGCATCCACGCTACAGTAATCGCGCGCTGGGCTATTTACTACGAAAACGTGGCAAAAGACACTCTTTTTACTCGTATCGTTTTACACATTTATCTCTTACTGTTTTATTTTACGTTATTTATATCTGTACAGGGTACAAACTTGTACTGCGTCTCACTGAAGTCAAGCGGATGAAAAAAGTTCGAATAAACTTGTTTGGAATTCTAAACATGGTATATTGTAGTACGCGTCATTTATTTTCAAATATTACTTAAATTACTTGAATGCACATAATTTGGTCATCTGGCAACTGTACCTTCACTACCTAGTTTGGCAATAGGAATTGCCGTACATTAAAGCCATAGCCATAGCGATAAAGCCTTTAAACTAGCGCATACTTAGTTAGTTTCAAGGGGTTTCAATGGGCCCAACTACCGGCCCTTTGGGACGGCGGACGACTACCCCTGTACAAAACCGCAATGGGTGGGATTTGTAGTTTCGGGAGGACTGGCCCACGAGGGATGGACAAAATTCTGATTTGCGAATAGAATCACCTCCTATTTTTGAACTCGGTATTTAATCAAGGAACAGAACCGGACAACTCAGTTACAATAGTTACAAGAGAATAGAGTACAAAAATAAAGAGTGCAAAAGAGTAAGAGAATGCAAGTTTGAACGGACTAGATTTTCAAGAACTTTACGAACCTTTTATACATACAGTGAGTGTAAAAAGTATTCGTACACTAGTCAATTTGAACAAAAACTTTGCAGAACTTTGTTTATTACAAAAGTATGTTAACAAAAACATACATACATATTCTTCCATCTCTCTGGAAAAATGTCATTAACAACAAATTATTTATATATATTTATTATGAAAATATTAAGAAATTTCCAGAAATTGACCTAAAATATACGCGTAATAAGTATTCGTACAGTCTTTGATTCGTAACATTCCACATAAAACGATTACAAGATAATCCATAATATGTAAACATTCTTAGCATGTCTAGAGACGCTGTCGGTATAGGTAGTATCCTGAATTCAAACATTATCAACGAAATTATCAGTAAAATGGGACGAAAACGCAAGGAAACCTCTGAAGAAGAAAGAAAAATTGTTATAAATTTACATAATAAGTGTAAAACACTGAGTGAAATTTCTAAAGTTTTAAATAGACCGAGGTCCACGATTCAAGGAATCATTGACAGATATGGCGATCGAAAAACAGTAAAAAATAATCCAAGAAACGGACGTAAACGAATAATAAATGAGTATACCGGCCGATGGATAATTCGAAAAATAAAGCAAAATCCAAAGATAAGTGCGGTGAAAATCACAGCTGAACTTAAAAATGATCTGGACATTAATGTATGCAGTAGCACAGTGCGTAATTTTTTACGGGATAGAGGATATCACGGCAGAGTAGCTCGTAAGAAATATTTCGTAAATGAAATTAATAGAAAGAAACGATTGCAATTCGCGAAAGAGTACGTTAATGTTCCTATGGGGCACTGGAACCGTATTATATTTACTGATGAGAGTAAATTTAACATATTTGGGTCAGATGGACGATGTACAGTATGGCGGGAAAAAAATACCGAGTACGAAAAAAGAAATCTGAGGCCGACCGTAAAGCATGGAGGAGGATCAGTCACAGTTTGGGTCTCTATGAGTGCGAGCGGGGTTGGATCCCTCAATTTTATCGATGGTATCATGGATCACAAAATGTACATCGATATTCTAAAAGAGCATCTTCAGGTTAGTGCAAATAAAATGCAGTTACAGGGCAATTATATATTTTTGCAAGACAATGATCCAAAGCATAATGTGATTATGCAGCAATTAAAAATCCCTCCACAGTCTCCAGAAGTACATGTGATAGAGCACTTATGGAGTCATCTTGAAGAAAAAATTCGAGACCATCACATTTCTTCGAAACAAGATTTAAAAAATGCACTTTTAGAGGAATGGAACAAAATTTCTAGTACTATAACTAAAAATTTAGTAAATTCAATGCCGCAAAGGCTTAAAGCGATTATACAATCTAAAGGAAATCCCACTAGATACTAAAATAGCAAATAGACTGATTTTTGTTACGTTTATCTACTAAAATTTACAGTTTTTGTTGTAAAATTAGAAGTGTACGAATACTTATTACACGTATATTTCACGCCAATTTCTGGAAATTTGTTAATATTTTCATAATAAATATAAATAAATAATTTGTTGTTAATGACATTTGTTCCAGAGATTTCTAAGAATATGTATGTATGTTTTTGTTAACATACTTTTGTAATAAACAAAGTTCTGCAAAGTTTTTGTTCAAATTGACTAGTGTACGAATACTTTTTACACTCACTGTATATCAGACGTTACATTTCCTGTTAACACATGTATCTTTATATCTTTGTTAACAAATTAATGTGTTTGTAAATAGTTATTATAATTATCTATTTGCTATATAAAATCGGCTCCACGAACTTTGTGGGAGCAACATACACATTTATCTCTTATTGTTTTATTTTTCGTTATGTACATGTACACAGGGCACAAGCTTCTACTGCGTGTCACTGAAGTCAAGTGGATGAAAACAGTTCGAATAAACTCATGTCAAACCGTTGATATGTTGCATCGACGCTACAGTGTTCGCGTACTGGGCTATTTACTCCGAAAACGTGGCAAAAGACACTCTTTTCACTCGTACCGTTTTACACATTTATCTCTTACTGTTTCATTTTACGTTATTTACATGTGTACAGGGCACAAACTTGTACTGCGTGTCACTGAAATCAAGTGGATAAAAAAAGTTCGAATAAACTCGTGTCTCAAAATGCTTTATTGAAAAGCAGCTTTTAAAGATACTTGTGATTTATTGTGGCAGTGATTGCTATTTCCAATACAGATAAACTGTTTGAAAGTGTTCGACAACCACTAATTCGACAAATTAGCCTGTTTAATATAAGTTTGATTCTGGAGCACGATAGCAAGAAAGTTTCTGTCATTTTATTCGTAAATTCGTTATTACTCGAATATCTTGAAAACTGTCGATAGTAACAAATGTATGTAAAAGTCGAACGCTTTTCCTACGTTGACTCTCCGTTTGTCGCGTGAATCAGAGAAGAGAAACATAGGTTCGTTGGACAGATGGTATCGGCACGACTAACATCGGTTTAACACAAATTCTAGATGTATGATACGTGCTTCTTGTTCGACGGCTGGATGTATTCCGTGTTCCGATACGTACCAGCTAAGTTCTAACTGACTTCCGATGTTATAAATTGAAATTCTGGTATATTCTCGCTAGATTCTACCTAAGTTCTGATGAATTCATGCTGATTTCTAACCGAGTTCTAATGCATTCTCGCTGAGTTCTAATTGAATTCTGACTACACGGTGAGAAGTCGTGCTTCATGTTAATATTGCCATTGTCTGATTCGCACGTTCCTCTGCACATAAGGTAGATGCGTTTCTAAACGCGTTCGATTTTCCTTCATCGCGTTCTACGAATCAGGATTGTTACGACGCGAGAGAAACATTAGGGTTTATTATGGTCAAAATTAGAAAAACTAAAATCATGAAATTATAAATGTTTCGTTTCTATTAAATTCACAAACTATTGACGTGTGAAGGCATACATGAAAGATTTCTTTCGACAAATTAACTTTATTTGCTCACCCCTGCAACAAGGATTTTACAAAACATTTGTAACAAGTATAATAGTATAATATCTAGGGGATGAATTTTATTTTTCCTTAAACGTTCGTTTACTGGGACAGTTACATAAAGGAACCGAATTCTGGTATTGAAAATTACTTAATTTAAGGAAAAATTGTGTTACACCGTTTGAGGAAAGAAAGACGAAAGATGCATGCGACATTCTGACACGAAAATGGCGAATCTCGTCTCGGATGATCAGTTATCGCATAATAAAGCAGCAACGGTGCGCTGGAACGATTTTATGCAAAAATATGCTGAATTTTCGCCAAACTGGACGGCAAAGTGTCACGCAAACTTTTGGCCGGCGTTTGAATGAAGCACCATGCAGATTCGAGCTTCGAAAATAGAATGTATCCGAGAACTTTTCCGTTGAAAGGAAATGTTCCACGCTTTTTCATTTTCCTTTCTTATCGTGTCGCGAAATTCGTCGAAAACAGATTGAAATGTTCACGAAAAAGTAATTATAGCGGTTTGATTAAATTGAGAAAATTAATTTGGGAAAGGTGTACTATGTACTTCGATAGTTGTTATATTATTGTGATAATACTACTAAGCAATTACTATCGCGATATAATTAATTAACAGTCAATTTAATGAAAATTCGTGGAACGATTACATCCGTAAGCTTCATCGTTGCATTACGAATATTCGAATTAATTTCTAAAGTATGCTTTTCAATGTAGATGCTTTGTTATTATAGTTTAATAATAAATGTGATTCATAGTTTCTGAAAGGAGTTGTGCACACAACTTGGTATGCACTTTTAACTGTATACATATAAAGCATAATATAAAGCTACTTCCACTCGCATTCGTACACTATAATGGTGATTTACTACAAATGGAAAAAAACTTGTTTCTAATGAATTTTGCTTCATTTCATTGCTAATGAAAAATACTTTTTGTGCATTGTGTTATTCACAGGGGAAACCTGATAGCTATGAACATTTCGCCTGTTCTAAATCAAGTACTAAATTTACTTATAAAGTGTATCAATGCTATTAAAGCTAGTCCCAAATGTGAACGTCTCTTCAAGTTGTTTTGTGAAGAACGAAATGAATTATAGTTCACACTGATGTAAGATAGCTCTCGAAAGGGAGCTGCTTGAAAAGATTTATGGAACTATTTGATACTCTTGGTGATTATTTAAGCGACAAACCTAACGGTTGATGGCAAGGCATCTGTGAGTTATTTAGTCGATATCTTTGAAAAACTTGCGATATACCTGTGACCTCAACTATTTCGCGCACTTTGATTCGTCGATCACTCAAAACCATATCGTGGATTTTGTCAATCATTTCGGGAGTAGTCACTTCCACTGGTCGTCCCGAACGACGTTCATCATTTGTGGATGTACGGCCACGTTCAAACTCATTTACTCAATTGTAAATAGTTGCAAATATAGGAGCAGATGTGCCATGAACTTCATCCAACTCATCTTTGATCTCTTTCGGTGTTAAGTCTTTTAAATACAAGTGTTTAATCACCGCTCGAAACTCACTTTTTCCCATTTTTCTAAATAAGCACAAGTTTCTTGCTTCAATGGACAATAAAAATGAAATCGCGTGGTGGATATAACTGAGAATTTTACAGCTGTCCAGTGAGTCATGATGCTTATTAAAAAGAAAAGTTTTCGATGCTACGAGCACCAATTCTTGGATTTTCTAAGGACTTATTGAACGACCCCCGTATTTTTTCGCCGACAAAACGTGCGTCGTGACTAAGAAGTGTCCACGGCGGCTCGGGTCGGAGGAAAAGCAATTTTTCCGATCGTTTTTAATTTTCCAAGATGCCTGTCGCGCGCGTCGGTTTATCAGGAGCGCTGCGCCCCGCGGAAAATCTCGCTCCGGGCTAACTCGAGATATTCGCGTGGAAACGTGCCGCGGAAGCCCGGTAATTGGTTTCGCTGGCTAAGACAAGCCGTTTCGCTCAGAATCCTCGCGCCGCCGCGAACGGCTTGGAGTGGAAACGCGCGAGGATCGCGCGCGACGGAAGTTGCCGGGTAACTTGCGAGTATCTACTCGAGAACTCGACACGACGGTTAGATGAACTAACGCTGACGGAGGCTGCCTCTCACAAAGAAACACGTAGCCAGTGATGAAATCCATCCAGCACTCTTACCGCGAACCGCGAGTGTCATTCTTGTTCCGCGTTACATGCACGCGCGTTCCAGCCCGAGGCGCCACGACTGGCTTCGCGAACAGAAGGAATTTTGAATAAGGAGCAACCAGGACGCAAGAGCGTGGGAGGATCGAGCCTGTGCGTCAGATTCTCTTCCGTCTTGCGGTTTTAACGCTGGAACAGGAAACGACTGAGATAATAATTATTTAGCTTTACTCCAAAAAGTATCGTCCGTTATTTGTTTCATTTTGAAATAAAGAAAAATAGTAAATAAAGCCACTTAACGAACGTACGAGGGTCGTCTGAGAAAATGTTGAGCCTCGATATGAAGGCGACGTTTCTCGCCAAAACAATTCTGGAAGTACAATGGTATACTATATGCTTCGACAAATGTTTTTTGGAAATTTCAGCAATATTGGACGCTCGGTTGTTGTTTGGGAGTCGTTTATGTCAGTCGATGTCAGTATTTTTGTAAAGGTGGACCAGCTCACACTTTGACGGTCGCCATGACCAAAATTCACGAATTGCTTTTGGAATTGGTTGACCACCCACCGTATTCGCCAGACCTGGTCCCCAGCGACATTTTCCTCTTTCCTGAGCTTAAAATATCGCTTGGAAGACAGAGATTTCCATCGAACGAGAATGTCATCGCAAACGTAAATGCCTACTTTGCAGGGTAACGCACCAACTACTATTTCGAAGGGTTAAAAGGGTTACATACTAACTATGTTAGGCTCAAAATATTTCAGACGACCCTCGTAGAATAAAAACAAATTGACACTGTGAAGCTATGTAAATTATAAAATAGAAATATTTATTTATTTATTGCGTTATAAAGGGATAAAATACATTGGGTATACTCCACTCTTCAGGTTCCTCTATTGATAAATTAATTACAGTCTTTCAACGTTACTTGCTGAAACTCAATTACATTATACAGTGAGTGTAAAAAGTATTCGTACACTAGTCAATTTGAACAAAAACTTTGCAGAACTTTGTTTATTACAAAAGTATGTTAACAAAAACATACATACATATTCTTCCATCTCTCTGGAACAAATGTCATTAACAACAAATTATTTATTTATATTTATTATGAAAATATTAACCAATTTCCAGAAATTGACCTAAAATATACGCGTAATAAGTATTCGTACAGTCTTTGATTCGTAACATTCCACATAGAACGATTACAAGATAATCCATAATATGTAAACATTCTTAGCATGTCTGGAGACTCTGTCGGTATAGGTAGTATCCTGAATTCAAACATTATCAACGAAATTATCAGTAAAATGGGACGAAAACGCAAGGAAACCTCTGAAGAAGAAAGAAAAATTGTTATAAATTTACATAATAAGTGTAAAACACTGAGTGAAATTTCTAAAGTTTTAAATAGACCGAGGTCCACGATTCAAGGAATCATTGACAGATATGGCGATCGAAAAACAGTAAAAAATAATCCAAGAAACGGACGTAAACGAATAATAAATGAGTATACCGGCCGATGGATAATTCGAAAAATAAAGCAAAATCCAAAGATAAGTGCGGTGAAAATCACAGCTGAACTTAAAAATGATCTGGACATTAATGTGTGCAGTAGCACATTGCGTAATTTTTTACGGGATAGAGGATATCACGGCAGAGTAGCTCGTAAGAAATATTTCGTAAATGAAATTAATAGAAAGAAACGATTGCAATTCGCGAAAGAGTACGTTAATGTTCCTATGGAGCACTGGAACCGTATTATATTTACTGATGAGAGTAAATTTAACATATTTGGGTCAGATGGACGATGTACAGTATGGCGGAAAAAAAATACCGAGTACGAAAAAAGAAATTTGAAGCCGACCGTAAAGCATGGAGGAGGATCAGTCACAGTTTGGGTCTCTATGAGTGCGAGCGGGGTTGGATCCCTCAATTTTATCGATGGTATCATGGATCACAAAATGTACATCGATATTCTAAAAGAGCATCTTCAGGTTAGTGCAAATAAAATGCAGTTACAGGGCAATTATATATTTTTGCAAGACAATGATCCAAAGCATAATGTGATTATGCAGCAATTAAAAATCCCTCCACAGTCTCCAGAAGTAAATGTGATAGAGCACTTATGGAGTCATCTTGAAGAAAAAATTCGAGACCATCACATTTCTTCGAAACAAGATTTAAAAAATGCACTTTTAGAGGAATGGAACAAAATTTCTAGTACTATAACTAAAAATTTAGTAAATTCAATGCCGCAAAGGCTTAAAGCGATTATACAATCTAAAGGAAATCCCACTAGATATTAAAATAGCAAATAGACTGATTTTTGTTACGTTTATCTACTAAAATTTACAGTTTTTGTTGTAAAATTAGAAGTGTACGAATACTTATTACACGTATATTTCACGCCAATTTCTGGAAATTTGTTAATATTTTCATAATAAATATAAATAAATAATTTGTTGTTAATGACATTTGTTCCAGAGATTTCTAAGAATATGTATGCATGTTTTTGTTAACATACTTTTGTAATAAACAAAGTTCTGCAAAGTTTTTGTTCAAATTGACTAGTGTACGAATACTTTTTACACTCACTGTATCTTACAAGGAAAGCACCCCGGCTGTGAAATATTCTGTAATAAACAAGCTTTTATTCCGTGATCTTGATTCGTAATATCTTTCGGTTTGTATTTTTCTTAGATTTTTTCGTTTCGGTAACAGTAATCGTTAGAATAATTAATCGAATTAGCTGAAAGAATTGATCGAGGACGCGTTCAAGTTGATAAAGGGTGGTTCAAACTGTGGAGTTTGAGGTAGGCCGTTGTTCGCGTTGAGTGTTTTCGTTGCCACGTTTCTGACCGTGCGAGGTGTATTACGCGTGAATTACTGGCATCAATTTAGGAGACGTGCTGGGAGAAGATCAACCGTGGTTGCGGGTGGGTTAAGCCGAGGACGGTACACGTACCCTGAGAAAGTCACTGCGTGTCGTGCATTTACATGCGCCACGCGGTTTAATCCAGCTGCTCCCGGGTTTACACTTGATTGAATCATAACCAGCGAAGTGGTTTACACCGAGCAACGGTGCATTTTGCCCTGGGTGCAACAAATTAGCTCCGTGGTTGTTTCCACCAAGCCGTGTATTATCGCTGTGTGCTGCTACCGACATATACCATTTCCGAGTTGTTGCAGCCAAAGTTATTATAAATGAATTTTCGTACGGTTTTCCACGGAGACAGGCTAATAACTCTGTAGCGCTCGACCCGAAATTTCGAACAACCACGGCTACAGTTTGTCACGATTCTTGTTTAACAAATTAGTACGGTCTCGTTTTTATCTTCCGCGGGCCGGTCTATAAAATGGAATATTTCTACTCCGTGTCTTGTTATTAGATGTTAGCGGATGTTTATGCATTTATGGGAAATTTTCAAAAAATTACAGAATGCACTTTATATACAAAAATATAAGAAATACTTAAAGCGAGATACGAATTATTATATTTAGAGGTTAAGACAGTACTCTATAAAGCTCCTATTTCATTTATTTTATTAAGAAAGATATGAATTTGATTTAAGATCCGTAGTCTATTTATTATTCATGCACGATCGTACTTACACAGACGAGGTATACGTGTAGACTTTACACCTTATGGAATTTCCACAATTCCACAAATGGACCTCTTCTCACGAATGGCGGTCCGATGAAAAACTATTCACTGAATTAATATTGATGGCCAGAAATATTTCCCTGAAATTTCATGCGTATGTTTAAAAAATCATAACTCCTGAGCGGATTGGACGATTTTAAGGTTTCAAAATGCAAACAATGCGTATTTTGGCGAAGAATATGTAAAAATTCTAACAATATTGAAAAAGTTGTTCCTTGACACCGTAAAGTGAGAAAAACCCTCTTAAACTGGTCCAATTTTCAAACAGCCAGAACTCCTACAATAGTGAATATATTTCAATGAAATTTTTTTCTGAAGTAGAGCCCATGGGTACCTACAAAACAGTATTACACAACATTTCCTTAGAACGTCAAACAAACTTACTAAAAATCAAAAACAAATTTTAAAGAAAATTGAATAGGGGTGGACAAATTTTTCGACAAAATTAAAAAATTTCATATCATTTTGAAAAAATTATTTTGTTTGCGGGGATCAATTACAAGTATATGTTGGATAAAATTGTGGATTGGTTGTAAGGTCTACTCGTGTACTTCGTCTGTGGTACTGAATTCAACCAGAATACACGGATAGATTTTATTTTATACTTTAACATCGTTTCTAAAATACTTTATAAGTCCCATTAAATCTTGGGACGTCCAACTTGAAAAACGCGCTTCATCTCAGCAGTAAATTTCTCTTTTGTAATATCATAAATTCGTAGCATTCTGAAATCAATCCGCGTTTTCTTTCCCCGCTGACAGTTTCAACATTCCCATAAACCATTCCGCGATGTGGTAGTCGCATCACGAAGTTCAGCAATGAATCAAAGCTGTTCCGTTCAGAACTGCTATTCTTGATTAACTGTTCCAGTGTACAGAGTCTGAAAAATCCTCGAAAGAAAATGATACGCGTCCCTCGTAGAACGCGAGAAAACCGACCTGTCTTTAATTAATCGTGCTTTTAACGGAATCCTGATCGATCGTCTCTAGTAAGAAATATGAGAACAAGGTCAGTTGGAAATCTATAGGCCAGCATTTAAACTTCCTAGCGTTTCTCATGGTACCTCTGAATGGATCTTCTCAGCTTCGAAAAGCGAGTTTGGGTAAATTGGTGCGATAACTTGAACAGATAGACCGAATTATCCACGCGAAATCGCATCATCGATTCGCGTTCCGTGTCTGTGAATCTCTGCCAGGATGTGCGATAGCCACTTCTTGTCGCTTACACTCTGCGTCAAACGACTGAATATAATTGGCAGAATACTGTTTCGAACATCCTTACGTTATTTATCAGTGATATTAATTGCTGTTTAATAAAGTTCGGCCATTTTTACTCTAAACAAATCCATTTACAATTTACAATTTATCCAACCTCGTCTTAACGTATATTTTGACATCGAGCAAGGACTAGAATTCTCTTTTTTCAAAAGTAACGCCACGACGGTGAAAATATTCATATTGGAGCTTCTAAATCTTTCGTTTGGTGGAAAATTCTTTAAATTTCAATCGTTCGATTCGAACATTCCCAACAGCGGTTAGCCCGCGGGAAATCGTAAAGCAATATTTTTCCGAGGTTCGAATAATGAAAGCGGGATTTGCGAGACGTCGTTCTGTTTGCCAAGGACAAATCAGCGAACACGTTTTCCGGCGGTTATCTTCAGAAAGACAGTTCAACGTAGTTATTAAAAGTCAATAAAGACCGCGAATTATAGTCTTCATCGGGTGTTCTTTATTTTCGCAGAACCGGCTACGCCGAAAGATTGAGTTCTCGTTAATCGGGATTTAGGGGCGAGCTTACGAAGCATAAATCGCATTTGGTCTATCGATGCGGAAGCTCCTATCTATGCAGATGATCGATGGATCCTTTATAGAAATTTTCTGTCCATTATCCTTCGATGGATTTGCTCCAACCTTCCAATTATTTCACTAACGAAATGTTATTTCCAACATCGAGTACGCCGTGTAATTTGTCTATTTCTTTTTTTTAAGTAAATCCAGGTCCGGGTATGGAGAAATGGTCGGCGAATTTCGAGCCACGTACTCTACGTGTGTGATTATTAGGGATGAAATTAATCGCCTTCCGTACTGGGTAAGTTTGATTCCCGACTTATTGGACTGAAATCTCGTACGAGCGAGTTGTCTGGCTAACAAAGTCGGTGAATGCTTTTCCCGGGGGCGAGAAAACGTTCGTAACAGCGAAATAAATTAAACATACAGGGTGTTCGGCCACCCTTGAGAAAAATTTTAATGGGAGATTCTAAAGGCCAAACTAAGACGAAAATCAAGAATATCAATTTGTTGATTGAGGCTTCGTTAAAAAGTCATCAAGAAATTAAATTAAAAAATTTCAAATCATTCACGGAAAAATTATTTTCGGTTGCAAGGGTCAATTGGAATCATTTCTGGTGAATAGTCATACCCCCGAATTCCTACGTACTTACGAGAAAAATTTTTTTAGCGTAAATATACTGTGTGGCCGGAAATGTTTTTATAACTTTTTAGGGAAGCCTCAATCAACAAATTAGAATCCTTGCTGCTAGTAAAAGCTGCTGTAAAAGCTGATATATTCTAAAATTAAAGATGACGAGAGTATTCGAAGATAGCCAAGAGGTATGCCGATAGTTAATTTTAAAACTCTATTTTCAGCTGTGACAATTGTACTTTTATCGTCAAATGAAAATAAGAGATGTGACGCCAAACAAACGAATTATTGATAACTTGAAGTTTTAAAAATTCAAGTTATTTAGTGTGTACCCCTGTAAGTAGGTCAGATTATCGATCAGCTTGTGCCCTTGTTGAAAGGACACATAAAGGGAGATAAAGTCGTGAAATGGCTGTGATCGCAGTGGTCCAAAGGTTTTTTAATTAAAACGGAGACAACACAGGAAAATTGCTGGGCAAACACAATGAAAATAACCGTAAAGTTTGCGAAAGGTAGAAAGAGAAAGAAACTGTACATGGAAAGGAAAACGACTCTCTGTGCAAATGAAAGTCACGTTTTCCATTTTATACCAATTGTAAGCTTACGGAAAACGTTTGCAATGTACATGTTTGTTTTCTATTATGTGCTAGACAGTTTCGTTTGCTTTTGGCAATTCTATTATCCACGAATAAAAACAGAATATTGTTGAACGTACGATTCGATGTTGTAATTTATCGCGCGAAAGGAAAATTAGACACGCTTGCTATTTATTCTACCAAATTTAATACATAAAATTAAATGTAAATTTCATTTCACCATTTCGTTGCAATTTTATTGGAATTGGTATATCGTTTTTTTTCGTTCTGTTTGTTATTTAATAATGAATCTACCTTGTTTTTAAAAATAAGTCTATACACATCGAATCAATCAAATCGATTTCTATGATTTCGTTTCAACGTTTACCCGAAACTTTTCGCTGCATATTTATAGGTTATCGTACTTTTCCTACTTTTCTGATACTCCGTGGAAGTTGCCAGCCATATACCAACCAAAATGGAAAGGGATATTGTTCGTTTTACGCGTTTACGAATATATAGAACGCAGTTGTCGCTCGAACGCGTATAACGTGGTCTTAAGTACAAGTCGAGGTACAAGAGTTCGCGACAAGTGTCGTTGAACGAAGTTCGAGCTTGTCACTTTGTAGGATCGTCGGGGAAGTTTTACGATCGAAGAATGTCAATCGACTTGAGTTGTCGCGCGGAAACTTTACGAAAGTTCCGCAGGAGAAAAAGCTGCGACCACTTGATGCCCCGTACCAAAGTGGTAACACACTTTCAGGAAGCTATTATCGTAGAGTCGACAGCATCGTCGAACGTTTCCAAACCCGAAACCGCGACACGTTTTCCCTTTACCCGCGAGTACCTCTTCCGATGTTCTCCTCGTGTAAAATAATTTTCGAAACAGTCCTTTTTGGCTCCAGGCCGATCGACATTCGATTTATCTTCTTTGTAGTCTTGGTTTTTTTGGAACAGAATAGGCGTGATAAGACGATAAGAATATAGAAGATAATAGTGTATCATAATTAGACTGCGGATATTTATGCAAATATTTTTATTAATAAAATTAGTGAAATAGGAGCTTTGTGGAGGATTGTCTTAACCCCCAAATAGAATAATTCGTATCTTAATTTAAGTATTTTTTATATTTTAGCGTATTAAATGCGTTCTGTAGTTTTTTGAAAATTTAAAATTTTATTTATTTATTAACCCTTAAGTTGATTATTGGGGCTACTGAGGCCCTCCACAAGTTTAAACTAATATTGTATAATATTAGTTCATTATTTTTTAAATGCCTCAAAGGAAAGTTGATTTTCATTTACCAGTTTGGTAAAAATCAACATTAAGTAAAATAATTCAGTTGAGATTGAGAGTCCATTGAAAGGTTAATGTTTCGATAACAGAAGTAGAAATACTGAATAATGGTCGGACATGTTGAGATAACTATATTTAATCGCAAGCATGTTCGACAAATTTTTAAAAACAATTACTGAGTATTAGAGATTTACTTTCTCGTATAGAATGCATATATAGAAACCATAATATAGCCGTTTTACTCATTTTTCGTCTGACTATTATTCGATATTTCTACTTGTATTGGCCATTTTTTGAATTCAACTTTTTCAAATGACTCTTTACTCTCGGAGAAAAATCAGAAATCAATAACATTATTACATTGTAATTAATGTCTGGAAACACCAATAGAAATAGAAATAACGAATAATGATGGGACATATTGAGCAAATTGTGTTCAATTGTAAGCATATTCGATAAATATTCAAATATAGTTACTAAATATTTGAGGTTTCTATATCATATATTGATTTTGTCATTTATCTGTCGATTATTGTGTTGCGTCGCGAAACATGTCGGTCCATTTATACCGGCAATTCAGCGTTTACATTGACGCTGCAAGCTGTTAGCCAAGTGGTTTTAGTGTCAATGTAAACTAAAGCACATAATAACCGCCATAAAGGGCCCGCTCCAATGACCTCGCGACCTGGTTCTGACCGTTGGGCCAGGGGTTTTCCCGATACCTGGGACGCGCAATCCACCCTCGCGAACACGAAATGTAAGAAGTACCAGCGCACCAATCCTGAACGAAAAGTGTTCTGATTGGATGCAGCTGGCTTCTTGCATTAGGATATAAGGCGCGAGATTTAGCATACACGACACAAATTACCAAGACGTCGAACGACACGAATCTACAAAACGTCGATACACGACACACAACGCCGTACGAACGAGAGAGGGTCCACGTCCAGCAAAAATACAGTCTACTACACCAAACCAACGCCTTGCATATCATCAGACGTGCAAGAAGAGCTCTCGACGTGCAACACATTGCACGAGCTCTCAACATATTGAAAAGACTTTATATAGAAACGGTAATAATAGTTGTTCCACTTATTAAGAATGTATGGCCATCATTGGCTATATCTACTGGTACTAGATATTTTTAAACATCGATGTCGGTACGTTATCATTTGTTACAGATAATTAGTAATAGTTAACACATCCTGGACAGTATAATGTAACTTCGTAAAAAACAGTCGTACAATAATCTTTATGGAGTAATTTTAAAGTTTGAACCTTGTTACACGTTCTTACATTCAACTTTCTCTGATGTGTCTTTACACTTGGATAAAAGAACGATAACAATTACATAATTGACGTTTGAAAATACCAATAAAAATAATTGTACCAGTGAAATAAAAAAATATGCACAGAGTATAACAGAAGAAACGAATAATTTAGTTTCACATCCCCGCCACGTGTTCCCGTTACAATTTTTAAGTAGTTATTTATCTCGAGCGTCGTGTTTCGTGTTTTCCATCGTAGAAGGCATATCGCGGCGTTGTTTTTCGCCTGCGAAGCTTGCAGATGACGCGTGTAAATTTTCGTAGGGAGACGACTGAGATGAAAGTAAAGGTTGCTACGCGCTCGCAGAGGGTTATATACCCTTAACAAGCGTAATTGGAGCAGGTGGTCGGCCGTGGCTGCGGTTTCCCTGTATAGATAACTACCCAAAGGTATTCCACCCACCCTACGTACAACCGGCTGAACCGCCCTTGTCAATCCGCCCCACTTTACACAACTGCGATCTTTCACAGTTTAACGAATCAAACCGCGACGATTTCGATCTGCTGTTACTAAAATCGAGCTCGACCCGTTGTTCTCAAACTGCAGCATCGATCACGAGTTTCGAATCGTCGTTTGAGCGAAAATGTACAACGATCCCTTGTTAATGCTGACTCGCGAACGTTATCGAGGGAGGTGCTACTGAATTGTCGATCGTTTGTTTATTACAAAGATTCTAAGATCATTCAGTAATTAAAATTTGTTTACAAATTGTCTGATTTTCATATGGTAACTTTTAAAATAGCGAAGGCTCGTTTGTTAATAACCTTACGCCTTATAATAAGTTCACCAGCGATCATCAGTCTATTCCTTCGAATTTTCAGTGTGTTCAACATTGGGTCCTTGCGTATTTATTCTTTCTTATTTTTGCATTTCGTTTTTCGTGCTTTCAAGGAAAGACACCAGGTTTGATATCGATGAAAAACTAATGAACTTTAACGAGGCTGTATTAGGTTGGCAAAAATGTTAAACCCTTGACTTCCTATTTAATTCCAAATAATTTTTCTAAACGTATACTATTTAATTTTGTTTAAATTTGTTCGTACAAAGAATGTCCACGAAAAAGAATAGATTTGTTTTTTGAATACTTCGTAAATGTGAAAATGTGTCGATTTTAATACATAAGATTTGATGACGAGTGAGTAGCCTTATTGTGAAACTTTACATCAAGAACTTATAACGAGTCAGACTCGTCATCGTACGGTAAGGGGTTGATAAAGGTGTTTTATAATTTCTACAAATTGTATCGAAAGTTGGAGTAGTTCGGTGAATCTGTGTGACCGCGGAATAGTTTGTATTCTGGTGACTTTGCCGAGTCCCTTGGAACAACAGGGCACTCGATATATTTCGGTATCGAGGAGGTTCCCGGAAGCGTGGCTGTTCGTGACACGGTCGAATTGCCACGTACGGGTTGTTTTCCCAGGTCGTTCCGGGGCAGTGTATACCTGTCGGGAAGGTTCGAGCGCAACGGGTCGGCGAAACTCCTTAACGCCGTCGAGACAAAAGCAATTAGAGTCGGCTGTCCAGAGAAACTCGAGACGCCTAGCTTCGTCCGTCGTTGACTCGAAGCCTGATTCAGGAGTGTAACCCGCAGTTTCCCTCTCGTAGCACTCTTGCCAACGAAAGGGAGCTCGTGCTTCTAGACACCGGAGCTCGATAATGTCTCGTAAAGTGAGTGGGTAATTTGATTGCACCCTAAGATACCGGAACAGGAAGCTGATGTAGTTTCGGTGGAGTTCCTCTACTCTATCATCCCATCCTCCCTGGCCCTGGCCCTGTCGTCTTTTCCTCTCAGCTTCTCACTCTTTTCGACCTGTCACTCACCTTTAACTTTAAATCAACTCTTCCGCGCTGATAAACCTTCACGGGCTCTTAAAAATCCTTATCTTTGCCAACGGTCGGGATCGTTGGACAACTCACGTCGCTAACAAGGAACATCCGCGACGCGTACCGCTCTATACATAGTATAGTTTCAACGAAACTTTCGAACCATAAATAAGTTCCTCAGACATCCGAGTATTGATTTCATGTATCGTTAATTTGTAACATGCTATATGAATCGTCTATGAATGCTTTCGGGAATAAACATCCGTATGTAAATGAATTAATTCTCGACTGACCGGAAATCGAGAATCATCCTTTTAATTGTATTAAACAGGCAGTTGTTACAGAACACGTTGCATTTGCTTGTTTCCGAATCGAAGTCGGACGTTTCGTATATTTTCAGTAATCGTTACAAATTAATAATAGAGTTACTGACTGACAGTCGACCTTGTACGTAAAAGGACTAACTAGATATTAATATTAAATAATTTAACACTTATTCTAAAAACGGTACGTTTACACTAAGTGGCCAGTAAATTCTGTATGTAGTCTCGAGACTCCTATGTGACTTTACTTACAATCCTATTTCGAAAACTTAAACCTAATGTGTATATAGTATTTTATTTATTGTGTGTATGTTTACGTAGATTGGAAGCGTTCGATTATTTTCGTGAGCTACTCTATATGAGAAGCTCTCTCGCTTTTAAATCGATAAGCTGGAAGTAGATTCGAAAATGGATCTGGGGCTCGTAACTTGGATGACTGTTGAATTCCTGGCATGCGGTGGCGGTATTTGGTAAAAGGTCCAGACAACGCGACATGTTTTCTATCTCGACCGCGATACGGAATATACTAAAATCGTAAAAGCTACCGAAAACGAAAAATGGGATCGCGAGGCCCTTTCGAATTCCTTGTTTGCAGTGCCGATAATTTGTATGGCTCGGGCTCGTTCTTTGATCCCTTGAACCCCGAACCATCGAACTGGCGGCCGTTTCCATTGATCGGTACGCGCGTACGTGCATTCAGCGGAACGTCGAACACGCGAAAGAACAAGAAGCCCGTGGGGAAAAAGAGACACCTCCCTCCCCCGTAGTTCCCCTCGGCCGAGCGAATAAAGGCAAACGAGCCGCCGGGGGAAACTAATTCTTCCGCGTTCAAACGATTTCTCCCTCGAATTCTTCGTAAACACTTAAACGTCGCGCGTTCTGAGCTTGTTTACCCGCCACGGGTTCAGAGGTTAATGCCTGCTGTCCACTCGAGGCCGGGGAGAAAACTTTTCTTCGAATATAATGCATTGTTTCGAAGTTGCCATTCAAACGTTTTTTTCTCTCCACTCGTCGGAACTTGGACTTCCGATCGAGAAGAACGAGAAAGATTTATTCGCGAATAACGACTTTCGAGAAGAAAACTGTCGAGTGGATATCGTTACATTGCCTGGCGGAATTACCCGTTGATTTTCGGCGCTACTCGAGTCGATACTGTGACCCGCTTTCGACGCGCTTACGTGACGGAGGAAAAGTAATTATCTCTTCGTGCAGAGGGTGTTGACTACCACAAAGTTCGTGGAACCAATTATTTAGCAAATAGAGATCTTATTAACGAGCACAATAGATTTATAAACCACGGAATCTAGGAAGAGATTACGGCGCGTTAATTAAGATGAAATCGGACGATTCGCGAAACGTTCGTCGCTTCGAAAATCCAACGTGATCCTAACGCGAACGTCGACATTAATGCATTGACTGTCACGTCACCCATATATGGGCGACATGATTTTTCACTAAGGAGCTAAAACGATTAATTCTGAAGGTTAGATGTTAAAGAAAATGTTGAGGGGTTGAGCAAAATAATTTAATTTGATGAAAGAAGCTTTCTAATATGCTCAGCTTCACACGTCAACGTTAATGACGAGTGAATAGTTGTGGGATACGGAAGGTAAAACTTTAATCACAGTCAGTGGAATCTTGTAACAAACAACAATTATTTATTCTAAGTCGGATAGCCGAAATGTATACAGTATTGAAATACTAGTGATGATTGATGGTTTAGAGTTACTTCTGATGTGCTCTCTGGGCCAATGTTGCCCAAGCAGCTAACCTCGCCATGGGCGTACCCAAGGCCATGGGAGGCAGCATCGGTCTTAGATTGATCAAATATTGCAAATATACTGGCCAATCAGTTTGGAGGCGAAGTTGATCGGTGGGTGGCGGCATGTAACCGTTATTTTTAATAATTTTCCCTCGTCTGGGGATTTCCGCGAGGCGGCGACGGGTCCAGGTCAGCGCTTGGTGCCCAGATGTTTCTTGCGATACCTGACTCGCCATAAAACATCTGGCACTTGCTTTCGATGTTATTGCAGGTAGTAAAGTCATAGAACGCCTGGATTTGGAGGGTCATGCACATATGAATGAGTTGAATAATTAAATAGCCGTCTTAATGGCACTTGATTATAGGCAAAACTTGATTGTTTGAAAGGTCTGACTCTACATCCGCTGGCTTTATGAATTTACTGTTACGCTGCAACACAGAATAAATTGTAATTGTTATTTCTCGTCGTAACAGAAAATAAATCTAGATAGGGTAGACTCTTGAATTTTAACGAGCCTGTAAAAATAAGTTCAATAAGAAACGATGGGTATGCTAGTTTTCACTTGTCTAAAAACAAAGTCTTGTTTTCGTGGACAATTTGAGACGTTCGTTCTGGCAGTCAACGTGTTAAAATACTCGTGTAGATGCTTAACGTTCGCGGAGGATATCGTAATAGTTAACACAATTGCAAAGACTTTCGTGGCAACGTACCAAACGAAGTTGTAAACGAAAGGATAATATTCTTAAGTAACGATCGTAGGCTTCGATGCAACTTTTAAGGGGGGATTAAGAGGCACTACAATGTACGAAAAATTCAACTTACCCCTTAAAGCTGTTAAGTGGTTAATCTTGCCATACGATGTAGCTATTCAGCTGCTTCGCCTCTGCTTTCCTCTCAACGCTTCCACTCCATTGTTTGGTTTAAACACAGAACGCGCGAACCTGTATGCTGTTTATCACAAATTTTTATGCAAATGGGTTTGATTGCGAGACAGGTATTTGCATTCGTTGCAGATACTTGGAAGCACTGTTGGCCAATCTTATAAGCTCGTTTCATTTTTGTTTCGTTTATTGCGATAGAACTATTATTTTTTCTTGTTTGTAGTATTATGTTAATGTTGTGTTTTTTCTTACCGGCAAGGTATAATGGGAAAATGATACGGATGTACATATATTGATTTCTGTAACGTTTTTCTTTTCTCTGCTAGATTATCGCTTACACACGTCGTACGTACGTTGCTTGCTCTCGTTCAACAATAACAATGTTTCACCTAGGCCCGCTCCGATTGTTCATGTTTTGTGTCGCTGCCGTTGGCTTGCTATTCGCAGGCCCAATTTGAACGTACAATACTACAGTTAAAATACAGGGTGCTCGGCCACCCCTGGAAAAAATTTTAATGGGAAATTATAAAGGCCAAAATAAGACGAATATTAAGAATATCATTTTCTTCACTGAGGCTTCATTAAAAAGTTAATAAAAAATTAAATTAAACAATTTCAAATCATTCTGAAAAAATTATTTTTTGTTGCGGGGCTCAGTTACAATCATTTTTGGTGAACACACATATCCCGGAAATCCTACCCCCTTTGGAGAAAAATATTCGAGTAGGTACTGAAATTTTTAGACGAAATTAAAAAATTTCAAATCATACTAAAAAAATTATATTTAGTTACAGGGGTAAATTACAATCATTTTCGGTGAATAGACATACCCTGAATTCCTACACACTTTCGAGAAAATATTCTTTACCGTAAATCTAATGTGAGGCCAATAATACTTCCCTGCGAAAATGCGAATATTTAAAATATCATAACCCCTCAACGGATTGGAAGATTTTAATTTTTCAAAATGAAAACAATGCGTATTTTAGTGGAAAATATGTAGAAATTCTAACAATATTGAAAAAGTTGTTCCTTGACACTGTAAAATGAGAAAAACCCCCTAAAACTGGTCCAATTTCCAAACAGCCATAACTCCTACAATAGTGAATATATTTCAATGAAATTTTTTTCTGAAGTTGAGCTCATGGGTACCTACAAAACAGTATTACACAACATTTCCTTAGAACGTCAAACAAACTTACTAAAAATCAAAAACGAATTTTGAAGAGAAATCTAGAGGGGTTAGAGTGCCTAAATTTTTCGGCGAAAAAAAAAATTTCAAATCGTTCTGGAAAAATTTGTTCGGTTGCGGAGGTCAATTATAATCATTTTTGGTGAATACATATACCTTGGAAATCCTTCACATTTTCGAGCAAAAATTCAGAAAAGTGGACAAATTTTTTGACAAAATTAAAAAATTTCAAATTGTTTGGAAAAAATTATTTTCGGTTGCTAAGGTCAATTACAATCATATTTGGTGAATAGACATACCCCTGAAATCCTACGCAGTTTCGAGAAAAAATTTCTGCAAAAGCAGAACTGTAAACGTTAATAACTTTTTAACGAAGCCTCCATTAACAAATTAATATTCTTGATTTTCGTCTTACTTTGGCCTCTAGAATCATCCCATTAAAATTTTTTCTAGGGGCGGTCGAATACCCTGTATACGAAAGATGAAGATATGAAAAAAAATTTTGCGTTATTTGCGTGGGGAATGACTTGTTAATCTTTTTAAGAAAAATGCTGTTTACAGGAAATAAAATATGTGTTTATTATGTGTTTATTTATATTATTATTATGTTTATTAATTATTTCCAATAATTACTTGATGTTCCATTATGAGTAATTTATAAATAAATGTTTTTTTTGAAACTGAACTTGTATTTCTGTCCATCCTGCAAAT
Organism: Colletes gigas; assembly: GCF_013123115.1. Taxonomy (NCBI): domain Eukaryota; kingdom Metazoa; phylum Arthropoda; class Insecta; order Hymenoptera; family Colletidae; genus Colletes; species Colletes gigas. The sequence goes on from NW_025106676.1 coordinate 203,831, forward strand.
AGTATTTTTCTTGGAAAGACTAATAATTTTTATTGTTTACGTAAATATTGCTAAATTTTGTCCCATTATTTTATTTTTCGTATATTTTTATGTAATTCTGTAAAAGAAGAAAAACAACAACCCATAAGATTTGTTGAGGGGTTGAGCAAAATAATTTAAATTTGGTGAAAGAAACTTTCTGATGTGCTCAACTTCACACGTCAACGTTAATTAAATTACATTTACAACTAGCTTCATTGAGCTAACCAGCAAATTTGATGAACTAGAGACGTGGCATGCGTGCAGTAAACGCTCCGTATCGTTGCCGCTTCCATTACATGTGATGTTCCTTCTTTACTTAACTCTGCAAATCGGTCGGTTTGTTCCTTTTTAGTCTTCTGTGTTGTGGTGCCTGATTTAGATCCTTGACATTGTCGTTGGGGTGATTTAATATTCGTTTCTTGTGTGCTGTCGCAAATTTTTCTATGTGTTGTTTGATATTATGTATGTTCAAATCATTATGAAGAGAGTCTGAGGTAATGTACCAAGGGGCGGCAGCAATAGTTCTCAGTGTTTTGTTCTGAAACCTTTGGATGATGTCTATGTTACTTCTCTTGGCACATCCCCAGAATTGTATTCCATATGTCCAAATAGGAATGATAGCGACCTTATACAGGAGTAGTTTATTGTGTAGTGTAAGTTTCGATTTTCGACCAAGCACCCAATACATGGTTCTCATTTTGTGATTTAGTTGCATTTTTTTCTTTTTTATGTGGTCTTTCCATGTGAGTCTTTTATCCATGTGCAGACCAAGATATCTGACACAGTCCTTGATCTCGAGGTATTCGCTGTTCAGTTTGACTGCAGGGGACGTAATATGTCTGGTAGTAAATGTAATATGTGCTGATTTGTTTACGTTGATCTTAATTTTCCATTTTTTGGTCCATTCTGTAGTCTTATCAAGAACTCCCTGCAAGAATCGTGACGCCTCTGCAGGGTTTTCATGGGAAGATAAGAACGCAGTGTCGTCCGCGAATGTGGCCACGAGTACGTTTTCATCTGCAGGAAGATCTGCTGTATAGATTTGATATAATGTGGGACCTAGGACGCTACCTTGAGGAACACCCGCGAGTATAGGGTAGATTTTCGAGTATTTGTCGTTTTGATTGACCTGGAAGAACCTGTCATTTAAGTATGATTTTAGCAGAACATAGTAGTTATATGGAAGGTTTTGCCTAATTTTATATAACAAGCCCATGTGCCACACTCTATCAAAAGCTTGGTTAATGTTAATAAACGCAGCGGAGCATACCATGCGTTTCTCGAAACATTCTTCTATCACATTGACTATACGATGTACTTGTTCGATAGTAGAGTGTTGCTTCCGAAAACCGAATTGATGTTGTGGGATTATGCATTTCTCCGTTAATATTGGTGTTAGCCTGTTTAGCAGTAATCTTTCAAATAATTTTGACAAGATTGGTAACAGTGAGATAGGCCTGTAAGAGGTCACTTCTGTGGGTGGTTTGCCAGGCTTTTGAATCAGAATGATTGTCGCAAATTTCCATTGGATGGGAAAATACTGAACTCTCAGTATCGCATTATATATTTGCGTGATAGCTACTACACCTTTCTTTTTTGGTAATTCTTTTAACATTTTAGCGGTAATGAGATCATATCCAGGTGCTTTTCGGTCATTAAGTTTCTTTATTTCTTGTGCTATTTCTCCGGGAGAGAAATGTATGATGGGTTCGCAAGGTTGCGAGGGAGCATTAAGGAAGTTCGTGATGTCTCTGTAGTCGCTGTCGAGCGTTGGTATGTCATTCGGTGTGAAGATTGTAGATAAATGATTTGCAAAAGTATCGGCTTTTTCTTGATCGTTCCTGGCCCATCGGTTGTTTCCCATTTTTATAGGAGAGATGTGTTCAGTTGGCCTTTTCAATTTTTTTGTGATTTTCCACAAGGAGTAATTATCTTCCTGACGTGGAGACAAGCTTTGAAGGTAATCTTGGATGCGCTCATTTGTAATTTGGTGCAGCAGCTTTGTGAGTTCCCTGGTTAACTTATTTAGCGTTCTCTTATCATCAGGGTGTCTAGATAACTGCCATTTTTGCATCTTGCAGCGTCTTAGTTAGGAGTTCTACCGCCTGATCTAAGTTGTTTGCAGTTTTTAATGGGATATTTAGATCTATATTATTATTTATAAGTGTTCTGTAAAGAGACCAGTCTGTTTTCGAGTTTGTCCAATACGGCCGTTTTTCGTTGTCTACCAGTGTAGAGCTCAATGTGAGTATAATTGGCGAATGATCAGATGACAAGTCCAAGCCTGTATTTACCTCAACCTGGCTTAGCGAGATACCTTTGGCTATAAAAAAGTCAAGTAAGTCTGGTGTTTTCCTGGGGTCGGTTGGCCAGTAAGTCGGTTCACCGGTGCTGATGTGATTATACCCTTTTGATGTCATTGTTTTCTGGAGTTCTTTACCTTTTGGGTTGCTGAGTCTTGAACTCCATTGGGGGTGTTTTGCATTGTAGTCTCCACCTGAGATAAATCTCACACCTAGCGTGTTAAAGAATTGATCAAATTTTTCTTTGCTTATTGCATGTCTGGGTGGACAGTAGACTGCCGCAATGACGATTGTACTGTATGCATCTTTGATTTCGACACTAGTTGACTGTAGACAAGCTTCTTCGAATTTTGATGATTCAGAGTGCGATATCTTTTCGTTTATAATAATAGCAGTTCCTCCGTGAGCTGTTCCGTCTGGATGATTGGTGCTATATGTTTTGTACTTGTAAATATTGAAATAGCTTCTGTCAGTAAAATGAGTTTCAGAAATTAGGAGAATATCTATTTTATTTTGATTTAGAAATAATTCTATTTCCTGTTTGCGTTGCTGCAAACCGTTTGCATTCCATAAGGCTATTCTTATATTATCAGGCATTGTTATTTTCTGTTGATGAAGGCGGTAAACAGATTTATAATCATGCTGTTCTGGTCCATTAATTGTTTGAAAAGAGATTCGAATTTCTGAAGGAGTTGATTTGACATTGTGTTAGTAGCATCATTATGGTCATGTTGGATAGTATTACCTTCTGTGGCTTGAGCGTAACTTATGTTTTCACGTATACTATAATTTCTATTTACAATTGTATTTTTATCTGGCTTACCTCTTATTTCCTGTAATTCTCGATATACACTGCATCCTTTGTAATTTGCAGGATGCGGGCCGTCGCACAATACACATTTTGCAGGAGTGTTTTTCTCCTTGGTGCAAGTATTTGTAGGATGATTTTCAGCACATTTCACGCAGTTAAATGGCTTGGTGCAATAACCCTTGGTATGTCCATATTTTTGACAGCGATGACACTGAGGTATCACGTTCTTTTTACGCGGTGGTACGACTTCTATTATAGTGTTAAGAAGGTGTTTTAATTTATAGATTTCTTTATTTTTCTCACCTGGTACTTGGTCCACAAAGAATAAAGGGAGTGATTCTTTCGTTTTCCAGCTACGTATATTAGTGACACTTCTGATTTCAAAACCTTTTTTTTCTAGTTCATCTTTAATATCCGTTGTTGGAATTGAGCTATGTAGATTTTTGATAACAACTCTGAAAGATCTTTCCTGACGCGGTTGATACGTGTGAAATGCTATGTTATTTCTTTTTGGGAAATGGACTAGTTTTCGGTAGGCGTCTGGTGTGTTGGTGTTTACTTTAACCGAGTCCGCAGACATTGATTTGCAGGAAAAATCTTCACTTGTTAGGACAGTTTTAAAGCTTTCTAACATTAGTGGGAAGTTTGCTATATCGTTCATAAATATTGGAGGAGGTTTTTGTATTTTATTAGTGTTTTCATTGACATTCTCGGTAATTTCATCTTCTTGCATTGGTTCATTATTATTCAGCTCTGAAAATCTATTGAAGTTTTGTTTGCTGATATCCTGCAAGGCTTGTTTCTTTCTTGTGTAGTTATCTGATTGAACTGTATCTCCATTTCTTTTATTTCTCCGGGGTTTTACTTGTTGCCACGTGAGTTCTTGATCTGATATATTCGTATCGATGTGTTGTCTAAATTCCTCCTGTTCCTGTAGTGGGGTATCTATGTGTATTACTCGCTGTTCCGTCCGAAGGAACACAATACGCGAATATTTCGTTGTCAGTTTATGATAGGTCCGCGACGTAAAGCTATTTTTGAGAAAAGACATTTTATTCCATTGCCGGCAATAATCATTTAACTTTTCGTATAATCAACTTAGAATTTCACGTTCATTTCGTTCTCAATAGCTCAGCCGGTCATAAACTCGGTCTTCCGAAGGGTATGTCGAAAACGGGACTTCGACCTTCGAGCGGAAAAACCCAGAGGAAAGCCGCGACATTGTCGGATTTCGAAACATTCGCGTACAACCAGGTATCGCCCCACTCTCTCCTAGAAGAAGGCGCGCCAAGGGCGCATAGAGGGTGGTGGCAATGCCTAAGGGGGCACGTTGATTGGGTTTTTTGATTTCTAAAAATCACCAATCATAGTGTTTCCCCATACTTCCAACGCCGCGAGGAAGATCGAACAACGCCGACTAATCACTTTCCATCAGCGATTCGAGGCACTTACATCTCCACTGCTATTCTAGACACACGGTTCACTTCGAGTACCTTTTTCATTCGTTTAACGTTTCGACTTTTCCCCTTCGAGTCAAGCATTCGGACCGAAGGCTTAACGTACGGCTAGTCAGCATTAACGTTCATGCTGTGTAACAACTTAGAAACATTGTTTCCAGGTTAATTCCTTGAAACAACGCGTCGCGACTAACCGTTTACCAAGATCGAAGGTATCTTCGAGACTTACCATCTCGAAGACGGGCACCACCGTGCGGGATATCACGACGCGATCGCGAGATACGAAACCAACCTCGTATCGGAACACTCGCCGTTTCTGTACGTTGTGTTGTTCCGAGGTGCCGGCGTTGGCTGTGTGTGTGTGGGTCTGCTTATTTGTTGTGATTTCTGTAGCCATAATAGGTGCTCTTCCAAATATGGATTGTCCGTAATATGGATATGTAGAGTACGAAGTTGTGGTTACTGTATCACTTGCGCAAGTGAATATCGGTGAGGGAAATGCCCCTCCACTTCCTTGCTGTATTTTGCAATATCTTAACCGTTCGCTTATGTATATTTACACTCAAGGATCGCAACGTATACACGTCTGTACTCTCCGACGGTCCGCACGCGAATTCTTGTATTTCTTGAATGAATTTCAATTAGTTCGGCAAAAAACAATTAATATTAACGCTCCAGATTAAATGTCAACTGCTAGGTTATATACACGCGCGTGAAGTTCAGCTTTAGCGTTGATCTGTCAACGTTAATGACGAGTGAATATTTGTGGGATACGGAAGGTAAATACTTGAATCACAATCAGTGGAATCTTGTAACAACCAATAACAATTTATTGATGAGTGGTGTTTAAGAGTCAATTTTGATCTGATCTCTGGGCCAAGGTTGCCCAAGAAGCTAACCTCGCCATGGGCGTACCCAAGGCCATGGGAGGCAGCATCGGTCTTAGATTGATCAAATATTGCAAATATACTGGCCAATCAGTTTGGAGGCGAAGTTGATCGGTGGGTGGCGGCATGTAACCGTTATTTTTAATAATTTTCTCTCGTCTGGGTTTTCAGCGAGGCGGCGACATCTAGCACCGGTTTTCGATGTTATTGCAGGTAGTAAAGTCATAGAACGCCTGGATTTGGAGGGTCATGCAGATTTGAATGAATTTAATAAGTAAATAGCCGTCTTAATGACACTTGATTGTATGAAAGGTCTGACTCTACATCCGCTGGCTTTATGAATTTACTGTTACGCTGCAACACAGAATAAATCGTAATTGTTATTTCGCGTCGTAACAAGATTAAACGAGTCAAGAATGAAATGAAGTTATAATATTAGTCAACAGTTATAAATTGTTAAGTGATTTTCGAGAAATGATCGTATCGAAAGAAAATAACGTTCATCCAGCGAGCGTCACGGATTATGTCGAGATCGTGTTTTTTCGGTTTATGGAATCGTTGCGTACGCAACCCACGAACAACAGTAATGCAATTTTAAACTCGTACATTTTTTATAACTTGGATACAATTCACTCTTGATGCGTATTGTTATTCTTCTCTCTGCAGCTCGTGCACTTAATTTAACTCCCTTCTCTTCTTCTTGTAGGATTTTTTATTAAACCCCCTCTGGCAAACTCTTCCCGTTCGATCGACTGCTTTCGCCCTTTCCAACTGGAAAGATACGTTTCTATAATTCATTGGACGCGTATCGCAATAACATGGCCGGAAATCATTATTGGAAACTGGGCACAGCAAGTCAGTCACTTATAATCTACTTTTCCGCGCAAAGTTGCGATACAGACTAAGGAACTCGTGAAAGCGAACGGTACAATGACTATTTTATGAAATTTCGTTTGTTTCTATAGTCTTTTAGCGTCCATTTAATCAGACTAATTACTAGATACGCGTATTCGAAACCTCATTAATTAGAGAAAGCAGAATTTAACAGGAAATTAATTAACGTGCATTTGTTAAAGCGTTTTTGTCCTTTTCCGTGCTCCTTTGATCGTTCCATTTTGCGCGCGAGCTCGCAAAGAAAAGCGAAGAAAACTTCACGAAAGTTCGAAGGAGAAACTGAAAGAAAATACGGATAATCTGCTCCGTACACATAACCATAGAAATGTTTCCCGATCCTTCTCGTTCTTACCTCGTTCTATGCTTTTGACGGAAACGATTTTGCGCTAAACTGTTCCTCCAACAATACAATTTCACTTGCTGAATTTTCTTTTCGGTCGTGTCACTTGCCTGTTTCTTTATTTCAAAATAAATACCAAATAATAGATAAAAATTTTTAATTTGTTCGTGAACCGTTTAATTTTTTTCTCGAATCGTATACCTGTGGATGACTTTGGTAAAATGGAAAAAGATGAGAGAAAAGTTGCTTTTCGTTTGTTACCTGCGACCGAGATTTTACGTTCGGTTATTCTTATCGGCGCTATGGCCGAGAAAGACGGGGGTGGTTTGTGAAGGATGTCAGGAACAAATGGTGGCAGCGTTCTTGAATTTCGTTACAAGTTCGAGTCGGTTAATTTGTTATTTGCTCTCCGTTTCTTCCCATGCTTTCATTCACGTGGTACGTTCTTCGTTGCGAACTCGTCTTGAATTTCGAATGAGATTTAATTCGTAGTTTCCCGCCCGGAGTCATTACAACGTTGAACGAAAATCCTTCCGTCTCGCTTTATTTATCTTCCGACATTGCTATCTCGCGGAGACGACAATGAAATTACAAGCACTTCTCACACTGGCCCACAGTGTCGCGACTAGAGGTACTAGCCTAGTAGATGCATGGTATGATTAAAAAAAAATGAATGCACATATTTTTTGTTTTATTGAGTATTTAAGGGAGGAAACTACTGTGACGGATTGAAAAAATCGAAATTTCTCTTTTCAATGCTTGGGGGTTTTAAGAATAATATTTTTATACGAAATTTTTACAAAACTTTCGAAAACATTAAACATTTATCAGAAAAAGTTTTATAGTTACGCCCAAAGAATTCTTGATTAATTGATTTTATTTTCACCCGTCACTGTGGTTTCCCTCCTGAATATCTGTTTTTTATAAAAATTGTAAGAATACATTATATTTTTTTCATAAACACGTTCTGAACAAAAAATATGTTTTAACATGAAAAATAAACATTATAATTCACTTTCAAAAAAGTAACAAGAAAAGCATCGTGGTAAAAACATAAATTAGTTTTCGTGGCTCATAAAACTAAAAATTCTTCATTAATGATTGAAACCGTATTTTCATCGGTTATATGTTATACTATTAGTACACATTAAAAAATATCTGTGCTGTCTAGAAATAATTTTCTGTCACCAGAGAGGGCTACAATTTGTCTTATCATCGCCAACAAAATTTATCAGAACACTTTTAATTAATTAATTTCGAAACATTTATCATTTGTGTATCTTGAAAATTTGTGATTTCGAACGTTCTTGTGAAATCGAACGTCGCTTGGAAATATCTAAGCGTGATTTTAGAGAGAATTACGTTTCGACAACTTTTTCACGAAAAGTTTATTCATGGAAACGACTGTTCCAAAGGTAATGGGACACGGAAAGAGAGTCAGTCGCAATTACCAACTAATACATCGAAGCTAATGAAGGTTCAATGGTAAGATGCTTCCAGCGAAGTGTACCTCCGACGTCCTTTTCTCGTATTTTAATGAACCTTCGAGCGGAAACTATTGACATTTTAAAGGTAGATTTAATTAGATTTATGTAACAGTAATTGCAACAGCTTATATAAACGATATCAGAAACATTGAAATAATTGCTCTTTATAGATGCGACACTTTTGCTTGCCGTAAAGAATGATAATTAAATGTACCGAAGCTTTCAGAATACCAAGTGCAAACGTAATTGGTTGTAACTCGTAAAGATGGAACGAAAGAGTCTTAAAAAGAACGCGAATCAAAATTATTGTTTCGAACTGTAACAATGATTTACACGTGGACTTTATCATCGTTATTCTCATAAATAATTATTAATATTCAATTAAGGTTGAACTGCGAAGACGTTGACGCAAACGAGATCGTACTAATAAGATTAAAAGTGTTGCGGAGTAATTAAAAAATGTATCGATTATCCCGAGGAAATCTCGTTAAAAGTATGGTTATTACGCGCCGCGTTGTAAACACGGTTTGTTGCCCTCCGTAGAAAAAATAATCGTAGCGTTAATCGGTAGAAAATGAGTAAAAACATATTTCTGTTAGCCGCAGACGTAGACAGTGGTCAGATTAAAACCCTTCCCTTTTAAGCAGAAAATTGGATTATCGGAGGCAAGGGAATATCAAGAAAGGTGACGAGATTAAAAAGTCGTCGCCAGGAAGCACGGAAAGGGTTGAAAAAAAAGTCCCCGCCGTAAATCTCGTTTCGAGAAAGCGACGCAAATAAATTATACCCTTTTTGCATCGTCGCGAATTTCATTCCAGTTTAATCTTTCTTTGATAATCTTGTACGTGTGTCGCGTCCCTTTCCTCGATTAGTCTTTCCGAGGGTTTGAAAGTTTGGCTCGCGAACGGGACCCGTTGTTAAAAAAAATTCTTCCCTTTAAACGAGATTCATGAAACATACATACCTCTCGACGCAATCGTATCAATTACAGACGCGTGAGGAGGAATTAAACGTGGCCCTGGGAAAGGAATTTTCTTCAGGCGACGTTGAATTAGTGCCAGAAGAGTTTGAAGACTAAACGGCTGATGATTTAGTGGCAATAAAGAACACCTGAAATTCAATTCCTCTAAAGGACGTTCTACCGCGTACATTACCCCGCTACGTGCTGCAATTATTTTCTAAACTGCCTCGGATAAAAGATTGCCCCGCTCCTTTTCTTGGAACATCGCCATTCGAAACTGAATTTCACCGCCATTTTGGATATTTTAAAAAAAATTTGAACGATAGATACTCGAAGAAACGTGTTTATTCTCTCGTAGAAAACTATAACAGATTTCTATTGGAAATTACGATCGCTAGTTGTACTATTATTAGAGATATTCGTTTCGAACGTAATAAAAGAGTAGAATGCACCGTGAATTTGGTAAAATTACTCGCCGGTGGAGATACGAGCAGCATTTGGAAAGTCTGGTGTACATTACAGCTTGATTATAGAGTTTGGAAATGATTTTTTCATACGCTGGGGAATTAATATTTAAGGCGATAATACAAAAATTAACATTTTCGTTGTCCGTAACTCGATGGTTAACTCTTATTCGGGTTCAGCGTTGGTCAGCGTGCTGCGAGCAGTTCTGCGCACTAATAATTCAAGAATTTTCTGTTTCGTGGCTGTGGAAGTTGATTAGCCGGACAAACTTTCGCGCGAAAATACTTTCAGCCCCTGGATCGTGTTTGCCCGGTTGATATAAGTCCATAAATTGTTTATACGTTTTAATTGGAATAACGTTGTACCTCTGAATTATACGAAAATAAGTTTTTCATCTCATTTTGAACGTTTCAAAAGAAATTCCCAATATTTTTGATCAGATTTCGACAATTTACTATAAAGTACTAATCAAAATGTTGGGTATGGATCGTGGAAAACTCTATATGTACTTGGGAAAGTAATGACGCAAAGTAGCCTTGATAAGTACTCTGAGAATTTAAAAAGAATTATTAAAAAAGGTAAGCGAGCATTTCTGTTCCATTATTGCGATCAGTCGTTTTTTTTCGCTCGAAAAGAAGTTCCTTTCCTCGCGTATCGAAGGATCCATTAAGAGCAAAGACCGCAGACTGCGCAACAATTTCCTTCGTTCAACAAGCTCAGCTTTATTGACGACGCAAAAAGGTCGTCAGCAGCTTAAACGGAGTCGACGGTACCGTGGCGAAAGCAAGTTTTTAAGACAAACTCTTTTACGTCCCATTCGTTTCACTGTTACCAGGCATGTAGAAACTTGGGCTTTTCTTTAGCGCCGCGTCGGAACGCGGCTCTTAATAGGGCGCGCTTAACAAGCTGCCATTTAAATAATTGCAAACTGGCAAAAAACTGTGAACGTTTCCTTCGATTTTTAGCCCTCCCTCGAGGCTTTTACATGCGATTAATTCTCCGAGGCTCCGTCTTCGAGAAGAAACCACCGCGGTCATTGACCATATCGTTCAAATTCGATTTGTCGAATCCACATCGCACATTGTGCAAAAACGTCTGAAACGAGGACAAAATCAAGCAAAATATGGCATTTTTCTAAGTAGCGAATATAAGTTGCTATATCATTAGTTACAAGGTACAAGAAATCATAAAAATTAACAAGAAAACCTAAGAGTACAAACTTGTTGAGTTATATTATAGTTTCATGTCAATATTTATTCATTCAAATGATTTGAAAGGTAATGAGAATTTATTGAATCTATCTTCAATGTCTACATACACTTTGGAATACTATTTTTCATTGAAAATGGTACTTTTGGCGATTGTGTAACGAGTTAGTAGCATTAGTATTACTTTCCTGATCCTGTTTAAGAACATGTAGAGCTTAAGGATTACAAGTTTGCAAAGAAAAATCAGTTTTACTAACTTTGCTATCATTTTGATGCAGCTGTCAGCACTAATGTTTACGTTTTACGTACTAAACAGAAAAAACGAGTTTACTTTGAACACGTGCAATATATTATTAACCAAAAAGTGAAATACAATATAAAAACTGCTATTATATATATAACTACATTTACGAAAAGTATCGAAATTACTTACTGTGCTGTTTTTTTGTCGCGGAGTGTACTTAACAATGCCAAACGAACGAAAACAGAAAAGATGAGCAATTTTTCGTACGAAATTGAATCGAAAATTGTTATTACTAAATCATTATAACTTATAAGAATATATTTATCACCTTCCCCTCTTCGATAGATAAATTTTGTTCCATTACAGGTTCTCGTATCGCTCCGCTGTTAAGCGATCGATACTTTAAAATTGCAAATATTTCACAGAATATTTTGAAGATAATTCTGTAACAATAGATTCGTACAGGGAATGGATGCAGCAAGTGGCGAGACAAATCCAATGACACGTCCATTGACGATACGCATCGATTCACGAGCATCGTGTTTTGCTATTGAAATAAGCTCTTGTCGATTCGGTAAGACAGATCTGTTGACATTTCTTGCAGAATCGATATAATAGAAACATCAGGTATTATTGGGGCATCAAGGAGACGAAGAAGTTGGCTTTTTATCGAGCTTGTAGCAATTTCTTGCTATCGAGATCACTAAACGTATAGACAAGACAACTGATTCGTGTCCATTTATTTCTATTTATTTGTCTATAAATATGTTTCGATGCTCGAACGAATTCGAGGAGAAAAACGTAACAAAATTTACAACTGCTTTCGATCGAAGTAGTTATTCATCAAACGCGCGGTAGGAATAAAGTTAGTATTTAGGTTATTAAACAGTGGAATGATTAAGGAGAAAATAATGATCGGTAGGAGTGGGAGTGGTATTGCGTCTTGGAGAGAAGCATTATGGAGAAAATTCCTGCCATTATCGGGACGAGAAATAGCGACGGTTGCCGCGATTATTGTTTCGCCTTCGTGTGCAATTAATTTTCAGCGACATTTTTAGTAGCGAGCACCGATTCTACGTGCTGTTGGCTAATCGATTCTAAAACGAGATTTCCACCGGCGATACGTGTCCGGCGTATAAAGAGAACGGGAAAAGCAACGCACGCGTGTGGGTGCAATTTAATCACACGAACGCGTCCCATATTACACGTTTCGCGAAGAAAACAAATTAGCTATACGGTTTAATGGCCGTTGCCCGGGCGAAATGAGGGAGAATTTACGCGGAACACAAAGAATACGAACAGTGTTAAAGAGTGACAAATGGTTGATTTAAGGCAACGAGAAATTGTATTCATAAAAGCAGTTATCGTTAGATTATTATTAATATATAATTATATTTACATATTTATTCAGTTCTCTGATCCTGAATAGCTGTGAACAGGCGTCAAAGTTTAACAAAATGTCAAAAGCTGCATGGAAGTATCAATTAAAGTAGGATGAAGAGTGGAGAGATTTTCGTTTAGTGAAAATACACGTGTCTAAAAGCGATGAAATAGGAGGAACGAAAAGGCAGCAAGAGGAAATGTGTGAGCACGCGTCACTCTACATTTTTCTCTTTGAACCGAATTCTTTATTAATCATACGGTCGACTACTTTGCGGTTAAATTCGAGCCTCGAATCGCACTGGTCTTGTACGTTTGAACTCGTACAAATCCTGTTATGCGAATCAACATTTTATCCAAACGTGCGGTTTTGAACGAACACGCAATCTTGAAAATTTAGCGCGAAAAATTCTGATCGCTACGTTTTCGATGGACTATTGTAAAATAAACATTAGAGTTTCGCGTCCAGGGTTTCATTCTTGAATCACGAGTTATCGTAGCTTTAATTTTCGCGCGAAAGTGGTCGCGGAAGGATAATAACCATTAATTTTTGTTTTTAATAAACTTCCTTCCGAGGATTATAATTTGATTTTAAATTTAAATCCTCGTTACAGCTTAAACACACGCCACTATTTTAGCGCTGCGTGGGAGTTTTCAAGCGCCTACCACGGTTTTACGAAACGAGCTACTTTCTTAAGAGAACGATAAGTATGCATAGTGTTTGTTAGTGGTGAATGCAGTTGATCCTCTCTCATTCGCCAAAAAAGTGTCCATCTCCATTTATAATTTTTAGAATTGAAATTTTTGAGTCCTTGAAAATTTAAATTGTTACATTTCCTTTCAGCTTTCCTGTTCGAGAATTTTCATAAACAAGTATATCTTATATAATAACGTTTTTCGCAGACGAGGGATAAAACGTATAGGCCGATCGTACCTGTTCACAGCGTCCACTCGTCGGCAAATGAAATACCTATTAGTTGGTTGTTGAGTTAGAGTTATGGAAACTATATACTATGTATACTTTTGTGACGGGGCACAAGATCATTCTTCGCGAAGCCGGAACAAGTTGGTAAATTAACACGTCGAATTCCCGTACACAGGGTCCGTGTGGCCGCCGGAACTTCCGATCGGTTTGGAACTGTGTACAATCCGCAACGAGTTTCCACGCGGCAAACTTTCTTGCCTGGATAGCCTTGATCGCCGTCGCGGGGAGAAGAGAAGCGAAATAGAACGGGAGACGCAGGATAATCGACGAATCGTGGCCAGGATTTAACGGTTACAATTACCAAGTGTTTGCTCGTTTGTAAATTGCTTCTCTCGACTTCCTTTACAAATTTTTTTTATCCATTTTTTTGGATTCGAGCATCTCCTACGAAGATACGGAAAAATTGTATTTTTTCATCCAGAGAGTCCCAGTATAAATATAAATATTTTAAAAAATTTATTCCATGCACAAATTTCCATATCTTATAAAATATGTTTGAGATAAGAGGAATTAATTGATTTCGAAATAAATGTATTCAAACGTACATATCAACTTTTCTACATAATTTAATGCGTATATTTTTTCCATTCAGCAGTAAAAATGTTAAAAGTTATCGTATTATAGCAGATTAGAAAATATTTGCTTTTATGTATTAATGAAAAAACGAGGCGTCTCGTGATTATTATTGTATCAAATGTTACGATTCAAGAGGGTGTTGAAATAGTAAATGAACCTTGATCGAAGTGGAAGGGAGAAAATGGTTGTAAATGTTCTACTAAGCGCAAACCACGTTAGATGTGTGTTGGAACGAAAGCTATAATAAAGTTGTAACATACGTGTAACGTTGCGTGTCGCGACCATCGCGTCGCGAGGCTAATATAAACTTTACTACTTCCACGTAAGAGTAGGTCTGACAAAGAATGAGTCATACTACTGGCGTTGTACATGAAATCTTTTGGTGCGCCCGAACAATTTAAACACGAATTCAATTTCTCTGTATTTTTGCATGTGAAGAACAAGTTCACTGTATTTTACAACTAAGCACGATTCTGCTATTATTATTATTATTATTATTCCTGTCGAAATATCTTATTCTTTGAAAAGAAAGAAAAGAAATAAAGTTATCGTATTACTTTTATACTACCGAATGTTTAATGAATAATCTCGCGTGACTGTGTAATATGTAAATAAAAAATGCAGGCGTCGATAAAAATATAAGTGTAAAAAGAGAATTGAAGGTTATTATTGATGGATTACTATTTATTGCTGAATAGTAATCCATCAAACTCTTCGCTTCGGCGAATCAACAGATTTAATTTAATGGAAAAGAGGTTTAATACGGAGCGTTAAATTTATTCATCCAGTGGTTCGGAACGTAAATTCAAAAAATGTTACAAATATAACTGACGTTTGAGTTTGATGGATTACCATTCGGTAATAAATAGTAACCCATCGAGAAACGTTCGAGGATCTTTTTACTTTTAAAAGTAAATTTTTGTTTCGTATATAAACCGTCGGATAATTGTTAGTTTTGGTTTTAAAAACTGTAATATTAGAGTCAGTCGAAGATACATCTATCGAGGGTGTTATTAACAAAAAAACAATTACACTGATAGAGAAAAGACGAACAGTAATTTTGTAAATAATATGTTACATGTGTGGTTATCTTGAAATAATAATTGTTCATATTAAAATGCAAGGAAATACAAGTCTGTATTATAAAATAAAAAGTTGCTCGATTAATAGATGTTATTTAATTTCCAAGTAGAAAATAATAGAACCATTTTTGAAGCCAGTGGCACGACCATTAATATTTCACATTGACTACACAATATTCTACATTGACTTTTTGAATGTTTTGCAAAGTCTTTGAGCTACATTGTTTCGAATATCGAAGAGTATCGCGGTTATCTTTAATCAAATTTATGCCGTTGTATTCATGAATTAATTTAAATTCATTTGTATCGACCTCACAATAAGTCGAACCAGTTAATCGAACATTTTTATGATTCGGTGCATTGAAGGACGCAATTTAAATATTATTTTTCTGCCTCGTTCTCTGATACATCGAGTCCCGTTTCACTGCGGCATTTTCGAGTGCACGTCGAATCTCCCTTTTCAGATCCCGTGGAATCGTTGCATCGTGTGTTTTCATTGACGTTGCATTTCCAGTTCATCAGCGTTCGACCTAAAAAAATTCCATAGTACTCGTCATTTGCATTTGCCAAACTCGGGTCCGTCTATGATTCGCTCGTGGCTACTTTAAATCGAAACCTACGTACGAATCAAGTTTTTCAAATAAGATATTAAACAGACCTTTACAAATAAAAAATAAAATATATCACTTGAATAACTCGTTTGTCTTTAACAATAGAAAAAAAAAGTCAGACAAAATTTGCTTGGTTTCAAGGGGCACATAATATAATGATAATTTTGCGATAAGTGGAGACACATACGAAGGTTAAACCTACTTTCTTAAATATAATTGTAGCGGCCATTGTATTGCCACTACGCCCTTGCCATGGTATGAATGGAATGGAATGTAAGGATAGTTTTAAGCTTTCTATTTTTCCATTTTCTCAGGGTCTCGTGCGAGCCTGGTCGTCCTGTTAATCACAGTTTCGTTTTTCCGTTTTTCTCTCCTGTCTCTTTTTCTCTCCTTTTACAATTAGGGTAAGGAAATGTATAAATATGTACATATATTGAGAAGGGGGCAAAGGAACGAGGCTCAGTTTGTTAGAGACGCATTGCATATCAGTCTGGTAAAGACGTTGTTGTAGATCAGTCTGTTAAAGACGTCGTAACATTAACCTACGTGTGGCTACACCCCCACACCCGCGAATAAACATTTAATAATTATGGGGTAGATCGTGGAGTTGTTATTTCAACCACCAGCCACCTCATAATGAAGCAGTAACTTTTGTTTGAAGCATTTTTTTATAGGAGCTTTAGTTTGATAATGCTTTTCTTTACATACTTAGATTGTCTTTATTAGTGAAAATGTTCAAGATGCTAATCTTGAAAACTAATACTGCATCAGAAAACAGGCACTTTTTCTACTTTCTTGTATGAAAACTAACAACGAGAGAAGGCGCGAGAGATTTTCAGAATATTTTGAAGCATATCTCACAATGATCTAAGAATTTCTAAATTCGTACCGGTGCCCCTCGATATCATAAAAACTAAAGCTCCCATAAAAAAAATGCTTCGGATAAAAGTTACTCCATCTTTTACGTAGAATCAGATTCTGAAATAAAAAGTATAACATTTGACCTTCGTATGGCCTCTACGCTTCCACCCATTACAAAATTATTATCGCTATATTACGCGCCCCTTGAAGCCAAGCAACTTTTGTTCGAAACTTTTTTCTGTATTGTTAAAAACAACCGAGTTATTCAGTTGACCTGTTTCGAATACCCCACTCCATACATGTATATTGGTTGAAAAATATATTTCTACCAACGAGACTCAGTGTAAATATTTGCAGTTATATAATTTTACATTTCATAATAGAAAAATATTTAAAATGTCTTTCGTAACAAATTTATACCAGATCGCCTGTATCTCAAATAATCCTTTCGAGCGTGATACTAAATTTTAAAACAACGCTTCTTTGCATCTGCTCGAGCTATTGTTTCTGTTTTTAAAGAAGAAAGCGATGCCCTTATCGTGTTACGTTGCTTTAGCATTTTTCATTTGGCGGAAATCGAGTAATTTGATATGAAATAGGCCGCCTATGCAAAAAGCACGAGGAGTTTCGAACCTGGCTTCAATACATAATAGAGTTTCAGTGAAGTGCACCGTCGAGTGCAATACTCGAGATTCGAATTCGTGACAGATCCTCGAAACACTTCCTTCCGGAAGGACGAAGGCGAGTTCCGTGATAAAGATTTGCAATTCCGTCTACCCGGTGTCGTTCTTTTTATTCCGACGTCTTCTTCCGCGCGACGTCCGCTGCGAATTTAACATCTGCCGGACACGCTGGAAGAAGTTTCGCGGTCGGCGGAACTTTCTGCCCGCTCTTTTTCATCGTGACCGCTATTATGCGACGCCTCCGAAGTTGACGTTCACGCGTTCACCCGTTGGCGGATCTCCGGTTGTCCGGAATTAGGCGTTGTTGGACGAATAGCACCGAAAAACGACGCTGGTAACAATCGTCTGTTAAATCGTTCCCTTAAACAACGTGGAGCTTTAACGACTTAACAGAACCTTGGGATAATAGGCAGAATTTTCATATTGTAAGAAGTGTATAACAGGGTGTTCGGCCATCCCCCGGAAAAATTTTAATGGGAGATTCTGGAGGCCAAAATAAGACGAAAATCAAGAATACCAATTTGTTGCTCGAGACTTCGTTGGCAAGTTTTGACCGCAAAATTTGTCGACAAAATTAAAAAATTTTTAATCATTCTGAAAAAATTATTTTTGGTTACGGGGGTCAATTGCAATCATTTTTGGTGAATAGATATATCTCCGAAATCCTACGCAGTTTTGAGAAAAAAATTCATTACTGAAAATATGTCTGACCATGAATGAATGATTCCCCTGAAATTTCATGCGTTTGTTTAAAAGATCTTATCTCTTGAACGGATTGGAGGATTTTAATTTTTCAAAATGCATACATCGTGTATTGTAGTGGAGAATATGTAGAAATTTTAAGAATGTTCAAAAAGTTGTTCCTTAACCCCCTAAAGTGAGAAAACCCCTATAAAAGTAGTCCAATTTTCAAACGTTCATAACTCCTACAATAGTCGATGGATTTTACTGAAGTTTAGTCTGGAAGTAAAGCTCGTGGATACCTAGAAAAAAGTATTAGACAACATTTCCGCACACTGCCAATCAAATTTATTAGAAATGAAAAACAAATTTTTAAGAAAAATCGACAGGGGGTAGCTGCTGAAATTTTTCGACGAAAAAAAAATTATTATCGTTTGCGAGGGTCAATTGTAATAATTTTGGTGAATACACATACCGTCGAAATCCTACGCATTTTCGAGAAAAAAATTCAGGAAGGTGGACAAATTTTTCGGCGAAATTGAAAACTTTCAAATCATTCTGGAAAAATTATTTTTAGTTGCGGATGTCAATTGCAATCATATTTGGTGAATAGATATACCTCCGAAATCCTACGTACTTTCGAGAAAAAAAATTCTTTACCGAAAATATAATATGTATTATAATATTATGCGTATGTTTAAATCATTATAACTTCTGGACGAATTGAAGGATTTTAAGGTTTCAAAATGCAGACAATACGTATTAATGGGGCTCTAGAGCCTCAGAAAAATGGGGCGAAAAAATATATTGAAATCTCAAAGATATTAGAATATACGTGGTAAAACAGTAAAGCGTACCATAAGGTGCTGTTGAAGAAAATAATATTATTCCTAGTCTATCAACAGAACTATAAGAAAAGCGAATAAAACGTTCAAGTTGTTATTTGTATTTAATAAAGAAACGTGTTTTTCAAATTTGCCAAAAGTAAAAAATGTATGCAAATAACATTAAAAAATAATTTGTAGAGACTGTTTAAAATAAAGAATCATTGTATACTGTGTGCTTAACATTAATCGTAAATTAATCTCGCCTACTTTAGTTTTCAAATTTTTAATATCTTCATGTATTTCTAAACTTATTACACTATAAAACAATTGGCATTTTAAAGAATCTGTTGGATGGTAAGTGGAAGAGAGATGGCTTTATGAATTCACATGCGAGGCCCAACAACTAAACTAAGATTGAGAGTCCACTTAAGGGTTAAATAATATAGTTTATATCTTTCAGTTTAAAGTGCCCGAATCATTGAGTCCGACCACACGCCTGTAACCATCCCCGATCCGTACAATATTGTTCGAATTTTTCGTCGTCTGCAAAGCCTGAAAGTTTCGTTTCGAGAACATTAAAATCGACTGTTTATAATTATAAACTGAAAATTATAATTGACAATAACAATGTTTGAAAGTACAAACAGTTCACTTGATAGAGGAAAAAGGAACTGGCGCGACGAAAGAAGCTTGTTAGGCGCTCGCATCGAGCGGTTCGATCATAAAGGATGTAAGAAGTAGAACAATACAATTCCATTAAACGGTGAACCTCTGTGCGAGCGTTTTCCGTACGCAAAAGCGCGCAGTGTGCTCGAAACGCGGCCGCACGGACACACCCTGTACCACGATACGCTCGTAAAACCACCCTGTATCGTTTCGCTCATTAACTCGCCTCAACAATGACCGTGGGTGTCGCCGTAGTACGTCGAGACCCTTTCAGCTCCCGCCTATCCACACCCTTCTGGTGTACGTGCGCGCGTGGGTGTGGGTTCTGGCCGTTACTGCGCATACGCGGCGACCACCAAGTGAAACGGTTCGCGCGTAAAATCGCGCTGAGCAGCGACAGTCAGTCGCGCGTAACACGCCGCGGGGTGCGGTTCGTCTTTGCCCGTCCGTCGCTCGTTATCTCGAGACGCTCGACGTCCTTTCCCGATACTCTTCGTCGTTTCTTCTCTGGTTCATCCCCTTCTCTCGATTCGATATCGCGTATCGGTCCCGCTCGCGGCGGTGTACGCTGTTCAGTATGCGACGCGCGTGACGATAACGATAACCAAGAATGTGTTTTATTGGAAACCTGCGTGCCATCCTGCTGCTGGCACTGACACTGTGGCAGAGCCCCGGCGACGTTCGAGCGAAGAACGATAACTGTGAGTAATCTCACGCTGACGCAATGTTACCCGGTTCCGTTCTTTTCGTTTCTCTTTTTGTTCGACAAGTGGTTGCGAGAACGATGTCGGCCGGCGTGTCGTTTCTGGGCTGCGCGCGATTCCTGGACGAACGGTTGCTACATCGGGTGTGCCAGGATAATACGTCCACGACCAATCCTTGCGAACGGGGACACGCTTCTCGCGACTTCGGACTTTTTATAACCGCGTTACAACTGTAAAATTTTATTCGGAGAATACTAACACGTATTCGACTGTAATCTTTCTGTCACTAACTGCAAAAATGGAAGATATTGACTTCTCTAAAAGAGGAATTAAAAGTTTTTGTGATACCTAAAAAAGAGACATTTTTTAATGCCTTGTGACTCTATGTGAAAAATTTAGAAAAAGTGATACAAACTGTTGTTTACAATTTGATGGCCAGTATAATCGATCACGCCGAGTCGGTAGCAATATATTCCACCGAGCAATAACATTTTAATTGAAGTTAATTATTTTCCCCCATAAAAATTTACAATTTGCCTACGAGAAACAAGCCAATTATACCAATCATTCCATTTGGAGCCCGTGTGATGATTTTTATCTATTCAAGCGAATCTGCTAAAACCCCAGTGACTTGTCAATTAAAATTTGTCTGTGTGGTTACAACTCGTGTCACAAGTTTAATATGTTTTCCTATTTATACAATCTGTGCAATAACGACACGAGACAAATATACCCTACGAGATAATGTTTATTAGGAAACCGGAAATACAGTAGTCGAGACCATGTATCTAGGTCATAAAAGTTGAGTGCCAGTGAAGAAACTACAATTGAAAATTAAGAAAAAAACAAGGGTAACAACGAAGGTTCATTTTGTTCGAATTACAATTTTTTAAAATAAAATATCCAGAATTGTGAGAGCCGTGAAAAACTTATTCACAGTCGTTGAGTTCTGTAATAACATACGAATATATTCCTTCACAGCTGGTCAACCGTTAGAATTCGAAGCTCGTGAAATTAATACGTCTGAGCGTAAAATCGTTGTCGCGTTTACGTGTCGAAGACAGGTTTTCACGGATCTTGTAGAGCCTGGCCAGCCATTGTATTTGCTCGAACAAAGCCGGTCTAAGCGCTTCTTTCTATCTGTAGCGATTAAACATGCTTCCTCCGTGTGCATTATCGCGTCGCGTAATTCCGTAAAGACACTTTAAGCGAGAAAACAGTCGGAGCTGGATAGATTAACGGGGGTGATCCGGGCGTTTCCGTTGTACGCGAATATTCGCTCGCGCATTGCTGTCGAGATTACGGTATTTCCTAGTCGCCATGGCCATTTTGGCCCATGGTGGCCATAAGCCAATCCCAGGCGCGATCTATTCAGCAAGATTTACGGCGGCTTTCGCGACGAATACGGCACAGGGCGACGCCGAGATATTTGTAAGCGCATTTGCATGTATGATTATCCCGTGGCAGCGTCGATGCGACGGCTAAAATATTCGACCACCGTTCGCCTAGATCGGATCGTTGGAATTGCAGGAGCTCCGGGAACGCAAATATTGTTCGTCGAAACGTCCGGATTCCGGATGAAAGATGCGCAGAAATAAAAGGGTTTCGAGCGAGGGGAACGATTGTTGTCTTTCTGCCCCCCCCCCCTTCTCTCGTGATTGTACCTCTTGTCGGATCAATGACGACTGTTTTCAACTTTCCTTTCCGTTACCGTGGCTTACGAAACTGGGATAGTACGGTTTCGTTTCGCTTTGATACTTAACGCGTCCAGTACGATGTCGTTCGAATTACAAGTCCTCAGAAAATTCAAGACCTGGCGCTCGTAGCATAAAAAATGGCTTGTTTTTAGCAAGCATCACGACTCACTAGACAGCTGTCAGAATCTCACTTATATCCACCACATGGTTCTATTTTTATTGTCGATTCAAGCAAGAAACTTCCTCTTGCATCGAGACAATGCACGGGTGCACTGTGCAGTTTCAATGGCCAAAATCATGGAATTAAAGGTCGAATTATTCCAACATCCATCGTATTCACCGGATTTGACCTCCAGTGACTTTTTTTTATTTCCAAACGGTTTTAGATGGCTTAAAAAAGTTAGAGAAACGCTTGGAAAAGTGTATGGAGCTAAAAAATTATGTTGAAAAATAAAAGAAAATCTACCTAAAATAATTTGTATTTTCTATCTTTTTCTAACGACTTATTGGATATTCGGATGCTATCATTGAATTTAAACATTTTTCGTAGATGCTATTTTTGATGAATCTGACAACTTTTAAAATATACACAGTATTCGATGTTAAATTAAGGGGGGAAACCACTGTGACGGATTGAAAGAATTGAAATTTTCTTTTTTTATTTCTTTTCAATGCTTGGGGGGTTTAAGAATTACCTTCTACAATATTAAAGTAAAATTCGCAAAAATGTCAAAGTTACAGAAGATTTAGTAGATGTAGAACATGTAATATGCGTAAGGCTTGAAACTAACTGCTCTTTATTTCTTTACTTTGAAACTCCTTTATCATTTTATGGATTCATACATTGCTGGCCAATATTATAAGTTCGCTTCATTTTTGTCTCGTTTATTGTGATAATTAGAACTATTGTTTTTCCTTTTGCAGTATTACGTAAAAATATACGAAAGATAAAGCTATGATAAAGAATTTTGCAATATTTACATGAAGAATGACTTGTTAACCTTTTTAAGAATAATGTTGTTTGCAAAATGGATAAAAGTATATCAATTATAAGAAAATATTTAATGATAATGAAAAGTGTTTGCAATTATTACTTAATGTATACTGTTTAAGAAAATTCCATGATTTCTTGTATCACAACTCGCAGTAAAAAATTACACGTCCGCTCGTGAGGCATATCACGCTGGTTCCCATTATGGCTATAATAATTAATAAGTTTTATACTTTGTACAAAAGGTAGTTGAAGAAATGTTCGAAAACATTAAACATTTATCAGAAAAAGTTTCATAGTTACACTAAAAAAATTCTTGTAAATTGCCTTTATTTTCAGCCTTCATAGTGGTTTAAAACGAACGTTTGTACACGTTAATACATTCGATTAATATAATGTATTAAAGAGTTTTTGAGTGATAAAGGCAAGTGAAGTCAACAATTTACGCCCAGAATAAACAGAGATATTGCTGCGCAAGAACTAAAAAGTATTTGTCGAGTCAGAAAATATTATTGGAAAAGACCTTTGCAAGTTGATCTAAACTCACGAAAGTTATTGAATATCATAAATTTAGCCTAGTTTCTGGAACATGTGCATTTATAGATTAAATAGGTCATCTAGTGTGCATCGACTCAATACTGCATTGGAGTTTAGTGCTTTATTGCAATTAGATTTGAATTAAATTTATGTCACATTTGAAACAGTGTTGCTTATAGTTGAATGAAACTGTTTATAACATAGCGTCCAGTAGTATCGGATAAATAATTTTTCTTTTCAACAAATTATTCATGATATTAAAGTATCCAGATAAATGCGATACAATATAAAATTTTTTAGTTTCGGCGAAACAAATTGATGTATTTGTCGTCGTATCGTCTTTCTGTTATAAATGTCTATCAATATTATCTCACGTATGTGATATTATTGCAATAATAATTATTTCCATTCAACTACGACATATTTATTTCTGTATCGATGTTATATGTTAGTCTTCGTCTATATTTCTTCATAATGGATTAAATCTATTTCTTTATAAAATATTCATAAATTGAAACATATTGGAAATAAAATTAAAAGTTAATTATTTGAGATATAAGGAGTCATCGGTTCTATGCTTTGGAGAACTGAAAAATATTGAAATCTAAGCAGTTTATCGTTCACAATGTTAAAACAGTTCTTCTTACATTAGTTCTTATTATTTGTCTCCCTTTATTTAATTATTTAGATTGTGTTACCAAAACGAACTCTGATAGAAGTAAGAAACAAATTACTATACGATGTTATAAATACTTTATACATATACATATTTTAGTAAAAGAATTATGTACACGGTTATAATTTAACGAAATTTAGTTACTGAATTAATTTTTAATATATTTCTCCCACTTGTTCTTTAATTAATTGTAAATAGTTCTCAAGAAGTATCTAATATATATTAAGCTTTTTTCAATTACGAAGTTCAGTACTTCAAGTTTGACATCATAAATTCAGTTTCGCAGTACTCTCATTAGTTTTTTTTTTTACTTCGAGTTAGTTAATTCAAGATAATGAATGAAAACTTTTCTCGTTGAATAATTCTTGTTACTTCAATAACCATGTAACATCGTAAAATATCTTCATTAATCTCTGCGAACTTTAAATAATGTTCATTTAAGATATAATTGATCTAGCTCCTTGATTTTGGTAACTTTAATTTCTTTTCTGCTCACTAAGTCGCGTGATCAAAGGATGAAGTTTCGAATAAAATTATTTAAAAATTTTTAAATTTAAGTACTAAATTAGGATAAGTAAATAAGAAAACAATAATGTTAAATCTTGAGAAGTTTTTACAATTTTATTTAGACTTATTTCACATTACATCGTTACTATAATAGATACTATATGTATACGAATATTTAATTTTTTACATTAATGCGAGCAATAGGCGAACTAAACGAAGGGTTTCGTAGGGACTAAACAAAATACAAACAGCGTAGGAGTAATTTCTGTCTAGTTGCAAGTTTTGCTAAAGCAGACTAAAAGGTCTGGCTCGATACGACTCTTAAATCCTTCCAGGATTGATCTTTCTTTCTCTCTACAATAGTGTGTCTAAGGATTGAAGCGACGGCTGTTCCATGTGACAAAAGAGACCAGCGTAGCATTCAGAAACGAAGTCATTCAGCCATAGAAAAATTTTTAAGAAAAGGAAAGTGTTTTAAACGGCCTCGGCACAATCAAATAACAATAAGAATACCAGAAATTTTTTAACGCGTACTCAGAGCTATGAGGGCCCAAGAATTGTCATATTTTTTTACAAAAAAAATCGAAAATAGTTCGAAAGTTGTTTTTATTAACGAAATTTTGAATGAGTACAAATATCTGAGTGTTCTAAAAGAAAATTTGAAACAAAGTGCAATTAACCCTATTTGTACAGGTGTTTTAATAATTTAAAAAAAAATTTCAAATCGCTCTGGAAAAAAATATTTTTGGCTGCGAGGGTCAATTATAATCATTTTTAGCCAATAGACATGCCCCCGAATTTCTACGCACTTTCGAGAAAAAAATTTAGAAGGTGCCTAAATTTTTCGGCAAAAATAAAAAATTTTAAATCATTCTAAAAAAATTATTTTCAGTTGCGGGGGTTCATTATAATCATTTTTGATGAATAGGTGTACCCCCGAAATCCTACGTACTTTCGAGAAAAAAATTCTTCACCAAAAATACAATGTCTGACACTGACATTCCATTCCGATTCCCCTGAAATTTCATGCGTATGTTTAAACAGTCATAACTCCTGAACGGATTGGAGGATTTTAATGTTTCACAAAGCAAACAACGCGTATTTTAATCAAGAATATGTAGAATTTCTAAGAATGTTTGAAAAATTGTTCTTTAACACTGTAAAGTTAGAAAAACCCCATAAACGTGGTTGAAATTTCAAACGATCATAACTCCTACAATAGTCAATGGATTTCATTGAAATTTAGTTTGGAAGTGAAGTTCATGGATGCCTATAAAGAAGTATTAGGTAATTTTTCTATAGGTCGTCAAACAAATTTACTACAAATCAAAAATGAATTTGTAATAAAAATCGACAGGACTTAAATTTTTCGGCGAAATTCAAAAGTTTGGAATCATTCTGGAAAAATTATTTTCAGTTACGGGGGTCAATTACGATTATTTTTAGTGAATAGACACACCCCCTAAATCCTACACGCTTTCGACGAAAAAATTCGTGTATGTGGACAAATTTTATTAATAATTTTTTTAATAACTTTTCAACGAGGTCTCAATCAACAAATACGAAAACGACAAAGATGAAAATCAACAATGGCATTCTTGATTTTCGTCTTATTTTGGCTTCTAGAATCTCTCATTAAAATTTTTCCCAGGGGTAGCCGAACACCATGTTCTGAGGAATATACAGGGTGTCCCGTAGCATGTGGAACCCACTTCAGGACTACATTGGAAACATGAAAACAATAAAAAAAGTTCCTATAAACATATGTCCTTTTCAACCTTGTTTTCGAGCTATGACGAGTTGTATGTTGGTACGATTATAATTATTTCTATATTAATGAATTAAGTATATATAAGTCTATATTAGTGAACAAATTCGATGTATTGACCCCTTAGCGTACAATGACAAGTCTGACTCGTTATAAGTTTTTGATGTCAAGTTTCACAATCATAAGGCTACTCACTCGTCATCAAGTCTTATGTATTAAAATCAACACATTTTTATATTCACGAGGTATTCGTAAAACAAATCTTTTTCGTGGCCATTTCTTGTACGAACAAATTTAAACAAAATTAAATATTATGGGTTTGACAAAATTATTTGGAATTAAATCGTACGTCGACGGGGTTAAAGAAGAAACTCGCCATACCTCGAAAACAAGGTCGCATATTACGTATGTTTATATGGACTTTTTTTTATTGTTTCTGAAGTGAGCTTCACATGCTACGGGACACCTTGCATTCACGCTCATCGCTCTTGTCTGATAAAACGGATCAAGTATAATAAGTCCTTAAGAAAAAGATAGAAAAAACAAATTATTTTAGGTAGATTTTCTTTTATTTTTCAATATAATCTTTTAACTCCATACATTTTTCCGAACGTTTCTCCAACTATTTTAAGCCATCTAAAATCGTTTGGAAATAAAGGAATTCACTGCGGGCCAAATCCGGCGAATACGGTGGACGTTGTAATAATTCGAACTTTAATGCACTTTAGTGCACCCGTGCATTGTCTTGATGCAAAAGGAAGTTTCTTGCTTCGATCGACAATAAAAATGAAACCATCTGGTGGATATAACTGAGGCTTTGACAGCTGTCCAGTGAGTCGTGATGCTTACTAAAAACAAACCATTTTCGATGCTACGAACGCCAGGTCTTGGATTTTCTAAGGACTCATTGAACGACCCTCGTATATGCATCCTCTGTAAGCGTTAATCGCGATTAACAGAATAACGTCGCGATCGGATCGGTTGTACTTCTCTCTGTCGATTTAGCTGGACGGTCCGTTTCCTCGGCGTCGATCGTCGTAAAGTTTTTAAGAGCATCCCCCGTTATGCAGCGATAACATTGTTTCAGCGTTGCTCGGTCGTCGCTGCTCGTCGGGCAGATAAAATCGACGTCGGGGCCGGTTCGAAAGAAAAGTTTCTTGGCGCGGCTCGAAGCCCCCGCGAACCGAAGTAGTGCTCGGAGCCAAAGTGCTCGCAACTTAATATGATAGCGCTCGGTTTGCCGCTCAGACGAGCCGTGGCTGCGCTCGAAGAGAGAGTAATATTGATCGACGGAGCGGGCTTACATTGTCCCAAGAGGGAGCGAGCAGAGCAGAAAGGGAGGGTCGCGTTCGAGGGTGCCAGAGGGCGGAAGGGCGGGAGGAGGTGGTAGAGGGGCGGCGGCGGCGGTGGTTGCTGGAGGGTCGTAGGGCCAACGCGCACGACCATGGCCAAAAGGGTGCCTGGCTGGCTGCTTGCCTTTCTTCCTCCCTTCTTTCCGCCAGTGCCGCTCTTTCTGCGCGTCCCGTTTTCCTTTTTCCTTCTATTTCCCTTTCCTTGCTGTTTCCTCCGTCGCCCCCGTGCCTCCCTCGTCTCACCCGGTTTGTTTTGCACGCGACTTTTCGTGGAACCCGAAGTTCTTTGTTGTTCCGTCTCAAAGTTCCCTTTTCAAAGGCCGTTTCTTCGTACGGCGCGCGACCGATTTAATTTTTTTCTCTTTTTTTTTTGCTTCCCTTTTGTTCTTGCTCGCTCCGTCTTTCTTTCACCCCGTACGCTTTCCGTCACGGGTTTTATTACACACCCCCGGAACTTTCGTCATCTTTATTTGCCTTCTGGAAATTTAATAGTCCCGTTCCTACAGTTGCCCTCGCCGCGTAAGGGACTCTTCGTTCTGTCCGTCGCGAGGAGGAGCACAGAGACTTTCACGGAACGGTTTCTTCGCCGTTCAAGGGCTCCGCGATTCGACGTTTCGAATTTACGCGTCGCTTCTGCGTCATTAATATTGGCAAATACCGTATTTCTGCGACGACAATGCGTTCCCCCCTTCCCGCGTGCTCGTGAATTATGGTTAACTACGCGTGTCCGTCGACCGTGCGAATTTAGCATAGGAAAGCGCAGCGACTAATAACTCTGACGAATGTACGCGTTTGTTTGATCGCGTTTTCAAACACTCCGACTCCGCTCCCCACAGTGTTGGAAAACGGCGATTTGTACGCGAAAAAGTCCAATTTATTTTTAGGTCAAGTATTCATTAAGTTTGTAAATCTTTGAAGGTCTTCGTATGAAACATTACTTATCCCTAGACATTGTTTAACACGTTCACTAGCAGATCAAAACCGTATAATATTCTGCAAAAGTAAAATTTGGATTTTAGACTACTGTAGGCAACATAACTTATATTTTATTTCAGTATTTATTTTCGTAACCTTGTTAAAATTCCCAAATTCCATCCAAATTTATTTCCCTCGACATCGTAGATCAAGAATTAATTTTTCTGGTATCACAATGGTAAATCCTGTCACCCATATGTGAGTGACGTGGCAGAGAAAGTGTTAAGGTGATCTTCTACTATAAAACGCATTTTTTCATGTCTTCTTTGCTATTTTTTTATAAAGAAAATTTGCAAATTCTTGCATCGGCGTTCGCGCCTATATATTTATTACTTTTTATGTAATCTTCACAAATTTTTACAACGAGAAATAGTCAAATTTAATGGCAGCACAGAGCCTCGTACGCAATCGCGTACTGAAAAAGTGTTCTAATGTTTGTTTAAGTCAAAAAAATGAAAAAGATTCTTAATTAGGATACATTTTTTTATAGCCGCTACTAAAAGGAAAAAATTGATAATTTAAAAAGTGGCAGCATTTTTATCTTGTTTTTAACTTTAGTTAGCTAAAAAAGTAATAGAGAGAATAATGATTTTGACTTAATTCTAAGAGGTACTATATGTGCTGAAGGTACACGCAAAATTTAAATGAAATCAGTCGAGTAGATCTTGAGACATCATGGAAGCCAATTCAGAAAAGATAGTTTTATATAGCTTGACCGAGCAATACGTATACTTTTGTTAATTTTAGGAGTTCGATAATATGCTTTTACACATATATTTTTTAAAACTATGTCCTTCAAGAAAATGCAAAAAAAAAACGAATTTTTTGGCGGTTTACAGTAGAAGGTAAGAGGGAAAACCACTGTAACGCATTGAACAAGTCGAAATTTTATTTTTTATCTCATTTATTTCATTTATCTCTGTTTTTTTTAAATTTACTTATGCTGTATGCATTCATTTGTAGCTATTAAGGCTTCAGAATAATCATCGATTTAGTAAATTTGGAAACTTGGATCATGTTTTACAAGGAAAAAAATAAAGAAGAGACAATGAAACTTCGAGCAGTTCATCCTGTCTAAAAGCACAAATTCTTTTTTTTAGAGTGGTATGATTTATGATGGATCTTAAGATTGAATAATAAACGTTATATTTAATAAAATAATAATTGCTGAGTCACATTTTAAATTCGAAAAATTCATAAAAAAATATAACATAACTTGTTTTTCATCGAGACTCTCTACTAGCAAATAAAAGTACCAGAAATAGAGAACGTTTGTACGAATTTAATTACTATTAATTTTGTTCGTTGAATTTCGAAGTTGTTTCTGTAAAATCGATAACTCACGAAACGACGTGAAAGCAAATTCCAGACTGTTGCTTCAAGCGTAGCAGATCGAAATAAATTAAATTGGAGCGCGAATCGAACATGAATTACTTTTGGATACGATTGGACGTGTGGTAGAATTACATTACAATAGAATAAAGGAACGCGATAAAACACGTGTAAACAGAAAAATTAAGAGATACCAATATCGCTGCAAGTGCTGAATAGCTTCGATAAACGGGAAACCACTAACATATCGTGCACAGGTGATTAGTTGTACCACGATCTATCTAGATGGAAGATAAATTTGTTTTGTTTCAGCTTCTCGTCGTAATTTCGAACGAAATATGCGAAGCAACGGAATAACTATTCAACTTTTTGCAATTATAACGTGCCTGTAACTCACACCGAGATAAACATCGTAGATTTTCTTATTTTAAACAATTAAAATTTTTTCCGAATGTATGTAGTAATAGAAAATTAATCTGACAACGTGTGCCGTTATTTCTGTATCTATACCGTTTCTATAAGACGACGATGCAAATTAAATATGAATCTCGAAATAACTTGTTCAATTTCAATATTAAGCGAGGTTACTTTTCTGAAATTAATTTTAAACTATTCAAAGCAAACCTTTACATGGCAATTTCGCTTGTTACGAGTTTCAGCGGCTAAAATAAAAATATATGTATATCATTTATTTTTGTCTACTTCTCCGAACCGGAAGTCTGTCATCAAAATTAACGTCAGACGTTTCGCAAATGTTGTCAATTATTGGTGTGCCCTGAAATATTATAACTTTTATAACTTTGGTTTCCATTATTTCCTGTTATTCAATCGGCTGTCAAATTGAAATGTATTATTAATACACATTATTGAAAGTTTTCCGTTTGAAAACATTTAACGTCAAGAGTTGCAGTATTAATATTCAATATAAATTTTACGGGAACTTATAATTATTCACGACTTTTGAATTTTAGCTTAATAAGTACAATGTAAAATGGATGGAGAAGTCGAGGTAGAAAATAAATTTATTAATTTTCTTTACGTGTCTCTTTATACAAAATCTTTAAATATACATATATAATGCAGGATCGAAAGCTATAGGCGCTCATTAATTACACGTTAATGTAAAAACTGAATTATTCAGTGATAGAAAAAGGTATTATAAAGCGAACGATGCATAAACTGAATTTTATTTTTTACGTATCCATGCATCTATAAACTGCAATTGTATACTCTATAATAACGATTGCACTGTTCGATGCAGCTTCATTAATCTTCACAAAAAGTATGAAGATATTATACTTATTTCCTAAATCAATAGTTGAAACCACTTTAACATGTTGACTTCAAATTTCTTAGAAGAATTACCTTTTTTAGAGATTTTTAAAATGTACGCTTTAAGAAACAATATGCGATATAAAAGAGAAAGGTATCTTCCAAATAAACTTGAAAACACAATTTTCCATATACAGTGAGTGTAAAAAGTATTCGTACACTAGTCAATTTGAACAAAAACTTTGTAGAACTTTGTTTATTACAAAAGTATGTTAACAAAAACATGCATACATATTCTTAGAAATCTCTGGAACAAATGTCATTAACAACAAATTATTTATTTATATTTATTATGAAAATATTAACAAATTTCCAGAAATTGGCGTGAAATATACGTGTAATAAGTATTCGTACACTTCTAATTTTACAACAAAAACTGTAAATTTTAGTACATAAACGTAACAAAAATCAGTCTATTTGCTATTTTAGTATCTAGTAGGATTTCCTTTAGATTGTATAATCGCTTTAAGCCTTTGCGGCATTGAATTTACTAAATTTTTGGTTATAGTACTAGAAATTTTGTTCCATTCCTCTAAAAGTGCATTTTTTAAATCTTGTTTCGAAGAAATGTGATGGTCTCGAATTTTTTCAAGATGACTCCATAAGTGCTCTATCACATTTACGTCTGGAGACTGTGGAGGGATTTTTAATTGCTGCGGCACATTATATAGGATCCACTGACGTGTATTATAAGTATTATGCTTTGGATCATTGTCTTGCAAAAATATATAATTGCCCTGTAACTGCATTTTATTTGCACTAACCTGAAGATGCTCTTTTAGAATATCGATGTACATTTTGTGATCCATGATACCATCGATAAAATGGAGGGATCCAACCCCACTCATAGAGCCTAACTGCCAAACTGTGACTGATCCTCCTCCATGCTTTACGGACGGCTTCAAATTTCGTTTTTCGTACTCGGTATTTTTTTTCCGCCATACTGTACATCGTCCATCTGACCCAAATATGTTAAATTTACTCTCATCAGTAAATATAATACGGTTCCAGTGCTCCATAGGAACATTAACGTACTCTTTCGCGAATTGCAATCGTTTCTTTCTATTAATTTCATTTACGAAATATTTCTTACGAGCTACTCTGCCGTGATATCCTCTATCCCGTAAAAAATTACGCACTGTGCTACTGCATACATTAATGTCCAGATCATTTTTAAGTTCAGCTGTGATTTTCACCGCACTTATCTTTGGATTTTGCTTTATTTTTCGAATTATCCATCGGCCGGTATACTCATTTATTATTCGTTTACGTCCGTTTCTTGGATTATTTTTTACTGTTTTTCGATCGCCATATCTGTCAATGATTCCTTGAATCGTGGACCTCGGTCTATTTAAAACTTTAGAAATTTCACTCAGTGTTTTACACTTATTATGTAAATTTATAACAATTTTTCTTTCTTCTTCAGAGGTTTCCTTGCGTTTTCGTCCCATTTTACTGATAATTTCGTTGATAATGTTTGAATTCAGGATACTACCTATACCGACAGCGTCTCCAGACATGCTAAGAATGTTTACATATTATGGATTATCTTGTAATCGTTCTATGTGGAATGTTACGAATCAAAGACTGTACGAATACTTATTACGCGTATATTTTAGGTCAATTTCTGGAAATTTGTTAATATTTTCATAATAAATATAAATAAATAATTTGTTGTTAATGACATTTGTTCCAGAGATTTCTAAGAATATGTATGTATGTTTTTATTAACATACTTTTGTAATAAACAAAGTTCTGCAAAGGTTTTGTTCAAATTGACTAGTGTACGAATACTTTTTACACTCACTGTATATAATGCAAAAATTAGAAGTAAGTTGTCTCGTAAAAGAGAAAAAGAATGGGTATGCATGAAGTGTCAAAATTCGTCTTAATAGTTATTTTCTATTAAAATACACAAATCCTATTCAGATTTATTTTCTTCATCATTTCAGATTGGGAATTAATCGTTTTAGTTCCATAGTGACAATTTCTGTCACCTATGTATGAATAACGTGTCAGTGAAAGTGTCAAAGTTTACCATAACCATTTTGGTGCATTTTATTATTATTTCTCACACGTCGAGAAAAGTTAGCACGCGTTCGTTGGTTTCTGCCTACAAGAAGGTACGCGTAATCTTTGTTAAGCAGAGGCGAGGAACTCGCATGTATAATTCAAGGCAGGAGAACAAGTTCATAAGAGGAAAAGAAGT
This sequence comes from Colletes gigas, assembly GCF_013123115.1. NCBI lineage: Eukaryota > Metazoa > Arthropoda > Insecta > Hymenoptera > Colletidae > Colletes > Colletes gigas. Next base: position 237,341 of record NW_025106676.1, read on the forward strand.
TTAATATCGAAGCGAGAGGGGGAAGTATGGTTCGTTTTCTTTAAATTGGCGGCGTATACGCGAGCACGCCGGTCCGACATTTCCCATTCCCATTTAACATTAAAGTACAATTAAAGTACTGACTATCAGACAACAATATAGGTTTGGTATTTCGAATATACAGGGTGTCCAGCATCAGTTTTACAACCAAGAAGGGGGTTATTCTGCATGAAGAAACAAATCAAAATTAAAGAATACAATTTATTCATTTGCGGCTTTGTTGTTGAAAAATTGATTTTGAATATTCACTGAGTATGTGTACATTCAATTATATCGGATAGATCTCAACACAGACTTTTATTGTGTTTTCTGCACTTCTATCACTCGTGTTCTGACAAAACCTGAGAATGTATCACAAATTTATTTGTCTTATTGTTAGTCTGTTATTATCTTTGGTTTTGACTAATCATGGTATACAGTTTATATGATACTCCTTGAGTTTTATCTGTGGGGTCATGCTAAAACAAAAGTGTGTTCGCGCTCAAAATGTTTGTGGTTGGATTGAAATGTATTTGGTTCGTGAGTGAGAGTTTTTGAGATGTTTATTTTTCAACAATAATAAAGTTGACTGTATAAATGTGTTATTGAGCGCGATGAACTATATGAGGAACTGTTCTCTTAAAGGACAAATTAAGAGTTGTTCGATCAAAAGACAAGTTAAGAGTGAGAGTGTCTAAGATAGTTGTTCTCTCAAAAGGCAAACTAAGAGTGATTGTCGTGTCCGGAGTCAAATTCCTCCTCAGCTTAGGTGCCCACCAAGAGGTAGTTTGGGGGTGGTTTTCAAATTCATCTGTGGAATCCAGACTGTATTGATTGGCCATCGACTTGGGAGAGGAGGACCCATTTTCCTGCCCCATTTCGGTAGGAACCTCCTCCTTCACCTCGGTGGTGGAGGAAAATCTCAGGCCACCTTGGCTAGGGTGGACGAGGTTTCCTCCCCAAGTCGAAGGCCGCGTTAATTTGCCGAGGAAGAAACGGAACTCCGGATTATCAACGCAACAAGAGGTTGCGTCTGGTTCGCAGCTGTTTTATGGCTATATTGTTCCGCGTGTAGGCGATGGCCGTTGTCGTCGGTGCCTACATTTGGCCTCGACGACCGTACCACCCGCGGAATAATATAGCCCTTCGCTGGCCAACTCGAGTGTAGCGTTTTTTTCATTTACCAAAATTTTTTTCTTTTACACTGAAATTTGCCAGATGCAGGAGACTCGAAGATCTTCGCAACGTAGTACCGATCCCGTGTCTGGCATCATAAAGGACCGAAAACAACTCGAGTTGGCCAGCGGAATGTGCGTATTTCGTTTACCGAACAAAGTGTATAAGAAGAATGTTTTTAAGCCTTCCTCAATCAACACTAAATCTACCGCGACCGGTCAAATGACCGTTTTTAAAATTTCGTTTAGAATTTCTAACACACAATATTATTTTGGCGCCATTTAACTTCATGATTTTTACAATATTCACATCTATTCTTATTGCTTGTTTTCTGAGAAAAATATGTAGCAGTAATGGTTTATATTTGAACTGGACAAAATTTGGTATCAAATTCTGGTTAGCTTCCGATGTAAACAGGAAATATATGTATAACAAAGACGAAAGGAGAGAATCTTCAGTTTCCACTATCTTATAACAGTCTAATAACGTGTATTGAAAATAGTTAAACTTTAGACGCGTGCAGTTCCGAAATTACTAGTGTTTTATTTATAATTGAGCCACTGTTAGAAGCGGTAAAGCTTCCTCTTTGAAATGGTTTTTGGTTTTTGTCGATCGGACTTTCCGTTTTCGAGATATCGTAATTTATGTAAAAGGGTATTTTTCTTAATTTTACTATAATTGTCTCCGTTTGACGCGTCGTACCTCTTTGTCGCACGTGAGTCGTGACTGTCGTGACCTAGTTTCGGCGTAGTATTTCCAAGAATTTACTGCGCTCTGTTTACTAGTGCCACGCGCGCGAGTTCATGGATCTCAATGAACGTAAACAAACGCTTCCGATCCTCGTATCTCCACAATTAGCCACCGCATCGACGCGAAACTAAAATCGCTATATCTCCGGAACTAATTGAGCTATCGACTTGTTCGAACGCTCGTTTTAAAGGGCATTTCATCCTCTATCCAATGACTATACCAACTACTATAATTTATGCTATCTTCTATGTTTATTTTGAAATTTACTTTGACACTACATACCCAAAGAAGTTTCAGCACTTCCTATTGATCATACGACTGGTGTGCGATAAAACTGGATCATAAATTGTTTATTTAATTGAAAATTAATTTAAATTTGTATACAGGACGTTTGCATAATTACTATGCCATTTTTATGTAAATAATTGTTTTCAAGAGCGTTTTATCTTCTATCCGATGAAAATTACTAATTTACTAATACTATTAAAGTGCTAATGCACGTTTAGAATAAAAGTATTGAATATTTTTGTACAGGGTCTTAGAATTCAGTGCTTTAAAAAAGAAAACTATGCGACATAAAAGAGGAGGATATCTTACGAATAAACTTCAAAACACAACTTTTGTATACATATAATGGAAAAATTAGAAGTACGTTGCCTTGTAAAAGAGAAAAAGAAAGTCATTTGACCGATTATGGTAGGAATGGGTAGACATGAAGTGCTGGTAGGTTTAGTGTTAATACAACAGTATTTACCGTGCATTCCCCCAACACGAGGTCGCAAGTACTCGCGTGTCCATTGCAATCACATTTCACGCACATGGGATGATCTCATTTGGTATTTGAAGAATTAAACACGGATAATACATTAGAATGTATGTTCATACACATATAATTCAGAAAGTACAGTTGTGTATACAGCAGAATAAGCAATTTTCAACGATTTGTGTATCAATTAAGTTAGTTTAATAACTTAATTACATGCCTTAGTTTAACTTAAATTCTGTAAATATTCACAGTTGATTTTTTCGACAACGAAACCTCAAACGAAAAAATTTTATTTCTTATTTTCGATTTGTTTTTTCATGTAAAATCATCTCCTTCCCGCTTGTACCACCGATGCTGGTACACCATGTATACAAATACGTAACAATTCAACTAAAGCCATCTAAACCAATAAGTGGTGATGTGATCGGATCGCTCTAATTTTAAACGGTTTCGCGGCACGTTGCCCCGATTCTTCCCAATTTGCAAAATGTTGGAAACCGCCTGGGGAACGACGAAAGTCAGGCATGCTTCTTTCCGTGACCTCCGACAGGATGCACAGTTTTATCGAAAATCTTGCCTGAGTTCTCGAAGAATGTTTCACGGCCCACATTCGGGCAGGGTTCTCGCAACTGGAACCACGCCACGCGGAAAACTATCTCACGCCTCCACTCCCGATGGCCCCGAGCAACACCAGCGAAAACTTTTCAATCAAGTTTCTTCCCCACCTCTCCTCCCCTTTGCTTTACCCCCTTCCACGATGTTTGGGCGTTTTTATTTTCGCGTCCGTTCGATCGAAACGAAAACCCCCGCCGGCCGAGGGGACACACTGATTTTCACCCGGTGAAAACGAAGACGGCTGCGACAAACTTTTATCGAATTCAGGAATTAATTTGCTCCCCGAGCGTCGCGAGACATTTGCTTTCGATCGAGTTTCGATGGTACAGGGAAAAACAAGTTGCCAGAATGCGGTGGAAACTTTTCGAACCGACGAGGAAAACTTACACCGCGATGGGCTCTGGAACTTGAAACCAAAATCACTTTGGTATCGGTCATTTTTCGATCGGATCGGGTGTTTCGAACTTTTACCGGGCGCCGGGAAAGTAATGGAATTACGAGTCCCACGGGTAGAATTAAATTCTAACTGTTTTGGTAAATGCTAAAACTGTTTACCGAAAAAATATCGTCTTCGAGCGTAATTATAGCAACGTTGATAAAATTAAATCAGACTCGTTACTTTTGGAAGCGAACAATTACTTATATACGTGCACGTTCTAATTGTAGAATTGTATTTTTGTTTTTAACAATGGTGAAAATATTGAATTTCTCGCTGACTATTCTAGCAGTAAACGGAACCAACAATGAAAACGCAAACGAATGATATATGTTTGTAATCTGCACAAAAGATCTCTCCAAATGTGCTCGTATTTCGTTTCGATAAACGATTTAAACGGGGGAAAAAGAAAGGGAAACGTTAAAATATATTTTTACAATACTTCAGTGATAAGACAAATTTCTGTTCATGTTTCACATTTCACCTGTTTTCTATAAAAATGTGTAGACTCGCTTTTTTAAAAATTGTTTCATAAAATGATTAAGCATTTATCCATTATACTGTCAATAATAACAAATTCTCCAACCAGTTTATCATTAGTTAAATCATTTTATAATTTATACTAAAATAAATTTATTATAATTAATAATACTAATAGTAATTATTAATAAAATTAAGGCGTATCTATTATTTTTTAGAGAAGCGCATTTTATTATTTCTATTACATTTATAAATCCATTAGAATTAATAATATTAATAGTAATCATTAATAAAATTAAGGCAAATCTATTATTTGTGAAAGAAACGAACCTAGCAGGGTATTTGAACTACACACAGGCAGAACTTTTTCATCCCTCTTGTCTTATCGAATGCAGTAGACCGAAATTAATCGCAGGTGCATCGAAATCGAAGTTGAACCATTATCCTGGCGATGCGCAAATCAATCGGTCGTCAATCGATTGGATAATTCGACCTAGCTTGCCAACAGCCGGGACAGACATTAGGCCCCGTTGTCTGGTGCACTTCGCTGAATTTAAAAATCGTTAAAATTGTTCTTTATCGATACAGTTGATAGCATTAGAGCGGGAATAATCGTTTTCTTACTAGACGGTATGCTTGCAAATGCAGTAAATAAGTAAAGAACCATCATCGATCTTGTTTAAATGTTATTTCATTTTATAAATTCCTAAAACCGTTTTTCATCCTTTACTGTACATCGTTGGATACATTTTTTCATGTAGGATACTGAATTTGATCACAGTAAGATAATTTCAAATAAAATCATTCTTCAACCTTTCTTGAACGTTCGAATTTGATGTGCTTAAACTACATATTTGATCGTATTTCTGTGAATTTTTACAGAATTTTTTACGTATTTAAAATGTGTGTAAACGATGTCAAACATGAATTTTAAATAAAATCAATCTTCAACCTTTCTTGAAAGTTCGAATTTTATATGGTTAAAATACATATCTGATCGTATTTCTGTGAATGTTTTACGCACTCAAAATCTGACCAAACCACATCAAACTTAAATTTCAAATAAAATGATCCCTTAACCTTTCTTGAATATTCAAATTTTATATGCTTAAACTCCATACCTGGTCGTATTTCACGCAATGTTTACAAACTTTTTTACATGCTCAAAATGTGTTAGAACGATCTGAAACCCAAATGACTCCAAACGTGTCGGGTCGTGGTTGTCCGATTAAGCAATATACCATTCCATTGTTAATATTTTCACAGTTGCCAATGATTCGAAAAATCGATAGTGTTTAAAACGTTAAAAAGAAAAAGACCATCGAATCGCATTTAACTTATCTGACAGTTTCTTTCCCGTTTACAGATCAGATGAGCGACGTATGCAAGAAGTACTTCATGGGGGATCTCTATAGAAAGACAGAAGGGGCCGTTCTAATATCGCAAAACGAGAGGGATCTAGACTGCACGATCACGTTCCAAACGCACAGTATCCTTCAGCGATTTATGCTACGTTTCGACCAGCTGCAACTGGATTGCAACGATCATCTGTACATCTACGATGGCGCGCACGCGGTCAGCAGTTACAAGGTGAGTTCCAGCTTGATTGCGAGGAGGTTTCGTCAGCTGGCCCGTTCAGACATTACTAATTCGTCCCTACAAAATATAATCCTGATCTGCATCCAAATTGAAACGCCAAGGCTCGGATGTAATATTGCTGGTTAGCTGGAAATTTGTATTCCAGGAAAATACAGTTTTCCGGCCGGGTACGATCGCGTCGAAAGATGAAACGCGTTTGGGCAAACATTGGCAAACGCGTTTATTAGAAATACTTATTTCACGGTAACGTTGCAACGATCGATGAATATTTTTTTTTAATAAAGTTAACGCGTTTCACCGTACTTTTCTTGTTGGATAGAATCGTTGAAAAAAGTTTTTGCACGCGGTAAAGCATGCCATTGGCCAATGTCTCGTAAAGGGGGAAGACGTTGAAAGCAACGTACATAAATTTCACGCGCACTTGAGGTTTTCTTACATAAATGCAAGTGCAAACGACAAATAGCGTATAAGGGAAAGTTTTTCAGATTTACGCTCATGGAATTTTTTCCATTTATAGGGCGAGCGAAGCGTTTCTTTACGACTGTTTTTAGTATCTAGGTTGAAAAACTTTCGTGATCTTTCCACGCACAGGCGAAAACGAAGTAACAAATTTTGTCTGGTAATAGACATTTCGAACTATGTTAATATTTTTATTTAGTGACTCGTGGCAAAGATCTACATATAAAATTTTAACGCACGAGAAGCGTAAACTTTCCTTTCGTAGTATTATTGCAGGAAAATGTGTGTACTTAATTTTATGTTTTCGTGCATTGGGAGAACAAGTTTTGCTGCGGAACGTTCTCTTTGGGAATCAGCGACATGTAAGCGGGCGAAAAATTGAGAAATAATTACGAAAGAGGAATTTTCTAAAAAAAAAGTATTCATTTTCTTGTATTTATAGTTTCGGTTTACGTGAGAAACAGAAAACTGAAAATATGGCTCTGTTTACAAACTCTGTACCAGCAAAAATTTGGTCGAAACAATTGATCCCGCTAAAATATTTGCAAATTATCTTCGATTGTTATGGATATAGGATCAGCCTCTGAGACGTTGAAAATAATTTCGAGTAATTTGAAAGCATTCGCTGTGAAAAGTATGTTTTGCTTTAGGGACACTGACAAGCCAAAGAATATTTTGAGAAGTTTCTTCTCGAAGATTTCCCAAACTAGGACATCGTGCATCCAAGTAGGGTGTATTTAGGAAACAAATAGTTGCGTTTGCGGAAAATAAACGAAGCTCGGTGGTTTACAACCCCTGGCAGAAAGTTTCTTATCATACATATTAAAACAAATTTTACGAAAAACTGCCGTGTTTTATGATTATAAAATGTTATTGTATATAATTAGGACTGATGAGAAATAGAAGGGAGTTTTGTAGGAAGTAATTAGCCACAAAATAACACAAACTTTCATTTATCTTCAAAGACAAAGTAGATGGAAAAGAAAATGTTACATGGAAAAAAGTTTCCGATCACGACTAAAATAATTAGTTGTACGAATGTTTGAACCGTGGAGGGTAAGTATAAACGCAAGACGAATCCACAAAAATGTAAACAAACGCTTTTCTTTCGTTCAATGAACAAGTAAGACAGAAGTGTACAATATGCCAACGTGTAAATTGTATTAAAATGATATAAAAATAAGAATAATTGAGCTCCTCAAGGTGGGAAACGCACTGAGAAAAGTCGTAGAATTAATTGGGTGTAGTTAAAGTACCATTAGTGATTTAAAAAGAAAATACGATGAAACGGACAGTGTTTCTAATGGTAAGAAGACTACGTAAAATTATGAAGAATATGAGAAGAGCCACTGTTGAGGTTTTGAGCAAAATAATTTAAATTTTGTGAAAGAAACTTCCTGATATGCTCAGCTTCACACGTCAACGTTAATAACGAGTGAATAGTTGTGGGATATGGAAGGTAAAAACTTGAATCACAATCAGTAGAATCTTGTAACAAGCAATAACAATTTATTCTACGTTGGATAGCCGAAATGTACAAAGTCTTGAATATACTAGTGCTGAGTGATGTTTAAGAGTCAATTTTGATCTGGTCTCTGAGCCAAGGTTGCCCAAGAAGCTAACCTCGCCATGGGCGTACCCAAGGCCATGGGAGGCAGCATCGGTCTTAGATTGATCAAATATTGCAAATATACTGGCCAATCAGTTTGGAGGCAAAGTTGAGCGGTGGGAGGCGGCATGTAACCGTTATTTTTAATCATTTTCCCTCGTCTGGGGTTTTCCGCGAGGCGGCGACGGGCCCAGGTCAGCGCTTGGTGCCCAGATGTTTCTTGCGATACCTGACTCGCCATAAAACATCTGGCACTGGTTTTCGATATTATTGCAGGTAGTAAAATCATGGAACGGCTGGATTTGGAGGGTCATGCAGATTTGAATGAATTTAATAATTAAATAGCCGTCTTAATCGCACTTGATTATAGGCAAAACTTGATTGTTTGAACGGACTGACTCTACATCCGCTGGCTTTATGAATTTACTGTTACGCTGCAACACAGAATAAATCGTAATTGTTATTTCTCGTCGTAACAGCCACCTCAACACAATTAAATGAACAATGGGATCCAAATGTCTCTGATTTTGCAGTTGAAAACAGATTAAATGGGTTTCACAATTTCGAAAAGTTAAGACAAAACCCTTGCTCGCAAAGGCACATAGGGAAAATCGCTTACGATGGCGCAAGGAACGTGCAAATTGGACAGTGGACGACTGGTGCAAAGTAATATTCAGTGATGAGTCACGTGTATACCTTGGAACGGGAGATAACACAGGAACATTTGTTTGGAGAAGAGCAAATAAAAAGTTTAATGAAGCAAGGTATCCACAATCATATATGATATGGACCTGTATGTCTGCGAGAGGCGTGGGAAAATTGTGCATTCTCCATCAGAATGTTAATGAAGAAAGATACATTCCTATTTTTGAATATTTTTTAATTCCAAGTATAGAAGACATGTTTGGAGATTCTACAGATTTCATCTTTGAAGACGATAACGCCAGCTGCCAAATAAAATAGTAAAAAGCTATTTACTACAAAACAACATTAAAACGGTCATTCGCGGTCCTACCGTCGATGTGTTCAGACGTGTTTACGGTTTCGCTTACGTGTGCCAATTGTAACGGGTGAATCTAATAGTGTAGTGCTGCTCGCGGCTACGCCACGAGTGTAAGTGTCATACCCGAACCCCTGTGAACACACCACACTTCAACAAAAATGCAGCCAGCAAAGGAATGTCAAAGAAACGAAGCATCTGAGTAAAGGGGCTCGTATTTCACCAACACCAACGGAAAATTACAGGCCAGTAACAACACTACTGAATCAACAAAATCATACGCGAACGCCATTAAATCAGAATCCTTTCCTACTAAAGATCAAGCGATAATTCTCACAGCAGTGGACGGTATAACTATTAAAGATTATGCCTGTGCAGTAGGAAAAATAATAGGCCCGAAAGCAATAAGATACATATCTAGAATCTCCAACGGTAGAATTTACATTTACCTAGAAAAAAAAGAAACAGTTTCCAGCCTCATGGATAACCACAATTCTTTGACAATCAATAACACTAAAATAGACATTAGACCCATGATAACCCCAGCGGAACGTATAATCTTATCAAATGTCTCACCATTAATACCGAACAAGTCGATCGAAGATGTTTTTAAAAAAAATAATGTACGAATCTGCTCCAAAATAACACCTTTAAAAGCAGGAATAACAGATGCCGAGTATTCCCATATCTTGAGTTTCAGAAGGCAGGTATACATCAATCCGGAAGACTCCAAAAAGATACCCGACTCATTCACGATCACTTTTGACGACACAGGGTATCGAATTTTTTCTACCACTGACAAACTAAACTGCTTCATATGTAAACAAGAGGGACATGTTGCTAGGCAATGTCCCAATAACCCTGAAACTAGCGACAGTAACACAACAAAAGACACCGTTACAATCATCAACCAAACCTTGTCGGCTCACACACCCATTCAAACTCTGTATCCATTAACCAACGAAGAAGCTACCTTGGAAACTGAACCGATAGAAACAATCACAACCCCATGTTTACCTACCCAAAGTGCGGAACCAATAGCTAATAAAGAAATTGGAATGGAAATCGAGTCAGCGAAGGGAAGAAATATTATAACTGGTGTCAAAAGGCCACTTTCAACAACTTCATCAGAAACTCCGCCTGAGCCAATGGAACGCGATGAAACGAAATTCAAAACATCTATACTGCCCTCTGCCACCAGAATAAAAAACTCAACTAATAACAAGAAAAGACTGATATGCCCCATGTTACCCGTCCCGTTACCTAAGAATCTAGAAGAAATGCTTGAACCAGCAAAAGGCAAAATTGAAAATCCCCAAAATAATTTCATCCTCAACTACCACCAACTAAAAAGCTTCCTTGAAAACGCTTTCGGGGCACCAAATCCAATTCAAATCGCTCTCGACTATACAGAAGACATGCCTGGATTAACACTAATGTTGACCACAATTTATCCTCTACTAAAAGAACGAAGTATAAAAAACAGAATTTATAGACTATGTAACAAACTAGGCATACAACCAACCATCAATACCCATACGAACTGGACATCTGATTCTGACTCTGACACTTCATAAATTAATCTAACGTGCAAGTCGCTCTTTATAACCTTTCACTAGCAATAATATAATATGAATAATATCCTTCAGTGGAATACTAATGGTTTCTATGGCCGTCTAGAAAGAATCCAATTACTGATTAAAAACTATGATCCCATTGCCCTTTGCATTCAAGAAACCAATTTTAAAAATAATACCACTGGAACACTTAAAAATTACCAATGTTTCGCTAAAAACCGTGCGGTCTTCGGTCATGCCAGCGGAGGGGTCGCCATATACGTTAAAAGTGAAATCAATTCTAACGAAATCCACCTTCGAACAAATATAGAAGCAGTCGCCATCCAAATGACCTGCCCCGACAAACTATGCTTATATAATATCTATCTCCCAAATAGTCTTGATTTTCAAACAAACGAAATTAACGACCTCATATTGCAACTATCAAAACCGTTTTTATTAGTCGGTGATTTTAACAGTCACATCACTCTATGGGGCTCTATTAGGAGCGACTATCGTGGACATAAAATAGGTTTAATATTAGAAAGCGTTGACCTTACTCTTCTCAACATAAAGCACACTTTAGCATTGCAAACGGTACCTTCAGCTGCATCGACCTATCAATTAGCAGTACCAGCTATGCCCATAATCTCGAATGGAATATAATAGACGATCTATGTGGCAGCGACCACTTTCCAATCCGTTTACAACTAAAAAACATTCCAAATAAGAGCAATATATATTCGTGTAGTCCAAGATGGAGATTTAACAAAGTTAACTGGGAGTTATACAAAGAGCGAGTAGCGTCGTACATACAAGAATCCAAGATCTCGAGTAAGATTAATGAAATTGACACTATAACCGAATTATTCTCCAATCTTATTATCAAAGCAGCAAATGAAGCCATCGAAAAAACTCTCCGCCAAAGAATCACAATCCCGTCCCCTGGTGGAATGACCAATGCAAAGAAGCCGTACGGAATGCAAAACAAGCGTTTAATCGTTATAAAAGGCACAATTTGGAAGAAAATAAAATACAATTTAAAAGACTCTGGGCAGTTGTAAGGAAAATCATTAAAGAAAGCAAAAGGAACAGCTGGAACAACTTTGTCTCAACCTTAACTAATAGTTTCAAGGCCAAAGAAATTTGGAACAAAATTAATGCAATCAGAGGCAACCGGAAGGCCTGTCATACACCATTTATTACCAACAACCCCAATGATATTATAACTAATTCCCAAGAAATCGCAGACATCCTAGCATCAACGTACGCAAAAAACTCTAGCTCTGAGAACTACTCCGAAGAATTTAGACAATACAAACTAGTACAAGAGGGTAAAGAAATAGATGAAATCAACGATTTTCAGTATTCATACCTCAATGCTCCTATATCGGCAAGAGAACTTAATGAAGTATTAAAAAACCTCAAAAGCTCCAGCCCAGGGCCTGACAATATTCCCAATGACCTGATCAAAAATTTGCCTACCAGCGGCATCAATACACTCCTAGATATATTTAATATTATATGGCTAAACAATACATTTCCAAAAAAATGGAATGAAGCAATCGTTGTTCCGATCCCCAAACCCGGCAAGGATTCCACCAAACCTGACAGTTACAGACCTATCGCCCTAACTTGTACCTTGTGCAAATCTCTTGAAAAAATTATCAATGGCCGGTTAAGATGGTTCCTCGAGCATAAAAAACTTATTGAACCTAACCAATTTGGATTTCAAGTGGGACATTCCACTACGTCACATCTCATCAGTATGGAAACTCATATTCGGGAAGCCTTTGCCAACAACCAACATGTTCTTGCAGTTAGTCTAGACATCGAAAAGGTCTATGATATGGTCTGGAGACGCCAAATCCTAGTCAAGCTCCAAGAGATGGGAATCGGCGGCAACATGTGGAACTTCATCAAAAATTTTGTACATAACCGTAGCGTTCAAGTTCGATTTAACGGCACCCTATCACAGAAAACTCCAATAGAAAACGGCGTACCACAAGACGCAGTAATTAGTGTCAGCCTATTTCTAATAATTATTAACGACGCATGCAGAGCCACTGATTCTCCGGTTATCACAAGAGTATTTGCGGATGACATCACTATTCTACGTAAAGGGAGATTTATCAACACCTCACAGCAGACGATACAATTGGCTCTTAATAAATTATACGACTGGTCAAAAAAGAACGGGCTAAAATTTTCACCCACTAACAATAAGACGGAGTGTATCTTATTTTCTAACCACCACAAAACCCATTTGCCTGTGCTGAAACTTGGAACGAACTCAATACGATATGTCACATGTACTAAACTTCTAGGAGTATTTTTTAACTCTAAACGTACATGGAGCAACCACATTAACAACCTCGCCGATATCTGCAAACAAAGAATCAAGATAATTAAAGCGTTAGCTCATAATAACTGGGGAGCGCACAAAACTGCCCTTTTGCAAGCTTACCAAGCGATTGTCCGGTCCAAAATGGACTATGCATCTGTAATATACGATTCGGCAAAATCAAATGTATTAAGGAAACTTGATGTAATTCACAATGCGGGGCTAAGAATAGCAACAGGATCATTCCACACAAGCCCCATCGGAAGCATAATGATCGAAGCTAGCGAAACATCAAAACGAACTCAATTACAATCTACCGGACATGGAAAAAACCAGTTTCCACAACGCCCCCCCATGGACGCTAGATGCACCCGTCATCGACCTATCACTCGCAGTAAATAAAAAAGACGAGTTAACTGTAGAGGAATGGAAAAGACGTTTTAAGACCTTCTGTGACAAGTATCCTGTTTGTACTCATATCTACACCGACGGCTCTAGAAATAAATTTGGAACAGGAGCTGCAGTTTTTACCCAAAATCAGACAATTAAATACGGCCTGAATTCCTTTAATAATATTCACACAGCTGAAACATTTGCGCTTTACTTAGCGCTCAACTTCATTGATAGCTCCCCAGAATCCAGTTTCGTCATCTTCTCGGACTCACGGTTCACCGTTGTAAAAACCCAAAATTTAAAGCAAACCATGGAAATGTATATAGCAATCCAAGAAATGTATAACAAATTGGTCAAGACTGGCAAAACAATAATTATAGCATGAATCCCATCCCACATGGATATCTATGGGAATGTTATGGCTAACCTTGAAGCAAAAGTTGCATCTACCCTGTATGCGGAAGGTCAACCCTTTATCAACACCTCCAGAGACGTCACACTACACATTAAATCATTGTGGAAACAGGACTGGAGTCACACATGGAGGAAATATAAAGCGAGCCCACTCCATAGAGAAATCGGCAATTTCTACGATCTAACAACAAGTACAAAATTCAATAGGAAACAACAAGTGGCAATAACCCGAATCAGAACTGGACACACCAAATTAACTCACTTGCACCTCCTAAATAATAGTCAACCAAGGATTTGTGAAACATGCAACACACCCTTAACTGTTAACCACATCATCCTCAATTGCAGGAAGTACGATCAAGTCAGAAGAGGCCTGAAAATCATGGACAATATCACCGAGGCGACCACTTCACCCGTGTTCCAGAACATATTACTATTTTTCTGCAAATCCATCGAAATTCTAGATAATCTATGAAGACTACGACACCACCCGCGCTAATCCTATAAATTTTCCTCCACAAGTTTCCAACCAAATTACTACCATAGATAGATAAATCGGGCCAATAGTAGTCGCTAATAACCCCTGTTGTTGATGCGTCTCTAAACTCGTTACATTAAAACAATGCAATGGCCCGCGAATAGTCCCGATATCAACCCCATAGAAAATTTATGGGTAAAACTAAATAAACTGATTCGGGAAAAGAAGCCACAAAGTAAAGATTAACTTCGACAGACCATAAGGTTATCGTGGGGAGAAATTTCATCCATGAATTGTAAAAATTTAATAACATCAATGTCACAGTCTATTAAAGCTGTCATCCGAGGTATTGTAATTAAATATTAATGGTACCTCTCATCGGAAACTTATTTCCATGTAACATTTTGTTTTCCTTCTACGTTGTCTTTGAAAATAAATGAAAGTTTGTGTTCGGATAATAACGTATTATAATCATAAAACACGGCAGTTTTTCGTAAAATTTGTATTAATGTGTATGATCGGAAACTTTCTGCTAGGGGTTGTATATTGTCACTGGTCATAAGCAATCGCTCGTGTTTACGAGAAAAACGATGGTCTAATTATTGAACGTTTGTGTTATTTTGTAATCAATTACTTCCTACAAAACTTCCTTCCATTTCATAATCATAAAACACGACAGTTTTTCGTAAAATTTCTATTCATGTGTATGTTCGGAAACTTTCTGTCAGGGGTTGTAGTTAACGTTCCCTATATTTCTAGTTTTCAAAAGTTTACTATCAAATATTCTTGGAAGTAGAGTACACATTTAGAAAAAGGTCGCTTCTGTAAATAGCGCTTCTGTAATCGTTGGACGATCGGTGCTACCGGGTAATAATGACTAATGCTAGGGCAGCGAACGAAGCGCTCGTTGTCGAATCGTAATTGCCGGCATCGATCAAAAGATGAAGCACTAACCGCACGAGGAACCACGTTATTTTTTCACGATTACCATCAGGGACAAAATCGTCGCTACCTTTGGGGGCCGAGTTTCGCTCGTGGAAATCATTATAATAATGTATTCCGCCATTATACATTCTGAGCATGACCAGTGCCGCCAAGACGCTGGAAACTTGCACCATTAATCAGGATTCGTTTCATGGACGAGTGAGTGTATGCCTCGTTTGTTCATCTCTTGGATCGCGTTTAGCTTCCGTGTAGATCGACGGATTCGATTTAAAATTATTTCTAGTTTTCGGTCGTTTCTGTTCGAGTAGACGATTTGGAGAACAATGTATCTCATTTTCTTCTCTTCCGAACGATCTTCAACGTTTCTTTACTATCATTAATTTTGATCGATTGGTCCTAGTTTTCAGATGAAATTTCTTTCTACCAAATTATCCTCCTTTTAATGAATCAGGATCACATGCAGGAAATGAATATGAGGGATAAAAGAAATAATAAAAGATTTTTCTACGGTTTTTGTTTTAAAAACATAATGTTTGATGAACTCACAATACTGCGAAGGAAACAATAATATTATCACTTATATTTATAAAGAAATGAAACGAAACGATTCCATGCATTAATTACACAAAATTATTGGCAGATCTAACATATTCTACGAAAAACAATTTAATCGGCCTATTTCGATATTCTTTTCTCTTCTTCGCTGTTGTTTAAACTCAATATAAGATGTAACAGTTAACACCTAAGTGAGGAATTAAAATTTAATAAAAATAATATTTGTCTATACGTTCTACTATGATAAGTAGACTACGGATGTTTATGCAAATGCACATGTTTCTAGGAAATAGATAAAAGAGTGAAACTTAGGTAGAAATTTGTTTCATCGTTAGAGGTCCTTAAAAATATATTTGTTATTTTGCATATTTTTTATAAAAATATATGTCGAGACATGTTGCATATATGTCATATGTGTTTATTGCATTTCTTTTGGTAAAATTAAATGCTTATATGGGCTTCCAAACATCGATTCCATAAATGGCAAAAATGACAATATAGTTATTTATTTCTACATCTCGTGTTTACCTATAGTGAATCTTTAATGGTAACAGCTCAGAGATGCTACGAATAGTATTAATCAGTAACTCTGAAGTATCATTGACAAATAGATTCTACGGAATCGAATTTTACGAGGTCAGATTGTTAAAGACCCTAAAACAATTAAAGCATGTTATTTTAGCAAATTCCAAATATGCACCAATCACATCTTGTAATGTTGAGCGTTCGTTCTCAGTTTATAAATTAACTTTAAGCGATAAATATCATCAATTAACTCTTGACAGTATTGAAAAAATACTCGTAACATATTGTAATTTAAATTATAATTGTTTATTATTATGCTTAAGTAATAAAACTATTTGAACGTATTTTGAATATATTTTGCATATTCCTATATATTTTGGTATATTATTAATACATATTTGACATATGTCACTTACACATTTTGACATAAACATCCGCAGTCTAATTATAACAGTCAGTAAAGTTTCTTTATACGTTCTACCATGACGAGAAAAAGAAAATAAACTGCCCGAGACATACAAAATTTAGTAATTCATTACTGGAAGAGTGGAAAATCATACAGGGAAATTAGAAGTATCGTAAACAAAAGTTTTTCAACCAAAATATTAAAAGTTTTGGGGATGAAGATAGAGTTGAAAATGCAACTGGATGTAGGAAGAAAAAAGTGTTAAATTCGTCGGAAGAACGTCTCTGTGTTCGAAATCTGAAACAAAATCCGAGAATAAATTGCCCACAAGTTAACATCGAATTCCAACAATTTTGTAATAAAACTGTTTCCGATGAACCAGACCGTAGAATATTGGCTGCGATTTTGCAAAAAAAACTTTTAAAACTCTGCAGAATTTTTTATAGTCGTTACATTTTTCCGATGAGAGTAAATTCGTTTGTGTGCCAAGAATTTCGTGACTCGTTGTATTTACCTGATGGCTTCAGTACGTCGTAACAATTTTTCAGGAACAACATTAGCGCGCGTTGTTCGATCGAAGATTACATTAATGGAAACCGCTGTTGATGTTATCATTGTTCATAGAACATTGCTCGTCAGTGCTGACAAGGATTAATAACATAAATCGTACTTCCTGAAACAGGAGACGGTCGAGTAAAACAGTACGCGAGGATAAACGAGAATTTTAAAGGGATTTTCAAAGAAGGAATAAAAGGTTATCGCGATCCGTCCTCGCGAGAGCGTAAAATTGAATTCGATAATTTTTAACCCGTTACCCGCCAAAAATCACTTTGCTCGAAATTATTTTACGACTCGCGGTCTAACAAGTCCGTGATAAATCTTTTGTAAATTGCGTTCAACTTGTCGAGCGATTTATCATCGTTTTAATCAGGAATATTCGCGCGCTGTAATTTGAACTGTACGCGAGGCGTATGGAAATGAGATTTCAGCCCGAGGAATAAGTTTCAATGGACGGGTAAAAAATGAACGCAACAATGGGTTAAATATTGTTTATGAATTCGAGGCTCTGCGTACGAGAACTTGCGCCGCGGGAGGCGGCCACGCGATATTATAATTTTTCACGCGTCGAAATACAACGGAAAGAGGGAAACACGACGGTTCTATTTATTTGCTCTTTCACTATTTCAAATAGAAATAGATTCTTATTTTACAGAGGCGAAAAATAAGCTGTTATATTGGATATTTACACTGAAATCTCAATTGGAGAAAGACTGTTACGCCTTTAAAGTTATTAACTCCGTAGTTGTTTCGGGGAGTTAATTATATAGCAAATCAATTTCTTGATCCACAAAAACAATAATTTATTCAAACAATAACAACAACAATATTCAAGTTTAACAATAAAGAAGAAATGGTACGATTGCGGTCCGATTGTAAGATGATATCATTAATAATGTCCAAGTTCTTTTAAGGTTCAAGTGATTCTGGTGAGAATTCAACCCATTCGAGAATCGAAGCATTTGTGATTTTTGTCCAAAGTCCGGTCTTAGAGGAGTCTCCGATTCTCCTTCTTAGCGCCTTCTTGGCGGCGTCGATGTTTGGATCGGGCCTTGTCCTGCCCAATCCGAATTTTGGACAGTTTTTGGATTGTGTAACGCCCACAGCCTGGTTTCTTTCATCCTGCAAATCAAGGTCTGCAGGACGTTGCACAATCCCTGAGTTAGTTTATGACCCATTCTTTATTCTTACGGTTCTAGTCCTGGTGGTCAACACGTGAGGGTTTGCGATACATCAATTGCCGTCGAGAGTGGTCTAACCGGAGACCGTTTCCAGAGAAATCTGAAACCGGCATCCAGCCAGACCTAGTCCTTTAGAAATTGCATGGAGTCCGTGAAAAATTGTGACTTCCTAAAAAACGGCACTGTTCATTGTCGACTGCAGCGGAAACCCTTCACGTGGCGTCAACAAAAGTATAATATACTTTGCTCGAATAGTTATATTGGTTATATTCTTTTATTAGATTTCGTTGAAAAAAGAAAATTTCCAATGCATTTCCTCAGCGAAGATCATACGATCGTTCGTTCAACAAGTCTTTAGATGGCTTAACAAAGTGGGAGAAACGCTTGGAAAAGTGTATAGAGGTAAAAGGCGATTATGTTGAAAAATAAAAAAGAATCTACCTAAAATAATTTGTTTTTCTATCTTTTTGTAAGGACTTATTGAACGACCCTCGTACTTGTACTGACGCTCAAATGTTATGCTTGATCCGTTTTATCAGACAAGAGCGAAAATCTTTCGAGAACGAACTCCCGGCTGGCCATTAGGGTTAAAAAATAGCCGAATGGGAAGGGTCGCTCGCGATAAACAGCCCTTTCAACCGTCATTGAATTTTAATTCACCGACGTACGCGTTCTTTGCAGCTTTTGCGTGCAAAGTTTCGGTCGAATGACGAATCCCAAAGGTGGCTACGCAAAAAGAAAAAACTCGACCTGTCTAGTGGATCGTTTAACAAAATCGCGTTACAGCCTCTCGCGTTTCTGTCTCGAATCGTCGTCGCTGAGAAATGGAAAATTCACGAGACATCGGCCACGCGACTGCGACGCTATTTATTATTAAATTTTTCTCAGGCACGCTTCAGCGTCCGTGCAAACGTTTTTCGTTTCTACTCAGAGCCGGAAGTAAATCGTGCGTATTTATTTTTTCTCGGTGGCCAATGAGCCTTTCGAGCGATGAATAGCGCCGGTGGGTCTCCGACTCTGGTAATTTATGAAAAATAAACGTTAACGACGTACGTCGTGAAATATCTTTCTACTTTGAATTACGTACGTATCTCTTCCCTGCGTGCGCACGTTCACGTTTACGTCGTCGAGCAAAATCCGCGGACGCAGGAGCATCCCTTGTCCACGCTCGATGAAAATGTACGTGCGCACACCTGTACAATAACGATACAGGAAGAAAGCCAGAGAGCAATGCAATTTTGCATAATGGCGGTTTAACTTTAATCTTTTTTATGGTGTACGTAATGGCCCGTTAAGCTTGCCCTTTATTGCTCTCTGCGTCCTTTCCTCATTCTTTTTTTTTTCTTTCTTTCTTTCTCCAAGCAGTTTCACCCTTATGAAGTTTCTCCGTTTTTTCGAGCACCTTAAATTTAAGCGTCACTGGTCCCCTCTTCGTCGAAATAGTCGGAGTCGAATACGGTCGAAATGTGATTTTAATTTAACAATATTTACCGGAGCCTTTGAAAAGTTCGTGGAACATATTATTTCTTGAGGGGGGAAACCAAAGCACAGTGGGTTGAAAGCGTCGAAAACGTGGCCAAAATTCAAGATTTCATCGGGTCTTTCTAAAACTTGGTAATTGAGGGGTTTTGAGTTTGCTGATATCGAATCTGAAATGAAAAATTTCGAATTCGAAATGGCGACATCAATACGCGGTATACAGGGTGTTCGGCCACCCTTGAGAAAAATTTTAATGGGAGATTCTAGAGGCCAAAATAAGACGAACATCAATAATATCAATTTGTTGATTGAGACTTCGTTAAAAAGTTATTAACAAAATTAAATTAAAAAATTTTCAATCACTCACGGAAAAATTATTTTCGGTTACTGGGGTCAATTACAATCATTTTTGGTGAATACACATATCCCCGAATTCCTACGTACTTTCGAGAAAAAAATTCTTTACCGAAAATCTAATGTATGGCCGGAAATGTTTCTACAACTTTTTAACGAAGCCTCAATCAACAAATTAGTATCCTTGATTTTCGTTTCATTTTGGCCTCTAGAATCTCCCATTAAAATTTTTTCCAGGAATGCCCGAATACCCTGTATAGTGATTTGGAAAGCGACTTATATCTTTTTCTTTTATAATCTTTTTTTTAACATAAACCAAGCCTCTACAACAGATTTCAATTAAATATATTTGTAATAACATTTTGATGAGTAGTTAAGACTCAAAATACGGAAAAATGTAGCTGAACGTTATAAATTATTACCTGTAATTCGTCTGAATCTAACTCCACGTTGTCCAAATACTCAAATATCGGTAAATTGTTTCCATCTTCTTCATCATTTTCATCACTGGAATTTTCGATGTCTCTATCACTGTCAACTGTTGAAGTGCTGGATATTTGACAGAATGATGGGGAACGTAACAAAGATATTGTGGTTCTTAATACTATTCTCTTCAGTTGCCCGTACGAAATTTTCGATCGAATAATTAGTTTCGACGTGGTATTCGATGAAATATTGAGTTTTTTGACATTTTTCCTTCAAAGTTCCATCAGTTTATAATAAATAATTATTTTTCAAAATTCGGTACGTGCAACCGAAGTTATTGTCTTATAGTTTAACAATTAGTTAGTCTTATAGTTCACAACTTGCAGTGGAGAATTACACGTCCGTCTCTTTCTAACAAATTTTTGGAGGCTTCTCACGCTGGTTCCTATTATGGTTATAATAATTAATATTTTTATACGAAATTTTTACAAAAAGTAATTCAAGAAATGTACTTTTCGAAAACACGAAACATTTATCAGAAAAAGTTTCATAGTTGCACCGAAAAAATTCTTGAAAATTGCCTCTATTTTCAGCCTTAAACGATTTAGATTCAACGTGTTGTTTCTTTTTTTTCCACCGAACATGAGAGTCTGATTTCAGCTGCAAATGCTCCACGAAGGATTAAATAGAATGGCAAATGTTCTATAAAGTACTAATTTAAGCGCGTACGATTCAACGAGTGTCTGCATAAAATGTCTAAAGAGACTTAATTTGTCTAAGAAAATTACCTTAATGCGATCCTTAGTCGTCCGTTGTGCTTGGCGAGGGAATTCTAGTCAGCCATGAAAGGAAAAAAAAAAAAGAATCGAGAGCAAAGAAAGTGTCTCGTTCCCAGTAGATTTCGAAGTTCCAGCGACCGTGGAGTTACTATAACGTTACCGTGGATGAAGAGGAAATGAAGGAAAGGAATTTGCCAGAAGCTGTTTCTACGATCAAAGAATTTTGAGAAATGTTCTAGAGTAACTGCATGAAATAATAATGAAAGTTTAAATTCTATTACTTTGATCTTTAAAGCACCTACGTTAAAACACCTACGTTACGAGAATGTACGGGAAATTGCAATATTTTTTAGCGATTCGCACGTGTAATATTAGATTTTTGTAGTTCTAAAAATATTGTACTCTACGGGAATCAATGTTGGTAAAGAACAATATTTGCGATTTAAGAATCGAGGATTATTTTCGACAATTTGATAGACTGATCTTCGATGCCTCGAAATAGACAAATATAACTTATAGATCTGAAAAAATATGTTTATTTAAATGTTATTCGTTGAAAGAAAAAATGATATTGGTGTTCAATTAATAAATACAATTGCAATGATTAAACTTACTAATTTGGCCAAAACTTGCTCCAAGCTTCTTTTTAGTTTATTAGACTTGTTCGAGGAAACAACAGTCGTTCCTCTAACGTTTTTTCTTTAAATAATTCAACGTGACACACACTCCGTAAGTATACATTCCGGAAAATAGCTGTCTAAAAAATCTAGCATGAGAGCATGAGAGGTTATCAGGAGATAGTATAGACCATTTTACGTGCGAGATTATTTATTACTTGTGATTCTCAAAAGCCTGAATAATCAGTTTCATTTAATGAGGAAAACTGAACACACGATGTTTAACAAACTTAAATTAGTTTTTATTAAAAATTTTTTATTTTTTTTTTAAATTTAAATAATTTTTTATTCAGTATTTGCACGTAGAATACAAGAGAAACAAAATACTTAGTATTATCTACAATCTTCTTTTCAAAACAAAAACATTCGTGATATTGTTATTTCGTTTTGCATTAAGATTCTCGGGATTAGGAACTGTAAACGTAAATTGTGTAAACTCGATAGTCCATCGCGATCAATGTCATGACTAGGAGTGCAGTGGTTGTTAGTTTATCGTTGTTCGTGCAATAACATACATCAATATAACGTCATGAAACCATTATCTAAAGATATAAAGAATAATATCATTTTCCACTTAAAATTTAGTTTATCCAAACGAGTAATTCCCTGGAAAATTTGCTGTTAGGCAGTTGTAGGCTCCCACTATGTTCGTGGAGCCGTTTATTTAGTAAATAGAAGTTCAATACTATTTATAAACACCTGAATTTATTTACAAATATGTACATATGTTACCAGTGTAATTTCAATGTTCTTAGTTCAATTCTTATGGAGTTCTTAAGATGTTCTAACTGTTCCTGAAGTGTTCTAATTTGGAAAGTCCTATGCCCCACGATTTTATACAGATTCCAAAATAGGTGGAGATCTTGTGTATCCAATCAAACCCCTGTTCATCCCTCGTGGGCCAGTCCTCAGATATTCGAAATCCCGCCCACTAAGGGTGGTACAGGGGTGGGTGTCCGCGGTCCCAAGGGGCAGGTATGGTCCCAAAGTACGGTGCTTAACGGGTTTATAATACGGCAATTTTCTTTGTACCATGAGGTACTTGCCAAATAGCTAATTAAGTAATTTAAAACAACATTAACTAAATGAGAGGTATGCTAATAACTGTTGGAATTCCCAACAGCAGTTGTACATAAAATACAGAAAGAAATACTGTAATGAAGTTCCAGTGGCCGTAAAATTTATTATCTTGTCAGGAGAAGATTGACAAGATACATTATTTCAGAAAATGCAACGACGGCATCAATGATTGCAAAGGTATTAGAAAAGCGATGTTGGGAAGAAAATTAGTAAGTGGATAACTCGAAGAGCATTAAATGAAACTAGTATTACAGCAATTGAGATGAAAAAGGGCCTGCTTTATCAAAAGAGAATGCCAAGGCTCGTCCGAGTTTTGCGAGAAAATATTTAAGCTAGAATATGGGGCAATAGGAAAAAGTAATTTTTTCCGACGAATCAAAAATCAATCGAATTTCATCAAACGAACGTTGTTGGCGTTGGAAGAAACAAGACAAAAATCAAATCTTAAGATTTTTTAATTCATCCATGCATGTTTCAAAGGATCATAGTCTTTTTTACAAACAGGCAGTAAAAACATAATTAAATAATAAATAAACTTTATTGTGCAAAAAATGTGCAGTACAATGCATGCACGGAATAAAATATAATAGTCGAATAGAAATATATGTGAATAAAATAAAATAATATAAAGAACATACAGGGTGTCCCGTAAATAGTGTAAGAAACGGAAATGGGGGGTAGGTGAGACAATTCTAAGCAACAATTTCCTTTGCAAAAATGTCGGATGGGGCTTCGTTTTTGAATTATTAACGAAAAACACTGACCAATCACGGCGCTCGCCTTCCGCGCGCTCAGGGCCGTCCGACCTCGGAGAGCCACCGCGCCGGGTAGGTAGCAAGATGCGCGTTGAAAATACATCGAGGAACGAGTACAAATAATTAAAAATACTACCACTGCAACTGTTACCTAATTCGTAAATTACTACGTAATTAGTACGTAAATTACTAAATGGAATTTACTTTTTATTAATTATTTGTATTCGCTGTTTCCAAGGAAGAAGGAATAAAATCTCGGAATTTTTAGAAAATTAACCCTTCGCACCCGAGTGACGCTTCTCGCCAGAGTGTTTTAAAATTAAAATAAGAATTATTATCAGAAAATTAAAATAAATGCGGTAAGAACCATTTGTAACCGTTTGTTATTAAAAACTGTACTGAAAAAGCAGACTGGATTTCTGCGTACCGAAACATTCCTCGAATGCAAAGGGTTAATAGAGAAATAATTGAAATTCGACTTACCCATTCATCTGCAAGTTGACCTACTGCGCTGACAATAGGGCCCGGCCAATGCACCGCTGTCGATCACAGCAAGGTCGAAGACCCGAACGAAAATCAGCTGATGGGCCAGCCCGGTCACTGTACCTGCTTCTCACCCCGAAAACACTTCACAGCACGGTCACTAACAATTTTCACTTTCACTTTTCACTTTCGCATACCGATGCGTTCCGTTGCACCCTTCTTCGGTTGTTGCTTCTTCCTGGGTTGATAACGGTGCCTGGATGTTGCTCCCTCCTGAATTGTTACTCCTTCCTGAATTGTTGTTGCTCCCTGAATTGTTGTTCCTTCCTGGATTGTTGCTTCTTCGAACCTTGCTCCCTTCAGGATTGTTGTTCCTTTTCGCGGGGATAATGGGCACGATACGTGCGGGCGGCTTTCTTCGCGTTCCCCTTGGAGTCCGCGAAAACGAAGAACGTACGATAATACTCTGCGTTTACGCGTTCCATCGCGTGCGTCCGCTTCTGTTCAGAAACGCGTAGGTTCTGTGAAAAATTTTGACTGACAAATTGCATTTCCCTCCCCGAAAAAGTTCCAGGTAAGGCAACCTATTGTCACGCGATTCGGAATTACCTGCGATCGGCGAACGTGCAGACCATGCTTTTGCCGTGTATCGCACAAAGCCAAACGTCTCTTCGGCTAGTTGACCCTGGCGGAGTTATTTTTTTATTACTGCAAAACTGCCGCAAATGTTTGCTGCTAACCGTGCGTTCGACTCTTCTATTCGAATTTTTATGATTCACTGTGAATATTTTTGTACACAAAACATATTTAATTGTACAACAAAAATATTTAACGAAAATATTAAAAAATATTTCTTCTTGGAATTTTTATTTCAGAAATAAAAACTAGAAGAAATATTATTTAATATTTTTGTTAAATATTTTTGTTTTTTGTTGCTCCAATATTTTTTATTATCGCATATTATCTATTATGTAACTGCCTCCTTCTTTGTGGATTATTTTTTATAAACAATACCTTTTTATTTTATACTCTTAAAATTTAAAAGCATGGAATTTTTCATGGTATATTCTTCTTTCTTTTTTATAACAAATTTTCCATGAAAAAATATTCACGGTGAATCTTAAAAATTCTATTAGAAGAGTCGACCGTACGGTTTAGCAGCAAGCATTTGCGACAAACATGGTCTGCACCTTCGCCGATCGCAGGTAACTCCGAATCGCGCGACAATGGGTTGCCTTACCTGGAACTTTTTCGGGGAGGGAAATGCAATTTGTCAGTCAAAATTTTTCACAGAACCTACGCGTTTCTGAACAGAAGCGGACGCACGCGATGGAACGCGTAAACGCAGAGTATTATCGTTCGTTCTTCGTTTTCGCGGACTCCAAGGGGAACGCGAAGAAAGCCGCCCGCACGTATCGCGCCCATTATCCCAGCGAAAAGGAACAACAATCCTGAAGGGAGCAAGGTTCGAAGAAGCAACAATCCAGGAAGGAGCAACAATTCAGGGAGCAACAACCATTCAGGAAGGAGTAACAATTCAGGAGGGAGCAACATCCAGGCACCGTTATCAACCCAGGAAGGAGCGACAATCGAAGAAGAGTGCAACGGAACGCATCGGTATGTGAAAGTGAAAAGTGTTAGTGACCGTGCTGTGAAGTTTTTTCGGGGTGAGAAGCAGGTACAGCGATCGGGCCATCCCATCAGCTGATTTTCGTTGGGGTTTTTGACCTTGCTGTGACCGACAGCGGTGCATTGGCCGGGCCCTATTGTCAGCGCAGTAGGTCAACTTGCAGATGAATGGGTAAGTCGAATTTCAATTATTTCTCTATTAACCCTTTGCATTCGAGGAATGTTTCGGTACGCAGAAATCCAGTCTGCTTTTTCAGTACAGTTTTTAATAACAAACGGTTACAAATGGTTCTTACCGCATTTATTTTAATTTTCTGATAATAATTCTTATTTTAATTTTAAAACACTCTGGCGAGAAGCGTCACTCGGGTGCGAAGGGTTAATTTTCTAAAAATTCCGAGATTTTATTCCTTCTTCCTTGGAAACACCGAATACAAATAATTAATAAAAAGTAAATTCCATTTAGTAATTTACGTACTAATTACGTAGTAATTCACGAATTAGGTAACAGTTGCAGTGGTAGTATTTTTAATTATTTGTACTCGTTCCTCGATGTATTTTCAACGCGCATCTTGCTACCTACCCGGCGCGGTGGCTCTCCGAGGTCGGACGGCCCTGAGCGCGCGGAAGGCGAGCGCCGTGATTGGTCAGTGTTTTTCGTTAATAATTCAAAAACGAAGCCCCATCCGACATTTTTGCAAAGGAAATTGTTGCTTAGAATTGTCTCACCTACCCCCCATTTCCGTTTCTTACACTATTTACGGGACACCCTGTATAAAGAATACTATAGGAACAAAGTATACATATAGAACAAAATACATAGGGAAATAGTACAAATTTTAATCTGAATCGTCATCGGTTGTGATATTATCGTCAGTTAGTGGATCTTCTGATATGAACTTATATGTAGACCACCGGTCGACAAATAGCTCTATTTGCTAATTATAAAAAATGAAAGGACAAACGGGAGCAGCTGATTCTTGTGTGATCTTTTGCAAGACACATCCACAAAGATTTCCAGTCAGAATTACGTTAAGGTTAGGAAAAATGTGTGACTTGAAATTGTTAATGGAATTCAAAGGAAATGTGAAGAGAGAAAAAAACGAAAATTCAAAGTACAGAATACGTACCTTGAACAATATGAAAATAATAAAATAATATTCTCTTTATGAAACAGAATCTTTACTCTATTTATACGATATGCGACAGCTAAAATTTCTGTTAGTCTAGAAATTTCCTCTCCCAAAACAATTGGCAACTGTTCATTCGTTTTACTAACACATATTCTCATCCTAATACTATCCAACAACATGTCTATGAATTGCATTATTGCCAATAAGCAAGTTGATCATTCTACTTTTGTCCCTCTTCGACGCCACTGTGCGTTCTATGAATCAAACAATGAAATTTGGTGGTGATGCATTCATGGTGTAGGGGTGCATTACATCGTATAGTGTAGGTTCGCTAGGATACTTTAGAAAAAAATTTACTGAAAACAAAATCAGGGCAATAACACACACATTCGTATTCATTGTAGAGATAAAAGTACGTAGAAATGCGCCAAATAATGATGTTTATATGCTTGTAAACAAACAAAAGGACAGTTGTTTTACAGAAAAACACAATAAATCTCCGCTAAATATCAAATGCTGTCGCTTCTATAGAATTAGTATCATCCGAATGCACCAGTTTTATTCGCGTAACAGAAGAACGAATATGCCGGTTTCAAACTCAGTCATTTCAAACATGTCTCAGACATCAAACGATGACTGATTTGTGGCAAAGACTGCAAGAACACTGGTATTCTACTATGCCAGAGTATTACGAACAGTATTAAGTATGTTTGAAGTTATTGAAGCAATTATCAAAATTAACCGTTCATGGACAAAGTATTAAGTCTACCAAAATCGACTACTCGAGAAAAAAAAATTGTACGAAGCAAAATAATAACGATGCCACAAATGTTAAATATGTTTTGAAAAACCAGAAGATACTTGACGATCAGCTTGTTGTAATATCTGTGTCTAATCATCGATAGCACGTCTGTTGCATTGTAACTTGAACGTGCGTATGATAATCGACGAGGAGATACGTATCGGTGATTGATGTTTTATTCGTTATTTGCAAGAGACGTTGGTTCCTTCTCTTTCTTCGTCAGCGTCGATCAGTGTCCTTCGCGAGACGCTTGTCCACCGATTTAACGAAACGTAGCATGTTTCCTCCTACTCCGTAAACCTTGACATAGGAAATCCCCTTCCCGTTCTGACGTCAACATTACAGTCAACCGCGAGTCAAAGTATAAAAGGCGCGGCGCGATTATGTCCGCACGGTCTGTTCAATGACGGCTACAAGCTACTGTGATGTTCGCACGTTCGCACGAAACTGCGTCTACCTGGCGCTTCTCATCGTCGTTTCTGTACGATCGGAAGGTAAGAAATCGATGTTATTTAAAGCTGTCGTCGTTATTTAAAAAAAAAAAAAAAAAAAGCAAACAATTAACCCCTTGACCACGAAAAAGAATAGATTTGTTTTACGAATACCTCGTAAATGTAAAAATGCAATATAATAAATATAAGACTCGATGACGAGCGAGTAGCCTCGTTATTGCGAAGACTATTCGCGTAAATATGTTTATTCGTTCGTACGTTATGCAGTTACGAAATTCACCGATGGTTTTATGAATGATTATACTAATTTTGAAACCGATAAGACGTAGAATAGTAAACATTTGATACTGCTAGGTGTAAATATCGCTTTTACGAACTGCTGCAAAACCAAGTTGATCTATTCTTCTTTTTTCCATTACCAAACGAATTAATTTAACCTTTAATATTCTCTTATATCATTTGCAATAAATAATGATTTATACGAAACTTGTGGTCATTGGTTCAGTCATGCTCAGTAAATACTCGATCTTCTTGATCGACGCGTGTCGTGAAGAGAAGATATTACGCTAGTTCTGTTTTATCTAGTTGTCGAAGCCGTTTGCAACAAAACACAATGCCTCGGTCCTCTGTCGTATTACAAGGCGCTAGGTTGCAAACCGGTGTACAAAAATCCCAACGATTGTTGCGCCGAGAAATATGACTGTAGCTTCTTGAAGGAATTGTCGAAGGACAAGTGTTACGTGAATGGTCACGAATATAATCTTGGGGAGAAGTTGAGACAGGAGGACAGGAATCCTTGCGATATAGCGTGTGTATGCACGAAATATGCGGATGAACAAGCGTAAGTACATTTACGCGTGTGCGTCCCGGCAGCCTCGGGGCACAGTTAACAATTCTAATATTGTAATTACTGAACGTTCGCGACTCGACACTCTTTGATACATCAATAATAAATTCGTCGATCAACGTTATGTTGGCTTCTTCTAAGTACTATTAAAATCAGGTTTTTCAAGTTCATTTGTACGGCGTGGCATTATCCATGAAAAAATAATTTCTCTTATCTTGGATCGAAACGACAAAATAAATGGTTCGACTTCTGTTCGGTTCCGCTTTAAAGACCAAGAGTTTAACTATCTTTGATCGTATTAATATTTTTTAAATAACAGATTGTAACACATGTTTAATTGTACACAGTGCCATGTTTGTTTGTGCAATCGTAGACTGCCCATATCAAGCGCTTGAACCGGGTTGCTACTTCAATAGATCCGTGTACCACTGTTGTAACAATTACGAAGAAATTTGTCGTGAGTAAATACAGCACAATAAATTGCAAATAAGTTTAATTTGTTATAAAGAACTGTTGCATTCCGCGTGTTAAAGTTCGTTGAATAATATTAAATAGAAAGAAAAAATCGTTACGCAATTAATACGCGTAAATGATACAAACGAAAGCAATTACGTTGTTTAGCTGGAGAAGACGAGCAATTGCCGACGTGCGAAGTAGATGGTGTAATTTACAAGGCGGGTGACTCTTTCGAACCAAAATCTGATCCAGACATGACTTGTTACTGTATGGCAGGATACACAGGTATAGAATTCATATTATATCATCTGTAACGTGGATTAAAATTTTTTTAAAACTCGTAGAAATTCAAAGTCGTATGTATAACCACTATGCAAAATATTATAGATGTTGAAAATGTATTTATTCCTAATATTTAGAAAACAGTTCCTTATACAATTATTTCAGAATGGAGTGAACGTTTCTTTAAACTAGTCTATTAGAAAGTATTAAATTATTCTTTCGATCTCGCATCGATATAATATTAAATCATTCTTTGAGAATGGAATCGTAAATTAAATTTATAACATAACATTGTTACATATATGTTTTAATATCAACGCATTGATAACGAAGGAGATTTAAAAATTTATTTTTATGGATACTTTCAATTTTTAACGCGAATTAATCGTTTAGGTGAAAATATTGAACCCTTCTGCAAGAAGCCAAATAAACCGTATTGTGCTCCTCTATTCCGCGATGCTGATCCGGTTCATCGAAATTGTGTGCCCGTCTATTATGACCAACAATCCCCACAAACAGACTGCAATGTCATGTACAGATGTCGTAAGTTTGTAATAATCGTTATACAGAAATTTCTGCTTCGCTGAAAAAAAAGGAATAATTCCTTTGGCGGACGCGTATCCTATAAAATTGCTTTCCATTTCGCAGAGAATGAAAAGGACGCTGTCATTCACAAGCACGATAGTGCTAAGTCCGTCTCTGATGCAGGTACGTTTATCTATTAAACTCGTAATATTGATCATTTCAGATCAATTAATGTTTAAATTATTTTCTGTTTCATCCAACGATATGATTGAATTTAAAATTTGACAGTTCGTTGAAAGTTGATCGGAATTCGTAATTTTACACGTGTTTGGAGAACGAAACAGTTAGTTCGATATTTTCAGATTACAGCAGAATTTGGAACTTGCAGGTCCCTGTAGGGAATAGTTACATGGACTCTGGCAATTGTAAGCTTTTAAGTATAATTGTTCTGAATTTTGGAACATATTAGAATTTACGCGAACCTTACACGAAATTAAAGTAGAATCGTATAGATTGAAACAAGTGTTGATTGGATTTTGGAGCGCGTTTAGAGATCGTATATTTGACCGTCTAAATTTGAATATTTTTTCTGACCTTTTCTAATTCTGTCCTTTATACGCGCTCAACGCTGGAACTATCGACACTTGTGATGTATTTATTTATTCCAAAGAAATGAGAACGACAGATAAACGAAATAAATGTTTATTCGTTCTGTTATAGAAAAATACAGTAAATTTTCAGAAATCTAGTCATTTTCAGAGTAAATTTTTTACAATTTTTATTAGAAATTACGAATGGGTCATTTTGAGCACATTGATAATTCTAGTGTTGATGGAAACTTTATAAAATTTAATCAGCAGTTGAAACAGAGAACGTACGAAACATTAAGGAAGATCGAATTTACAGAAGCTGAGTTCTATTATTCATTATCGGTATTCAGTGATCGGTAATAATTGTATTATGATGTTGAATTTGCAGATAATGATATGTGTCGATTCGGTAACATGACGATGCACATGGGTGATGAACTGAACCAAGGAAACGACTATGATTCTGTGTGCGTAAAGTGCGTGTGCGAAGTTCCACCTGTTCCAACGTGTAAGCAACTTCCTTCCGACGAATGTGACGTTACGAATCATGCTCCATTCGGGAATAATTTCTGAACCTAGAAATCTGTGATTCATACCAACGAAAAAGTATGAAAATATATTACTAGTCTTACGTACCTAAATATTGCAAATTTAAGGCAATAATTGCTATATCTGTAAAAACAAAAATTAGTCACTGGATGAGTTAAAATTGTTAATTTAATAAAATGTTTTAAAACGGCATTTAATGGTACGACTGTTTCGTTTTTCGTGTTTCTTAAATTATCACCTCCCGCCACCAGTGAATTATCATATTTTTAAAAACCCCATTAGCCTACATGAGGAAATATAATATTTTCACATGTTGAGGACAGTGCTTATAGGTAAACAATATAGATAGTAAATAATAGAAAAGTACGCGTGAAACAAAATAGAATTGACATCGAGACTTACAACTTAATTAGAAACCTGATTTTTAAATGAAAGAAATTTTAATGCCAGAAAATTCAAGTACAGAATACAGTATTGTCTCTATAGAAGCGACGCTCTCGGGGCTCAACGCTCGGCTATATCGTGGACGAGAAACGATTCTTGATACTTTGTTGACGCCTACTGGAGGCGGCGAGTATAGAAAAGAACAGCGAGCATATGACAAAGAGGGACTGAGCGGCCGAGCATCGCCGAATTTGCAATCGCTTCCTTCGCTTCGGGTCGGCTGTAACGAAACACAGGCGATGTTTATGCGAGCCTATACGAAATCGGTGTTCTAATTCTGACTTCTACCTCTCTTGGTAGAGGTCGCAGAATGAAATACTGATTCTGTATAGGCTCGCGTAAACATCGCCTGTGTTTCGATACAGCCGACGTGGAGTCACTTGAGCGATGCATGCCTTTGATTTCTTATTGCGTTAGTAAATAGGACCTAAATTGTATATCGTATTTGGTGTCATTTTAATCAGAAAAGTGTCACGAATATGTTGATGAAGTTTGAAAAAAGGAAGAACAAAAATAAAGATGAATTTCGTTGTTGATTTAATATTGTATATGTACTAGTTAAATCGTGTCATAACTTCAGTACATATATGTATGTATCGATCGTTTACTGCAATAGTGATATAACCCGAAAAGATATACATAACTTGCGAATTTAAACTGTTTAACCAACTTATTTTACTCTGAGTTGTCTCACGATTTCGGCAAATAAATGATAGGTCAATTAAATTACAATTCCTTTTTTCAGATGAGGATACACTTTAAAGAAAGGTCAAATGTATATTATAATTTATGAAAAACAATAATAAAAATTATGTTGTACTTGATCTTAGTTAAATCAGAAAACTGTCACAGACATGTTAAAAGTTTCAAAACAAGAAAACGAAAATTAAAAAATTTGTATTATTGCACTAGTGTTGCCTTAGTAATTTGAGCCCGTATCGTATGACAATGTTCGACGACCGACTGTCAAACGCGCCGCTATCTTGGGGAACCGCCCATAGGAAGGCATACTCGCCGATACAGCGAGTGCTTAGTTCTAACGGTACGCAGTGGGGATAAGTAGAGGGGATATGATATTTGCCTATATCGTGGACGAGTTCCGAGCTTATATAGAGAAAATACTGTACTTACCTTGAACAATATGAAAATAATAAAATAATATTCTCTTTATGATACAGAATCTTTACTCTATTTATACGATATGCGACAGCTAAAATTTCTGTTAGTCATTCATGGTGTGGGGGTGCATTACATCGTATGGTGTAGGTTCGCTAGGATACTTTAGAAAAAAATTTACTGAAAACAATACCAGGGGAATAACACACACATTCGTATTCATTATAGAGATAAAAGTAGAGAGACAGTTGTTTTACAGAAAAAAACAATAAATCTCCGCTAAATATCAAATGCTGTCGCTTCTATAGAATTAGTATCATCCGAATGCACCAGTTTTATTCGCGTAACAGAAGAACGAATATGCCGGTTTCAAACTCAGTCATTTCAAACATGTCTCAGACATCAAACGATGACTGATTTGTGGCAAAGACTGCAAGAACACTGGTATTCTACTATGCCAGAGTATTACGAACAGTATTAAGTATGTTTGAAGTTATTGAAGCAATTATCAAAATTAACCGTTCATGGACAAAGTATTAAGTCTACCAAAATCGACTACTCGAGAAAAAAAAATTGTACGAAGCAAAATAATAACGATGCCACAAATGTTAAATATGTTTTGAAAAACCAGAAGATACTTGACGATCAGCTTGTTGTAATATCTGTGTCTAATCATCGATAGCACGTCTGTTGCATTGTAACTTGAACGTGCGTATGATAATCGACGAGGAGATACGTATCGGTGATTGATGTTTTATTCGTTATTTGCAAGAGACGTTGGTTCCTTCTCTTTCTTCGTCAGCGTCGATCAGTGTCCTTCGCGAGACGCTTGTCCACCGATTTAACGAAACGTAGCATGTTTCCTCCTACTCCGTAAACCTTGACATAGGAAATCCCCTTCCCGTTCTGACGTCAACATTACAGTCAACCGCGAGTCAAAGTATAAAAGGCGCGGCGCGATTATGTCCGCACGGTCTGTTCAATGACGGCTACAAGCTACTGTGATGTTCGCACGTTCGCACGAAACTGCGTCTACCTGGCGCTTCTCATCGTCGTTTCTGTACGATCGGAAGGTAAGAAATCGATGTTATTTAAAGCTGTCGTCGTTATTTAAGCAAACAATTAACCCCTTGACCACGAAAAAGAATAGATTTGTTTTACGAATACCTCGTAAATGTAAAAATGCAATATAATAAATATAAGACTCGATAACGAGCGAGTAGCCTCGTTATTGCGAAGACTATTCGCGTAAATATGTTTATTCGTTCGTACGTTATGCAGTTACGAAATTCACCGATGGTTTTATGAATGATTATACTAATTTTGAAACCGATAAGACGTAGAATAGTAAACATTTGATACTGCTAGGTGTAAATATCGCTTTTACGAACTGCTGCAAAACCAAGTTGATCTATTCTTCTTTTTTCCATTACCAAACGAATTAATTTAACCTTTAATATTCTCTTATATCATTTGCAATAAATAATGATTTATACGAAACTTGTGGTCATTGGTTCAGTCATGCTCAGTAAATACTCGATCTTCTTGATCGACGCGTGTCGTGAAGAGAAGATATTACGCTAGTTCTGTTTTATCTAGTTGTCGAAGCCGTTTGCAACAAAACACAATGCCTCGGTCCTCTGTCGTATTACAAGGCGCTAGGTTGCAAACCGGTGTACAAAAATCCCAACGATTGTTGCGCCGAGAAATATGACTGTAGCTTCTTGAAGGAATTGTCGAAGGACAAGTGTTACGTGAATGGTCACGAATATAATCTTGGGGAGAAGTTGAGACAGGAGGACGGGAATCCTTGCGATGTAGAGTGTCTATGCACGAAATATGAGGATGAACAAGCGTAAGTACATTTACGCGTGTGCGTCCCGGCAGCCTCGGGGCACAGTTAACAATTCTAATATTGTAATTCCTGAACGTTCGCGACTCGACACTCTTTGATACATCAATAATAAATTCGTCGATCAACGTTATGTTGGCTTCTTCTAAGTACTATTAAAATCAGGTCTTTCAAGTTCATTTGTACGGCGTGGCATTATCCATGAAAAAATAATTTCTTTTATCTTGGATCGAAACGACAAAATAAATGGTTCGACTTCTGTTCGGTTCCGCTTTAAAGACCAAGAGTTTAAGTATCTTTCATCGTATTAATATTTTTTTAAATAACAGATTGTAACACATGTTTAATTGTACACAGTGCCATGTTTCTTTGTGCAATGGTAGTCTGCCCATATCAAGCGCTTGAACCGGGTTGCTACTTCAATAGATCCGTGTACCACTGTTGTAACAATTACGAAGAAATTTGTCGTGAGTAAATACAGCACAATAAATTGCAAATAAGTTTAATTTGTTATAAAGAACTGTTGCATTCCGCGTGTTAAAGTTCGTTGAATAATATTAAATAGAAAGAAAAAATCGTTACGCAATTAATACGCGTAAATGATACAAACGAAAGCAATTACGTTGTTTAGCTGGAGAAGACGAGCAATTGCCGACGTGCGAAGTAGATGGTGTAATTTACAAGGCGGGTGACTCTTTCGAACCAAAATCTGATCCAGACATGACTTGTTACTGTATGGCAGGATACACAGGTATAGAATTCATATTATATCATCTGTAACGTGGATTAAAATTTTTTTAAAACTCGTAGAAATTCAAAGTCGTATGTATAACCACTATGCAAAATATTATAGATATTGAAAATGTATTTATTCCTAATATTTAGAAAACAGTTCCTTCTACAATTATTTCAGAATGGAGTGAACGTTTTTTTAAACTAGTCTATTAGAAAGTATTAAATTATTCTTTCGATCTCGCATCGATATAATATTAAATCATTCTTTGAGAATGGAATCGTAAATTAAATTTATAACATAACATTGTTACGTATATGTTTTAATATCAACGCATTGATAACGAAGAAGATTTAAAAATTTATTTTTATGGATACTTTCAATTTTTAACGCGAATTAATCGTTTAGGTGAAAATATTGAACCCTTCTGCAAGAAGCCAAATAAACCGTATTGTGCTCCTCTATTCCACGATGCTGATCTGGTTCATCGAAATTGTGTGCCCGTCTATTATGACCCAGAACAATCCCCACAAACAGACTGCAGTGTCATGTACAGATGTCGTAAGTTTGTAATAATCGTTATACAGAAATTTCTGCTTCGCTGAAAAAAAAGGAATAATTCCTTTGGCGGACGCGTATCCTACAAAATTGCTTTCCATTTCGCAGAGAATAAAAAGGACGTTGTCATTCACAAGCACGATAGCGCTAAGTCCGTCTCTGATGCAGGTACGTTTATCTATTAAACTCGTAATATTGATCATTTCAGATCAATTAATGTTTAAATTATTTTCTGTTTCATCCAACGATATGATTGAATTTAAAATTTGACAGTTCGTTGAAAGTTGATCGGAATTCGTAATTTTACACGTGTTTGGAGAACGAAACAGTTAGTTCGATATTTTCAGATTACAGCAGAATTTGGAACTTGCAGGTCCCTGTAGGGAATAGTTACATGGACTCTGGCAATTGTAAGCTTTTAAGTATAATTGTTCTGAATTTTGGAACATATTAGAATTTACGCGAACCTTACACGAAATTAAAGTAGAATCGTATAGATTGAAACAAGTATTGATTGGATTTTGGAGCGCGTTTAGAGATCGTATATTTGACCGTCTAAATTTGAATATTTTTTCTGACCTTTTCTAATTCTGTCCTTTATACGCGCTCAACGCTGGAACTATCGACACTTGTGATGTATTTATTTATTCCAAAGAAATGAGAACGACAGATAAACGAAATAAATGTTTATTCGTTCTCTTATAGAAAAGTACAGTAAATTTTCAGAAATCTAGTCATTTTCAGAGTAAATTTTTTACAATTTTTATTAGAAATTACGAATGGGTCATTTTGAGCACATTGATAATTCTAGTGTTGATGGAAACTTTATAAAATTTAATCAGCAGTTGAAACAGAGAACGTACGAAACATTAAGGAAGATCGAATTTACAGAAGCTGAGTTCTATTATTCATTATCGGTATTCAGTGATCGGTAATAATTGTATTATGATGTTGAATTTGCAGATAATGATATGTGTCGATTCGGTAACATGACGATGCACATGGGCGATGAAGTGAACCAAAGAAACGACTATGATTCTGTGTGCGTAAAGTGCGTGTGCGAAGTTCCACCTGTTCCAACGTGTAAGCAACTTCCTTCCGGCGAATGTGACGTTACGAATCATGCTCCATTCGGGAATAATTTCTGAACCTAGAAATCTGTGATTCATACCAACGAAAAAGTATGAAAATATATTACTAGTCTTACGTACCTAAATATTGCAAATTTAAGGCAATAATTGCTATATCTGTAAAAACAAAAATTAGTCACTGGATGAGTTAAAATTGTTAATTTAATAAAATGTTTTAAAACGGCATTTAATGGTACGACTGTTTCGTTTTTCGTGTTTCTTAAATTATCGCCTCCCGCCACCAGTGAATTATCATATTTTTAAAAACCCATTAGCCTACATGTGGAAATATAATATTTTCACATGTTGAGGACAGTGCTTATAGGTAAACAATATAGATAGTAAATAATAGAAAAGTACGCGTGAAACAAAATAGAATTGACATCGAGACTTACAACTTAATTAGAAACCTGATTTTTAAATGAAAGAAATTTTAATGCCAGAAAATTCAATCGTTTTGATACACATTTCCTTGGATTTCGTATAAAAATCGAACTTTGAGAAAGAAATTAAGTAAATTCGACGTTTTATTTACTTTTTGCATTTCGTATTGTCACTAAGATATTTTTACAAACTGTAGTCGAAGAAATCTCTTGAATTTTCGATGGGAAAGAGAAGCCTTTGAAGCTCCCTTTCATTCGACATGGGAACTGTTCGACCGTGATAAGAAATTGCAGATGTTCGGCTTCACGACCTTCCCTATGATTAGGTTTATATACGAAAAAAATATCCGGCAGTGTCGTCCGCCCGAACGTATTATCGATAAATCCAACATTCTATTGGACACGAGATTGGGCTATTAATCGGGAGGGTGAGATCGTCTGTTCTTTGCGCGTCATTCACGGAACATTTGCTTGAAAAAATACGCATACTCTTTAAAGTTAGAGTCTAATGTTATCGTCCGGGCGAGGATTTCGGAATTGACATCGTAACGAGCCGCTGAAACCCACGGTGCAGCTCATTTCGGGTAATCGATCCATGCGCTCGATTGACACGCTACATTATTTGCAGGCTACGAATTTAATGCGTTTATGGCGCGTGCAAACATGACAAATATATGGTAAACGTATGTAGGGAATATACACTTTCGCAAAATTAAATATCAATATTAGTATTATATTAATACGTCAAATATATTTTGCATACGTTTGAAATATCGTTACGTTTATCGACGTTTACGATGAACTTGAAATCTTGGATCGATGATGTTTATCTTTCTATTACTTGACTTTTCTTGGTACTTGCATCCCGATATACAGGGTGTTCGGCCACCCTTGGGAAAAATTTTAATGGGAGATTCTAGAGGGCAAAATAAGACGACAATCAAGAATATCAATTTGTTGATTCAGGCTTCGTTAAAAAGTTATTAAAAAATTAAATTAAAAAATTTCAAATCGTTCTGGAAAAATTATTTTCAGTTGCGGGGGTCAATTACTATAATTTTTGGTGAATACACATACACCCAAAATCCTACCCACTTTCGAGAAGAAAATTCTTTACCGAAAATATACTGTGTGGCCGGAAATGTTTCTATAACTTTTTAACGAAGCCTCAATCAACAAATTGCTATTCTTGATTTTCGTCTTATTTTGGCCTCCAGAGTCTCCCATTAAAATTTTTCCCTGGGGTGGCCGAATACCCTGTATTTGAGAAATTTGTGCCACGCGGATAGAATTACTTTCTGTTAAGTTAATATAATAGGCGTTACATTTAACACGATCAAATTAAGCGCTTGTCGAAAAAGTCGTTAAACAATGCGAAGAGTTTTCTGCCCGGAAGGAATTAAAGTTAGTTTGCCGTGAAGTTCTTTCACTTTCACTACACATTTCGTGAATATTTTCGCGGACTTCTCTGTACGAAACGTTGCCGAGTTTCTGGCATAGTTGAAATGTAACGCTCCAGTATAAGGATGTAATTTACACCTGCATAAAACAATGGATTTAAACGGACCCGATTATGCTCTCTAGTCGAGGGAGTAGAACGACTGGGAACTTGCAAAATAGACGGTAAAATTTATAAAGAGAACGAGCAAAACCAAAATCTCAATTGGAGAAA
The DNA here is from genome assembly GCF_013123115.1 of Colletes gigas. NCBI lineage: Eukaryota > Metazoa > Arthropoda > Insecta > Hymenoptera > Colletidae > Colletes > Colletes gigas. Next base: position 276,790 of record NW_025106676.1, read on the forward strand.
GACTATTACTCTGCGCCTATAAAGTACAATTATAGTAACGTTGATGGTAATAATATTTATGATAATAATAAACTTGCTAAGTATACTTTGCTTAAATAAACATGAAAATAATATATCTGCTGTAACAAATAGTGATGTATCCAGATTCCATATTTGAAGTTACACAACACGTATGTAAATATTATTCGTTAGCAATTTACATTGAATTTGATCGATGCAATGACACGAAGATTATATAATATATATTTTAATTAAAATAAAAATCATATTTTAATGTAATCGCGTCAATACGAAAGTATAAAGTCTGTATAAAGTGTTACGGTTTTTATTTGAAAAGAATTTCCAGAGAAGGCATAAAAATTGGCCTCCCAAGACTAGAATACCCCGTTACTCGTTGAGCTTCCAAGTTTATGACCTGACAGTTCCCATAACCAAAAGCGGAGGGTCAACGCTTCAACACATTGTTACCCTCATCATCCCAAGAGTGTGCCTATAAGGGCCTTCGATTAAAGTGACGCGAGGAATCACTCAATCGAGGAGATAAACACGAATTCCCAAACTTTGCGTTATCCACGTTGTCGTTGATTTTAATTAAACTACGCTCGAACAGCGACAAAAATTCCCGTTATTTTAATAAACATACGCGTTTAAAATTTTTCTTTATATCGCGTACTGTTTCGAGCACGGGATTTTTCAAACGCAAACAAAATGTATTTACACTGACTTCAAACAATCTGCACGTTTGTGACGGCACGGACAAGTTTTTTTTAAGTCAGCGTGCACGGCCGTATTCGCGATGCGAGGTGTCGGGAACGTTACTTTTCATAATTTATACTTTCATGCATATTTTAGTTTTGCCCCATACCGTGTTCATATTCTTTTCCTCTTCTTTTTCTTCTTTTTTCCTCTTTTTTTATTTTTTTTCGAAGCAGTCGAGCGCGCGGAGATAAAACGTCGAACCTTTGTACATTTTATCTGTTTCGGACCTTCCGCGTCTACATTATTCGATTTGCTTTGTCCCTTCACTCGGGGCTTCGTTCCTTTTCTTACCTTCTGTTTTCTTCGCCACTTATTGTTACACGCTTGATAAAATTCCTTTCCGGAACCGCCTCGACTAAAAAACGAAAAATTTACTTCCTCGAAGCGCGTTTTATTCGTATCGAATCGCGTTATATTTGTAACGACGAGATTTATGCAACGATAATAATTTCTCGCTAAACGGGAGAAAAATACCCTTTAGTGTTACAGATACGACACAGATACTGACTAGACAAGACACGAACACGATGGAAAGATCTTCCTCGAGTTGACTTTAAGTCATTCGCGAATAATAAAAGGAAATTATAATTAACATTCATTTCTTATTTATATTGTATGAAATCTATAAAATGGTTATCAGCGACAACTTTACCGTAATTTTTCTCATATTGATTGTAATTTTATCTAACGCTCAATATTCTGTCAATCACAGAATGACCGAAAGATATTTCCGGTGCATACTTCCTGTTATTGATCTATCGAGAGACGTTAATTGCTATCTTGAACGACCGAAAGCATTATTGCAATTGAGTGTGAGTATACTTACCGTTCCGTTCTATCGGGGAATCTGTACAGTTCGCGTTCGCATGTAAAGCAGAACGCTCTAAGAAACACGTCAGTTGAATTGATTAGTTGATAGACAGGATTCGACTCGAGTTAAGTAACAGAATCTGTACAACGCTCGAGAACTAATCCGACTGTTGTTATTATTAATTTGTGCCGGAAATGTGTCTTGATCGTTACGTATAAATAGATATAGGATTATCAATTGGGAACACATGTATTTGAATAGGTAAATAGGTTCGGTAGCGTAACTGGGTTAGCGTGTAGGAACTGTTTCCTTGATTCCCATTTGCAATTGAATTTTTAGGTGCTTTTCTATTTAACCTAACCCAGACCAGTCTATTTTTCACTTCTAGATTAGTAAACATCACAATAATAACAATTATAGAGAACTTTAATAGTTATTTTTTATTTAACGACTTTATTTGACGAAGGAGAAGCAAGCGTAAATAAAAGTATATTAGAGTGTAATCGTACACAATTTTTAAATAAATTAAAATAACAAATAAAACATAATAAAAATAAAAATAGGCGATCGTTATCCTCGAAGTGCGAACGTTTTCTTTTAACGATTTCGAATATTCTCTCCGTATCGGGCAAACTTGGGCAGCTAGGCTTGACATTGACTTAAAGCTTAATTGTAAGGAATGTATGTGTGTGTATCGGAGAACCGTTATCGTTGGCGTCGATGTGTTTAGGAAGTGTTTAGGCTAGGATCGATGAGTGAGGAGTTTAGGTTTAAGCTAAAGTATGTTCAGGGGACTGCGCCTCGAACGTGCGTTTTGTTTAGATTATTATTATGTAGAGAGGAATCGAGAATGTTCGACTTCGACGGCAGAAAGTCACTCTGCATCGACGCTAGACGAGAGCAGTTACTGTTTCGCGTTTATGGTTTTTTCTTTTATGTTTACGCTTTATGTCCTTATGTTTTATGTTCTTTACGTTAAATAGTTTTAGTAAATATTCAATAATATAGTTATATTGTTACGTTTAGTGTTCACGTGTTTGAATCCGTCCACATGCCTCTCTGACCATCCTCGACAATCCTTACATAATATCCTCTTAAATGGTAAAAAAATGGTCACGAAGTTACTTCTTGTTAGTCTTTTTAAAACTCGAGTCAAAGTTGAAAACATTTAATACAAAAGATTGATAGAGATTGTTAGTATAGCAAAAAAGTTAATCAGCAGTTTGAAAGGTTTTATAATACTGAGCATAACTAATAAAAGTCAAGTAATTCGGATGAAAAAATTTGGCGATTGGCACACTTTCCCGGAAAATGTATAGAAAATTGCCATAAATTTTGAAGCACCACTTTCAATTACAAAACTGTAAATTCAGTGAAAAACGAAGATAGTGTTACAATGTGTATTTCAAATTATAGTAAGCTATCATTTATAGATATTAGTTTTAATGTACGTAATGAACTTGCTCCTCGGTTTCTGATGACGAAGAAAATCTTGTATCCGTGCTTCGTCGCTGCCACGGTGAGATTCACCTCGATGTTCTTCGTCGTGTTGTTCGATCTCGACTTGACGAGCCAGGAAGTGCGGATCGACAGTTTCGACGATCTTGCAAAATCATATCTCACCGTAATTGTCGATGGACGTCTGTTTCGAAAAGTGATGGGCATCGACGATGTTCCGGCGACCATTAAGAAGAAAATGATTCCCATGGATGTGGATCGGTTTATAACGAAACTTATAAACGCAACGTCCTCCGTGAACGCGTCCTATTTCTTGGAGAAACAGCTTTGCAAACTGTTGGTGACTACGGAGCGCGACACGAGAGTTGAGTCAATTTCGAAACTGACCGACTTGTGTCTGATGTTTCAGAATTTCGTTTACGTGATCAAGAGAGGATCTTCGTACAAGGAACGATTTTACGAGTTTACGAAATCGTCCTTCCTTCAAGGAATTGAAAATATTAAGAGACGTTCACCGGCCAAGAAGTTTCCCATTAGTATTCATCTTCGTTTCGTGGTATTAAATTGCGGTCACTGTTTACCTCTCTTTGCGTTTTTTGGCGAAATTCTGGCGCATAAGAAACGACGGAATGCGAGGGCAAGCTTGTTAAGAGATTAATTAGATTTACATTTGTTCGACGTTACATTGATTTATATTGATAATGATAATGATAACGGTACTGAAACAAAATCAAATTCCATCGAAAAGAATTTGAGAATTCCTACCATATTTTCTTTTTCTCTTTTACGAGACAACGTATTTCTAATTTGTACATTGTATGTATAGAAAGTTGCATTTTAAAAATTTATACAAAAATATTTAATAGTTTTACTCTAAATGTGCATACATAGCACTTTAACTTCATAAAGAAAATTTATAAACTACGTAGAAATTTTTTAATTTTCATCGGATAGGAGATAAAACGCCGTTGAAAACGAATTATGTATCAAGTAGATACCGTAGTTAATTCCGCAGAAAACAATTATTTACGAAAAAAATGCCATAGTAATTATGCAAACACCCTGTATACAAATTTAAATTCATTTCCAATTAAATGAACAATTTATAATTCAGTATTGTCGCATATCAATAGAAATTGCTGAAACTTCTTTGGGTATGTAGTGTTAAAATAAATTTCAAAATAAATATAGAAGATAGCATAAATTATAATAGTTGATGTAGTCATCGGATAAAGGATGAAATGCCCTTTAAAATGAGCGTTCGAACAAGTCGATAGCTTTATTAGTTCCAGAGATATAGCGATTTTTGTTTCAAGTCGATGCGGTGGCTAGTTTCGGAGATATAAAGGAAGGAAGCGTTTGTTTACGTTCTGAGATCAATGAACTCTCACTACGGCCTTGCCAAGGTCGTTGACCGCACGTGCTCGTAGTAACTAGGTCACTCGGCCACTTGATCACGTACGAGACAAAGAGGTACGACGCGACGCGCTAGACGAAGACAGCGATAGTCCAAAATAAAAAAATTACCAGTTACATAAATTACGATATCTCGAAAACGGGAAGTCGGATCGACAAAAACCAAAAGCCATTTTAAAGGGGAAGGTTTGCCGCTCCCAACGATGGCTCATTTATAAATAAAACATTAGTAATTTCGAAACTGCACGCATCTAAAGTTATAGTATTTTTAATATGATATTTCATACGTTATATTATATCTATCGTATTTTATACGTACTTTATACGGCAGCAAAGATAAAATTGAAGATTCTCTCCTTTTATTTTTGTTATTATATTTCCCATTTACATCGGAAACTAATCAGAATTTAATACCAAATTTTATCCACATTTTTATAAAAAAATATAAATCGCTCAACCGGTCGTAGTAGGCAAAACAAACTACATATTTTTCTCAGAAAACAAACAATAAGAATAGAAGTGAATATTGACAAATTGTACGTATACTATTAGAAAAGTCTCGGAGTTAAATGGCACTAAAATAACATTGTATGTTAGATATCCTAATTTAAAAAACGGTCATTTGATCGATCATTGTAGGTTTAATGTTCATGTGGACTTCAAAGACGCAATACAAAAATGTTATAAAAATAATTTATTGTACGGGTAACGCCGTATAAGTATACATACAGGGTATTTCACCTAACTTGACCACCTTAAATATATCGCTTATTTTGTATGATAGAAAAAAATGTCAAGGGGAGAAAGTATTCTGTTCGAAGGCGCCAATACGGTGATGGATCGAATTTTTTTTTCAAGGTCATTTTTTCGAGATTTCAAGGTCATCGTATTTTTTTTAAATGGGACCACATATTTTCGCTATAACAGTCTTATAGCTTATAAAAAGACGAATCCAACGATGTGCGATATGTTGACCTTCACGTGACCTTTAGCGAAGGAATTATGAAATGTTTGTCAGTAACTTCAGTACGCGTTCGGAGACGGTAAATGAAGGAATTTCAATTTCATTGAAACAGTGTACCGTGTAATTGTTTCTGGTGCTTATAAATAGATATTCATATTCTCCTTTCAACGGTTGAAGTGTGTTTACAAGCATTATAATTGTAAGAGGGGAATGACCGAAGCGGGTCATGTACACTACAGCAGAAAAAGTGGAAATGATTTTATGATCGCCGGATCTTACGCCACTTGATTTCTTTCTGTGGGGGGCACCTAAAAAATACAGTTTACAATGATATTCCCACAACAGCAGAAAACATGCGACAAAGGATTCTACATGCATGTAGATCAATTACTGTAGAACAACTGAAAAATGTTCAGCAAGAATTTATTTACCGCCTCCAAAAATGTATCCAGGTTTATGGTGCACATTTTGAACACCTTCTAAAATAAACATTTAATTTAAGACTGTTTCAATGAAATTGAAATTCCTTCATTTACCGTCTCCGAACGCGTACTGAAGTTACTGACAAACATTTCATAATTCCTTCGCTAAAGGTCACGTGAAGGTCAACATATCGCACATCGTTGGATTCGTCTTTTTATAAGCTATAAGACTGTTGTAGCGAAAATATGTGGTCCCATTTTAAAAAAATACGATGACCTTGAAATCTCGAAAAGAATGACCTTGAAAAAAAAATTCGATTCATCACCGTATTGGCGCCTTCGAACAGAATACTTTCTCCCCTTGACTTTTTTTTTTATCATACAAAATAAGCGATATATTTAAGGTGGTCAAGTTAGGTGAAATACCCTGTATAATACACTACAGAAAAATAAAACAATAAGAATTAAAAATAGTGTGGTTTATAATATGATTAACAAATTATTTCTCAATTGATTGGATGAATTTGATAAAAAAAAAACGCTAATTTAGCGGAGAATGAATTTGCTGCTATGCAGATTCTGGTTATTGGATCGAAATTTCCATATTTAGAAATAGAAATCGATGGTCTAAAATAAAAATGCGCCTGAAACGAAATGATCTCTGAGGTGCACTGTGATTTAGTGATTAAATTGTAAAAATAAGTTATATCAGGAATAGTTTTAGTAAGAATAATAGTGACAGTAAGTTTAAAAGTTTTTAAATATGGTCATAATTATGATCAGTTATGACTTGCTTCAAATATATTACAATAAAACGGGGGAATTTATCTTGTATATTTCCTATCAACTGTTTATACTTGATTAGACCTCAGAAGTAAACAGCAGAACAATCGAATGCAATACGTATTAGTAAGAGTCGATGAAAACTGCTTGATAAAGCCAAGAGTTCCATTACCTTCTGCAATAATAATTTATAATTATTTATAAATTAATTCGTTCCAAATAGTATTTATCCGCTGTAGTTCGGCGTCTATTTCGATAGTTTCATCAACGCGAGACGAAATTGTTTCTCAGAATTGGGGGGCTATTGTATTTCTAATTCAGGCCAACCACGATTTTGATCCGCGTACTAATTTCTTGTGTCCGTGCGGATCACCTTCTGTTGGGTTGGCAGCCCCTGTTCATCATTAGGATTAAGATCGGGTTCCGAGATGCAATTATGATAAACCTGAAAGCTTCTTTCAGGAGCTTTTCAGTGGTATCGCGGGTTCACAAAAGAAATGACCGTGCCGAAACCTTTTTGACTCGACCGCGTTTTAATCTATATTGCTCTCTATTTCCTATCCTCCCTCCTATCTTTCCCTTCTACTGCCACAATGCACGATAAACGTTTAACTTGCGTACGTTCGTGTTGGAAACGTTCGATATTGCATATTTCATACAACTCTAATTCGCTCGTGTTATTTAATTTTTAATTCAGCCCCGAGTGAATCGTTACGATCGAGTAGACTTTTAATCAGCGTCCGTTTAATTTCATTAACCCTATTCGATCTGCTGTCACGACTGGCGTGACAGGTACCCTCTGAAGTTAAACGCGCCGGAGTCACGATAGCTTAATCAGCTTGAGGAATTTTCTTTCGTCGTAACAATACTAAGCGAACGCTCGTTTACGCGAAATTCAATTTAGCGAATGGCTTCGACGATCGTACGCAGTAATCACCCCTCTGAAAGCAGTTAATTGTTCACGGGGCGTTAATAATCGACGTCGAATGATACTCCTGTTACCATAATGCTTCGCGATATCATTAATTGGGAGTGTCGGCTACGTAAGCCTGTGTAATACCCCTTTCATGCCTTTCTTTATCGTGCCTGGTCACGAGAAATCGGTCGATGAAGTTTCCGAAACTCGCCGCCATCTTAGCTGCGCTCGCCGCTTTTGAGCTTAATAGATTGGAACTTGAGATTTATCTATTCGAAAGTGCGCCCATCATAACAGCCATTTCCCTCTTGCACTACTCTCTCAACAGCAGTATTTTCGCTACGATTGGGTTTGCAATATGAGTTATTACACGCTTCAGAGATGGATTCTACACGAGAAAGAAATTTTTAAGAAATTTTGTATTGTCAGTTTAACAAGAATGCTTGAAAAAATCGAATAAATCACTAGAGTACATAGAATATAGTCAAAGGATAAAAAATTAACATTTATTTGAATGTTTTCTATAGATATATTTTTTACATCAATTATATGTATATTATATTATACCTACATCTGAATCAAAGTCAATATTCGTATCTGATTAAAGACGCGATTCATCTATTATTATACATATATTGTTTAATATCGTTGATTTTGACTATTTTCTTCGGTTTGAGCAACTTTGAGGAGTTAAAATTAATTTGCGTATGGAGTTTAATATGCCACCAATTAGTGTGAAAAAAATCACAGAGGTACTTTAAAGTACTTTTTATTTATTCTGCAGTTTGCAAGGTCTTATAATACTAAACGTATTATAAACGTAAGGACCAAAGTTTATTATTTACTTCTTCATATTATATGATTTTCTTCGAATGTTCCTTTTCAACTATAAAAATCTTAAAAATGTCTGTGCCGCTCTATAGTTATGCTCCACAGAGTTGTCGGTCGAGCTCTTGCGAGAGAACTGTAGCCCTCTGCTAGCATGTGCTGGAAGTAACACCACGAACTAATTACACAAAAGGGTTCCGACAGGAATTTAATCGGTCGAAGGGCGGTATACATTACTGTAACTAATTTCCCCTGTAGACGGACGTTATAATTTGAAACTTAACGGTGGACCCGTCGGACCGAGACGCGAAAATTGTTGGTAAAATTGTTCCGATCGACTGGCTCCCTTGACCAATCGATATTCGTCCGGAATATTGCCAAAGCATTGTTCCTGTTGGAAATCGATTAAAGCTATATGCTCGTTTCCCGAAAGAAAGATCTTATGTGACCTACATGCGTCCCAGCGAAAGAAGGATTTCGCTGTTTGTGCGCGCGACAATACACCCTTGTCCCCGACAGAGTTTTCTTCCTTTCGAAACTCCTCGAAGTCGGATTAAGGCGGTATTGTCGTAAGCTCAAAGCTTTTTTGCCCTTCTATCCTGCCCTCCCCCCTCGCCACACCCCTGCCCGTAGACCGTGTTTCGCGGAAAGAAAAGGGAATGACCGCGCCTTCGACGCTCCAAAGCCATTCTATTTGCGTGGGATACGGTGGATGCTATGTAAATGCAGATTAGGCGGTCCAGTTCAGGCTTCAACTTCGGCTTTCACCCCGATTCCGTCGCCGTGCTCGTGCTTTCACATCATTCAACCTACCATTTCTGCCCGGCGTGTATCTAATCTTTAGCTATCTCTCGCTTCTGACCCGACTCTTTGCCCGGTTGTCCCGTGTCGTTTCAAATCTTTGCCCTTTATCCACCGTAGACCGGAATCATGGCACCCGATTCTACGCGAAACGACCTCGTTTGTATTCTCTCGCTATACAGCGATGTTCGAAACCTCGTGAACGTTCGTTAGGCTCCCTTTCGTTACGGTGAACCTTCGAACGAGTCATTTTCTCCTTCCAAGCTTGGATAACTCTTTCACTTCTTAATAATATTGGGTTGTTCGGAAAGTAGTTTCGATTTCTTACCAACGGAGACGTTAATAGTATTTTTAACCAGCCAACTTTATTCTAATAAAAAAAAATCATAACTCCTGAACGGATTGGAAAATTTTAATGTTTCAAAATGCAAACGACGCGTATTTTGATGAAGAATATGCCGAAAGTCTAAGAATGTTGGAAAAGTTGTTCTTTAACTCTGTAAAGTGCAAAAAAACTCCATAAAAGTGGTCCAATTTCAAACATCCATAACTCCTACAATAGTCAATGGATTTCATTGAAATTGAGTTTGGAAGTATAATTCATGGATACATACAAAAAAGTATTAGACAACTTTTCTGTGGGGCGTCAAACAAAATTACTAAAAACCAAAAACGAATTTTTAAGAAAAATTGACAGGGAATAGGTGCCGAAATTTTTCGGCGAAATTAAAAAATTTTTAATCATTCTGAAAAAATTATTTTTAATTGCGGGGGTGAATTACAATCATTTTTGGTGAATACACTTATCCCCGAAATCCTACGAACGTTCGTGAAAAAAATTCGAGTAAGAAGATGGCAAAAGGTGTTGCATCATCATGGCCAGTACATAATTCAATAAAATATTTACATATATATTATAAGAAAATTGTTCCTTTTCACGAATAAGAAAAACGAAATTATTTTTCAATGAACCCAATATCTTCATACTTTTTTTCTGGGATACTTTGCTATAAAATTTTCAAATCTCTTCTGAAGAGTCAGATTATACACGTTCGTACGTTCAGACGGGCCCCACTGGAAGGACAAAGTAGTTTCAAAATTAATCTTAATATTCAAAGTAAATTGTGCTTTTTTATTTTACCCTGTAAAACGTTTCCAAAGGAACACACGTGCTGGGTAAGCAGAAGAAACTAACCGACGCTCAAAGTGGTTTTTCTGTATTTGCATGTAGAATTCTGCTGCGTGCAAATTAACTTACAAAATTTCACCTACATACGTTCTAATTTGTAAGACGTTTAGAGTTAAATCCATAACTTTAAATTTAATTCAGGATCGGACCGTAAATTTTCAACTATTGCCATTCTGTTATTTATCGAATAATTTCCATAAATGAGCGAGGTGAGATTCTCATCGACACACTGTCTATTTGAAATTCCAATTTTTCAGAATAGAATGAATTTAATAGTTACTTAAACATTCGATATCGACGTTTCGTGAAACTAGAAAGAGGTTTTAAATATTCCGTGACCCAACGAGAGTAAGAAGTTATCCTTGACACACATGAATGAGACAAGTTGCCAGAGGAAGGCGCAAAATTTGGAGGCCAAAACGTCTTACGATCCTGTTATTTTCGGTTAAATAATTGAATCCGAGAAGAACTTGTTGTTTGAAATTATTTAAAATTTTGTCTGTAAGATAAAAATAATAGACTGAGAAACAAAATATCCCAAAAATAAGGAAAAAGGAAAGAATGGAGATGAATGCAAGCGAGAAATATAAAGAAATAGAAAATATTCTAAAAAATGTAGAAATTGAAAAATGGTGTTACAGAGTTGTGTATAAAGTGTCTACGCTTTTAATGAAAACATACTAAAACTGAAACTAAAATTTTGTCCGTCGACGTGCAGTAGAATTGATATCGAGATCTATAATTTAATTTTAAATTGTAAACCTGATTCTTGAGAAAATTTTAATAACAACAAATTTGAATTTTATTATATGTATGTTCATTAACCAGCGAATTAATTAAAATATTAGCTAAAACAGGAAATTGTTTACCAACCGTATAAAAGTTTCGGAAAATCGTCGTTTCGGGACTAAGAAAATCGCTGAAAGTTGAAAGCAGTGTCAAAGGTACCTTGAAAATCAGAGACTGAAGGTGAAGGATCGCCCATAGAGAAATCTTTAGTGGAACGAACGAAAGTTCCTGTAGCAAGAAACATCGAGGACCATCGAGAATATTGCACGGCGCAAGTAACGTTGCAATTAGACGTTAGAGGTCGGCAATTGAAGGAACGATATCGTACTTTGCGATAAAGCTGCTCGTAACATCGAGATCGCCATTCTGATACCAAACGAAAATTTTCAACAAAAGTTCCAGCCTCCTCGCCAATGTCGAACAGCAGCCTCTGGCGTTTACCGACTGCAAAAAACTTCTAGTTTTATCGGGTTTGTTTCAGGGAAACGATGCACGTTCCTGCTTCAAGGTCTGCGCCATTGTTATCGAAGGAAGTCGTAAATTGTTTATTAATAATCGAGCGACATTAGTCGAATTGATTAATGCGAGCTTCCTGTTGATAGTTCAGGAAAATATCGATTATTCAGACTTTTTCGAACGATCTGGTAAAATCAAAGTTGCAACTATATCATAAAATGGAAAGAAGTAAACTAATTTTCAGAGAGACATCTTTATCGTATAAAAGAATGTATGGTAAACGTGATATAAAAAGTAAATTAATAATTCTTGGATTTAGTTAAATTTCGTGTTTCTTCTACGATGAATATTGGAAATCTATTTAGTTTTTAGATGTATTCTCTTGTTCTATAACAATTTTGATTCATCATATATTAGATTCTTCACCAAAGTTTCTCTTTCAATTCTAATAACATTCTTTCCCTTTTATTATCCATAGCGTAAATAAAACGTGTAACTTTAATTACGTGTTTACGACTTTTTGCTGCATATAAATATACGATTTCTCTGACAAATTTGGTTCGAGGTTACAGACAATTAATTAAAATTAAATTGCATACTAAAGCACACGTAAAAATGTCAAAATACGTTCGCGACGCCTATTATCAGCGAGGTCGTGTTATTTCCGCGTCCAATTAAATGACTATTAATTAATCCACCAGTGATTTAAATTACTGTAACAAGTATTGGGATCCCCGCGTGTAAGCAATAAATAATGGGAAATTCAATCTAGATAATACGCGAATGATTCGCTTCATTAGCAGATGAGAATGACATTACGGTAATTGGAGGTATGCATCGAGGGCTGTTCAGAACAAAGGTATTAATTACGGGAGTTTTCGGGCTGGTTTCGTAGCTTCCAGACGGGCGGCTTTCAATTTGAAAAATTAATCTTACGGCGAAAGTACTTACAGGCGCGGCTGTAAAGCTTGCCGCCGAATATGGAAAATTTAATTTGCTCGCGAAATACTTGAAAGATCCTTGTGCGGCAGATTAAACCGCGGAAAAGTTGTCAAAGGAAAACGGTTAAAGGGTTTTGCGACATCCAGCCATCGTGTACGCGGCATTTTAAGCTGCGTCGACGAACAACCGAGCCCTTGTTTTTGCTTACTCGCTATTAAATTTATTAATTATCGTATTCGTCTTTCCCTACGGTGCGCCTGGTCTTCATAAATTAAAACAAACAGGGCTTCTTAAGTAACAATTTCGTATGTTCGATGAATTCTGTTGAATGGTATTTAATTAGATATTCGAAATACAGGATGTTCGGTCACCCCTGGGAAACATTTTATTGGGAGATTCTAGAGAGCAAAATAAGACGAAAATCAAGAATACCAATTTGTTGATTGAGGCTTCGTTAAAAAGTTATTAACGTTTATAGTTGTGCCTGTAGATAGGCAACCTCCGTACAGCTGCGTGCGCGCGATAGTGGTTCTCACTCAGCATGAGAAACTCTACTTAGTGACATATCGACAGCGTTACAGTTTTCTGAGTGAGCACGCAGCTGTACGGAGGTTGCTTATCTACAGGCACAACTATAAACGTTAATAACTTTTTAACGAAGCCACGATCAACAAATTGATATTCTTGATTTTTGTCTTATTTTGTCCTTCAGAATTTCCCGTTAAAATTTTTCCCAGGGGTGGCCGAACACCCTGTATAGTATGTTCCTTTAAGAATATTCTGAAACATTTCTACTAAAATTTTTATTTATCGACTTCAGTATCATTCGCCCTTTGATTTACTTAATTTATATACGTATTGTTAATGTTATTTCAAAACGATTAAAATTATGTTTGATCGCGTCTGTGCGCTCTAAACGATCTCCTTAGTAAATATTCATCGCGCGTAATAAAGAATTTATGTCGAGCAATTCCAAGCAGCTCCAAGGTAGCAAACATCGTTGTCGATGTCCAATTTTAACAGAGACCGTCATGTTGGCGTGACTTCAAGTTTTCTCTAGCAAAGCTCTTATCTAAGGCACGTTCCGGAAATGGCCTATATTCCCCTGTTTCGTGCTCCGCATAAATTGTTTCATCGTCGTGAATATCCTTGAAGTTCAACGTTAAATGCTGCACTGTACCGCGACAGCAGGAATATCGAAAAATATTGGCAGGAATGCGATTTACAGACAATTATAAAATGTAAAATGTAAAACTTAATCCGCGTACTAAGGACTTCATAATGATTTAACTGTGTGTTGCTTCGAACGTAAAGTCTTCATTAATACGGACAATATTGGAATTGAGTGAAAAAGCAGTACACTTTGTAAGTAAAAATGAAACTTTATTCTGTGGTTTGGAAGGACGTCTTTACTCTGTTAAAACTGAACAAGAAGTGAAGCGACGCTCAGATCCCGTAAAAGAAAATCTGGCGTCCACTTAAAAAGGAAAGAAATCATTGCCTGCATCATGTTTATTTCCCTGGCCCTCGACGACAAAACAGACCCAGGCCCCTAGGCCCGATGGTGCCAATACGGTCTTCGTATGCAGACAATGGACAGTGTTTCTCACTGTTAGATTCAGTTTTGTAATGATTATTTATTAATAATCCAACAGACAACTAGCAATACCGATTGCAATTTTCTGACGCGTCTTTTAAAAATCAAAATATATTCTTTTTTTCACAAAAATGTATAAACACGCATAATTAAAATTTTATTCGTATATTTTTTAAATTCGAGCTATGGAGTGCAAAGGATTAACATTTGTAGAAATAAAGAGGCAGAGTATGGGAATGAAAACGTCTATAAATTGTCGTTTGGATTGTCGTAAAAATGGTTGTTTCGTGTAACATCGTTCGCGTTCGTTTCTGACGAGTACCGACTCTGTCCCCGGGCAGATGTTACGTTCACAGAGAACGCAATTAGTCGGCGCACTAATTCATCGTAGCCAGAAGTTCTGATGCGACAAGGGGCGCAATTCGTCAGCCCTCGATTTCCTGGCTCCCCGAAGATTTCGGGCAGAGTTCGATAAGCGTGGACGCGCGTGCTTAATGGTTGATTCCGCGTGATCGATGATGCGCGAGGCGGTAGTTGACAGGTGCCGGTGCAATGACATGCGGCCCAATTGCGGCCACATTATTAAACCACTGGCCATCCAGCGCCGCGTACTCCTAATACGCCGGAATGTACAGTTTGTGCCTTGCAAATAGACCGTTTAGATCAAGTACGACGTGACTGCAGCGCGAGTCTGCGCTACGCGACGATCGGTTTGCAATAATGCAATCGCAAATTGAGCTAACCCGTGTTCACCAACAGCATCAGCAGCTCCCGTTTAATCGCGTCGAAACGTGACGATAGTTCTGCGGCCAATTGGAAATGCTTGCATAGCGTATCCCCCCGTCGATTTCGATCGATTAGACCGTGACACTTTTTCCCATCAATCCGAGTTGTTCGAAGAATAGCTACCCTTGCCCAAACTAACGCTAGATCTAGCAACCTGGCTAAAAATAACTCGTTTTGTCATTTACTTAAAATATGTTGATGTATGCAAATAACATATGCAATTGTATTGAAATTGTGTTATAATAGCGACTCGAAGCTTATTGCTACTAATTTCATGATTGCTAGTTATTATTATAATTTATATCGCAATAAACTACAAGTATTTTTTCCATATTCTAACTGTTCACAATCGATGACGAAATATATATCTGAGAATATCAACATTTACATATATGTATATGCTTGTATACGTTATTAAAGGAGAGCTGAGACTACGTGAAATAATTTTTTTATAATATACTTTGGAAGATAAGTTACAATAGAAAGTATGTTAGACAGTGTTTAAAACTCGCGGTTTTGGAGCTGTGCTCCTATTGGTCACGTGCCCGCTCCACTGGACCAATTACGCATTTCCTGCCGCGATTCGAAATCCATGTACGATGTCACGCGTCGCGTCATAGTATGATTATAAACTAATGTACATTTCGCCCGTAAATACAATGCTTTTAAATACTCGTGAAATCGTAGGTGTTCATTTGAAATCAATCCATCGCCTTAAGAAAGTAATACGGAAGTTTTTAACGTGATTAAATGTGGTCAGTAAAGTGTCAATTATAAACTAGGTTATGTTTCTCATTACTAAATCTAACAATACGACACTTATCTAGATCGAATTAATTAATAGATCGTTAAGATAATTTTGAATTGAATGCTTTGCTGATTATATGTAGATAATAAGAATTTAGTGTGTGGAAAACTTTAGGGATGCCATTGATATACGTATGTATAATAAAAGTAGGAAACCCCTCGCTGAAATTGCAACGTAACGCTCGAATCGAAATTTTTTCATATAGATTTTCGGGAAGCGAAAAATATTGTTGATTCATTTTGTAGTACGGTTGCCGTTGAATCGCTTTTAAATTACTTTGGAGAGGATTCACGGTAGGGCTCGGGAACATTCCAAATGGAATAAAACCTTCAGGATTGAAAGCGATAAATTCGAGATACGTACAGCGCCGGTTGCATATTTTCTGCGGCAAACGGGCAGCAATAATTTTAAGTTTTGTCGCGACTGCGTTTGTTAGAGTCAACCGTATGAACGCCGCAATTTGTAACGGGTTTTGTAACGATACGCAAACGTCGTTACACGATGTTTTCGCATCGTTTCGCGTAATTTGATGAACGAGCCGTCCGATATAAACCTTCGTCCCCCCGTAACTATTATAATATCGTCGATACACCGATAAAATTAAGCTTATCGATTTCGATGAAATTTAATACACGTAATTTACAAGACTACTCGATAAGCATTCCCGGGATATCGAACGCAGCGGCCTTAACACGCTGTAAATTGATAATCGATACTCGCGTTACACGAATATATTTCTAATCGTGATCACTGCAGATGAAATATCATTCTTCCCTTAACTCCTTCACTGCGAAAATTTACCTAATTCTAACGGGTGACTATGATCTACAAAATCTCCTTTATTTCTACATTGTTATTTCCGATTATATCAATTTAACACGATACTAACACTCGAGCTTATCTTCTTTTTTTATAACAACGTCAATGTGGTTTCCTCTCTTGATTGTTTTTTTTCTGTCGAGATTTGAATCCTGGATGAGGTTTTACCAGGATCGGGTACGAAATAAATGTGTAAGCGTGTTTAATAACGAGAACAGTAATTTATATACAATATTTTAAATTTAATTAACACTAATGTATTTTATATGTATACCTAAGAATTTACCCCGTAAGTAAATACTATTATTAATATTAGATTTACAGACTGAGCCAATTTGACTCATTACAAAGATTACTATACAGGGTGTTCGGCCACTCCTGGGAAACATTTTAATGGGAGATTCTTGAGGCCAAAATAAGACGAAAATCAAGAATACGAATTTGTTGATAGAGGCTTCGTTAAAAAGTTATTAACGTTTAAAGTTCCGCCGGTACTGAATTTTTTTCTCAAAAATGCGCAGGATTTCGGAGGTATGTCTATTGACCAAAAATGATTGTAATTGACTCCCGCAACCGAAAATAATTTTTTCCAGAACGATTTGAAATTTTTAAATTTAATTGTCAATAACTTTTTAACGGAGCCTCCATCAACAAATTGGTATTCTTGATTTTCATCTTATTTTGGCCTCTAGAATTCCCAATAAAATTTTTCCAAGGGGTGGCCAAATATTCTGTATATGCAACTTAACTCTGTATATAAAACTTAAACGTTATTTTTTAAAAACATATATTGGTTTTTAGTTACGTAATGAAATATATGTAAATGTTGATTCCTCTCTCCGGTAGACCCCCTCATGTCGCATGATCAAATGTGGTATATCTATCTTTACGGTTGTGAGCCAATTGGACTCATAAAATGATTGAAAAGTTAATTGAGTTAAACACATAATATTTATGATTTACATGAAGAAAGTTCTTATCAGAATTCTAAAAACACCTAATGCGTAAACATTTGTTTAATCCTGTCAATTTATTAGCCGAGGCCAGAAAAAGCTCTTCCATAATTCCAAATTATACATCGCGTGTGAACAGAGCATTTTTAATGAAATAATATAATTTTATAAAATCAATTTTTTGTTAAATAATTTGGTCCATCCATTTGGATTAATTTCGATATTTATTTGTAAAAGGTATTCCAATTGATATTTATTTTACATCTAATTACGTACGGTTGCCATTGTTGAAAAAAATCAGAAAATATTTCTTTTGCTAAATGTATTTTAAAAATAGAGTGTAAACGTAAAAAATGTTTTGAATGAAATTTTTAATAATAAATCTTTTATTTAAATTGATTTGGAACTATTCTTTTTGCAGACAACTTGAATTTTGTTGTACGAGTCAAATTGGTTCGCTTCAGTAAAAATAGGTATATAATCAACATCCTTGATTCTAGTGTTAACATCTTTGACAATGAAACGTTCGTTGATTTTTGTGAACAGAGTTCGGTATATTACGAATTCATTTAGTACGACTCAAAAATTCTACCGTCATATTTTAATTAATTTATTTAATAAACTTGTATAGATTTACCATTTCAAATACGATAAATATTTAGTAGGCTACCCCCTACAGACAGTTTCGTAATAACAGCGTAATATCTATGCGGGTGTATATGTATCCGGCTCTGTTTCACGAAACTTCACAACAGTTCTACTAATATTGTAGCTCTCAGGCTCAGGTACCCTGAATCAGAGATAGTGAGCGTTAATTACTTTCGTAATTAGCAACTGCTTCTAGGGCGATGACGGTGTTGCTTACCGTTAAAGAACGTATAAATCTAATAATATCAGAACTCCGACTCGCCGGTTACTCGACTCGCGAGCAAATTTCCCGTTATTTATTTACACCGTGTCGCGAAATTTTATAACGATGCCGCGTATATTCTTTATTATAATTTGCGATAGCCGTGCGCGTACGTGGCTCATTAAATATCTTCTCCTATCTAGGCATCCGGAGTAATTATGGAATAATCTCGGCCCGCTATCTCGCGGAAGTATTTTTAACCGAGGATACGGGTCGCCCGCCACACGACAAGTTGAAATTAAAATTTTTTTTCTTCTCCAGTCCTCGCAGAAGCTGCGCGACGAAGCTAAATCTCGCGTGCAACCGAACCGACGTTACTCAGTTTTATTAAAAAGCTTGTTAACCATAAATTTCTATGATCAGTTTAAACAAACGGCAAGTAAAAAAAAGAAAGAGTATGAACATAAGGGCACATGTGCACACGATGTTTCTCCATTTCCTCTCCATTAGCGCATCTGATTCAGGGTTGTACCTAGTTAGTTCCAAAGCTCTCGGCAGTTTCGCTGTAAATGGTTTCTGCCGTGCAATGGACAACGGTCGGGGGAAGAAAAAGGTGGACAAAAAAAAAATTGCGGACGATTTGCTAAAAGTTTTACGATCGCGGCCATACGTGGAACGTTTTGCTCGTTTGCACGATTATCTCCGCGCGTCAGACTTTTTGCTCGCGTCGCAGACATTCGTCGCGGTTGGTGGAATTATTCGAGCGCTACGCCCCCGCCGTGGTCTTTGTTTCGCGATTAAATTTACGCTCAGCCCCCACCCCCCGATCAGAGGACGGGGGAACGCGTACAGAAAGTAATTGCGCCTAGATTCGATATTAAACAGCAGTACGGAACAACGTTAATCTCGCTGGGTACTTTAAATCGCTGCATCGCGATATTAACCGTGGGGAAATACGACTCTGTTGGCCGACCACAATAATTTTACCCCTATGGTCGGTTGTACGTCTAACTACGGTACGCAAACACGCGACAGGAACGACCAATACGCAAAATAACCACACGCTTACTAAACTTCTAAATATATATTCGACGACACGGCGATAGCCATTCGATCAACGGAAGTAATTGCTAGAAAATTTGCTATCAGGGAATTGTAGATACAATACAGAGAAAATGTAATAAAGTCCCTGCATCTTTTGAAGGCCGTTCAAAATTATTATCTGGTCAGGATAAGAATAGATTGACAAGATAAAACTGTTAAAATCGATGTTGGGAAGGAAATTAGTAAGTCGATATCTCGAAGAGCATTAAAAGAAGCCAATTTTACAACAATTAAGAAGAAAAAAAACCTTTCCTATCAAAAAAGAATGTCAAGGCACGTCTGAATTTTTCAAGAAAACATTTAACCTGGAATATGGAGCAATGGAAAAAAGTAATTATTTCCAATGAATCAAAAACCAATCGAATTTCATCGAATGGATGTTGTTGGTGTTGGAAAAAGCAAGACGAACTTCTTATACCACGTCATGTGAAGCCAACAATGAAATTTCGTGGTGTGTCACTTATAGTATGGGGGTGTATTACTGCGTGTGATGTAGGATCACTACATCGAATAGAAGGTACGGTGAAGTAGTATACGTATAAGGATATTTTAGAAAAAAATTTACTAGAAACAATTGAAAATATGTGAGTATTAGAGTTGATGAGGTATTCCAACATGACAACGCTTCTAAGCATTGTGCGAACAGCATGAAGAATTGGCTGCAAAGTCAATTTCAAACCATGGAATGGCCTGCTCAAACGCTAGGCATAATCCCGATTGAAAATGTCTGGGCATACTTAAAAATGAAGTTATGAAATAAATATGATGCTCCCCCAATAACGATAACTGATTTGTGGCATTGAGTGCAAGAACAATGGTATTTTATTACACCAGAGTA
Organism: Colletes gigas; assembly: GCF_013123115.1. Classification (NCBI taxonomy): domain Eukaryota; kingdom Metazoa; phylum Arthropoda; class Insecta; order Hymenoptera; family Colletidae; genus Colletes; species Colletes gigas. The sequence continues at coordinate 297,079 of NW_025106676.1, forward strand.
TTACGAAAATGTAGTATTAAGTATGTCTAAACGTGTTGAAGCAATTATCAAGGTGAAAGGTTTATGAACGAAATATTAACTGTACCAAAATCCGAAATGTACACTTAAAATTAGTTACAGTGCAAAACTGACTACACGAACAAAAATTGTACGAAACGAAATAATAATGATATCACAAATGTTACATTTGTTTTGAAGAGCCAGAAGATTGTAGACAATACTAAGTATTTTGTCTTCTTTGTATTCTATATGCAAATATTGAATAAAAAATTATTTTTGTTAAAATGTCGTTTGTGTGTTCAGTTTCGCTCCTTACTGTAATACGTAATGGCTTTTCCGGAAAGAAATATCGTGTCTTAATAACAATATTGTACGTAGTACGTTCCTGAAATATTTTTAAAGTCCGCTCGATGGATTTGGGAATAGAGAAACTCTTTCGAAACGATACGAAAAAGCTGAAAGAATGGCGTTTCGGACACAACGTGGTAATCCGTTAACGATATTCGTAGCAGGTATCGCGGTTGTTTAGTATTCTCAAATTAAAATCACTTTATCTGTGAAAATCCGTTTCAACGTGGCGCGAGCTTGAATTTTAACGCTCGCCGCGCGGGTAATCGTTTCGAACATACGCGTGCAGGCGCGCGGATTTTAATTACTTCGGTTTACGTGACGCGCGGAGGCCATCGTCGTTCCGGGCTGAAAACAACGGGGCATAATTAAATATGGATTATCTGTATTTAAGCTCTTACTCTTGCTAATTGGGGCAGAAAGAAGACAGTTACTGTTCGAAGGGCTCGGTGTAATATTTCGCGATAACGAAGCCGCGAAGAAACAACGGCCCGGAAGCAAACGAATCGAGAACGATCGATGACCGCCTCTAACGATTTGCCTTTTTCCCCCTCCCTTTTTCAACTTCCGCGTCGTCTGTTTCCGGGGTTCCGCGTTAAGTAGTAAGATGCAACAAGTGTTGGACGGATTACGTCTTGCGGGAAACAAATGAGATCAACGTGACAGGATAATTCTGCGCCTCGTTAATTAATCGACGAAGGCCAGTGTTTGTCTAGCGTTTCCCAAGATTTCTTTTCGATGTCGGACCGCGTTAAATGCTTCCGAGCGGTCGGTCTAGCGACTGTTCGAGCGTGAGTTTCTCTCGAGGGGTTGAAAACAGTCATAATTCCGAATCTTTAATCAGTCAACGGGAATTTTTATTCTGAACGGGGTAAAAGATCCTATTACTATCACCTGAACGTTCGACTCTTGCAATTTATCAAGTATCCATTCATTCACCAAATTACAACCGTACGATTTATTATGCAGGATGTTCGGCCACCTTTGGGAACAATTTTAATGGGGGATTCTAGAGGCCAAAATAAGACGAAAATCAAGAATACTAATTTGTTGATGGAAGCTACGTTAAAAAGTTATTAATGTTTAAAGTTCTGCCCCGTACTGAATTTTTTTCTAGAAAGTGGATTGGATAGGATTTCGGGGGGAAAGTCTATTCACCAAAAATTATTATAATTGACCCCCGCAACCGAAAATAATTTTTACAGAACGATTTGAAATTTTTTAATTTTGTCGAAAAATTTCACATCTTCTCGAATTTTTTTCTAGAAAATGGGTAGGATTTCGGGGGGATGTCTATTGTCCAAAAATGATTGTAATTGACCTCTGTAACTAAATATCATTTTTATACTATGATTTGAAATTGTTTAATTTCGTCTAAAAATTTCAGTACTTACTCGAATTGTTTTCTCGAAAGTGGGTAGGATTTTATGGGTATGTGTATTCACCAAAAATGATTGTACTTGACCCCCGCAACTGAAAATAATTCTTTCAGAATGATTTGAAATTTTTTAATTTAATTTTTTAATAACTTTTTAATAAAGCCTGAGTCAAGAAATTGATATTCTTGATTTTCGTCTTATTTTGGCCTCTAGAATGTCCCATTAAAATTCTTCCCAAGGTTTGACCGAACACCCTGTGTATTTGCACGATTTGTGCACAAAGTATCTGACAGGTTTTGGGGATTGCATTAGGTCGTTCCATAAATTCGTTCCCAGTTTTATACTAAATATCGTTCTATTAAACTTTCTATATTATGATATGTTCTAAATTTGATATAATATGTAAAACGTAAGCAACATTTTCTGCATCGAACGTTGAATAAAAATTAGAATTTGTGTAACAGACGTTACTTTTGAAATTAAATAAAGTCTAACTAGAAATTATTTAATAACGATACCTCCAAAACGAAAAGTCGAATCTACATAAAACAGAAACCATTTTAAAGGGGAAGCCTTGAAGCTTCTAATGATGGCTCAGTTATACAGAAAACATGAGTTTATGTACTTTTAGTACGCGTTGCTAGACTATTTATTAAAATATTACATCAAATTGTAAAATGTTTGAATAATTTAATTTATAACAATTCTATTCAATGTTGGTTTATATGCTCAATAGTTCAACAGTTTAAGGGAATTCATAAATTACTAAAGAAGTTTGTAAATAATACGTGTTAACACTAGGAATCTTTTTTTGATTTAAAACGCGTTTATCTTCGAAACTTACTCGTACAATTTTACTTATTGCATATTTATTTTCATTTATTATGGTACGAGCGTTTCAAAATAATAAATTAGTCACTTGAAATGACTAAATGTAACAAGGTAAGATAATAAGAGGCCACTTCAGAAAATCGTATCTCTACTTGGTCTTTCATCTTTGAACAACTCAAGCTTATTGACTGATCTAAAACAAAAAATATTACAATTAATGTTATATTTTAAATAGTATACGTAAGAATATCCTGTGAACGTTTCAGGCGAATCGGATCAATAGTTTCCAAGGTGGGAATCAGCTTGAAATATGCAGCTTCGAGATAAACGCGAAAGAAAAGAACGGGAATTGATTTTTCTCTAATAAAATTTGCAATTCGAAGTTTAATCGTAGCTGAAAGTTCGCCAACATTTCGTGTTGGGCAATAATGAGCTCTGTCCGCGTTGTTTTAACTTAAGTTGAAAGTTATGGCAGGAAACTGCGTACTTATCCTCTTACTTTGTAAACCTTAGTTTATGAAACGCTTTAAGAAATTCTGTTCTGACACGTTAAATGCAGATTAGACTAGATGAGGTGCTTTTAGAAATTCTGTTTGCATAAAATTTCCTTAAAGTTTTGTTACGTATCGCGGGTAAATTAAGGCGCGTACTCTGCGCCCAGGGGTGTGGAGTGTTCTCACTAAAATTAATTAAAATTAAACCGGTGATCGAACTTTATTAAAAACATTCAATTCTATTTATTTACTTTTATTACGTAATCGACAAATTGCAACACAACTAAACCCAAGCAGGTTTCTTTTGACGCCATTAAGGGGGGAAACCACTGTGATGGATTCAAAAAATCGAAATTTTTTTATCTATTTTCAATGTTTAGGGGTTTAAGAATGCTTAATATTTGAAGGCTTCTCACGCTGGTTCCTATTATGACTGTAATAATTAATATTTTTATAGGAGAATTTTTACAAGTAGTTCGAGAAATGTAGTTTCGAAAACATTAAACATTTATCAGAAAAAGTTTCATAGTTACGTCGAAAAAATTCTTGAAAATTGCCTTTATTTTCAGTCATGACAGTGGCTTCTTCCCTTAAAGGGATATTCTAGAATTTCATTTGTTTGGTCTTTTTAAGAATTTTTTAATAAAAAAAAGTATACTTTTTTAAAGTGAAAATAGTCAAAATTGACTGAATTATACATATGTAATTGAACAAGGTTCCTTTAAGGGGGAAGACTCATGTATAATGGTAAAACGAAAAGTGATATTTGGAAATTTTTTTATGACATGGGGGTTTGATGAAACTTTTTGCGACTTTCCACAAAAAAGTTTCGCAGTTACGTTCAAAAAATTCTTGAAAATTGCCTTTGTTGTCAGCCGTCACAGTGGTTTGCCCCCTTAAAGCATATGGGGCGTCGAGTTGGGCCACGATCCAAACAATCCTGTTATGATGTTGTTATTGTTTACACAGATTGTGCAGATACGGAGACAAGAAGCTAGTTTATTACCCTGGTAGCACATTCGGTGGCGTCTAAACCGGGCGGCCAAGACTGTTCTCCATGTTACCCTCGCATCCAACGAGTGCCGTTTCTTTTGTGTTCCAGGCGGACCTGTCCTGCAGGAACACGAAGCAGACTGTGGGCGCGATTTATACCCGCACGAACTTTGTGACACTGAAATACATCACCGACTCCTGGGGCACCAACGCAAACGGCTTCCGTCTCGTTATCACCGCAGTCAAGGATCCTAGTGAGTACTCTCGTCCTCGCGATAATTTCTCCAGTATTTTTTTTTTTTTTTGGTTCTACCTTGCGCGCATATCTTACTCGTTTGCATCGGATCCGCGCGAAACTTCCGACTTTAGTCCCGGCCGTTCTTCAAGTTGTTCTAAACAATTTAAGGGCGTATTCTAATCCGCAGTGTGTATTTCTGGACTTTCTTAGGGAATTTTTTGAACGAGTAAACTATTAGGTCGTCCCATATGTTCGTATCGAGTTTTATAGTACAATTTAAAGCAATATTTTAAACATGTAATAGAATTTTATAAACTTCTTCTAGCTCGACAACTCCTTCCCCTTCCTTTGGGAAAGCCATTCTATCGTCGCTGCAAAACTTCTTCGATTTTTTATTAAAACGTAGCTCAACGCTTTTCGTTAAAACGTTGATATTTTCAAATTTACTACCCATTAATAAGCTTAAAGATTGTTGCATTTTATTTTTTATAAGGTTCGATTTTATTAGATGTTAACAAAAATATTCATACAATCAGGTTCATGCACAATTAAAAATATTTCGTTCTGTAAACTAGTGTTGATTCCAAACTTCAAATTTGTATGAATTATTGATGTTAATATGTTTCAAATTTCAAAAATCCTCTCAACTGACAAATTTTGTTAGTTTTCTATTCAATTACAAATTTTATCCTCGTTAATTTTAGGATGTCGAACGGCACGAACTTATGGGTCGACCTAATTAAATGATGTCAAAATATTGTTTATTTATACATGTTTCGGTGACGTTTTAACATTCTTTAAGCGAATGGAAATTCAAATTGGTGACATTGTATACTCTCAAATACAGTCAAACATAGTTTATTCTGTTAGTTTGAAGTGAAAAAACGTGAAAGATCCTCAATTAGCATGAGTTTGACTATAGCCGGTAGCAGGATAAAGGAAAAAAGTCAATAATTAAAACAATAGCACACTTTGAAGCTTAATCGTCGTTTTTTGCATGTTTTCCTTTAATTTCGATTATGTTAATTTCAGGATGTTAAAAAATGCACATTTTTAGCATCGTTTGAAAATGAAAATTTTATGCAGGATCTTTCAGAGTGTCTCCCTATGAAAAAAAACTGTCCAACTTTGCATTTACATGATTGTGCAAGTGTTTCATTTTTCTTAATTAATACGTATAAAAAATATTTGAAACTAGTTTCGTTTTTAGTCAAAATTGTGATTGTTCTGGTTGCTGCAAAATTACAATAATATTTCTTTATTTTGAGGTTTCACAAGTTGTCATCATCTCAAAAATATATAAATATATATGTCTTTTATGTTACATATTCAATTTCCATATCTATTAATTGAGAAAAGTGAAACTGAATTGGAAGCCATATTTGCGCAATCATGTGGATGCCAAGTCGGAGAACGTATTGTTATGTATTGTTTCCACGTAGCAATAATTAAATTGATACCTTAGGTTTGCCCAATTTCAAGCCTCATTTCATCAGTCATCTCATTTTCTCGTTAATTAATTCGAGAACCAAATATAGCTAACTTCGCTCATCATCATGATTTAATTAAGAAAAGTGAAACCGAATTGGAATATTTGCACATCATGTGGATGCGAATTCGGAGAACGTATTGCTTCCATATAGCAATAATTATATGGTACCTTAGGTTTGCTCAATTACAAGCCTCAATTCATCTAACCGCTAATTTTCTCATTAATTATTTTGAGAATAAAATTAGCTGAGTTCAAGCATCGTCATGTTTATATTTTTGACTCATTTCTAACAACTTTCCCATCTCTGAAGGTACTCTGAAAGATCCTGCATGAATTTTTCATTTCCAGGCGTCCTCTATTATGATAATTGTGACCAACGTTTTTCTACATTAGGTTACTATGGCTTAAAAAATTATTGCTTGGACTGCCCAGAAGTCAGGGTAATTAATTCCATTTTAAGCTTTAGTCTTAGAATCTTCTTGTTTTGTAACATATTGACTGTCAGATCAAAATCGTAAAATTTTTCACGATATCAAAACTCAAATTTTAGACAATTGTAAATTACGTAACTTGAAATTTGTCACTTATTTTCGTAACCTCGCTAAAATCCATGAATCGTATTCAAATATATTTTCTTTAACAATTCAATTTGAGAATTGATTGTAACAGTCAAAGCGATAAAGTTGATTACTTTAGCTTCTAAGAATCTCGTGTAAAAATGACAACGGTCGAGAGATTAAGTCCCCTTCTTTTTAAACGTAAAAATGTATTCGATTCTGCCTCTACGTTTCCGCGTATTCGCGAATATTGCGATGCAATTGCGCTGGAAAGCAGGTTTAATTTTCCGAGACTTTCTGGAAGAAAATGGAACGTCTGTTCTTTCTTTCCTCGATTCGCGAAAGTTCCTTTTGAGTATCTTCTGCTCGAATTGGTTGCGCTTAATGAAGTGGTTAATACACTGTGATTAAAAAAGAGACCGTTATGAATAAGAAAGAGCCAGAACCTTGATTTCGAGTAGCTATAATCTTTATATTTTTGGTGTATTTCAAAGTTCACATGTCGCATTGACTTTAAATAAAGTTGATATTTTTCGACGATATTTATTAGTAAGAGAAATAAATTAAGAAGGCTCCGCTGTTGGCGGTGTTCAAATTACCGGCTCTCGTTATTTTCCGGGACAGTTTCAATGCTCCCGGTAATTTTAAATTAACAGCGACGCCACGGTGGAAGATAATACTGTCATCCGGTCGTGTAAAATTTGCTTCTCTACTCGTTTTCGCGTGGAAACGGTAAGATCGCCGTCCGGGAAATCCCGGTGAAATTCTGACGCTGAAGCTCGCGATAAATTAAACGCGACGTTTCGCTTCCAGCTCGAATTTTCCTGCTAGCGGTTGAAAGGAGCAGCACGAAACGAGAACTCCGCTGTCTGGCCAACGGATTTGCCTGCTCGTTTCTATTTTTCCGACCAGACCCCCCCCCCCCTGCCCCGCTGATATTCATTTCCGCCAACTACCAAGCTATTAATAAAGTCCTTTATTTCGCCGGTGTTTCGAGCTACCATTAACAACAACCCTTATCGACGTTTCAGTCGAATAAGTTCGCCAGACGCGGACGAACGTCCACGCCAATCAACAAACAACGGGAAACGTTTGCAAATTTCGTATCAAGAACAGATTAAATTGCACAGCGATATATGGTAAACGTAGTAATCGATGTGAATGATTCGTAATTTGTCGTTGTACCAACGAAGATTGACGCGTACAATATCACGGGACGGTGTTGGTGTTTCTGGTTTCACGAAGTTGTAATTTGTACGAGCCTTTTAAATTTTTATTCACTGATGAGAATCAAATTGAGAAATGTTTCGAAAACTCGTGCTTTATATATACTGTTTTATGGGACAAAAATCGTACAGACTTTTAGCATTTAATCTGTTATTTAGTTCGAACAATTTTGAGATAGTAAAATCATATTTAGAAAAACTATAAAAATTGTAATACGTATAATTCTTTCTAAATTTTAATTCCCTGAGAAGAAACGTAAACGTGTGGTCGAAATATTTCGAAAATTCGTGCTTTATACATACTGTTTTATGGGAGAAAAATCGTATACCTTTCTGTTACTTAATCTAATATTTAGTTTGAGCAATTTTGATATAACAAATGGATGTCTTACGAGAACTATAATAGTTGCAAATAAGTAACACGATTGACTAGGCAGTTTGAATAAAACTTGGTGAAACTTGAACGTTCGTTAACGATCGATCTGAAAATAGCTAAACAGTATCAAGATAATGCTATAGTGTGTACGGTTGCATGGTGTGCAATTCGAGAAATTCCAAACTGTTCGGAATCACGAAAGCTTCTTGTCCAGATATGACTGGACGTGTTTCGATGCAAGGAAGAAATTGTTTTAGGCAATAGTAGCGCGATCCAACGCGAGACGTTGTGCGACTCGGATCGTGACGGAATTTTGATCACAGATATTTCCTGCGCGCTTAAGTGATTCTAGATTAAAGCGCGAACAAGATAATGCTAGTTTAGAGGGGTTCTCATCATCAGTATATCGTGAAAAAACTTTTGTATTTTTATTTCAACCCGTTTACTAAATGTATATTGTAGTTTGAAAAATAGAAATATTCAACGATTCGAAGAAATTTAAACAAACGCAAATCCAATTGTTGAGCCAATCTCCAACTTCTCTAAGTTGGTGTGAAAGAATTCAAAGAAATGCAAGTCCAACTTTAAGCCCCTTTCGTACAAAGGGAACTAATTTAAACCGGGTTCAACAAGTTTGAATTAGCTTTAATCTGTTTATTCCAGACGAAACTTAAAGGTTTAAGGAAAAGGAAAAACTTAAAGGAGACAAAATAGAAATTGGATGTATGTGAAAGGAGTGTGCTTGGAAGGAACGAAAAAGTACAATGTAAAAGAGAAATGCTCAAGAAAAAATTATTTAAGAAAATGTGGATACGTAGGTATTAAAAGAGAAAATAATAGTGGTATGGAACTATAAAGAAGAGACTTGGACGTACAGAAATAGAAAAAATGAAGATTGAAAATTTTAAATATGTATTAAACTTATTGCAGTTTTGTTTTACTCGAAATGGTGGAAATATTCGCGTGGAAAGCTTCGTAACGAAACAACCGTTTTCCGTATTAATGGTTGTCTACTAATTCCAAATAGTTTCTTTCTAATAAAAAAATCAATCTTGGCTGCAATCGTATCCCGTTAAGCCACGTGTATCGATTCTCTATTTTTCACGAAAAGCTTCCCATTCGGTGTCTGTAAAACACTGCATTAACGAGGTAATTTGTTCGATGTCAGAGTGAAGCCAGAATTCTCCATCTGTTAGAATCAACCATTACGAATGCGCGGTTACCGAAATTTGAACAGAGACTGAAGCCCATCGTTCCGTAAAATTTCACTCGCGACGAGTTATTATTAACCACTCGCGCCCGAAAATTACACCGTCCCGTTAATTTCATTCCATTTTCCATGTAAATGAACCATAGCCCCGGGAATATTTGCCAACTTCGGCGACTGTTTGCTTTATTTCAAACTCGACTGCCAGCTTTTGTAACCATAAAACGCCAGACCATTTTACACTTTTGCAAACTCGTGCCATTCTTTTGAACTTTACCTGCAACCACTTTTTTCGGATATACATATTTATCTTTACAATATTTGACGTTGAATAGGGAAACAATGTACCCTTTCTCGTCGAGATAGTTAAAATCGAAATTAAACGATTGTTTGCAGAAGAAATGAAAGCATTTTAGATATCGTATAATGAGAAGGAAAATATTTACAATATTTTAATATAACGCGCAGAAGAAACGAACCAGTTAATAAAAATTGTACGTTTGTTGTTCCACGAGGAAATGAGAAAAAGCCATTTGTAGAATACGATAGCGATATGTGAATCCTTGTACCGTAAAAATGTGGTAAGGTTGCAGTTTCTTCTCGTATAGTTCTCGGTTTACTAACATTGTATTTCGAGTAAAGTTTTCTAATAATACTCTTGTTAGGGACGTGGTTTGTGTTTCACAGAATTCTTCTTTCCACGTTTCCCTTGTTTCGTCGTATCCGACCACAGCGTCGGCGAAGTTGTTCGAAGGAATCATGTACCACAAATATTTGTTTTGCTCTCTGACCTCGGTGAAAAATAATCTTCTGATTAGAGAATTTAAAAAAATGTATGTTTGATATTTAATACGTTTTATTATCATTGTTTTAAGTATATTACATGTACTCTGATTACACTGTTCAACACGAATTTTGTTTTTCCGTACCCACTAGGTGATTCTTGTAGAGCTTCGTACCCTAAACACGAATCTGGAAACGGAATTGCTGTATCACCCTCAGTTTTCGAAAAACACGAGTTTTTGTGAAAACGTACAATTTTGGGTAAAAACGAGGTATTACGCGAAGATTAAAAACATCAGACAGTTCCAATTAATCTTAAAAGATAGAGGAGAGATTCCTGAATATGCTAACATCGATAGTTATAATATTTTGTGCTTTTGAACGGTTGTAAATGATCGCCAAAGTTTGAAAAAGTGTCGAAGTACATACTTTATACACAATACTTTTGCATATTTACGAAAAGTTGTTTACCTGACACGAAATCTATACACAGGATCTGATTCTGCAGACATTTCTGAAGAAGAAACTGTCCAACAGAAGTATAGTATCCGTTCTCAATTGTCACAGGTCGAGAAAATGTGTATTGGCAACGCGTGCACGGCGTTTTACCGCCACGCGGCCATCGCTAGCCTACCTCGACTCGGCAGTGCCGTAGCTACGCATAATGGATGCGACACCGATAATATCTTAGGCTCCTAATTCCTGTATATGTTTATCATTTTTTATTTTTTAATCTGTTTGTGGATTAGTACAAAACATTTCTCGATCATTTCCATTTCTAAACAATTTCGATGTTCATTGTATATATATGAATGGTTTTTTAAATATAAAGCCGTAATAAAATAAACAACATTTTATTGTTGGGTTGCCTCACAGAATAGGAATAATATTCCTAAGAGCGAAGTGTGAATAGCAAGGATTTACTCCAGATCTTTCTTAGAAAAGCGTACATGATCGAGTGATTCCATTGATAAGTTTACATGGATTTTGAAAATATAATTCAGTGATTAGTATCCTAGAGTATACAAATATATTAAGCAATAAAAGTTACAAAAAAAAAATCAAACATACTATATACAGAGTGCATACCCTATAGCACCATTATACCAGTTTCGCTTGTAGGTAGCTACGGCACTGCCGCGCCGAGATAAGCGAGCGATGGTCGCGTGGCGGTCAAACGTCGTGCACGCGTTGCAAATACACATTTTCTCGACCTGTGACAATTGAGAACAGCTTTTACACTTCTGTTGGTCAGTTTCTTCTTCAGAAATGTCTGCAGAATCAGATCCTGTGTATAGATTTCGTGTCAGGTAAACAACTTTTCGTAAATATGCAAAAGTATTGTGTATAAAGTATGTACTTCGACACTTTTTCAAACTTTGGCGATCATTTACAACCGTTCAAAAGTACAAAATATTATAACTATCGATGTTAGCATATTCAGGAATCTCTCCTCTATCTTTTAAGATTAATTGGAACTGTCTGATGTTTTTAATTTTCGCGTAATACCTCGCTTTTGCCCAAAATTGTACGTTTTCACAAAAACTCGTGTTTTTCGAAAACTGAGGGTGATACAGCAATTCCATTTTCAGATTCGTGTTTAGGGTACAAAGCTCTACAAGAATCACCTAGTGGATATTGAAAAACAGAAAAAAAAATTGAATTTGTAGAACAGTGTTATTGAATATCTCTATTCGTTACAATATCATTTATAAAAATTTCGATATTCCTAGACAGATAAAAATAGACGCGTTAAAGAAACGATCAGACAATTTATTGAATATTTTGCAGAATTAACGAATTGCAAATGGTTTCGAAAGTCTTTCCCGGGTGTTATTCAATGGTAGATAAAGCATCGGGAACGACGTTTTTTCAAAAGACGACGGGTAAACGATAAAACGTGCAAGAGCATGCCTATCGTTGCAAATACGAGACGACTCGACAGGATGCAACGACACGTTCAATAAGTTAGCGCTCTCGGGGGCGGAAGACAAACGACGAATCTTAATCTCCGTTTTCCCGCGACTTCAATCGAGGGGATGATTCATGTGCGATCGCGAGCCAGTTTCCTCCAAGTGTCTCTGTCTTCCTGGTCCTCCGTTCTGTCCTCGCGATCGGTTTTCTCCTCTTGTCCCTCGCTTATTCCCACTTCTCCGACTCGTCGGATTCAATTCTTGGGCGCACTTTCAATCTTCTATGCTTCTGCCAGGACGTCGCATATCGATTCTGATGCGTCGCGTCGCCTCGTCCGGGCATTCGTTTCCCTCCTTTCAATATCTCGAGCCATTTTTGTGCTCGCTTACGCTCTCCTCGTATCGCTCAGACACCAACGGAACAGAACAAGAAGCTCGACATCGATCTCTTGCCTCGCTGCTCAAGAGCTTTGTCCATCCGAGCGTGCAGGCGCGGAAACAGGATTCGAAATTTTCCTTGATATCGATCCCAGAATGCATCTTATCATCTTATATTAAATTTTCGATCCTCAAAAAATGGTCACTGTAATCTCGAGGGACCAACAAAATTTCATACGTTAGTTGCTAAAGCGATTCGGTATTCTAGCATGAACTCTGAAAAAATCAATATTTTTGCATTTTTTTTTTTTAAGAATATAGTTTGGGAAATATATCTGCAAAATTGAATTCCTAAAATTAACAAAGTTATGGCTATTTGAAGGACGCGATGGTCAACGTCATTGTTGCAGGGATACAAATCTTTAAAAGCATTTTTCTCGAAACTGTGTTTACCAGAATACATTTAATACATATATTTTTTAGGACCCCGAAATTAAAAAAAGAAAACATGAAAAGTCAATAATCAAACTTTAAAGTGCTGCCATTGCTTTAATTATGGCCTTATTTCTTTTGTCTGCTGGGAATTTTTGACTTTTTTTCATTTCAAACAAACGAACTGACCTGGAATCGTATACACCGTGAGACAATCTATTTTAAAAGCGTGTATGGTTGGCTATGTTTGAGACTATACATTGCCACCAGTTTTATCTTTCTTTTGCTCAAAAAATTTTAAAACGACACTGAAACATCTATAAATAAATCTTGTAAATTTTATTGCAAAACGTGTCATATTTTATTCGCAAAAAATTCGCCAAGAAAGTCTAAAAACGCACTTGACGCTAGAATATCCCTTTAAAAGTGTATCGCTGTTTTTCATTTTTCCAAACACACACACGTTGCAATAATTTCTGTCTCGACTGCGTTGCTTCGACAGATTCTAATCTTCTGCCGTTTCACACGTGGCCGCTGTACTCGTTTCGTGCTGTCGTCGGCAGTTTCACTTACCTTGCAATCTTCTCCGCGTCAATATCGTCTACGTTTAGCTTTCCTGCGTGTTGCACGTGTTTTTTGCAACTGCATATGCGATAGAAAAACAGATATCAGAGGAAATATTAAAATAATTGGAGAGTCGCGTATGCAATTATTATATATTTACATTGTTACAAATGTTATACGTTATTATTTCATTAACGAGCAAAAACTAAAATATACACCAATACTATAAGACACTTATAAAACCACAGAAATCTGTGTTGCAAAAAAAAATTTTCCCGTATACAGGGTGTTCGGTCACCCTTGGGGAAAATTTTAATGGGAGATTCTAGAGGCGAAAATAAAACGAAAATCAAGAATATCAATTTGTTAATTGAGACTTCGTTAAAAAGTTATTCAGAAATTAAATTAAAAAATTTCAAATCATTCACGGAAAAATTATTTTTGGTTACGGGAATCAATTACAATAATTTTTGGTTAATAGACACATCCCTGAAATCCTACTCAGTTTCGGGAAAAAAATTCATTACTGAAAATGTAATGTCTGACCAGAAATATTCTACTTCGAAAAAGAAAATTTCAAATTGTTTAAAAAAGTTATTTTTGGTTGCAGGGATTAATTACAATCATTTTTGGTACATAGACACACCATCGAAATCCTACGCATTTTCGAGAAAAAAATTCGAGTAGATGCTGAAATTTTACGACGAAATTAAAGAATTTCAAATTGTTCTAAAAAAATTATTTTTGGTTGCAGCTGTCAATTAAAATCATTTTTGGTGAATAGACATACCCCCGAAATCCTACGTGCTGTTGAGAAAAAAATTCTTTACCAAAAATATACTGCATGGCCGGAAATGTTTCTATAATTTTTTAACGAAGCCTCAATCAACAAATTAGTATCCTTGATTTTTGTCTCATTTTGGGGTCTAGAATCTTTCATTAAAATTTTTTCCCAGGGTTGGCCGTACACCCTGTATAATATATTATTATTTATTTCCCGCGACGTTTTTCAACCCAGTGTCATAGATACTTTTAGGAAGGTCAAAGTCTTACGAAAATTTGTTTCATTAACTAACAGTTTCTGTTAAACAGACAGCGTGAATAGACCGACGAAAATAGTGTAAAATTATTAATATTAATCGTGCAGTATCGACAACAACAACATAATAGTTTTCTAGGACTTTAATCATCTGCAGGATCAGAGTATTTCTTCTTAGTATTTGTTTTCACAGCGAAAGGGTCTGATCCGCTTAGAAACAATCACTCTCTGGAATTCTCCCAGGTAGTTAAAGGCCAATTAATTATCTCGTGCAAGATTCGTTAAATGGATTGTTACTAGACTGTTAAATCCAGGCTGAACTCTTTAGTAACTCTCGAGTTCTTTTCACATTCATTTCGCCTTCGCAGGTTTTTGCGTAACAAGATTTAATCGCAGCTTTTCTTTCTGTCCAGCCCCGTCGCCGTTTCAACGATGTTTCGTGCAAGGATTTATTAACTCTGTCCGCGTTTCCTCGCGGTTAAGTTATATTTCCAAAAATTTACACTGATGCGTTCCCGTAGTTACATAAAAAGTACGTCGGGCAAATTGCAAAAAGCTGTTTGCGTTTTTAAAGCTCCTACGAGTGCTCCGTGCTCGACGTTGTCCCCGTTTTCAGCGTTACCTTATGGTTTATGTAAATTGTTTCATCAGTGATTTACGAAATATCTTCTGTTAGCATCTTGGAGGAAAATTAACGTAATGCAGAAGATCGTTGAGAAAGTTTCTTGGAACGTTCCCTCCGGTGCACTTTTCACCTAGTTAAGCTAGTTATTTATGATACTATTTTAATACGAATTTAATATTTTTCGTAGAAAGCCAAAGCATCATACGTAATACTACGAATTTTATGTGTTTGAGTTCTATCAGAACACGTAGTACACGTAGGGCCAGGGATGCCCAACAATATCGATCGAAGCATTGATCGTTCCAGAAATGTATATTTCTTCCAAGTTCTATACTAGAATATCGAGTCAAATATTTACGTTAAAATTCCATGTACGCGTTAAGAATCCAATTTCTAATATTCTACACGTTCGAAGGCGAATCGAATCGCGAGTATGATACACAACATTAACGAACGGAATTCAGTTGGGATCGAACGCTCGTAGCGATAAGACGTTCCGCGTGTTTCTTCCCTCGAGTCACGCAGAGTACGATTCTGTTGTGTCTGCGCTTCTATACTACGTATTTGACTGTGGTGTTTGTGTTCTCTCTTGGTTTGGGTGTGTGATTGGTGAGAGATTACATTCCTGTGTACAGGAATTTTTTCCCTCAATCGCAATGGAGTCAACAGTTTCATCCGGTGCAAATGTTATCTCAAACCCAGTAACCGATTCGACATATGCAAGTATTACGCAAAAAGGAGGTTTTCCAACCAAAGAACAGGCTATCGTATTAGACGCTTACGAGGATATTCCCATCAAGGACTATGTTATTGCCATAGGCAAGATTATTAAGCCTGAGAACATTCGTTTCGCATCCCGCATAGCAAATAATAGAATATGTGTGTATCTGTCGTCCAAACCCGTGGTAGATAAAATCTTGGCTGAAAGAGTTAGCATTAACATTCAGGGTCATTCTATTTCAGTTAGGCCACTCTCGATGAAAGCGAAACGGATAATTCTTTCGAACGTTTGTCCTATCATTCCTCATTCAATACTTGAAGATATTTTGAAAAAGTCAAATATCAGAGTTCTTTCATCGATTTCCTTTATAAAGGCTAGGTTCTCGGAAGCTGGGTTTTCTCATATTCTTAACTTTCGTCGCCAAGTTTTCATTCACCCAGAGGATGTAAACAAGCTGCCCGACAACCTTCAAGTCAGTTTCGACAACACCTCGTTCTGGATTTTCGTTTCTTCTGATAATCCTAAGTGTTTCCTGTGCAAGAGTGAGGGTCACATGGCAAAACAGTGCCCCTCTCCTTTATGCGAGGAGAATCGGCAGCCAGTTACCACCAACAATGACTCATCCCCTCAAGACAAGGCTATGCCGGAGAATGTAGGCCCTACTCCAGTGGACTCTAACACGAATTCTACCTTTTCCAAACCTGTTCGATTAGAGGATCTCTCAATATTTTTTGACAAACCTCGCAACAAAAGACCGTTGTCGACTAACACCTCGGGCTCTGCAACTCAAGATATTTCTAAAACCAATACTACTACAGTGTCTGTTCCTATTTCAAAGGATCTACAATTACCTGGGTCGGCTGGGGGTGCTCTGCCCTTGACTGACTCATCATTAAGCAAACCGTCAAAGAAAAAAATGAGAAAGGACTCCTCCTCGTTGGTAGCCGAAATTGAAGTAGTGAACATGGCTCTGAGTCCTATTAAAGAAATACTTTCCGGTCATCCTGATGCGTATGTCTTGAATTATTCGCAAATCAGAGATTTTATGATCAAAGCCAAAGGCAGCAACGACATCGTTCAACTGGCTCGTACATTCACCACGGATTTCTCTCGCCTTATACGAATGCTTCGTGATATTTATCCTCGTTTAGACGGAAGGGCTTTAAAAAACAGAACCTCACGCATTATTAAAAAGTTGGAATCTCACATAGATTGGACTAATACAGCCTCCGCATTAGAGGATTCCTGTTCGTCTGTAAACTGTGACTCGGATTCGGACTGCTCCTCGTTTCGGGTAGGCGATACTTCTACAGAGCCTCTTCTAGATCATCAATCAACACATCTGCAAGTCTGATCTGCCCATGGATCTTAAAATAGTGTTTTGGAACTGCAGAGGTATTTCAAACTGTAGAGATGAACTTCAAATCCAATTGCGTGAAACAAACATTTTTATTGGGGTGGAAACTTTTTTACATTCAGACAAAAAGTTTCATCTTCCTGGGCTCAACGAGGTTCGCATTGATAGAAATGATCGCCATGAAGGTGGACTTATTTTCTTGATAAGAAAATCCTTAAAATTCAGCGTTATTTATGACTTATGTAAAATCAGCGACAATCTTGAAACTGGGGTAGTCAAAATTCATAATATTTCTCCTGAGGTTGTCCTAGCAGGGTGTTACAGGGTCCCTGGTCGTAATGTTTCGGAACTTGAATGGGACCAACTTTCTTTCTCGATTAATTCTCTCGATTCCTGCCTAATTTTTGGAGACTTTGACTCACATAGCACATGTTGGAATTGCATTCACAATGATCTCAACGGTGCTAGGCTGCTTAATTCGGTAAATAACTCTAATTTGATACTTGTTAATGATAATACGATTACTCATATAGATTTTTACAGAAATAAGTTTTCCAATTTAGATTTACTTCTTTCTTCTTCTGATATCTTCGATAAAATCAATCTTAACATTATAGAAGACACGTGGGGCTCTGATCATTATCCCCTAAGTGTGAAACTGTCCACGGGAAGAGTATTATACAATAAAACCTCTTATCGACTCTCCTCAAAAAGAACCGATTGGTCTCGTTATTACACCTTACTGAAAGATAACAGTACAGACTTTTTACATCCCAGTTTTCTTGCTCGCGAAACTTGTGATAAATACCAATTTTTTTGCAAATTGATATCTGAGGCAGTCGCCCGTAGCATCCCGGCTAGAAAACCACAAACCACCTCGCAGTACAGGAACCCTGTCCCTTGGTGGGATACGGAGTGCGAAAAGCTCATCCGTCTCAGAAAAGCGGCTTTGAAAAAATGGAAATTTTCACAAAAGTTATGTGATCGTATTGATTTTAAAAAACGCAAAGCGGCAGCGAGGAAATACATTAGAAAACGTAAAGTTGATAATTTTCATACCTTTGCTGCGAGTATTAATCTTGATGCAGATCCGTCCTTTGTTTGGAAAACATGTAGGCTTCTTAAGAACAAATGGGCAAATACTGAACCAACTAAGGGATCTTCTTCTACGCGTTCTGCCAATATCAAAGAGGCAATCATTAAGATCAGCCCACCCTGGGTTCCTACCAATCCTTATGCTTTCTCCGATAACTCAAATCAAAACGATTTCATACTTAGTTCACCTTTCACGCTTCTGGAATTCGACTGTGCTCTCAGTAGTTGTAGCCCTAAGGCGTCCCCTGGACCCGACAAAATTGAGTATACTTTCATAACGCGTCTCCCTTCCAAAATTAAACTCATTCTACTGGATATTTATAATGAAATTTATTTAAATAGCAGATTTCCTTCATCTTGGAAAGACAGTACCACCTTTTTTATTAACAAAAGTGATGGTGTTGGTGTACGTCCTATTTCCCTCACATCCTGTATGTGTAAAATTCTCGAGAAGATGGTTAAGCAGAAATTGCAATGGTGGTTGGAGTCCATAAGGTTTTTTCCCTCCTCACAGGCTGGTTTTAGAGCTGGTAGATCCTGCTCCGACAATCTTGCACTCCTTACTTTGACTATTGAAGAAGCTTTTGCCAATAAAAATGAAGTCCTTGCTTGTTTCATAGACGTAAAGGGTGCATTTGATCATGTTCTCCCAGATATTCTCATTTCCAAGCTTGTTCATCTAGGATGTCCTCCTCTCATTTGTAAGTTCGTCGAATTCCTAACTTATGAGCGCAATGTTTCATTTGTTGAGTACTCTAACCAGCTTATGAGTCGTAAAGTCTACAAAGGAGTTCCTCAAGGTGGTGTGCTTAGTCCTTTGTGTTGGAGAAATAAGTTGGCAGCCATGGTGCGTTGGCAGGAGTGGCTGCACGCCGGTTGGGTTTTTTGGTGTGCGTGTGTGTGGCGCGCCTGACGGTCCGTCCGGGAACGTTACGAGTAATTCTTTTGGTGTGTAATTTCTAATTTCAATATGTATGGTCTTTATGTTTCATAATATATATCTTTCGTTGTATTTGTGTTTGTGTTTGATTACGCCTGAACCTCTACAACAATTGGTAGCAGAGCGTGGTTCGGCTTGAGTATAATTTTTTAAAAGTGAAAAGTGTTGTAGAGGTTAGGAAAGGCACATGGCGTAGAAAGGAAAAAAAAAAAAAAAAGATTGGAACAATGGCTGAAGGAACAGGTATCTCGCTCAGTAAAATTGAGTTGTTAAATGGGAAGAATTACCACACATGGGCGTTAAAAGTGAAATCAGTGCTAAAAGCTCGTAAACTATTTCGAGAAGTAATTGAGAGCGATGAACCGCCGGAAGATGAAAACCCTGAATCCGTCGCTGGGAAACGAAGAGCCACGTGGCAAAGTAAAAACGACGAGGCGTTTGGAATAATTATTACGACATTAAGTGAAGACCAAGCAGGGTTATTTTTAACAGAAGAATCAACAAGAAGGTTGTGGGAAGAATTAAAGAGAATACATGCGGAAAATACCATAGAGCTACGCATAGATATAGGTTTAGAATTAAAGAATATAAAAATGAGTAATGGGGAATTGGTCAAGGATTACATAACAAGGGCTAAGAACATGGCGTCAAGAAGTGCCAGTATAGGGTATCCCATTGAGGATAGAGAAGTAACATACCACCTGGTAAGAGGACTGCATACAAAATATGAAAGAGTTGCGACAGTGCTTAGGGCTCAAAGATCACTAAAATTGGAAGAAATTCAACGTGCTTTGGAAGAAGAAGAATGTCGAATGGGTCGAGAAACAGAGGGACAAGCAGCTGGAAATAGTAGAGATGAGAAGGCATATAGGATGACCAAGCGCACTCATTACAAAGAACCCGTTGAGTGCTTTGTGTGTGGAAAAATAGGACATATAGCAAAATATTGCTATCGGAATAGGAGAAGCACACAGCCAACAGATAATAGAGGCAAGTACAACAATAATTCAAGTAATAGTAGATCTAATTATAGAGGTAGAACTTTTAATATGAGAAGAGAACAAGGGAATATAGCTACTGCACCAAGAAATGAGCGTACATTTCAGGTGAGAGAAAAGGGTAGTTATATATTAACGATGAGAAAAGAAAACGAAATGGAAGAGTGGACACTTGATTCTGGATCAACTGCTCACATGACCCCAAATATCAAGAATATGACAAACATTAGGGAATACCGGACTAACATAGATGTAGCAGAGACCGATAGAGCATTGGAAGCAGAAGCGATAGGAGATATAAGAATAGTAAAAAGGATAAATGGGCAGGAGGAAACAATAAGAATTAAGGATGTGCTGTATGTACCTCGTTTAAGAGCCAACCTACTATCAGTGAGTAAACTAATTAATGAAAGCAACAAGGTGATATTTGAAAATGGCATGGCCACAGTTGTTGATTCGTCAGGGGAGGTGATAAGTGAAATACTAGAGAGAAATGGAATGTTTGTATTTACGGCAAAACCGGGAAATAGTTGTTTGTTGAGTAATGAACAAGATTCAAAAGCAAAAAGGAAGAAATCAGAAAACTGGAAAATGCGCTGGCATAAACGGCTAGGGCATATATGCGAAGAGTTTTTGGACAAGATGAAGTCTAATGGCTCAGTCAGACACCTCGATTTTGAACCAGGAAAGTTGGAATTATGTGAACCGTGCACAATGGGTAAACTCACCCAGCAGCCACATGCACGAGTATGGCACGCACAGGCCAAGGGTCCATTGGAACTCCTACATGTTGATGTATGTGGACCAATGCCAGTACAATCACTAGGAGGATCCAGGTATTTATTTGTGATAGTTGATGAATATAGCAAATATGTTAAGGTTTACCCCATGGCAAACAAGGCAGAAACGTATGAATATTTCACGGAATATGTTAGGAGATGTGAAAAGGAATTAGGAGCCAAAGTAAAGAAGGTTCGATCGGATAATGGAAGAGAATTCGTAAATAGCCGGTTCAAGGAATTCTTTAGCAAGATGGGGATTGATCATCAAAAGACTATACCATATAACCCGCAAAGCAATGGGGTGGCCGAGCGAGCAAATAGGAGTATAATAGAGAGGACTAGAACAATGCTGATAGATGCGAAGCTACCGGGAGAATTTTGGACGGAAGCAGCAATAACGGCGGCATATTTAAAAAATATAACGATAACGCGCGAGTGTACAGACAAGACACCCCAAGAGAAATGGAGTGGACATCAACCATCGACGTCTTATTTAAAAACTTTTGGATGTTTGGCGTACTATTACGTTCCAAAAGTGAATAGAAAGAAAATGGAACCAGTTGCCGAGAAAGGGATATTCGTCGGATACGCAGAAGGAACAAAGGGGTACAGGATATATGATCACAGAGATGGAAAAATAAAGGTAGCCAGAACAGTAAAATTCAATGAGGAGGCAAAAGGCTCTGAAATGATAAGGGAATAGAAATATCAATTGGCGGGATAGGAATAGGAGTGCACGAGCGATTAGATGGTCTTGAAGAGGAAGTGCAAACGGAGAAAGAGGGCATGAACGAACAAGGAGATCTGCCACAGGAAGAGAAGACGTTTGGGCAGGTGGCAGAGCCAGCTCAAGAAGGACGGAAGGGAAGAAGAACAAACGCTGAAAAACAGGTGGCAATGTTACAGGCTAAGGAGGACCGAGAGAGAAGGCTTCGAGAGGAAGGAGCAAGAAGGTCTAGGAGAATACAAGAGAAATTACAGAAAGCGAATCTAACGATCCAAAACGAGTCTGTACCTAATAACTACAAGGATGCCTTGGAAGGAGACAACAAAAGAGAATGGGTTCATGCGATGGAAAATGAATTAGCAAATATGGAAAGACATGAGGTCTGGGATCTAGTACCCAGAATAGAGGGAGTGAAGCCAGTAAGGAGCAGATGGGTATTCACAACAAAAAGAGAAAAGAATGGAAAGAAGGTAGAGTATAAGGCTCGGTTGGTAGCCGTAGGGTGCAACCAGAAGCCAGGGATACATTATAAGGAGTCTTTTGCTCCAGTACTAAAATTGGACAGTGCAAGAGCATTGTTAGCGATAGCAGCCATGCAGGACCTAAAAATTAAGCAGTACGATGTGAGGTCCGCGTATCTGTATGGTCAGTTAGAGGAGGTAGTGTATATGGAGCAACCGCCGGGATTTGAGGAAGAGTCAGGGAAAGTATGCCGGTTGAAGAAGAGTATATATGGACTCCCGCAATCGGGACACTATTGGAACAAGAGGATAAATGATACGTTACTCAAAGAGGGGTGGAAAAGGATTGAAGAGGATCCGTGTGTATATATCCAAAGGAATCGGGGCAGGGTCGTAA
This sequence comes from Colletes gigas, assembly GCF_013123115.1. NCBI lineage: Eukaryota > Metazoa > Arthropoda > Insecta > Hymenoptera > Colletidae > Colletes > Colletes gigas. The sequence goes on from NW_025106676.1 coordinate 319,432, forward strand.
TAATGGGTCTATACGTAGACGACTGCCTGATGATAGGAACAAGCGAGGATGCGATCAATGAAGAAATGCGGAAGCTGGAAAAATATTTTGAATTAAAAGAAATAAAAGAAAAGAGATTTTTAAATATTCAAATACGAGAAGGCGGAGAAGGGGTAGAGTTGTCGCAAGAGGAGTATATTGGAGAGGTTCTCCAAAAGTATGGATTACAAGACTCAAGGCCAACGGTGACACCGATGGATACTCAACAGAATTTGGATGAATATCAAGATTCCCAAGAGGTGGACCCCACACTGTTCCAGGAGATGTTGGGATCGTTGATGTACCTAGCAATAGGAACAAGGCCGGATATTGCATTTGCGGTAAGTGCATTATCGCAGTATTCGAAGTGTCCTAAGCAATTGCACTTAAACAGTGTAAAAAGGATTTATAGGTATTTGAGTGGGACAAAAAATTATGGATTGTATTATAAGAGGTATAGTAATGAGATATGTTTAAGCACTGATGCTAGTTGGAATAGTACGGAAGATGCAAGGTTATTTAGTGGATACGTAATAAAATTTGGAGGAAATTTGATAACTTGGAAGAGCAATAAGCAGAAACTTGTAGCATTATCAACGTGTGAGTCGGAAATTCTAGCAATGTGAGAAGGAGTGCAGACATTAAGTTGGGTACAAGGACTATTAGAAAATCTAGGAATATGAGTGCAAGAGTGTGGAAAAATATTAGAAACAGATAGTAGAGCTGCAATGGAATGGGTAATGAGAAGTAAGGTAACCAATAGAACCCGGCACATAAATAGAAAATATCATTTTATCAAACAGGAAGTATTAAATAATAATATCGAATTGAAACATGTAAGATCGGAGCATTTAACAGCGGATTTGTTGACGAAAGCTCTGAGCAAGGAAAAGATAGTTAAACATAGCAATAACTTAGGTCTGTATTTTTTTGTGAAACCGACATGCAGCCATGAGGGGGGAATGTTGGAGAAATAAGTTGGCAGCCATGGTGCGTTGGCAGGAGTGGCTGCACGCCGGTTGGGTTTTTTGGTGTGCGTGTATGTGGCGCGCCTGACGGTCCGTCCGGGAACGTTACGAGTAATTCTTTTGGTGTGTAATTTCTAATTTCAATATGTATGGTCTTTATGTTTCATAATATATATCTTTCGTTGTATTTGTGTTTGTGTTTGATTACGCCTGAACCTCTACAACACTTTGCTTTATCTAGTATACGTTAATGACATCACTCAAAACTTAGACAGCAATATTCGAATCTCTCAATTTGCAGATGATATCGCTCTTTTTACACCCTCTAATAACCCTATTGTATCCAAAAAATCTATGGAAAGAGCTATCTCTCTAGTCAATAAGAGGCTAAACTTATTGGGTCTATCCCTTTCCCCTGAAAAAACGGTTCTAATTCTACTCAATAGAAAAGGAATTCTACCTGGTTACTGTACTCTTAAGGTAGAAAATTGTGTAGTTACATCTAATTCGAAAGTCAAATTTTTAGGTATTTTTTTTTTACTTTCGATTCACGTTCAAAGAGCACGTTGAACATGTTCGGAATAAATGTTCTCGGAGACTTAATGTCCTTAAATTTGTCTCCGGTATTAGATGGGGATCTGACCCAGGTACATTAATTACGCTATACAAAAGCCTAATACGTTCAGTTATTGAATATAATTGCTATATCTACTTTCCTAAACATAAGACTCATCTTCTACGGATTGAAAGAATTCAATTTGCAGCTATTCGTATCGCTCTAGGGTACAGAATTAGTACTCCGACTAATATCCTTCTTGCGGAATCCAAGTTATGGTTCCTTCAGGATAGGGTTGTGTTCCTATGTAATAAATTCCTTGCCGTCAAGTTATCTTACAGAGAAGGCGATTTATATAAAGTAATAATCGGTCTCCATACATCCCCACATTGGAATAACATACTTCAAAAATCCCTTTCGATTATTCCATCTCAAATTAATTCGTTACTTCCCCTTAAAGACTTCCTCAGGCTCGAAACTAACTTTCTTTCCTATACCATGAGTTATAATGTTTTATGCTCTGGAGCTAAGCTGGACATCCAGCTTGGAGCCCTAATTAAAAATTCTCCCAAGCCTAATATCACCTTTATGGGCCACTGGAACTCCAAACCTCTTGACTCCATCTCTTTCTTTACTGATGGGAGTCGGGATCATGATCAGGAACGTGTCGGTGCTGCGTTCCTTTCTCCTGAACTGAACGCTTCATCTCGTTTAGGTTTAAATAAATTTATTTCATCTTTTACTGCAGAGAGTATAGCAATTAGAAACTCCCTGTAACTTGCTTCTATGCACTCGTATAATAATATCTTTATCTATTCAGATTGTCTTAGTGCACTGCTCTCAATCTCCAACCCTTACTTTGGCGTTAAAATAAACCCCTTTCTTAGTGATATCAAAGTAATTCTTCATAATCTTTCCCTTCGTGGCAAAAAAATTTTCTGTTATTGGATTCCGGCTCACTCTGGTATTTGTTTTAGTCCCACACTCAGACTTCACTCAAAACTTTAGAAGGTCGGCTAAGTCTAAAACTGAAAGTTGTTTATTTGTACAGGCCACTTACAAAGGTTCACAATATTTCGAAAGGTATTATAATTCTCTGTCTGTCCCATGGTTCACACACAAATCGCTTCCCAGAAAATTTATTACCTTTGTTAACAGATTGCGTGCTAATCATATCCAATTGGCCTCCTCTCTTTAGAAAATCAACCTTACCTCTGATCCCAAATGTGGCTGCGGCTATCCTGAACAAGAGCCTAATCATATTATCTGGCAATGCCCACAGTTTGAGGTTGGCAGAAGCGAAATGATTGCTAAACTATGTTCATTAAATTTTTTCCCCCCTTACACGGTTAACACTTTTCTTTTTCGACCAAGTATCTCCTCGCTAATGGTTATTTTCAAATTCCTAGAGAAGCATTGTATATATATTTAATCTAAATCAGATAGTAATTTATAATTTTCTATCGTTAAGTGTATTCAGATAATCTTAATGTAGGTATATATCCTAATTGTATTACGCATTTATATGCGTTGCTAATAATCCTGTAGAGGGTTACACAGCATTCAATAAAACGAACGGAATTCCAGCTAGAACGTATGGCAGGATCAAGGGTACAGAAACCAATTTCCAACGAGCTCTCGAGAATACGTTCCGTCATACTTCATCCGCTGCTTTATGCCGCATGAAGCAGAAGTGGCCGTTAGACCGTGGAATTCTTTCGAGATCCATTAAAGGATACACATACCCGGTATCTCGTTCCTGGATTAAATTACGGATTGCTCTCCACGGATATCTTTGAATGCTCGGTTGATTCCGCACGGTCTTTGGCTATCCACGAAAAAAGAAAATAAAACTGGAACGAGAGGAAAACCGGGACACGAGTGTTTCACTATAATTTCGATACGCCGGATCCTGAAGAGCGATTCTAAAGATTCCACGGGAAGCTTCTCGCCTACCAAGGTTCACTTTTACTTAATTGGGTCTACCCCCGCGTGGATTATCTGCGAATTTCGGTTCTCTAGGCGTAATCCTTGCGTTAGAGCCAATTCACTGAGAATTGTCCTTTACGCTAGCACAAACGATACAGACTCTGGATTTTCGGATTTCGCAACTGTATAGCAAAAAATTAATCTTAACACCAGCCATAAAGGAACGTCTCTCAACACTTTAACTACAGACGAGGTAAACGAGTAGACCTTTCACCTTCTGGACTTTAGTGGCGCAACCTGACTGCCGTACCGACCTGAGGAGGTGATGATTTTAGCGTCCTCTTCTCATAGATGGCGGTCAGTTGAGAAACTATTCACTGAATTAGTATTGATGGCTAGACAGGTGTCGTGTGCGCGTAAATACAGACTATGGGAGGGATTGAAGAAGGCAATCCAGTATTATCAGACTGCAGACCGGTGCCCGAAGGAAACTGTCACTCCACTTACACACACCAATGCATAGCCACATTGTATACGAGTTCTGGTGCTTCGTATAGCTTCGAGGATTCGAGGAAGAAGTAGTTGATTCGAATTGTCTCTTATAATAGTGAATGCTCATGAATACCTACAAAAAAGTATTAAACAACATTTTTATAGAGCGTCAAATAAATTTATTAAAAATCAGAAACAAATTCTTAAGAGAAGTCGACAGGAAGCTGCAGAAATTTTTCGGCAAAATTAAAAAATTTCAAATCATTTCAAAAAAATTATTTTTGATTGCAAGGGTCGGTTACAATCATTTTTGGCGAATAGACATACCCCTGAAATTCTATGCACTTTCGAGAAAAAAAATTCTTTAATGAAATTCTAATATGAGGCCAGAAATTGTTCATCCATGCATATGTTTAAAACATCATAACTTCTGAACGGATTGGAGGATTTTAATGTTTCAAAATGCAAACAACGCGTATTTTGATGAAGAATATTTAGAAATTCTAAGAATTTTCGAAAACTTGTACCTTAACTACATAAAGTAAGAAGACCTTCAGAAGAATGATCTGGGTTTGTTATTTTCCATTATGGAAGTAGAAAACTGAATTCTCAAGTTGAGATGCCGAGGGAAATAAATTTAAATAGGATTTAGGAATTTTAGCAAGCTTAGAAAACTAAGTACCGAAACAAATCTTGTGTTGTATAGTTTGCAATGGTCCAAAATCAAAATTTTAGTCTTGTAGAATATTATACGATTTTTATTTAGCATTGAATTTGCTAATGACCACAGACAGAGGTTATTTCGGTACAATGGAAGCTCCAAATGATGAGAGACTTGGAAATCGACAACATGAATGGAATATTAACTCGTTCTATGCGATTGGGAATTAATAGCAATCGGGAATCCGGCGGTTAACAGAAAAGGAAGGTCCGAGTAGTTGTGGAACAAAGTAGTAATTAATTTACTACTTGCACGTTATATGTCTATTATAGTTATAATAGGATTGTCTACAGCCGGTTTAACATTTGCGCGAAAACCTAGTGCACTAAATGCGGTCAATTAATTTGACTTTACTATTGAGGTTCCGTGGAAGTTGGGAAATTTCTTAAGTTACACAAAGGGATTTCTGTTCACGGATATTCTTCGAACCTACCGACCAAAATAAATTTACTAACTGGTAACAAAATCGAATGTTAATATATAGTAGATGTTGTCAAGAATACAATAGGCCCAAGCAGCAGCTAAGGATTCTACAAAAATTCATTAAACCTATCCTTGTACGCGATGTTAATTATACGCTAATAAGTATTATTTTTTCTCTAATAGGCTTTCTTACTCTGTTTTACTTTCTCTCCCACATTCTGGTTTCTTTCTAAAAGATTCGCCACCTTACAGATTCGTATCAAGAAGGTTCTTAAAAGTTTTAATGCCTCCCTCGTCGATGTACTTTACATGTTTTACTTCATAGATTTCTCTGATCGTACAAACTTCTTCTTCAGAGCGTTATAACTTTGTCAATTTCATGAATTTTCCAATATAACTTTTCAGACATAGTCCATGCACTCTGTACTTGGAATAAATACAAACAAAACTCGATTTCATCGATCTACTGGAGCAGACGTCTTTTGAACGAAACATTTTTATTCTCTATTTTCAGTTTATTTTTCCTAGAATTTATTCTCGTACGCTACAATAATAAATGTACCAGAAGCAAACAAATTATTGGATGAAACGTTTGAAACGAGACATATTTATTTATTTACTGGAAAACCTAATGATAGAAAAAGAAGTTAATATGAACAATTATATGAGATCATCTCCTAAGTTCGTACAATGAAATTCACCATAAAAAATATAACATTTATCCGCCTACACATTTTCAATATTTCCAATAGTTTGCGACACTATTGCACAACAGTTACTCGCATATTAAAGTAAACAAGTAATTTGTTACAACAATTTTCAAACCCACGTAAATAATAAATATCTATTCTCCAAGAAAAAAAAGAAGCACATATCTATTATTATTAATAGATTACTGTTACTCATCGACGAATTATTAATACGTTTAGCAGAACTGTGATTAGAAGAATTTGTTTTACTTCTTGCGAGAAAAATTCTCGGTTATTGCGCATCCATTTAGGAAACTCGTCGGTTGACTCACTGTTTCGTGCACACGCGTCGCAATGGCGATGATGTGCTGGCCTCGACGCGAAATTAGGCTGAAGGGTGGAAGAATCATATCCATGGGGATGCCTGCCATACGTATCCATTAAGCCCCAGGTACTCCGGCGCGACCTTTGTGCCCGTATTCAGGCCTCCATCCTCTACTCGGTTTCCGTTTCAGGCTGCATGCGTCAGAATTCCGTCGCGACGCGCCGCGCCGTTACGGACAACTAATGTGTTTATGCATTTGCACGACGCGACGCTTCCGTGCCGCGAGCTACCAGCGTTGCTCGAGTTTCTGTTCCAACCTGACCACACGTCCCTCCACGTTCCGACTTGTGTAGACCTCGACGTTCAGATATACAGGGTGTTTGGTCAATCCTGGGAAAAAATTATAATAGGAGATTATAGAGGCCAAAATAAGACGAAAATTAAGAATACTAATTTGTTGATTGAGGCTTCGTTAAAAAGTTACAGAAACATTTCCGGCCATACAGTATATTTTCGGTAAAGAATTTTTTTCTCGAAACTGCGTAGGATTTCGGGGGTATGTCTATTCACCAAAAATGATTGTAATTAACCCCTGCAACCGAAAATAATTTCTCCGTGTATGATTTGAAATTTTTTAATTTATTTCTTTAATAACTTTTTAACGAAGCCTCAATCAACAAATTGATATTCATGATTTTCGTCTTATTTTGGCCTTTAGAATCTTCCATTAAAATTTTGCCCAGGGTTGGCCGAACACCCCGTATACAATAACATTTTATAATCATAAGACACGGCAGTTTTTCGTAAAGTTTCTATTAACGTGTACGATCGGAAACTTTCTGCCTGAGGTTGTATTAGAATAGTATCCCTGTTTTGAATGTTCTATGATGTCGTTCGGTTAAGTTTGTCACAACTTCTTTGGCGATTGATTACGGTGCAGCAGCGGGAAGCAATTATTAGGGAATCGATGCAACCAGTAATCTCCTGAAAGAAAGCGGAGGTTCAATCAGTCGTTTGTAGGAAGATCAAGAGATTCCGCTCGGAGAACAGGAAATGAATAAAACATAGGATATTACTTCCCGATCGATTTTCGCCAGATTATACCGTTTCTCCCATTTCCTCGCAGTAATGGCATCGGATCCGTGCGAAGTAATTCGAACGTTCTCGTTGTAAGAGCGCCATTTGCAGTGGCGGCTCGTTAGCAGCCATTAGCATTGCTGCCGATACTAATCGATGCAAACAACGCCTACGACAGAGAATATTCCTACTCGAGTTCCAGCTACGCTGTTTAACTTTCTCGATTGCCTAATAATTTAACGGATAACAACGCCGTGGCGAGAGAATCCGTTTGTAATTTCCTCGGTACGCCGATGAAATTAACGGTACTCGTTGTGCAAACCTCCGTTCAACGTTTTGTTCTCCGACGACGCGCAACGGTCCGCAAACTTACGTACAATTGCGCGTTGTTTGCCCACCCGATGTTGATAGTGTCACCAATCGAATCCCACGATCGATTAGCGCTCCTGATTGCGAAGAAGGTGGTGCAAACACCTGCTGCCTCGAACCGTTCTCTAATATACTGCGACCATTGGGAAAATAAAGTTGGAAAGAAAATTAATCCCTCAACGTACCATTTAACTCCAAATAATTTTTCAAACTCGTACTATACAATTTTATTTAAACGGCCACGACCAAAAAAAAAAATAAATTTGTTTCACGAATGCTTCGCGAACGTAAAAACGTGTTGGCAAAAGATACATACTCACTGCGAAGCATAATAATTTCACGTAAACGTGGCTTAATAATAGGATCAGTCACGAGAGCTCGTTAAAGTGCTTTGACGCGCTTCGAGTACGAGTTCGTCTTGTCACCTGTAGCGCCCTTAAGCTAATTTAATTAATTAATCGCACATCATACGCTTTCTAAATGGCGCGCTGACCCGTGTACGTAGGTACTCATGTCCAGTCACGTTTCCTGGATTATGAACCGACGACGCGGGACGTACGAAGCCTCTGCATAATGATACATCGTGTAATTTTCAGCCGATGCGACGGTGGAAAATAGCCGTGAATTTCGACCTGTGCGTCCGGGATGAAATTTTACTTCATTAGATCGTTAAACGAATACTTTGTTCCTTTGCTTCCTTTTCAGACGACATATGTATATTCTTTCAACGCACCATGCAAAAGCGTAAATGTATATATCGTAGAAAATGTTACATTTAAATCGTTTAATAATATTATATTATATTAACGCGTTGTCTAGGGGCATCGTCAATGTTTATTCAAATTTTAGCATAACAAATATTCAATAGTTGTCAATTTTTCTTCAACAGCACATCTTTATACACTTTGCACGACGAATAAAAATATATACACATTACTTCTATTGATACAGCATCATAATTAGTTTTCCGATTATTTTTATTCTCGGTTCGTCGCGTATTTATTTTCATTTACTTCCCATGCGTGCCGCCATATCGACTGTTTATCGATGGTCGAATTCGCGGGGTCGCAAATTTTAAAATACCGTCCACGGCAATGGAGAAAAATCACAACGCGTCTGGTCAAAATTATGCTCTCCCAAGAGACGTTATTTCTGGTTTGCGCTTGTTTCGCCGACAGCTGAGCACAAAGTTAAAACGAACACGACACGATGTTTTTTATTTTTCGAAACCCGCCTGTAGATACAGAACAATGACATATTCACGGGGATTTTTAACATCTATTCCTTTTCAAATCGAGGAAACGTTGGATTAATTCGTTGTTTTTCATTTTATTCTTTATTAAAAATTTATGTTTATTTTGTTATAGCGACATATGTATTGCCTCTTCCTCTGTGCATTAATTTATGTAGATTACACAAAAAATAGTGTCCGTTCAGTATTGCATTAGATTGTGTAATAAATCCGTTCGCATTTCTTTATGAGAATATCAAACACTGTCTTTAAAAAGAAACTTTATGTTTTAGACACGAACTAAATTTGTTTGTTAAACTTAAAAGCATCACGGAATATATAATCGTATAAAAATGCGGCATGCATGCACGCAATATTTTTCTTAAAAAACAATTTATTGTTTAGGTAAATACAGGGTGTTCGGCCACCCCTGGGAAAAATTGTAATGGGAGATTCTCGAGGCCAAAATAAGACGAAAATCAAGATTATCAATTTCTTGACTAAGGCTTCGTTAAAAAGTTATTAAAAAATTAAATTAAAAAATTTCAAATCATTCATGGAAAAATTATTTTTGGTTGCGAGGGCTCAATTACATTCATTTTTGGTGAATAGACATACCGTCGAAATCCTATCCATTTTCTAGAAAAAAATTCGAGAAGGAGTTAAATTTTTCGACAAAATTAAAAAGTATTAAATCGTTCTAAAAAATAATTTTTGGTTGCAAGGGTCAATTACAATCATTTTTGGTGAATAGACATACTCCCGGAGTCCCACCCACTTTCAAGAAAAAAATTCAGTACGGGCGGGATTTTAAACGTTAATAACATTTTAATGAGGCCTCCATCAACAAATTGGTATTCGTGATTTTCGTCCTATTTTGGGTTCTAGAATCTCCCATTATAATTTTTCCTAGGGCTGACCTAACACTGTATTACCAAATTATGTCCCATTACTTTGTATCTTCCATGTATTTTTCAATACCGCGAAAGAAAAAAGCAAGCTCTACTTGCAAGCACAGCTTTAACTGTTGAGGGGTTGAGGAAATAAATTTAATTTGTTGAAAGAAATCTTTCAGGTATGCCCAACTTCGCACGTCAATTTAATGACGAATGAATAGTTTGCAGGACACGAAAGGTATACAGAAATCACAATCAGGTGATTAATAGTAACAACCAATAACTTTATTTATATTTAGTCGAATATAAGTGTAAATCTGAATCTGCTGTTCTCTTGGACGTTTTAGTTCATTTATAATTTCGTGTAGAGTTGCCTACGTGAATCTGGTGTAGTGGATGGTCTCTAAAAGGTGCCAACCTCCAAGATAGTGGTCACCTCCGGATAACACCGATGACAAAAAGGCAGTTGACGTTGGAAAGTAAATCGAAAGGCGAAAAATGTTTCACTTACTCTTGCTAGAGATCCCTTAACCCTCTTCACTCGGCTGTCCTCTCTGAAGAGACATCCAACTAGGAATTTGGATGTACCCTCTAAAGAAACACAACAATATTATTGTTTTAAAGTGATTAAATAGCACAAAATACATAAGGAAAGTATGTAAAGTAAGATATGTTTACTTGGATATTTACTATCTATTTCGTAAGAAAGTGCGTTTGAGTTAGTAGTAGGTGGTCGAAGAAAGGTCTCCGAGTGTAAAGGGTTGATCTTCTACATTTTTATGATTAACCTGTTCAGTAAAACGGTTTTATGGCACGTATTGGAATTGTAGGATTATGGGACGTATGGCTTAAATTATACAATAATATTTAACTGTAGAATTTCTCTTTTATTATAAGCATAAACTGAATCATTTTCAGTATGGTCAACCGCAGAGGAAAGGCAAGAGTAAAGCGCAGTTCGCCCTAGGTCCATGGCCAAAATTGAAACAAAACTCTAGACATATACAACAGTCGTCACTGGAGATGATTTTTGCAACATCGTGAGACGGTTAGGAAATCCAACAGCACGGACCTGGGCGCAGTGAATTTAATAGAAACGAAACATTTATAATTTAATGATTTTAATTTTGATAATCTTGACCATAATAAACCGTAATGTTTATTTCGCGCCGTAACATCAACCAAAGATGAAGCGAGCTTATAATATTGGCGTATTCGAACTGGCAGAGCGGAGTTGATTCGAATACGCGAACACGAATCCGTGGCCCAATTTGTCACGTTAACCAGACAACGAGCCGTCAGAATCCTTCGTCAGGCACGGGGATTGTCCTCGACAAAAGAACAACGTCTGGTAATGAAAGAACGCATCCGCGTTTTCCAACGAGCAGACTCGCCTACCCATTGAGGCCGTAGAATTCTTCGTTTGCGAGATATTCAAGTAGAATTAAACGCGCCGTAATCGAGACGGTGGACGGACGGGGGCTTCGAGGGGAAGATTTCTTCATCGCGCCGACGAGAAACTGACTTTCCGCATTTACGCGCAACTACCGTTTTGCCCCACATTTATCCTTATTCAGGCGACAATCCGCCACGAGGCCCGGGGATCGCGTGCACTCGCTCGTATGTCGCTGGATATAATAAACCGCAAAGGGAGCCACGATTACAATAACGACGCGGATGACGACATTAACGAGATGGTAATGACGATAATCGTCTCAATTCGACTCCCTTTAGAACCGTATGAATGACACTGTGGTTCGCAGACCGTCCGAAACTCATTACTGATCCTAGTCGGATCGCACCGCGGTCTCCTGGATTCAAAATATCACCTAATTGAACGCAAACGTTGCGCCGATACGCGGCCGTTTCGTATTTATGAATTCATTTTGTTCGTCCGTGTTCGAAACTGCAAAGTACAGACACAGTTTTCCGAAGCAACTTCGTTATTTCGCTTTCTCACATTTAGTCGCTTTCACTGTAAGAAAGGTTGTTTTATGGTCAGGATAGCGGTCGGGCGTTTTAATAAAATCGACACGAGGTGGACTTTCTAAAACTATATTCTGCGACTGTTCACGGCAAAAGCCAATACAATTCTGTACCCTGGCAGAAAACCAGGGTCGTGAGGACACCCTTGACAGTACGGCCCTCCTTTTTCCAAGTGTCCTGGCCGATCCTCCTTTAAGAGGTGGAGACGCGCCAAGGAGAAGCAATTCTAACATAACTTTACTGTAAATTTTATAACGTTCGCGTGAAATTAAAATAAATATGCAGTAAGTAGAATTGTGGGAATAAGGAGGCGTGGTCAATATTATAGAAAGGTTGAAATGGTATTTAAAATACTAAAAAAGAATTGTCGATGGAATTTTACCATTAATTTGAAGAGTGGTTTTCAAACGAGACTGATACGCTTATAAAACGAAAATTTTTAGCCATTCCTTTATAACGTAACGAATAAATAAATGTTCGTTTCCTTTTATAATTATAATATTGTTAAGGGCACCCTTCTTGAGTAAAAACAGAAGGTTGATTCGTCTAAAGTATAGAGTTTATTATTAATTACATATTACATAATTATTGCACGTGTTTTATTACCTAACCTAAAATACTAACCTAAAGTATAGAGAATCAACAATTAAATGTTTGTGCTTCCCTATCTTCTCTATATTATAGAAATTTGTACTTATATATTTTTGTACTTAAAGATCTCTGTTTATTCGTCCATTCACGAACCATCCGTGTAAATTCTCCATTAATCCGTCACTTTGTCTATCTATCTGCTTATCTATTTCCAATTTCACAACTCCTCCCCTCTATCGAGAATATACATATGTATTGAGGATCTGTCGTTGTGAATGATTGAACTCAATCGCTTACATGCAGAAGGAAAAATAGTTTATTGAAAAGTATAGCAAGGTATAGTACAAGACACGGAGACGAAAAACTACGAGAAGGACTTTCTCTGAGGTCAGGGTTGTCGCACAACTAACTACAAAACGGAAGAAAACCCCGGCTATACTTATTTTGTATATTAGTACTTATTTTGTACTAATTTGTACCTCAAATAATAATTTTGTACCTCCTGCTGTTTTCAAAAAAATCGTGGCGCTGCTAGCTTAATATTAAGCTGGCAGGACCAAAAGTTAAAATTAATGAAAATGAATAAATCAAAGCGGATACATTTAGTGCTAAATTTGTACTAATTTGTACCACCAAAAGAAATTTTGTACCTCTTACCGTTGTCAAGGAAATCGGAACGATGCGAGTTTAACGTTATGCTGGCAGGACCAATGTTAAAATTAATAAAAATGAATAAATCAAAGTGGATACATTTAGTGCTGAATTTGTACTAATTTGTACCGCCAAAAGAAATTTTGTACCTGGTACCGTTGTCAAGGAAATCGGAACGATGCGAGTTTAACATTATGCTGACAGGACCAAAAGTTAAAATTAATAAAAATGAATAAATCAAAGTGGATACATTTATTGCTGACAAACTATTGTAGACAAATAAAGTGAAAAAATTAAAGAAAACCGCAGAGTTTTTATGGCTATATGTCTTTATACCTGCCACGAAAAAAGGTTTTGTTGTTGCAAACTAATAAATGACGGATGAAGGTCTTATCACTAAATAAAAAATAAGAAAAGTACACAATATGTACAGAGAAAAATTTATAACAGGCCTAAACAATATTAAAGAAAAGAATATTCGCGCTAATCTGTAATCGAGGTTCGTCGGAACTCTTGCGTTGTTCAACTGTTACGTTGTTCAACCGTTCCTTTTGGTAGAGATCGTCGGAGTTCGATCTTTAGTCTTCATCAGAATTCATTCCGAGTAGCAGCATGGTTCCAATACGTGGTAGACCGGGAAAAGTTAATCCCGAAAAAATAAAGGAAACAATATTGAAATATAAGGATATCGTAAAAAACGATACTAATATTGTTTCAAAAACAAATGATGTGTGGCGTGTTATCGCGCAAGATCTTGAACATAAAGTGACTACAAACAATTTATATGTATTCACCATGTGCAATCGGTATAATGTTAAGGATATTATTTTTAATAAAGTGTGCAATGAGGGAAATGTTTCCATAAATGAAAGTGTAACGAGTGACACAAATTGGAAAGAAAGTTTTATAAATATTTCATCGGATAAAGACCCTATGGAGAATTTTTATGTCATTTCCATTTTAAGAGAGGAATTTATAAACCTCTTGACGGAAAAAGTATATAAACGTAGAATAATTAATAGAGGAAAGACATATTATCGCTTGCGCAAAGTTTTACAACCTGACAATTGGCAAGTATTAATAACAAATAAATTTTGGGAGGCCACGCACATAAAATGTGGATTTCAATTTACCAGGTACAAAATTTTTTTTGATAGTACAAATTAGTACAAATTCAGCACTAAATGTGTCCGCTTTGATTTATTCATTTTCATTAATTTTAACTTTTGGTTCTGCCAGCATAACGTTAAACTCGCATCGTTCTGATTTCCTTGGCAACGGTAATAGGTACAAAATTTCTTTTGTTGGTTCAAATTAGTACAAATTCAGCACTAAATGTATCCACTTTGATTTATTCATATTTATTAATTTTAACATTTTCACCATCTAGTTTAAGGTAAAACTAGCATCGTTTCGATTTTCTTGACAACGGTACCAGGTACAAAATTTCTTTTGATGGTACAAATTAGTACAAATTCAGCACTAAATGTATCCGCTTTGATTTATTCATTTTCATTAATTTTAACTTTCGGTCCTGCCAACTTAACGTTAAACTCGCCATCGTTCCGATTTCCTTGACAACGGTAAGAGGTACAAAATTTCTTTTGGTGGTACAAATTAGTACAAATTCAGCACTAAATGTATCCGCTTTGATTTATTCATTTTCATTAATTTTAACTTTTTCTCCTGCCAGCTTAATATTAAGCTAGCAGCGCCACGATTTTTTTGAAAACGGCAGGAGGTACAAAATTATTATTTGTGATACAAATTAGTACAAAATAAGTACTAAATATTCCACTAGGTCCGATGTGATTCTGCTGCTTTGGTCCTGCTAGCTTAAGAGAGGTCCTTTAAAAAATAAAAATATAATCGGGCTTGTGTAGTTTATTAAAATTTTGTTCGGTTTGCGAATTATAAGGATAGCGTGAGACGTTCGTTTCAAATGTATTTCAACTCGTATAATGTGATATGGTTCTTCGTTATATTAAAAGAATGGATGTGCCGAGAAGTTCCTTATTATTTATTACTCCTTGCTGCGATCCGGTATTTATTATTTGAATGAGCGAATTCGAAAGGAAATCAACTTACCCTGCGGAAACTAATCGAAATACGAACGAATGAATTGCATTCAAACGAATTGATTGCACAGGACTTCTATTGACAATAAATACTTGGACGATGACAGCGGGATATTAATAGAATACGACGTTTAATAGCGTAAATTGAAAACTGCAGATGGAACACGCTTGTAGGATATTTACGGTTGCGACAGTGTATGATATTCAACAATATTTGAATGATAGTTAAATAAAAATATTAGTTAATATCTACTTAGTTAAATACCAGTATTCTTTCGTAAAATAGACAATTTATTAAAATTCTTTGTGTGCAAGGTAACGGTATTCTGTCAATTGTTATTTACAAATAAGACAATTTTTTTGAAAAATAACCTTTTACGAGAACAAAATTATAATAGAAGCAAAGTTGATTTCGTGAATGTTTTCTAGCAACGTAACTCTGAAATTTGGAACATACTCCGTAAAAATATTATTATTCTTAAAAACACTCGAGTACAATAGAAATAATATGTAAGGAACGACAGAATAAAGATTCATTGCAATGGAAAATCGCAACTAACACGATGTTTAGACATTCTTATGCACAGAGCAAAGCTTTAAAAAGGAGGTACTTTGAGAGCAATTAAAATTACAATTATGTTTATATAATACATACTCATACATCACATATTATTTACATATATCAACATATCTTAACATATTACCGACGGGAAACGAGTTTTACGACACGTGTGTATTTTTCTAGTAATTTCCCCAATAACGCAAGAAAAAAATTTTAATATTATCCATATATAACTCCTGAAAATTTCACTCATGAAATGTAAAAATTTACTAACGTCAATGCCACAGCGTTTGCGAGAAAAACGATGGTATAATTATTGCACGCGTGTCGATGGAATAATATTTAAAAATTCCTAGATTTTTAACTAGACTTTTAAACTTTTGTTCTTTTCGTTTTCTATGCACTCAATTATGCTCGATCTAGTCACACTGTTCCGGACTCCATAATAGCCTGTAGAAAGTCAACGAGCCCCTTGCGGGCCTTCGTTGGTCCAATCGCAGTCTCAGTGAAATATAGTCCTTCTGAAAATTCTATTCACGTCCGAACTTGGAGTTTCTAGTCGCTGGGAAATATATGAAGGCTTTAAGGTAATTGCCATCGAAAGCTACCAATTCCGACTTAATTGATGCCAATATTGACGCAATTCCAAGCAGAGTTTATTTTCATTTATCAAAGCGGAAAACAAAAAGTTTTCTTACTTGTTCCCTTTAAAAAATTGCCATTTTAACATTTAAACAGTATTCTTACGTGTATCTAATTATCGTTGATCGAACGACTCTTAGGAGATCGTTAAACATCCTCTATTTAAAACTGTTACCCGATCAATCCTTCTTCGAGGACTCCTCAGTTCGTAAGTTTAAGTATTCAATTATTATTTGTTCCACGATAAAGTCCCCTTCGCGAACGTATTCAAACAATTCCACGCGGAGGAAGAAAAATATCGAGCATATTTAAATGTATAATTAATTGGAAAAATCTCTATACGCCGACGGAATAAAAGGGAGCGTTGTTCGTTGCTCGCGAATCGTAAAAACAATTTAGAAAATAGTGAGTAATTAACAACGGGGTCCCAAGTTTCGATTCCCAGGCTTTTCCGAGTACCATTCTATCTTGAGTCGTTGTCGATAAATCATTCTATCAAAATGTTAAGAGATTCGTAGATCACCCCCGACCCTTTTAATCACGACGGGAGTCCCATCCTCCTCTTTGTCCTCGTTCCGAGAATCCTCCGAATCTGGCTGAGCGAAAGGGCGAACGGAAAGGATAAAGGCGAAAAGAATTTCAACTATTAAATTATAGAAAATTACGCTTCTCCGGGCGTCGCGACGGTCGACGCTTTTTCTTTGGCTTCCGTCGAGCCATTTCTCTCGCGCCAATCCTTTAACCCTCCGTTTCTCGTTTTATTACCTTCGATTCCAGACCAAACCCCGAGAGTTACAACTGTGATCGCGGACGAAAGGGATCGTTAGCCCCTCTTCCATCGCATTCCTTCATCGACTACTTTGTTATGATCGGGCAAAGTTATAGCTCCTATCATCCGCGTGCTTTTTCGATCAAGAATAATTGGCCAGCATATATTCCCCGTTTTACGGCGAATTCCTTACAGTCGTCGGAAGAAACTTAAATTCGGCGGAGATCGTTCGTTGGACCAGTGTCGGTGTTCCAATATAACTTTTTATAACGTTTTTAAGGAGGTTTTCTACTGTAGAACGCGTTCTTTTTCTTATTTTCTTTGGTATTTTTTATATATTTGTTACTCTTTCAATAATATTTGCAAATTTTTTCAACGAGAAATAGTCAAAATTAGTGGTAAAAGTGTTCTCGCGGTTTCCACGATTCGAGCGGTTCTTGAAAAAAACGAAAAAGATTCTTAATCAGGGTACATTTTTCTACAACAGGTACCGAAAGGAGAGAAAATAATTGATACTTACAAAAATAGCAGCATTTTGAAATTGAAATATCTATTTTTTTGTTGTTGTTTTTAACTTTAGCAGGCTAAAAAAAGATATAAAAAATAATGACTTTGATTTCATTGCGGTACTGAAGGTACACGGTAAATTTGAACGAAATCGGTCAAGTAGATCTTGAGATACCATGGAAGCCAATTCAGAAAAGATAGTTTTGAGAAAACTGGTATAACAAATCAAATATTTACACTATTTATAAAACAAATAATTACAATATTATTTTACCACCATTTAACTTCACGAATTTTCTTATAGTATACGTATAATGATTTTTAGAATATTCATTTCTATTCTTATTGTTTGTTTTCTGAAAAAATATGTAGTCTGTCTTGCTTACCACGACCGGTCATCCGACGGGTTGATTTATATTTGAACTGGACAAAATTTGGTATTAAATTCTGGTTAGCTTTCGATGTAAATAGGAAATATATGTGTCGGGGTGCGTTTTAACAAAATACTAAAATATTTTATTGATACAATCGACTGCCGAAGCGAGGAGAAAACAGGAAGAAGAAGAAGAAGAAACCCGCTCGCTCGCGGATTATTTATACACCTCGCGCACACGCTCTCTCTTTCTTTCCTTCTCTCGCGCGCGCGCACGCATTTCTTTTCTAATTGCGCGAATATTCAAATCGTTGCTACAATTCGGCCATCCTGCTCGTTCGACGTCCTCGTCGACAGTCTTCTCCTCTCGCTTCGTTACATCAGACGCATACATGATCAACACCTTTTTCGAGTAAGGTATTACATTTCATCTACATGTTCTACGACTATCTGTTTTTCGGGTGCTCTTCTCGAACGTGTCTGCGCGCGATTCGCGTATTCTCCCGCTCGTACTATGAATTTTAGTCGGTCTACCGCCACCACTCCCTGATAAGTTCTGGCGCTCTGTTTTTCGCCCTCAATGTCTCGCACAACATAGCGGTCGTTTCCGAGTACCCTTTCGATTTCGTACGGTCCTCGATATTTGGGTGACAATTTGCGACTTTCACCTGATGCTGGCGTTTCGCTTCTTATAAGGACTAGATCGTTTACTTGGTATTCCCTCGCTTTGGCCCGTTTTTTGTTAAATTGTCTGCTAAGCGCGTTTTCGTTTTTCTTTAATAATTCGCTAACATCTTCGCTCGTCTCTGTTACTCCAAATTGCGCGTTAATCTCCCGAATCTCTTGGGTGAGCTCGCTTTCGTGCCATCCCGGGGCTTTATTGGTAAAAACAATTTCATACGGTGTTTTTCGCGTAACTTTATGCCTACTGCTATTGATGCCATTGCACATCGTACAATTTTTTATCCCAGTCTTCACCATTGATTTCGTGCGTCATCGCAGTTAGGCTATTTAGTATAACGCTGTTCGTCCGCTCGACTTGCCCGTTCGCACGCGGTGTGCCTGTAGCTACCTTTATGTGTTGGATCCCGTGATCCTGGCAAAATTTTTCAAACTCCCTCGCGGTAAACGCTGTCCCTCGATCACTGACGATACGTTTGGGCCTACCGTAGTGTGACATAAAATCTCGGATGAACGCCAAGGTAGATCTCGTCCCTACATCTTTTGTTGCCCTTAACACTACATACTTGCTGTATCCGCATATAATCACAGCTACATATTTATTGTCACATTCCGTCGTCGGTAACGGCCCTAAATGGTCGATATGGATAGTTTGAAACGGAGCACTACCTTTGTCTAACGGGTGCAAAAATCCGGGCTTTTTCCCTGTGGGGACCTTAGAATATAAACATGTTACGCATCGATTCACGTATTTGGTAACAAAATCACGCATCTTCGGGAAATAATATTCTTCCTTGGCCTTTTCTAAAGTCTTATCGATGCCTAAATGTGCCACTGAATGGTGCGCTTCGGATATTATTTCATAACGTAGGTCGCTCGGTACATATAATCGCCATCGGCCTTTGGTAATTTTATAAACGCGCGCATTGTACATTGTGAATTTTTCGTGAGCTTGCGCTTCCCCTGCTTCTAATCTATCGCGCAGACTTAATATTTCCGGATCTGCTCTCTGCATCGCCGCTACCCAATCTGTGCCAATTTTTATTCCTAGAACGGGAAGTCCCGTGACTTCCATATCTTCGCTCTCTTCGACCGGATTCCTACTTAGCGTGTCTGCTAGCTCATTCCGTTTCGCGGTGTGATATTCGATCTCATAATCAAACTCGGACAATTTTACAAACCATCTTCCCACTCGCGGGTTTAAATCCCTTTTGGTACCTAGCATTTTAAGGCTATTGCAATCTGTTTTTATTACAAAGTGGATTCCTATCAGATATACGCGAAATCTTTCCAGCGCACAAACGATGGCTAAGGCTTCTAGTTCAAACGAATGGTATTTTGCCTCTTCAGGCGTTGTTTTACGACTGTAATAGCACACGGGTTGCCAAATTTTTCCATTTTGTCTTTGTAAAAGTACTGCACCTAGTCCTAAAGCACACGCGTCTGTATGAACTTCTGTATCTGCGGTATGGTTATATATGACAAGCAAGGGTTTTGACATTAACAAATTTTTAATCGTTTCGAACGCGTTATTTTGCTCTGCATCCCAATGAAATTTCGTTTCCTTTCTTAATAAGTCGGTTAAAGGTTTTACTATAAGCGCAAAGTTTTTGACAAATCGTCGGAAGTAGCTTGCTAACCCCACGAAACTTCTCACGTCGCGGATCGTCTTTGGCATTGGGAATGATTTGACACTCTGCACCTTTCGTTCGCTTGGTCGTATACCTAAAACTGATACTTCAAACCCCAAATATTCTACTCTTAATTTAAGGAAATGACATTTTTTTAGGTTTATGGTTAATCCCGCGTCTCTAAAAACTTCGAAAATTTGTACTAGACGATTCAAGCCCTCCTCTACAGTCATACTCGGTATAATGACGTCATCTAAGTAAGTCATAGCTATATCATTACGCAGAGAACCTAGGATAGTATTTATCAACCGCTGAAATACCGCGGGCGCGTTACATAGGCCGAAGGGCATCCTTTTAAATTGGTGATGTCCGTCTGGTGTTATAAAAGCTGTTTTTTCTCGCGACCCTGGTTCTACCGGCACTTGATAATAACCGCTAAAAAGATCTATACTCGTATAATATTTTTGCCCGTGTAGTCTATCCAACTGATCATCCACGCGCGGCAATGGATACTTATCTTTAACGGTCGCCTTATTAATTGCACGATAATCGACGCACATCCGCATTTCGCCGTTCTTTTTTCGTACTAATAAAACCGGACTGGCAAAGGGAGAATTACTATTTTCTATGACATCCGCCGTCTGTAAATCATTAATCATGTCTTTCAATTGTTGTCTTTCGTGATAGGGCATACGATACGGTCTATAAACTACAGGTTTGTCCGTCGCAAGTTCTATTCGCATTGTCGCCCTATCTGTTCTACCTAGCTGTTTCATCGTATTCGCAACAAGGTCACGGTTCTTATTGAGCACACGCAGTAGATCGTCCTTCTCTTCTCCCTCTAAGTCTGTGTCAACTCGATCCTCGGTAATCGGCTCGTCGTTGATCTCTCGCTCAAGAGCTCGCTCCTCGCAGACTTCCCCACGGGTGATGATGTCGCCTGGCTGGATCGTTACTCGCTGACCGGTCACATTTAGGACAGGTAGAACGGTCTGTCCTTTCTCGCCCGTGGCGACGACGCATCTAGGTATTATGGGGCCTACCTCCCGTAGGCCACCCTCGATACACATCTGCTCGTTTGGTACATGACCTACTACAACAATATGACCCAGATAATTATTTGGAATTACATACTGTTTGTCGGCTCGGAATGTGGTTTTTTCATTGAACTGTGTTACGTCATCCCCTGGTTTGTCAAAAGTGGTCATCACTCTCAACTCGCCGCTGCGGCTCACGATGACGACCTCGGGATGCTCGGTGTAAGGATGTCCTACCAACAGTGGCACGGCTTGACTTCCTTTTGGCACCACGTGAATTTCAGTTCGTACCGCAACACCTTCGATGCTGATGGTTGCCGTTAATACGCCCACCGGTTGGACTCTGCCTTCACCGTACCCTATAAAACTGTTTAAAAATGTCTCATGGTAAGTTAAACCAAGTTCGTTAGCCACGTCTTGCCGCAATGTCACCACACTACTCCCCAAATCGAGATAACACTTGACCGGATGGCCGTTCAGCAAAGCGTCCTTGAAATATTTTTGATGCGTGTCGATAGTAACGTGCAGAACTTGGGCAGTCTCGCCTCGTGCTGCCGTGGTTGTCGTCGCTGCTGTGGATCGTGTTGACATTCTTTGTTGATCTCGAGAGATACTCGCCTGGCATGACCGTGACATGTGCCCGCTCTGGCCACATTTGAAACACGTTGGCAACGGTCTCGGCCTCGGACAGGCACGCGCTGTATGCCCTGTTTGTTTACAGGCGAAACAAGTTAACTGCGTGCTGGAATGTGGCGATCTGTTTACATGTCGTCTTTCAAGGACCGTTGGTATCTCCTTGAAACTCAAATTTGACTGCCGTAAATCGGCCAGGAGTTCGCTCGGTCGGCTATAACGACTTAACGGGCCCAAAAAATCCCTAATTCGCGGGCTGTTCAGACCGTCGACGATCCATTCGATCGCCTCACGATCGCCCATTCCAGCTCGAGTACATTTAGCAAGCTTCTCATAAAAATATTCGATCATATCTTGGTTAGGCCTCTTCTTATAATTTTGAGCTTCCATTCTTACACTCACCATACTCTGGTCCGACGGGAAGTTTCCTCGCAAGAGCTCCTTCCATTGTGGCCACGAGCGTTGAATGCTTGGCAGGCTATCTCTCCATTTCCGGGCTACACCTGTTAATTGGGCAAGGGCATGATGTCGAATCGCTATTTCATCCCATTTATAAAGGTCGCCGTATTCCTCGATCTTTTCCATCCATTCCTCGATGGTGAGATCGTTTTTCACCGGATCGAACGTCGGCAGTACACTCGTCACATCGCGAAAATGCCTTTCCTCTTCGTCTCGTCCCTCGTTGGCCATCATTTCGAGAAAATGGTATACGTATACGCTCACTCAGCCGTATATGTCCTTTTTCCTTCAAAATTCCGCACACAACAGTATTTCGCGCTCCAACGCCTGTCTGTGCTCCAACTTAGACACCGAAAACTTGTCCACTGCACTTCGCGCTCCGAATTCCCGAACGTTCCAATAATGACTGCCCGATAAAATTTCGCCACGTGCTCGCGAATAATTCAAACTACGTGATTTAGTCAATTCGATTTAAATCAGTTCACGACTCTCACTCGCAATTTCGATTTACGTGGACCAATCCCACTTCTGATAATTGTCGAGGTGCGTTTTAACAAAATACTAAAATATTTTATTGATACAATCGACTGCCGAAGCGAGGAGAAAACAGGAAGAAGAAGAAGAAGCCCGCTCGCTCGCGGATTATTTATACACCTCGCGCACACGCTCTCTCTTTCTTTCCTTCTCTCGCGCGCGCGCACGCATTTCTATTCTAATTGCGCGAATATTCAAATCGTTGCTACATATGTATGTATAGCAAAGATGAAAGGAGAGAATCTACAGTTTCTACTGTCTTAGAACAGTTTAACAACGTGTATTAAAAATAGTTAAACTTTACACGGGTACAGTTCCGAAACTACTCATGTTTTCGGTATAATTGAGCCATCGTTGGAAGCGGTAAACCTTCCCCTTTAAAATGGTTTTTGGTTTTTGACGATCGGACTTTCCGTTTCGGAGATATCGTAATTTATGTAAATGGTAATTTTTTTAATTCGACTGTCTCTGTCTACGTCTGCGGAGTCGGAGCTCTTTGTCTTACGTGCGTGGCGCTGACCTAGCCCGCGTACCTGACTGTCGTGACCCAGTTTCGGCGTAGTATTTCCAAGAATTTACTACGCACTGTTTACTATTTTCGCGCGCGCGAGATGAATGAACTCGCGAGCACAATGAAACGTAAACAAACCCTAACTAGCCATCCGATCGACGCGAAACTAAAATCGCTATATCTCCGGAACTAATGAAGCTATCGGCTTATACGAACGCTCGTTTTAAAGAGCATTTCATCCCCTATCCGATGACCATATCAACTATTATTATATATGTTGTTTTCTATGTTTATTTTAACATTTATTTTGACTTTACATACCCAGAGAAGTTTTAGTAATTCCTATTGATCGTACGACTAGTGTACTACAAAATTTGACTATAAATTTTTTATTTAATTGAAACTGAATTTAAATAAAGGATGTTTGCGTAATTACTAGTCAGCACTTTTTCTTAACACTAGATTTACGGAAGTCGTCAATTTGACGGATGTCAGATTTCATATTTAATAATATTTTCTAACAACTTATGTTGAATTTGATTGATGCAATGACATGAATACATATTCCAGTTAAAAGAAGAATCGTATTTTAAGGTAATCGTCAACATGACAGGAATCAATAAATATATGTGCGATCAATGCCTGTAAATCTCGTGTTAAATAGTTGTTCTCTCTAGAACTAACTACGGTATAGACTTGGAACAAAATTCATTTTCAAGGGCGTTTTATCTTTTATCCGATGAAAATTAAAAAATTTTGTTAACACAACAGAGAAGGATATCTTAGGAATAAACATCAAAACACAACTTTCTATACATATAATGGAAAAATTAGAAGTACGTTGCCTCGTAAAAGAGAAAAAGAAAGTCATTTGATCGGTCATGGTAAGAATGGGTATATGTGAAGTGCCAGTAGGTCTAGCGTTAATTTTAACAGTTCGATGATACTCTTTTGCACGTATATTTCTATATCCTTTAAAAAGATGCAAAAACAAATCAAATTTTTTAGCGGTTTACTATAGAAGACACCCCGTTAACCTATCCCAATATTCGAGCACGCGATCGAAGGAAAAATAATAACGAAAAAGCACGGCGGGAACGCAACGAAAATCATCGGTGGGATCTCGTGGCCGAAAAGTGTGGCTCGTGTTTCGAAACTAGATTGTCGTTAAAGCCTCGACACCTGTCGGAGAGCCCTCGACTCGAGGGGTGCGTAACCCCTTCGCAAGGCTAATGCACTTGTCCCCGATACCTTTCCAGTCTTCCCGCCCTTATTGTGCCGCTTTCAATCCCAAATTTCATTTTCTCTTTTTTTCAGAACACACCTGCAAAGACTTCCGGTGCACCCAGAACGAGTTCTGCATCGAAACGGACCTTATTTGCGACGGGGTGAATCACTGCGGCGACGGTTCTGACGAGGCCACCTCGAACCTCTGTGCCAGTAAGTTCTAATTACCAGCGATTCATTTAGGAGTGCCCCGTACCCCCGTCTGCGACCAGACTACATTCATATTTCAAACCAAATACGCCGCGGGCAAATTGACTTTGTAATCGAATCTCACGGTGCAGCTAGAATATTGTCCAATTCGTGGGATGCATTAATATGTAAAACTTTTCGTTATTTTCATTATATTCTTTAGTCGAGCTTAATATACAGGGTTACCACATATTGTCATTATTAATGTTAAGCAAAGATGCATTTTATTTTAATTAAGCCAGTCGAAAATATAAAACCACACTTTATTTGATACCTATTTATATAGGTAAACATGTGAGTAAATATTACAGGATGCGTAAACAATGAAAAGAAATACATATACACATATGTTTAGCTAGTTAGTATATTAGCCAGATATAATACTACGAACAGTATATCCGTATGTATATTTTTAAAATGGAATCATACATTTTTTATTACATCTGTCGATGCACCTTGACATTCTTTACACAAAAGTATTATGCTAAAAAATCATCAGTTTAAGAAATATTTTAATTTTGATTTTAAGAAATCATGATTCCTTTATTAAACATTTCCGCAAAGCGTCAAACAATTTTCAAACTACCATATTTCCTACAATAGTGAGCGTATTTCATTGAAATTTATCTATGAAGCAGAGCTCATGGATACTTAGAAAAATGTATTAACGTTGTACTGATTTTATTTTTAAAAAGATTCAGTGTGACCATTTACATCACGACATTTTCTGAGTCGATAGATTATATAATATATCTGGTGTTATTTTATTACTATTATTTTTCAAGTTGAACTATTCCCAGATGTTTACATTTCATAACGTCGTTGACTAACATCGTAAACGAAACTAGAATTAAATAGGGCAAGTGTGATAGTGCTATGAT
This sequence comes from Colletes gigas, assembly GCF_013123115.1. Taxonomy (NCBI): domain Eukaryota; kingdom Metazoa; phylum Arthropoda; class Insecta; order Hymenoptera; family Colletidae; genus Colletes; species Colletes gigas. The sequence continues at coordinate 345,128 of NW_025106676.1, forward strand.
GCAGAAAGTGTTATGTAACGTGTATTCAATTGATAATATTGACAATATTCACGATTCACGACAAATATTGAAATTAAAATATCTCTAAAACTAATGATTTTTTAGCGTAAATAGTTTAATACTTTTTCGTAAAGAATATCAAAATGCATCGATCGAGGCAATAAAAAATATATGATTTCATTAAAAAAAAATGTTACTACAAGAAAACTATTAATAATAATGACGTAAATCTAAATATGCGGAGACTCACGTATCTTTGAACCTTTCACCATCTTGACTATCTGTGTCAACGATTGAAAATTACTGTCGGGGTGTCACGGAATAAACTTTGTAGATATTTCATCCGCAAGGTTTATTCGTTTCTCATTTCCCTCGTGAATTATACTTCGCTCAAACGTCGAGTCACAGCAGTATCGCTGAAGCACCTGTGTTCCCCGGCTCAACTTTTTGTCCTTTTTGCGATACCATAGCATGTCGCGGCCCCTAATGATAAAAAGCAAAGTATGCCGCGCTCTATCGATCTCCCGATTCAACGAAACTGCGTGCACCGTCTCAGAGGGTGGTTTCTGTGTTGGTCTCGCGGTGGGAACACATTGTACAACGCCTCGGGGAATTAATTCTCTTCCGTTGTCAGTTTACTTGGCACCTGGCAGGAAGTTGAACTGCCATTGCTATTTTAATCGCGACGCCCGAAAGTTACTCGCGAGAAAAGGACTCCAAATTGCTGCCACCGGATCGAGAAAGTAATATTTTTTTTTTCTGTTATTTTCGATACTGTAAGTTGCACATTTCTACCTAATAATTTATTTCGTATTACGCTTTTCGGATCTATCAACTCTATTTTTATTTAGTTTTCTTCAAGACGAATTATTTTAAATAAATTGCATGTTTCTATTGCTAATGATTTATTTTGTGTTTAAGGGGTGGAAGATTAAAATGTCACTTTAAGTAAGAAATTGGTTTTATAGATTCGAGACAAACTCCTGATTCAATGTACGAGATGTATGAAGAATTTTAATCCCTGTCAAAAATCATGGTACAAAAAGTGTTTGTCTCTATAATACATTTTGCAACTGTCAACGTAACATAGCGCTTGGAAAAAATTGTGAAACGCAAGAAACCAGGAAATCGTGGCTATAATAAAAATTTGCAGCCCCCGTTTGGGCGAATTCCGAAAAAAGTTTCGTAGTTTTATTTAAAACCGATTGCAAGATACCAGTTTATTTGAATAGTCAAAAATCACACTATATCGCACTGTAATATATTTTTCTATTGTATTCCGCGACCGAGGGAAAAATAAAATCAACGAACGCATTTAGGCGAAAGAACGTTGAACAATGCATTGTCCCGGCGACGGTATGAAAAAAGGCCCGTCGTTTTTCGACTGGTCGTTAATTTTTCAATTTCGCGACGAAGGGTTCCCGCGACGCTGAACTTAATGCGCGGAGTTCGTGAAAAAAGCCTCGCGCCAGCTGACAGACGCTGAAAGACCCCGCTAACAATATTTTTCCTCGTTTGCTTTTCTGTTCCAGACTCCGAGGTGTCTACGATCCTGGGCATGCAGACGACCTGGTTCGCGGTCGCCCTAATTTTTCTGATACTGAGCGTAGCGGGCCTGGTCACGGCGGCAGTTCTCTGCTTTTGCAGACAACGCGCCGCGACCCCCAGGCTCCCTCACAACGCGCACAACGCCCAGACTCATCCTCCGGTCAGCTTCCCATGTGAGTCGCAAAAAGCACATCCGTACACCTTTAAAACGTCCATCCTTCTTGTTGTGTTGTTCACTAGTCGTTAGTCGATGTTTATTCGTTCGACCATCAGGCAGTCGGCCGCCCCCGTTCGCCCTCCTGCATTTTCTACCCACCAACAAGATTTCCCATTTTTCGCTACTGCCCCCCGGGCTATCTCTAATTACAATTTTAACTTTTCCCGTTAACAAAACAAATTTACCGTGTACGCTGCGGAGCACGATAGCACCACTGACATTTTTCAGATTTTTATTGTCGAAATGAAACATTCAAAGAAATTGTAGAACGTGAAGAAGTGTAAACAATGAACTTTCATTATGCAATCGGTCCAAATCTTCTTCTTTTTTAGGGTTTTACGTTGTATTGTACGGCGCCATTAGTGATGGATTTCTGAATGTTGTTAACTATATTTTGTCGTAGATGCTTATTTCCTTCGGGTATTTAAAAGTCTTTTCTATTCGTTTCTGATTCGATAGAGCTGTATCAGGTTTTATGTCGTATTTATTTTTTATTTGTTGCAATAGTTGCAGTAGGGTTGTTCAGACTTTTTTTTGGATCAGGTATTCGTGAGATGTTATAGTTTTTTCTTTTCGAAGTTGTGTTGAGAGATTGGCTGGTAGAAATGTATTATTAAGTTGTATGGGAACTCTTCTCATTTTGCCAATGTCACTTCCATTTTATAAAGTTGTATATTTTTGTTCTTTTAATTCGAGTCCTTATTCCATTGTTCTTTCACAATATTGTTATAATTCAGTATACATATATCTCCAATATGTTTGCTATGACTTAGCACCATTTTCATTCTAATTAAACTGTAAGTGTATTTTTCGTAATATATTTAAAATATTGTTTTAAGGGAGGAAACCACTGTGACGAATTGAAAAAGTCGAAAATTTTTTTTATCTCTTTTCAGTGCTTGGGGTTTTAAGAATGCCCCTCTAAAATATTGAAGTAAAATTCGCAAAAATGACAAAGTTACAGAAGATTTAGTAGATGAAGAACATGTAATATGCGTAACGATTGAAACTAACTGCTCTTTACTTCGGGACATTCATTTGAAACTCTTTTATTGTTTCTGCTGCGGTAAAGGTTTCATATGAATCAGTAGTATTTTGATCGAGATAACTATGTGAATTAAGAGTATTTAGTCTAGAGCGATAAGTGATGTGATTTAATACAAAACAAACATATGGGACGACCTAATAATATTGTCATTACCTTATAATTGCATTGGTGCTATAGTTCTACATCCGTAAAATACTTACGTCATTCTTATAGTTTCTCTCAAACAAATGTTATGTTCGTCCTTTTTTCATTAGTATAATTTCATTTTAGTCTGAATAATATATAAAAATCATTAATTAATACTCCGAAACTCTCGAAAATTGTGTGTTATAATCATGCTCCGCAGAGTGGGACGAAACCTGGAGAAATAGTTGTAATATCAGTTTCAGTGGTTGTTAATGTGACGCAAGATGTCAAGTTTTAGAATACAAACAATGTCACGAATATTAACGTAAAAATGATAGAATGCAGGACGGAGGACGGGGCCACGTTTAAAGCTGTTAATTTATTTTTTAACCAGTCGAATATCATTACGGTCTATTTAGCTTGTAAGTCATGCCCTCAGACGGGTCGAGCCAATGAATGAAGGATGCATCTCTGCGTTTCTAGCTCGCGAACTTCGTAAAATTCGATGTGCACTCGAGGTACACCGTGTACGTTTTACACGGAGTCGCGTATTAATTTATCAAAACGACGACTAATTAATTTTGTGCGAGATTAATTTAACCGGAACCGTAGGTTAAACTCAATGAAAGCTCGTAACGATATCGTATTCATTTTCCCTGGGGTCTGTCTATGGGCGAGATTTAAACATTTAAACATTCGTTTAGTTGAACATGCGGTATGAGAATTAAATAATATGAACGTCACGCTTACCGGAATAATGGAACTTTCGTTTTCGAAGCAATTCTAAACGATTGTTTTATTGTACCTTCGATCACTTACCATTCTTGATGCAAGTTTCGCAATCACAAGGCTACTCATTCGTCATCAAACCTTATAAATTAAAATCAATACATTTTTATATTCACAAAGTAGTCGTAAAACAAATCTATTCTTTTTCGTGACCATTCCTTGTACAAAGAAATTTAGATCAAATTAAAGAGGGGTTAAGGGGTTAACCTCGAGATAGATAGGAGCCGATTAACGATAAATTTTCAATTTCACGACCCGATCGCGTCGAAAAAGTTCATCGATTCACGCTTCTGAGAACTTCACGGTTCGTCGAACCGTGTAGATTATTAGGTAGTTTCAATTACATTTCCTTATCTCTCGTAATTGTTTATTGCCCGGTTGTGCTTCCGATGTCGTAGTTATGCTTTAGAATTTAGTGCAACGGAGAGTTGATATTACCGTGCGCAAATAGGCGCACCTGAGGCTACACTGCACAACATTTACTAATAGGTTTCCTTACGCTGCCAGTACGCGGTCGCAATTTGTGTACGTATGAGATTGGGTTTCCGCGTTCTATTTTCCCGACAATGCGATGAACTTGATTAATCGTCTCAATGCTGTGGCCATTTTGATCACTCAAGTTTCGTTCAAGACATTTATCGTTATTCTTAAAAAGATATTTAATCAAATAGAAATTGTTTCAGATTGGCTACTTATTGGTAATTTAAAGAAAGAAGCTCCTGTTGGTCTCGATTCTCAGAACCGTAAATTTCATTAAATTCGCGAATGTTAAAAAGAACGAATATATAGTCAGGGACGAAAGTAACTGGACAGATGATAAAATAGGATATCAATGAAATTTAACCAATATAGTCTTGCAATTGCATGCTTAAGCTTTATTTAATATTCATCCTTATAGTATATAGATTATTTAAATACCAATTAAAATAAATATTAACGATCGGTGTAAACCCAAATTTGATTTAAACGAAAAGTCAAACAATGACAGAGAGACAGAAGTAAGTGGACACTACCAATAACTACTAGTTAATATTTGTATTGCCACCTTTTGCCGCAATTACACCTCTAGCCGTCGCGGCATACTGTTTACAAGATTTTCTATGTAATCTTTGTCAATCGTGCCGAATGCTGATTTTAAATTATTAAAAAATTCCATTTTAACCGTTCGCTTGTCCGAAGGAAGTTTGGTATCCAAATTCTACACACCACAAATTCTCTATCGGATTCGAGTCAGGACTTTGTGTTGGCCATTCGAGTAACTTAATATCCGAATCATTAAACAATTTCATACTCTTTTTGGTAACATGTTTCGGATCATGTTGAAAAATAAATTCTTCTTTCAAATTCATTTTTATTGTTGCCTCTTCCAAACTTTCGTTGATTACGCTAATATAATTATCAGCATTCATAATACCATCAATCGGTACTAAGGTTCCAATCCCATGCCATGAAAAACAACCCCATATCATTAATGAGCCACCTTCAAATTTAACCATTGGTGTGATAAATAATTTCTTGTATGTTTCATTTTTCTTTCTCGAGACATTTTGCTTTTTCTTCAATTGTCGCATTACAAATTTTGATTCATCAGACCATACTATCTTTTTCACATATTATGACATATTAACATACTTTTTAGCAAAAATTAAACGTTTTTTCATGTTCTTTTTATTAATGTGAGGTTTACGCCATGCCCTACAAGATTTTAGTTCCACTTCGTGCAATCTTCGCTTTATTGTTTTTGTTGACACGTTTGATCCTAATGCATCTAAAATCTCCCGTGAGGAGATCGTTGGCTCTCGTCGAGAGTCTCGAACAATTCGATGGTCTTCGTGTGTGGTAGTACAACGTTTTTGTCCAGAGCGTCTTAAATCCTCTACAGTATACAGTGGCTCACGAAAGTATTCGAACGCTTACATATGCAAACTTGAATGGCCGAAATAATGTACATTAAAGCAATTTGCTGAAACAAGTAGATGCCAATAGGAAAAGGGAGTCTTAAGATTATGCCAGTAAAATTTGAAATGGATTCAACTACGTAAAGAGGAGTTATGATACATTTATTAGAAACACGCATGGTAAGCGACTCACAAAAGTATTCGAACACTGTAACATTGTTGATAGTTTTTCATTTTCCTTTGCACCGAATGTGAACATTGTTAAATGAAAATATTGGTACGTTCACTTGATGTTAGGATATCGTTTCAGTAACAGTAACGTAAAAATATGCACAATAGTATTTAAAATGAACACCAAAAAGTCTGAAACCAAAACGTGTGAAAGAGAAATAATATTACGATTGCATGAGGACGGCAAATCGTATAACGATATTACCGGGATTGTGAATAGAAGTAAGTCTACAATACATTACATCATAAAAAAGTCAAAGAATGAGGGAACACTTGCAAACAAAGCTCGATCAGGTCGACAAAAGAAATTGACTGGAAGAGAGGAGAAAGTTATCATTCGCGAATTAAAAGAGAATCCTACTATATCCGCTCCTCAACTCGCAAATATGGTAGCTGATATGTTTCATAAAGAAGTTCACCCGGAATTATGTCGACGAATCTTACGAAACAATGATTTTCATGGCAGAGTACCGCGAAAGAAGCCATATATTAATGCAGTAAATCGTAAAAAAAGATTGACTTTTGCGAAAACCTACATCAATAAAGATAATTCTTTTTGGGATATAGTCATCTTTTTGGACGAGTCAAAGTTTAATATTTTTGGCTCAGATGGTCAAAATTATGTGTGGGGAAAACCAAATACAGAATTGGAAATTCGACATTTACATCAAACAGTGAAACATGGAGGTGGATCGGTCATAGTATGGGGGTGTATGGCTGCCAGTGGCACCGGAAATTTAATATTTATTGACGGAATACTTGATAAATATAAGTATTTAAATATTTTAAAGAATAATCTTAAAGAAAGTGCCCGTAAACTAGGATTATTGGCAGATTTCCACTTCCAACAAGATAATGATCCGAAGCATACTTCTAGAATTGTAAAAGAATGGATCGTATATAACACACCACACATGTTAATTACTGCACCGCAAAGTCCAAACGTAAAATTTATGGGTAGAAATCGGAAAAAGGTTAAATAAATTTCAAATACCATCAAAGCAAACACTGAAAAATAAAATTATAGAAATATGAAACTCCATTGAGTGTAGTTTTACAAAATCATTGGTTTATAGTATGGAACGTCGGCTAAGAGACATTATAGCTGCTAAAGGTGGTCCAACAAAATATTAATATTAAATAATTTAATAATACATGTAGCGTTCAAATACTTTTGTGAGTCACTTACCATGCGTGTTTCTAATAAATGTATCATAACTCCTACTTACGTTGTTGAATCTTTTTCAAATTTTACTGGCATAATCTTAAGACTTCTATTTTCAAATTGATATCTACTTGTTTCAGCAAATTACTTTAATGTACATTATATCGGCCATTCAAGTTTGCATATGTAAGCGTTCGAATACTTTCGTGAGCCACTGTATGTACTAAATATTTTTTTCGGTGCACTCTTTGATATTTTATACTTCTGGACCATAACACGGTAACTTAACTTATTACGGCAGTCCGAAAGAATTAAATTACGGATTTGATATGAAATTTCTGCTGTTTTTGGCATTTTTATATTTTTCAAAGCTTAATCTTACTTGTACGAAGCCTGAATAAGTACTGGAAAATTTGTTCGATACCGCTGTGTGTAAACACGACCTTCGTATAATATTTGTGTACATTTCTTGTCTCGTAATAATATATCAACTGAGTGTCCATTTACTTCTGTCTCTCTGAAATTGGTTCATTTTTAAATTTAATTTTGGTTTACACCGATTGTTAATATTTATTTTAAATGTTATTTAATAAATATTATATATATATTATAAAAATAAATGTTAAATAAAGCTTGAACCTGTAATTATAATGCTACAGTAATTAAATTTCATCATCTGTCCACTTACTTTTGTCCTCAACTGCATCTGGCAAGTTAATTTAACTTTCGCGATGCGCGTAACTGATCCGTCTTGCGTTTCGGTCGATTCGAAAATTTACATTCGAGCAATCTGAATATTAACTCGCCGGTCGATCTTTAAATTTATTATTTCCTGCAAGGTACGAACGGAAATTACAGTCGTGGGAAACCTACCGTGCACCGAGTAATATATTACGGTTCACGTTTTATGGTTTCGAACAAAATAGCTAGGCGATAGGTGTCTAATAGATTTCCAACCCGACAAAGCGTTCTTTATTTCGCTACCGGTGAAATACCGTGCACAGAAAGCAAATAAAAGAACCAAAATCACGTGAAATTGATGTCACGTGCACGGTGGTATTGTGTACCCACATATATTGATGAAGCAGCGTATAACAAAAAATAGAAAACACGATAATGGTTTAACAAAACCAACGACGCGACAAGAGTGCAGAGAATTGGAACGCGAAAATTCATCGCGTAGAATATTGAATTGCTTTGTTTGAAATTTCTAAAATCATTTTAGATGCCGAATCGTTCAACAAGATTTTATTGTGTTTGTATACTGTTATATTAACGCAGTAAGTTAATTATTTTCCTTACAATGCTTCGTCTCGTTTGGCAAAGAAATTTCTATTTCAATATCGACACGTCGCACAGTAGTTCATTTTCCTGAATACGTGGACAAAATTCATATCTTTATTAGTTATACGTTATTTATTACAAATAGGTTAATATCAGGGGTTGTTTGACCCCTAGAATATGATTTTGGCGTCATTTTTTAAATAGGAAAACAACCCTTGTAGAACCATCCCTGTAGAGGGTATTTCATCTTAAAGATACACAGTTTTCTCAATTGATTTAGAATTCAATAGATAGTGTATTATTATCAATAAATGTTACAGATTTCACGTGATTTTAATATCAGGAAATCGTAAAGGACCTCTTCTCTTTTCTAAATCTTTTTCAAAATATCTTTAATGACTTACAACATTTTGTGTAAGCCGCCACTTCATTAGATTATACATTTAAGAATGTAGAATCAAAACAGACTTTTAAAGAAGTTGAAAATTTTAATTTCATTCGGATTTTGGTGGTAACACCAGTTGCTTGAATGTTTGTATTAGAATGATTTTAAGAAATGAACAATGTAAGATTTTGATGTTAAATATTGTATTTCTAATTATAATCACAATCGCAAGCATTATAAATACAAGCCAATTTGAAAAAAAAAAAAAACATAAAACATTTATCTATTCATCAATTTCATCGGACGAAGAGTCTTACATTGCAACGTAACAATTATTCACTATTATTTATCTCTAAATTTATGATACACTTCATTAGTAATTTCATTAGTAAGGTCTAAGATTCATTTAACAGAAAGAATCAGTGCTTGATCTCGATTGATAACAAACTTTTTGCCTCAAGGTGTACAAAAAATATGTATTTCAATTTTCCTGGCTGGTAAAAGCTATAAGAGTGTTCTAATTTTAAGTAAATTATAGCTTATACGATACTTTATTATAATATATAATACTTGCTTTGATAGACAAACATGGTAATTTGTACATCAGCTTCAAAATTACTTCCTAAATCATGATGACCCATTTTGAATTGGAATATCTTCAAAATGGTTGTCACTAAAACATTAAAATTAGCAGTAAAATATGCACAGATACCTTATCTGTTAATAGCATTAATTTGATTTCATGAATTACAAACGTTTTCTTCTTAATTTTGTTCACGTTTTCGGGAAATGAATCACTGTGCGTCGTGCAAATAACGTATCATCCAGTGAAACGCATAAAAGTAATTTTGATCGTAGATCACGCGTAGAGAATGCTGGACTTTCATTGAATTTAACTCGATAACCGATACAGGCTTTCAATTGTAAACACGTGGGGACTTAAAGATTGCTAGGCCGATCCATTTAAACTCTTCGAGCGATTGTAATAATAATAATCTGTGAAACAATATTCGAACATTACGCAAATCGCGATACCGTATTATGTCGCTGCGTCGGATAATTTTCCATCTGGATCGGGAACGTGGACATTTCCGTCGCGCATTATGAAACGTTCGATAGAACAATCGGCGTTTCGCGTATTTCCTAGACTATTTCAATCCTTGTAATTTTCCTCGTCAAAATCATCGTTTCACTTTCGAGCCCCATCGTTGCTTTCCGTGATATTCAATTTACCAGCAACGTTTTTAAAATCCCAATATTTACTGTTTCACTGTTCAAAATTAGAATTTATCTCTTAATAAACATTTTTAATATCGTACTTGAACAATGTTTCGAGTTTATAATCATTAACGTAACAATAATGCCATGTTCGAACCTGACTTAATCATGTTCTTAAAATTCATTACTTTTCAAAACGTATTCATAAAGGCTTTCTTATCGAGTTGCTCAATAAAACATTTCCATTTGCAAATTTATAAAAATTCCGCTCGTAAGTTTCAACTGCTTCAAACGTATCATACACGACTGTAAAATTATATTTTGAAAGCTGATCGTTAAATTAATGTTAATTGTTACTCGAATAGAGACTGCCTGATGGGTGAAAGATGTTTCTGCATCCGCTAAGCTTTCGCATATTTACTTTCTGTTAAAAGTTTCATGCAAAAGAAATATCCGTTTTGAAACGATATTATTTTTTAGCCTTTCGTCGTTGAACAAGCGTAGAAAAGTTTTACGCAGGGGAATAAAAAACATTTAAACGTGCAATACAGTTTTTGTTAAATTGCAAAGTGTCCAACGATATTTGCGATACGATCTATTTATTATTGAATTGAATCTCCGGAACTCTGCTGTTTTAGTTCTTTTTAAAAAATTTAAATAGTATTCACTATTGCTTAATAGCCACCTCTTGCTATTTTTACAAATCATATAATTTAAATGTGTCATATTTAGTTTTTCAACGACTTGAAAATTGTTTGCAAAGGGTATAGCCGAATAAGGGGGTCAAATGTGCCCCCAAACCGAATTGAACGAACGTGGGTTATTCGATAGCTTACCAAAAAACACCCAAGTGCCAATTTTTAACTTGAAATCTCGACCGTGGGGGTAGTAATGGGGTGAAAACGAAAATCATGTTTTTGTGCAATTTCTCTTGACATATTGAGTAAAAAAATTCAGAGATATTTCAGATACCGGGGCACATATTTTGGGAGATTTTCAGATTTTCTGATTGAAGAACCAGGTAGTAAAAAATAAAAAACCGCAAAAAATGTCGATGACGTATTGAAGGAGGTCCGGAACTACTTTTATACTTTTACAGTAAACAGGTATTGCTATTATTATTATTCTCAATTTTTTTTAGATTTTTCATTTTGGTGCGCCGCAGTGAAAAAAAATAAAAACCGATTTTTTCCTCATTTTCTGCGTATTAGAGTAACTTACACGTTGAATTTTTATGCATTCTTCAATATATGAGTGTTTTGTAGATTGTTTAATGTTTCTACACTAAGCAGAATTACATAACAATTGAAACAAATAAAATAAAACCAACCATTGAACGCATATATCTTAAAAAATCAACGATATTAAAGTGTCCGACTGCAGAATCGCTGGAAGTTTTTTTACCGTAGGTTTGAGTCTCTCTTCTGGACTTAGTATTTTTTTTTCTTCATTATTTTTTTCTCAAATTCTAACTATATAACAATGCTTTATATTTATTTATAAATGTTTCAAAAGCATTTTACAAATATTTTAATCTGAAATATCTATAAATATAATTTTGGAGCGTTTTTTGCGTCTTTATTTTTTTTCGTCAACCACGATTATTATTTAACATCTCTTACACTGAAATTAATGTGAAATATTAGTTTTCAAATCTCTTACCTTTGACTATTGTGAATAGATCAGAGCAGAAGATTGTATATTGGCTTACTATTACTTCTTCTCCCCCTTCGATCAAGTAGATCTGTCCTTTTTTTTCTCTTACTTTGATAAATATGAATGTTTGCTACGGCAGTATTTGTTGTTTTGAATGTTTTTATGTGCTTGGCCGTTGTACAAACATTGCTGCGTAACCTGTTCATAGTATGTGTATAAAGTTTATACTTATACAGGGTGTTCGGCCACCTCTAGCAAAAATTTTAATGAGCGATAGTAGAGGCCAAAATAAGACGAAAATCAAGAATACTAATTTGTTGATGGAAGCTTCGTTAAAAAGTTATTAACAATTAAATTCAAAAATTTCAAATCGTTCTGGAAAAATTATTTTCGGTTGCGGGGGTCAACTACAATCATTTTTGGTGAGTACACATACCTCCGAAATCCTATCTACTTTCGAGAAAAAAAATCGAGTAGGTGCTGAAATTTTTCGGCGAAAAAAAATTTTTCAAATCGTTCTAAAAAAATTATTTTCGGTTGCGAGGATCAATTACAATCATTTTTTAACATTACACATACCTCCGAAATTGTACGCACTTTCGAGAAAAAAATTCCTTACTGAAAATCCAATTAGGTGTCTAAATTTTTCAACGGAGAAAAAAAATTGCAAATCGTTGTGGAAAAATTATTTTCGGTTGTGGGGGTCAATTACAATCAGTTTTTGTCATTAGACATACCCACGAAATCCTGCCCACTTTCGAGAAAAAAAATAGAGAAGGTGTGAAATTATTCGAGAAAATTAAAAAATTGCAAATCGTTGTGGAAAAATTATTTTCGGTTGTAGGGTTCAATTACAGACATTTTTGGTGAATAGACATACCCCCGAAATCTTGCGCATTTTCGAGAAAAAAATTCAGTAAGGGCGGCACTTTAAACGTTAATAACTTTTTAACGAAGCTTCCATCAACAAATTAGTATTCTTGATTTTCGTCTTATTTTGGACTCTACTATCGCTCATTAAAATTTTTGCTAGAGGTGGCCGAACACCCTGTATAATGGTATCAAAATATTAGGTCAGAATAAGATTAAAACAATCTTCAAAAGAAAAAGAGAAATAATATATAAACAGTCTTTACATTAAATAAAAATTTCTAGCAATTTATTATAACACATTGAGTTACTAAACAATTATCGAATGACTTGAAACTCGAAAAACAGTGTTCTTAATTTTCTTCGTCTTCGTAACTTACGCGTACGAGCCAACAAAATTTAATAACCACTAATTAGAATAAACAATAAGCGGATTTGAAATCACAAAATCGAAGCCACATTAATCATACGTCGCCATTGAAGGATGTGACACGTGTGATTTCATGTACTTGGCTGAATTTTCTCGCGAAAACAGTAAATGCTGCGTATCAGCGTCCCGTAAAAGTAAATATATTTCAGTAAATAGCGTCCGGGGGTCATTTTCAAAATTTACGACGCATCAACTGACCGATCATTGCATTTTAAGCCAGCAGCAATTAATAAAACATCGACGTGCGTCGCGATGCTTATTGCGCCGTGTTAAATATAACGTATGATCGGCCGCGGTTCATTTTTCGCGGTGATACGCGATTATTCGAAAATGTACGAGCACGAAATCGTCGAAGCAAATATTAATCGATGATTCATGGGAGTGTACAGGCGACATTAATTCGAAGATCCAAATTCTTTCATGAATAATGACGATAAGCTATCGAGTGGCTGACATTAATATCGTTCTGATATTATTAACAGTTTGCTACGATAACATTTTAGCAGTTAAACACTTCTGAAACTTTGAGTTCGAGTTTAATAACTGGGCTGAATTATAACTTCGCTTCTTAATAGACTTAACCTTAAGCAACGCCAACATCGCATACAAATGCAAATGTATTACCACCCCAGACCTGTACGACAGTGACCACTACCCGATTTTATTAAAAATACAACTAGATCGAACAGTCAACTACCTACAACCAGCCCCCAGATGGAAATTTGAACTGGCCAACTGGAGCAAATATAGTAGATTCATTGAGCTTAACACCCCCTCTCTAGATAATAATGCCATAACAAACTCTTATGATATTGAACAAATAATAAAAGAATTTATCCAGATCATCATCGATGCTGCTGACCAATCCATCCCAAAAACAAAACCTCGACCCGGAAAAAAGCGCTGCACTGTACCTTGGTGGAACGAGGAATGTGAAACTGCAATAAAAAACTACAAACACGCCTTCAACAGATACAAAAAACAAAAGACAATCGTTAATCTTACACAATTCAAAAAACTTAGAGCTAGTGCAAGGAAGACCATCAAAACGAATAAGAAACAATCCTGGATAAATTTCTTATCTACAATAAATAACTCTACCCCCACCAAGGTAATGTGGAATAAAATAAAAGCAATTCAAGGCGCCCACTCAAGAAAGAATATCACAGCCTTAACTACGCCAGAAAAAACCATAACCAACGACCAGAAAGAAATAGCAAACTTACTAGTTAAATCATTTGCAAAAAACTCTGGTGATAAAAACTACGATAGCAACTTCCTTAAATATAAAATTGAACAAACATTCCCTGAGACCAATAAAACCCCCAAAATTCGAAACCAGGACCTTTTTTTAATCAACGAAGCATTCAAAATTGAAGAATTAAATAGGATACTGAAACAATGTAAAAACACCAGCCCTGGTCCTGATGGAATACCTAACAAACTACTGGTAAACCTCCCCCCAAATGGACACAAACACCTATTAGAGATATTCAATCTCATATGGAAAAATGGCATATTCCCAGAATCGTGGAATGAGGCTATAATCATCCCGATTGTCAAACCTGGTAAGGATCTACTCCCAGAAAGCTATCGACCCATAGCACTAACTAATAATATGTGCAAACTATTAGAAAAAATGATCAACCACAGACTACAATGGGTATTAGAAAATAACAACACAATATCCCACCTTCAAAGCGGTTTTAGAAAGTACCACTCAACCATCGATCAACTAATTAACATAGAGGCTCAAATATGTGACGGCTTAGTAAATAATCACCACGCTACTCTTATAGCTATGGACATTGACAAAGCGTATGATATGATTTGCAGAGAGAGGACATTAGATAAATTAAAAAAGCTGGGCTTTCATGGTAACGTCCTTACGTTTATCAAAAACTTCCTGAAGACAAGACGCATTAAAGTTAGAACCAACAACTGTCTATTCGACAGATATTGCAAAATGGAGTCCCTCAAGGATCGGTAATAAGTAACACTATTCCTAGTATCCATAAATGCTGTTCTTTCCATACCAAACTTACCAGTCCAAGCATATCTTTTCGTAGATGACTTAACGATAATATACAAAGGAAAATATGAAAATACCACAGAACAACTACTCCAAAACGCACTAGACAACCTACAGAATTGGGCAGTAAAAAACGGTTTCCGCTTCTCTGAAACTAAAACTAAATATATAACCTTTTCCAAGCGACACATACCTACAATAAAGTTACACCTTGGAAACACAGAACTGAAACAAGTTAATTCAATCAAGATTTTAGGTATGACATTTGATGATAAACTAACCTGGAATGTCCATATATCCAATCTAAAAAGGGAATGTAACAACCGTCTAAACAGTTTAAAAACACTAGCAGCCAATACGTGGGGAGCAGACATGAAGGTTCTATTAAACACGTACAAAACTACCATCAGAAGCAAATTAGACTACGGATCTATTATTTATGGTTCAGGAAAGGAATCTACACTAAAAAAACTGGATCCTATACATAACACCGCCCTGAGAATAATAACTGGAGCCTTTAGAACTAGTTCCATACTAACAATAAGCATTTTAAAAGAAGCAAACGAACCTCCGCTCAAACTCAGAAGAAAACTCCTCTGCATTACACAAACGATAAAAATATCTACTACCCCAAATAAATCCTCCTTTAAAAATACCTTTTCAGACCGCTACATCACAAAATACAATAATAAAAAACTGACTCCCAAACCTTTTTATTATAGAGTCCACAAACTTGAAGAGGAACTCAATATAACATTTTTCCCTACTATTCCACGAAGAAAAACCGCAATACCACCATGGGTCATGCACCCCATCGAAGTAAACATAGACTTAACAATATACAAAAAATCTGACACCAATCCTGTAATATTTCGTAACCTAACCACTGAAACTATAGATCGCTACAGAAACTATATCCATATCTATACTGACGGATCAAAAACTGAAACCGGCACGGGATACGCAGTAATCACCCCGGAATCCTCACTTTCAACCAAATTAGCACCATATACATCAATTTTTACGGCTGAAGCAACTGCCATCAACCATGCTATAAAAATCTCTTACATAAACTCTTATACACACACTATTATTTTCACTGATTCAATGAGCACTTTAGAGGCACTAAGCAGCATACCATCGGATAATGACATCCTCCTCCAAATTCAGGAAACAAACCATGAAATCACAGAAAAGGGCCACAAAATAATACTCGCATGGATACCAGGACACGTAGGCATTCCAGGAAATGAAAAAGCCGACCAGATAGCAAAACAAGTAGCCAACTCACCAATTAGCTACCAAAATATTCCCACCCAAGAGGATTTAATTAAAGAAATCAGAAACAAGTTAAAATGCCAGTGGGAATCTGAGTGGAGAAACACAGCTCCACCACACATCAAATACATAGATGACGCCTTTTTTTACAGAAAACACAGCAACTACTTTAACTAGAAAAGAGCAAACTGCTATAACCCGAATAAGAATTGGACACTCCAAAATCTCCCACTCATACATATTATCAAAGGAACCCATCCCAATATGCGAACACTGCAACACAACAATTACAACGGACCACCTAATCCTTGACCGCCAAAAATACAATATTCTTCGCCGTAAACACAAGCTGGAACCTCAACTTAAAGAAAACCTCACCAACAGAAAGACACAACCTACTGGGATTCATCAAAGAAACAAAATTAATTGACAAAATATAAGGAAAAAACCACCCGACCGACGCCGCTAATAACCTCGCAGTGGATGCGGCGTAAATAAGTCACCAAATAAAAAATAAAAAAACTTCGCTTCTATTAAATTCCTTTACTGATTTTGTTGCGTCGCGAAACATGTCGTTCCATTTATAACGGCAATTCAGCGTTTACATTGGTGTCAATGTAAACTAAATCATATAATAACCGCCATAAAGGGCCCGCATCAGCGACCTCGTGACCTGGTCCTGACCGTTGGGCCAGAGTTTTTTCCGATACTGGGACGCGCGGTCCACCCTCGCGAACACGAAATGCAACAAGTACCAGCGCACCAATTCTGAACGAAAAGAGTTCTGATTGGATGCGGCTGTCTTCTTGCATTAGGATATAAGGCGCGAGATTTAACATACAAGAGACAAAAATTACAAAACGTCGAAACATCACACACCGCCGTACGAACGAGAGAGGGTCCACGTCCAACAGAAATATAGTCCACTACACAAACCAACGCCTTACATATCACCAGATGTGCAAGAAGAGCTCTCAACGTGCAACACATTGCACGAGCTCTCAACAGATTTTGCATTGTTTAACGCGGTTTGTTATTCTATTTAATCTTGCAACTTTTTAGAAATATTATCCTCCGAAACCTTTTATGATAGACTACAATTCGAATAATTAGACCAATTTTATAGCGATTCGTAGGTACCAGAGGCAGAGCTGATGAACTTTGGTCGGGGCCAGTATTAAACAAAACGCGATCAGAGAACTCGACCACTGTATTTTTAACGTCAAAACTGTGTCGGTTATTTATTTATCAGGGATGCAGTTATTTAGGTCGAAAGCGCGATCTGTTGGGTCACTAAAACCGTGAAACAAAATTGAAGAACAAAGGGGCAGGAAAGAGAGGATGGATGCACAATAATATGTATGGCCTCGATTTTATTACACGATCGAACGCGATGCATCCAACCGAGTATGCGTGGCGCGTTCAAAAAGTTGACCCAAAAATATACACGTCTGATTACATTTAATAATTAATTCCTCCTCAGAAAGAAATCAGAATTTGCTCGAGTTTTACGAATCTAAAAATTCTTACACATGATTATTATTTTAACGAATTTTTATGAAAATTGTCTTAACACACGAAATATTAATTATTCGCGTCGTGGAATGAAATTTACTCTTGCAAAAACAGATCGAAGAACATTTAACAACGCAAAGAAAATAGGAAAATGTTGTTCGGTGAGATGAAACTGTATTTGAACAGAATATACGGAAAGTTTATACGATACTACGGAAATTTTGGACACGGTCTGTACTGCTACATACTTGGGTACCGTGAGTAAAATTGAATAAAAATGATAAACCGTGGCCCCCGCGGCAGATGTATTAACAATTGAATTGAAAGCAATTTCCCTGTGATCGATATTTAATTTTCCGAAACAGGAACTTCAATTATTTCAGCATAAATATTGTTCTCTGCCTCAATCTTTGTTAAGCGTGCACAGCAGACGTAATGTGATTAATTGAATTCGGATCAGCAAATATCCAGCGCGCGGAAAAACATTTGTGGATGGGCTGCTTTTAATTTCAAAGAAACGTTTGAAGAACTCGTTATTAAATAATAATACGATTTTATTATTAATTTCTAGCCGTTAAATTGGTACACAAAAATATTGGTAGTTTTTTTAAAACGATAAATAAAAAGCTTCGTCGCGTTTATTTAAATTAATCGCGATAAAGTAGCATGCTTCGTTGACATATTTCATTGAAGTAAATTCTATTTACTCTGCTAATATTTCCTTTTTATATATATGAAAATCTCGGTTTAAATATTATGGAACGAATTTTATAAATTTGAGACTTTCTTTTTAATCGTGGAAAGAAATAATTGAAGTATATATGTAAAAATTAATGGAATGTGTTTTAATAATAAAAATTGTTGATTTGCTTAAGTGCACTCGTTAATATTGTTATTGATAATAATTTTATGCTTTGTCTTGGAAAATGTTTAAAAGTTGCGACAAGCACTTGAAACAAACCTATTTTGGCTGGACAATGTTAACAAATAAACGAGTATGACTAATTAACGTTTCCTGTTCACATTATTTAAGTTCGTGTCATTTGTGCTCGGTTTAATTTGGAGAATTTTGTAAAAAAAATAAGTGAGCTGTATTAAACATTCCTTTTGTAAAACGCAGTAAAAGCTGGGCAATAATGGAGAAACTCGGAAACGAAAGATAGTCATAAACAAGAAACTCGAGAAGGGTTGTCAATTAACCCATGCGTCCTTCATTAATTTAGCTTATATGGAGAAAACAACGTAATTAAATTGACGTTAATTGTTCTTTTATTTACACAGAATTCCACGGGTAATTCTGTTTCATTTATTTCCGTGAGTTATTAAATTTATTTTATTATTAAAATTGAAAACGAATAATTGCTGATTTCATCAAACGTACAATGTCTGTTTTAATCTGTTTACCTGCACTGTATTGTAGACTATCCAACCAATTCGCACAAAGGAGTGGACTTTAAAGTGGACTTTAACCACAATGATTCGAAACGGTTTTTCTCTTATAATAATAGAGTTATGTTCTGATTGATTACGAATGCAAACAGGTGCCTTTAAGATTCGAGGAACTGCATTAATATAAATTTTCAAACTTTGGACTTGCTCTGCTATAATTGGTGAGTCACATTGTTTTTCTCTGACTGCCACGTCATCCATACATGGAACTAGAAAAATTAATTCTCAAGTTAAGATCTGGAGGAAAATAAATTTTAGGAAGGTTACAAAAATAAGTAGTGAAACAAATTTTAGGTAATGTAGTTTACAATGGTCTAAAATCAATATTTTAGTCTTGTTATTGTTAACATTTTATAGTGTATCGATACGATAACCGATCGTAGAAACAAGCGAAGCCGCCTGCCGCTGGCGAGCCGGGCCCTACGCAGTCGCTTACGAACTGCCAAGCGAGTTAGTCTACTACAATGTATATAAATCCTTAGTCTACTACAGTTTCAGAAGTGGGATAAAGAGCTGAACAATTAGGATTGAAAATTAGTATAATTAGTGTAATAACGGTAGAATTGGTACGAAGGACGTGTGGTGGAAAATTGTGTCAGTGTGCTGTGAAGTGAACATACACGGGTACGAGAACATGGCAGCTTTGAACGAAATTCCGCATATTCGCGACAATATTAGGACGGCAACGACAAAATCCATTCCTAACTTATATAAATTCATTACGGAAGAGGAGGGCGACCGAAGCAGCAGGAATTATTTACGGGTATTTAAGGGTTTCAACTTTGACGCGGATTCGGAAGAATTCAGGAAAAAAACCACGTGGGCCGTGGCAACTTTTAGTTTGGGTGATTTAGTTGGTATCTGTAACGTGTTAAATTTAGATTACGGTGGACGAGCTGAGGAACTTGTTGCCTGTATTAGCGAGCATTTAGCAGATACAAATTTATTACGAACGGCCAGTGAGACAAATATTTCGGAAGCCGAAGACGAATTAGAAGATGAAATACCGAACATCACACTTACGGAACACGAAACAGTGAACGACACAATTAGGCAATTTCCAATGCAATCTGGAAGATTACAAGCACCGCTGAGGACATTATCGCCAGCGTACCCTGTTGTGACACAGAGTTCGCTGAGGGCACAGAAAGTACCGAAATTTGTATTAAACTTCCGAGATATTGAAGAGGCGATCAGACCATTCAATGGGACAGATGGATATCCCGTCGAAAATTGGCTGCAAGATTTCGAGGAAAACGCGGCGTTATTAGGATGGTCAGATCTTCAAACGTTATTATTTGCGAAGAAATGTTTAACTGGTTTAGCCAGGTTATTTATGCAAGGTGAACGAGGTATCACGACTTGGAGAAAATTAAAATCTTTACTTTTGAATGAATTTTCATCAAGAATAAATAGTGCTCAACTTCATCAGATGTTGCGGGAGCGACGAATGCAACGGGACGAGTCCGTGCATGAATATTTTTTGGTGATGAGGGAAATCGCATCTAGAGGATCCATCGAAGCCGACGCATTAATACAATATATTGTGGATGGCATCCCAGATGACCCGTGTCGAAAGTCCCAGTTGTACGAAGCCAGAGGACTCAGTGAACTTAAAGATAAATTAAAAATTTACGAGCGAGTTCGTAATTTAAGTCGACCTGCCTTAAGGAAATTCACGCCGATGATGATGAAGGAGGGAAAGCAACCGCTTAGCAAATCACCGTTTGTGACGGGAGATCCAGGATCAGCGGCGAGGTGTTTTAATTGCAATGAGACGGGCCACTGGTACAGCGCGTGTCCGAAACCAAGGAGAGGACGAGGTACATGCTACATTTGCGGGGCCAGCGATCATCAAAAGCAATTTTGTCCACAACGCTCTGCTGCGATGAAAGAACGGACAACGAAACCTTCGACAAGCGCGGCGACGACACATTTTGTACAATTTACGGACAATGTAATTCCTTGTTACACCATTGATGCGTCGTTAGAAATAGGTAAGGTAACAGCAACGTTAGACACAGGAAGTCCAGTTTCATTCTTAAGCGAAGCATTAATTCCACCCAGTATAATTATAAATCCGAATAACAATAGTGTACAGTTCGAGGGGGTTAACCATAGTAAAATAAAAATAGTAGGTCGATTGCGACAAACATTTTCCGTTTCAGATTGCGAGGTTGAAATTGATTTTTATGTTATTCCGGAGAATACTATGAGTTGTCCTTGTCTATTAGGTCGAGACTTTATTACAAATGATAATCTGGAAATAATATTGGGAAAAACAGTACAGATTAGGCGTAGATTGTTGAAAACAGACGACGAATATTCATTACCTGAAATTCTGAAAATTGACACGGTGGATGAATGTATAAATTGTCCTGCATTACCAAATATTAGAATGAATGAAAATATTGACTGGAAATCGCGGGATAAAGTAGAAACTATTTTGAAAACGCATTATATTGAACCAGAACGACCAGAATTCCCTGTAACAAAATTAGAATTAGAATTAGTTCTTAAGTCAAACCATCGACCATTTTATTATAATCCGAGACGTTTGTCGTATTCTGAGAGAAATGCCGTGGAAATAATTATTAAAGATTTATTAGAGAGGAAAATCATTCGATCGAGTGCTTCACCATATTGCAGTCCTGTTGTACTAATTAAAAAGAAATCTGGACAATATCGAATGGCAGTAGACTACAGAGACCTTAACAAACTAACATTAAAAGACCATTTTCCAATTCCGAGAATAGACGACCAAATTGACGAATTACGAGACAAAGTATATTTTACACAATTAGACCTGAAAGACGCTTTCCATCACATAAGTATACATGAAAATTCAAGGAAATACACGTCTTTTATTTGTTTTATGGGGCAATTTGAATATATGCGTATGCCTTTTGGATTATCGAACGGACCGGCATTTTTCATGCGTTTTATTAATAATGCTTTCAGAAAACTATTAGATCAGCGGAAAATTTTAATTTACTTGGACGATATATTAATTGCCACGAAAACTATCGACGAAAATTTAGAAATATTGGAAGATGTCCTCAACATTTTGGTTGAAAACCGTTTAGAATTAAAATTTGAAAAATGCACTTTCTTACTGGAAGAAATTATTTATTTAGGGTATTGTATAAATTCTGCGGGAGTTCGACCGAATAAAGCCAATATACAAGCTGTTGCTGAGTATCCGATACCGCGTAATTACCGAGAATTACAAAGCTTTTTAGGATTAGTTTCTTATTTTCGAAAATTTATAAAAAATTTTGCGTTGCAAGCGAAACCATTATACGACTTATTAAAATCCAAAACCTCTTACCAATGGGATGACCAAATGTTACAATGTTTTGAAATACTTAAAGAAACATTGATGTCAGAACCTGTTTTAGCAATCTATTCGCAACTTGCGGAAACCGAATTGCACTGCGATGCAAGTAGCCATGGATTCGGATCTGTTTTGTTGCAGAAACAAGTACATAGATGGAAAATTCCATCCTATATGCTACTGTTGCGGCTCGCGGTATCCGTTGAGTAACGATCGGCACTCAACGTCGGGCTCGCGTCTTTCCGAAATAACTTACTTATTCCGGCTGGAGGAATTAGAGATTGATTGATTTGAGAGTTAACTATGTACAAGCTTTATTTGAGTGGTTCAGGTTATTTTTGGTTCGCAATGATGATGATCGAAGATGTGTGCGTAGCTGATGAGGTTTTCTGTTCCAAGTCCTGAACCAAGTACTGATGGTCGTAGATGTGTTCGTAGATGTTGCAGAACCAAGTCCCCGTTTTTCTTCGCGCTGGGCCTTTTCAAGACTCTCATCAGTCTCCTCCCTTCCAACTCGCCCTTACGCGATGCCCTTGGAAGGGGGTGCGTGTCGCGTGGGAGTGTTGCCTTCGATGGTAGCGTTCCTGCTTTCCTGGTCGTCGTTGTCGTCGTCGTTGGAGAAAGTGGCCAAGTTTATGCAGAGGTCTGGGCTGGCCTGCAGATGCCGGATTTTTGGCCAGCACGCTGCCGACGGACCCAGCCCCTGTCATAAACACCACGTGGCCGTGCCTTTGTTTAGGCCTGCACGTTATGTTACAATGCCTTGAGGAGTTAGGAGCTAGTTGCGAGTTTTGGAGATTTATGCCAGGGCTGAGTACTGGCACGCACGTGTGTTTCTTGAGTGCCTAACATCGATGTTCTTCCCTGGCATAAATCTCGCTTTGTTCGAGGTTTTTTTTTGCTGAGCGCGGTACTGGAAGCGGCGTGTCCGCTTCCGCGCTCAACATGCCGCCCCCTCTTGAACGGTCACGTTCAAAATAATTTGACGAATGCTGGAAGTGTGGTTGTGCGATTGGTAAGGTGTGGTGCATGTGATTACAAAGGTTTGAGTACTGATTGCTGTGTGCGCGGCCAATGTGTGGAATGTGTATCGCGTGAGTCTCTGCTACGAACTAGTTACTTAGTATCTATAATTTTTTACAATATTTACAGTGACTATATACACGTTGATTAATGAATGTTCCTTTGATTTCACTTCTAATATTATGCTAATGATACTATACTAACCTATCTCTATGTTGCATTATGTTTACATTGATCTATTTATTCTAAGGGGTTCTTGTCGCGTTATGTACAAGGCGACAAGTTGTTAATCAGCGTTTTGTTCGGGATTGTGGTTCGCTTCCGTTATTGGTAGGGGGGCTATTTTTTTTACGCTGCGTTTGTACTCGCCGCTTGTCGTTCGGATGGTTACGACGCGTACGATACCGTCCTCCCCTGGGTGCAGTGCCGTGATGCGTCCCATGGGCCAATGAAGCGGGGGGGTGTTGTCCTCCTTTAAGATGACCAACATCCCCTTTTTTATTTGATAGTTGATGCCTGTGTGCCACTTCCGTCGTACGGTGATTTCATTTAGGTACTCCTTGTACCATCGTTTCCAGAAATGGTGCCTGATTTGCTGGATGTGTTGCCACGAGGAGAGTCGACCTGCTTTCAACTCAGTAAGATCGCACTCAGGTGTGCTCGTTAGCGAGTCACCTATCAGGAAGTGCCCGGGGGTGAGTGGGGTAAGGTCGTTTGGATCGGGGGATAAAGGAGTGAGTGGACGTGAATTTAAGATGGCCTCGATCTGTATCAAACACGTGGCCAATTCTTCGAAGGTGAAGAGGCGAGTCCCCATTATGCGAATTAAATGATATTTGCAGGATTTGACGGCTGCTTCCCAAAGTCCACCGAAGTGTGGAGCTCTGGGCGGAATGAAGTGCCATTGGATTTGATTTGTTGCTAAATATTGATGGAACTGTTTATCTTTTGTTATCGTGGACATGGTTCGGTCTAATTCATTTTTGGCCCCGGCGAACGTGGTGGCGTTGTCTGAATAGATATCGGAGCATTTCCCGCGCCGCGCCATGAATCGCTTGAGAGCCGCGAGAAACGCATCGGAAGTTAGATCGCTCACTAACTCGATGTGTACTGCTTTCGTGCTAAAGCAGACGAAGATCGCTGCGTATGCTTTAATGGTCTTTGTATTTCGGAGCTTCTTCTCTTTAATGTGGAAGGGCCCGCAATAATCGACGCCTACCACGAGAAACGGTCTTGTGAAAGTAATTCGGTTTTTCGGCAGTTGGCCTAAGGGGTATTGGGGTACTGCGGAGTCTAATTGGTGGCATATGATGCATTGTTTGATGATTCTCTTGACTGCCACCTTGCCGTTGATCGGCCAGAAGGTTTGTCGAACTGCGCTCAGTGTACCTTGTGTGCCACTGTGCCCGTGTTTTATATGGCTATCGCGAATTATTATGTCTGTTATGTGGTGTTTGTTCGGTAATATAGCGGGGTGCTTGGCTTCGAAGGGAATGTCCGCGTTTGCCAATCTACCTCCAACCCTTATGATTTCCTCCTTGTCGAGAAATGGACTCAATGGCAATAGTTTGCCGGGTTTAAGAATTGTCGGGTTGCTTGCGTTATTATAAAGTTCGGGAAACGCTTCGGCCTGCACCAGTTTGATGATCGTGTTGCTGGCCTTGCGAAGCTCGCTGACCGTGAGTGGGCCTACGTCGCGAGTTTGGTTGCGGGCATTGTTGCAGAATCGACGGCAATATGCAATCACTCGTCTGAGCCGCTCGATGCTTGAAAATTTATGCAAGATATTGAAACCTGGTTTGATCGTTCCGACGGTTGCGTGTAATGAAATGGTTTTTCGTATTTCGGGAATTTCCGTCGGTTGGAGTTCGTGACGTGGCCATGTATCCTCCCCCTGAGACAGCCAAGTTGGACCGTGAAACCACGTCGTATGCTTATTCAAATCACCCGGATTGATACCGCGCGATAGTATGTCCGATACGTTCTCTTCGGACGACACGTGACGCCATTGATTGGGGTCGCTGGCTTCAAGAATTTTAACGACCCGATTCGCGATGAACGATTTTAGGGTGTGTGGTGGGGTGTTGAGCCAGTGTAGCACTATGGTGGAATCGGTCCACAGTGTTACGCTGTCGAATGAGGTTTGTAGCGAATGCGTTACTGTCTGGAATAGTTTAATAAGCAAAGCCGCGGCGCACAATTCCAGTCTGGGGATCGTCTGTGTTTTTAGCGGAGCTACGCGCGACTTGGAACAGAGCAAGTGTGTCGTATGTGTGCCTGCGACGCTGGTACAGCGGAGATAAATACACGCGCCATACGCTCGTTCGCTGGCATCGCAAAAGCCGTGCAATTGTTGGTGCTTTGGGTGATCGGATGTGACGCGTCGCGGGATTCTTATTTCGTGTATGTATCTTAATTGAGAGTGGAATGATATCCACGCATCGTGGATCGGTTGCGGAACGTGCTCGTCCCAATCTATTTGTGATTTCCACAGGTCTTGCATGATGATCTTGGCCTGTACAATGATCGGGCCCAGTAATCCCAACGGATCAAAGATCTGGGCTATTCGCGACAGAATCAGTCGTTTCGTTAGTTTGGTTGGTAAGTCGTGGTGTCGCAGTGAGTATGTCAGCGTGTCGTTCGTTGGCGTCCAGTATAAACCCAATGTTTTTTGGTGCGTCGTTGAGTCTAGGGCTATGTGGTCATGAATGCTTGTTGATTTGAAACTCTCCGTTACTTTCGGCTCGTTCGAGACCCATTGGCGTAACTCGAACCCCCCCCCTCGTAGTCAAATCAATGAGTTGGTCACGTAGTTCGCAGGTTTTGTCAATGGTATCCGCCCCGGTGAGTAAATCGTCGACATAAAAGTCCTTTAGGAGGCTTTTCGCGGCTAATGGGAAGTGCTCGCCGTCGTCGACTGCTAATTGTTGGAGCGTTCTGGTTGCAAGGAACGGTGCGGATGCTGTGCCATACGTCACCGTGTTCAACTGGTATGTTTTTATGGGACTATTTGCGTTGTCGCGCCATAGAATTTTTTGGTATTTTCGGTCGTCGGGATGTGCGTTGATTTGTCGGTACATTTTTGTGATGTCCGCAGTCATTACGTATTTGTGTAGTCTGAATCGTAAAATGATGGTGAATAAGTCGTCTTGTATCGTTGGTCCTACCAGTAGCGTGTCGTTAAGTGAAATTCCCGTCGAGGACCGCGCTGAGGCGTCGAAAACGACTCTGATTTTGGTAGTGATGCTGTCAGGTTTACTCACTGGGTGGTGTGGGAGATAGCAACCCTCGCGGGGGTTGGCGTTTATTTTGGTCATATGCCCGAGCCGTTCATATTCGCGTAGGAACTCATGATATTGTTCCCTTTTTGTAATGTCGCGATTTAGTGATCGTTCTAACGCACGGAATCGGGTCATCGCTATGTCGTATGTGTCTCCTAAGTTGGGTAAATTATCTTTGAATGGTAATTTGACGGTGTACCTCCCGTCGATGTCGCGTTTAGTCTGGGTTTGGTATAGCGTTTCGCATGTTTGCTCGTCGGGTGATAAAATTGTCGTTGTGGCGCACTCCTCAATGGTCCAGAATTTCTGTATATCAGTTTCAAGTGCTTGTAGTGTTAAATTACATGTCGGGCGGTGGGTTTCGTTGTTGCTCGGGATTTCGCCGGTTACGATCCAGCCGAACTTGGTGTTCCGAAGTGTTATTTTATTCTTAGGTAATGTAATTTTCCCGATTAATAGCAGGTCCCAAAATATTTGGGCCCCAATGAGACCGTCTATCTCTGTAACCTGATGAAATTCTGGATCAGCGAGACGCAGGTGTGAGGGTATCTGTATGTTTTCGATGTCTAAGGGAGCTTTCACCATGGAATCAGCAATGTTTTTCACGATTAGAAAGGGTAGTTCGTTGGTGTAGGTGCCGTCTCGAGAGTTGATTCGCGCCGTAGTCATGTGTTTAATGTGTGACGTCATGTTGTTTGTCCCGTTCAGCGGTATCGAGACCCTTTGTGTCTTTAATTTGAGCGCGTTATACATTTTTTCGCTCAATAAGTGAGCTTGCGATCCGGAATCTAATAGAACCTTGCACGTGTGTGCATTTCCCTGATGGTCATGAATATTGATGATCGCGGTGGATAAAAAGACATGTGGCGTGGAGGTGTGTGCGTAAGACGTTGTGTTTGCTTGAATGGGTGATCTCGATTTCTGGTCTTCCGCGTGTAGTAGCGTGTGATGTCGTTTATGGCAATGTTTGCATGTCGACGCTTGGCAGTCGTTTAGAGTGTGCGTGTTCCGCAGACAATTGGAACATAAATTGTTTTCCCGTACCAATTTTAATCTGTCTGTGACTGATAATGCTTTCAGTTTTTCGCAATACTGTGCGAAATGTCCGCCTTTGCATACCGTGCAGATTGCCCCGGGTATTGTGGCGAATGCGCGTTGTATGACGGGACGCGGCTCGCGAGGCTGATTTCTTAGGGCGTATGGAATCGGCGCGGTATGACGAACTGGAGGTGACGTCGGGTTTGCTTTATATACCGATTGCGCGTTCGACGGTCCGATCGGCTCGAGAAGCTGACATCGCTCGTGTAAGAATGTAAAAAATGTGTCGAGCATAGGAAACGCGATGTGTTGAGTGTGCTCCTTCCATTTCAGCGCGGTTTCACGATCCAACTTTGAGGTGAAAAGAAAAATGAGCAGAGTGTCGGTCGTGGGCTGTTCGAGCGTTTGCAGTGCATGGTAATGAGCTTCCGCGTGATTTAAAAATGA
This sequence comes from Colletes gigas, assembly GCF_013123115.1. Classification (NCBI taxonomy): domain Eukaryota; kingdom Metazoa; phylum Arthropoda; class Insecta; order Hymenoptera; family Colletidae; genus Colletes; species Colletes gigas. The sequence goes on from NW_025106676.1 coordinate 373,393, forward strand.
ACGGAGATCATGATATGAGGGCCTTGTCGTATGAGGCATATCGAACAGAGATTTCACATGATTCGCGACGATTATTGCGGGTTGATTGTAACGTCTTTCTAATATGTTCCAAGCTATGGCGTAATTGCTGGACGAATTACTTAGTGATTCTATTGTCTTCGCAGCTTCCTGCTTTAAGCACGATCGCAGGTACATTAGTTTTTTGCAATCATCGACGCGTGAATTTTCGTGGATGGTCGTTTTGAATTGGTTTGCGAATCCCGGCCACTCCTCGTAGGAGCCCGAGAACGTGGGTAAATTGATTCGCGGCAGCATTACGTCGGCTTCTACTGACTCTGAGTGTGACTGCGGCGTTCCGCGTACATTTCGCGCGTCTCCTGCGTGCGGAGTTCGATTGATTATATCTACCGCGCGGGCTCTATATGCACTCAAAGCTAGCTTTATTCCGATGCGTTCCCGTATCAAGCGTCCATCGTCTAAATGATCCATTTCGGATTGGGCTTTGTTAAACGCGGGAAATTCTTCGTCTAGTTCGCTTAAACGCCCTCTAATTTCCGTTACGGACGTGCCTTCTTCGTACGCGTCTAACAATTGCTTAAACGCGTTTAATTCGAACGTGAACCCTTCGCGTCTCACCTTCAAGATTTTAATGCGTTCTTCGGCACTGGGGGCCATTGTGTGTGTTAGAACGAAGGTTGGGAAGGACTTTATAGAGCGACAGAAAGTGTTATGATTGGTGACTCACAAGCAGAGTGCGACTTACCGGCCGAAGCGTTGACTCTGATCGTGTGGTGGCCTCGGAGGCTGGAGACGGCTGCGCCTTGACGAGGTGTTGTCCTCTGGCAGGCCCTTGCTCGTTCGGCTGTCTGCTCCGACGGTCCGTTTCTTCCGTCTCTGGATGCTGCTGACGGTTGTTGTTGGTTTGATGCTGCTGCTGCTGCTGCTGCTGTTGCTGCTGCTGTTGCTGCTGCTGGTCCAATTCCGGCGGTGAACTCTGGGTCTCACTGACGTCGGCAATTGGGTTCTCCTTCCGAAAGTGACACTCGTGATCACTGCTTCGAAGCTCGTGGAAATTCTAGTTTCCGGACGGTTGTTCCCTCCAAAAACAACGCTGCAATCCGGCTCGAAGGACCAATATGTTGCGGCTCGCGGTATCCGTTGAGTAACGATCGGCACTCAACGTCGGGCTCGCGTCTTTCCGAAATAACTTACTTATTCCGGCTGGAGGAATTAGAGATTGATTGATTTGAGAGTTAACTATGTACAAGCTTTATTTGAGTGGTTCAGGTTATTTTTGGTTCGCAATGATGATGATCGAAGATGTGTGCGTAGCTGATGAGGTTTTCTGTTCCAAGTCCTGAACCAAGTACTGATGGTCGTAGATGTGTTCGTAGATGTTGCAGAACCAAGTCCCCGTTTTTCTCCGCGCTGGGCCTTTTCAAGACTCTCATCAGTCTCCTCCCTTCCAACTCGCCCTTACGCGATGCCCTTGGAAGGGGGTGCGTGTAGCGTGGGAGTGTTGCCTTCGATGGTAGCGTTCCTGCTTTCCTGGTCGTCGTTGTCGTCGTCGTTGGAGAAAGTGGCCAAGTTTATGCAGAGGTCTGGGCTGGCCTGCAGATGCCGGATTTTTGGCCAGCACGCTGCCGACGGACCCAGCCCCTGTCATAAACACCACGTGGCCGTGCCTTTGTTTAGGCCTGCACGTTATGTTACAATGCCTTGAGGAGTTAGGAGCTAGTTGCGAGTTTTGGAGATTTATGCCAGGGCGGAGTACTGGCACGCACGTGTGTTTCTTGAGTGCCTAACATCGATGTTCTTCCCTGGCATAAATCTCGCTTTGTTCGAGGTTTTTTTTTGCTGAGCGCGGTACTGGAAGCGGCGTGTCCGCTTCCGCGCTCAACAGCTACTTTAGTAAGCGCACGAGTAAAACCGAATCAAAATACCATAGTTTTGAACTTGAGGCCTTGGCTCTAGTTTATTCCCTGGAACGCTTTCGAATTTATCTACAAGGAATTCAATTTAAGATTGTAACCGATTGTCAGAGTCTGAAATTAACCTTAGAGCGCAAAGAAATTAATCCGAGAATTTTGCGATGGTCACTTATTTTAAGAAATTATGATTACACGTTGGAACACAGACCAGGGGACAAATTAGTTCACGCAGATGCTTTAAGTCGAGAATTCAGTGTACTGATTATTACAGAGAATAGTTTTGAACGAAATTTAGCGATATTACAGAATCAAGACTCCCAAATTAATAAATTGCACGATATGTTGTTGCACAATGAGAATACATTTTTTGAGTTAAATAACGGTTTAGTCTATCGGAAAATTAATAATAAGTTATTATTTTATGTTCCCGCCTCGATGGAAGAAAATATAATTCGCACAAATCATGAGGAAGTAGGCCATCAAGGGATAAATAAAACAGTTGAGTATATTTCGCGAGTTTACTGGTTCCCGGATAAAAAGGCGAAGGTACAAAAATTTATAATGAACTGTTTGAAATGTATTACCTATTCAACTAATGCAAATCGTGTAGAGGGGATATTGCAGTGCCCGGAAAAAGGATCAGTACCATTTTATTGCATACATATTGATTATTATGGTCCATTAGAACGCACGAAACATCGTCATAAATACATTTTTGAAGCAATAGATGCATTTACGAAGTTTGTAAAATTTTATCCGACAGTGACCACGAATGCAGATGAAGCAATTAAACGTTTACGAACATATTTTTCTAATTATAGCAGACCGCAAAAGATAGTATCAGACAGAGGTAGTGCTTTTACATCTAATAAATTTAAAGAATTTGTAGCAGAATTTGGAATTCAGCATGTTTTGATTGCGACGGCAACTCCACACTCTAACGGGCAAATTGAGAGGATTAATCGATCACTTACACCAATGCTGTCAAAATTAAGTTCAACAACAAGTTCGTGGAATGAAGTGTTAAGTAGGATAGAATATGCTGTAAATAATACGTTGAATCGTAGCATAGGAGATACACCATCTAAATTATTGTTTGGGATAAATCAAATCGGTCAAATTAACGACGATTTACGTAATATTATAGAAGAATCTGAAAACCGGGATTTAAATACAATTAGGGCAAATGCAGTTGCGAGAATACAGACAACCAATGAATATAATAAACGTTATTACGATAAGCGACACAAATATCCAAAACAATATTCAGTAGGCGATTATGTTGTAATTAAAAATGTGGACGTTACGCCTGGCGTAAATAAAAAATTGTTACCGAAAGTTAGAGGACCGTATCAAATTTCGAAAGTATTGGACAAAAACCGTTACGTTATACGTGATCCGGAAGGTCATCAATTGACACAATTGCCATTTGAAGGTATTTGCTCACCGGAGAATATGAGATTGTGGATACAACCAAATGTAGAGAAGTGATAGAATAAGATTAATATTAGTTTAGCTTAAGATTAGATTAAGTACGCGGAAAACGTGTGTATATTTCAATAAGCGCTAATATTTTGTTTCATAAATAGTTTGTGTAATGGGTGAATGTTTTGGGTACGTGGAAGTATGTTCAGGATTGAATTTAATTTATTTTATAGTTTGACTTCACAGATTATTTTAGTGATAAATCAGTGTTCTTTGTTTAGTCTTAACTTTATCATGACCAACATAAGCGGAACGATTGAGGGCAATCGTTGGTCAGGATAGGCCGAGTTATAGTGTATCGATACGATAACCGATCGTAGAAAGAAGCGAAGCCGCCTGCCGCTGGCGAGCCGGGCCCTACGCAGTCGCTTACGAACTGCCAAGCGAGTTAGTCTACTACAATGTATATAAATCCTTAGTCTACTACAATTTTAACTGTTAAGTCATCCATATAGGGTGTTTGGCTACCCCTGGGAAAAATTGTAATGGGAGATTCTAAAGGCGGAAACAGGATGAAAATCAAGAATACCAATTTGTTGATGGAAGGTTCGCTAAAAAGTTATTAACGTTTAAAGTTCCGCCCCTACTGAATTTTTTTCTCGAAAATGCGCAGGATTTCTAGGGTATTATAATTGACTCCCGCAACTGAAAATAATTTTTCCAGAACAATTTGAAATTTTTTAATTTAATTGTTTAATCATTTTTTAAAGAAGCCTCAATCAATAAATTGATATTCTTAGTTTTCGTTTTATTTTGGCCTCTAGAATCTCCCATTATAATTTTTCTCAGGAGTGACCGAACACCTTGTATATGGATGGTAGGACTTTCCACTATGGAACTAGAAAAATTAATTCTCAAGTGGGGATGTTGAGGAATCAAAATGGTAAAAATGGTAAATCGTTCTCGTGTCTGTGTGTTTACCGGAAAAGATAAAAATTCATTCCAAAAGTTTGTGTTCCATTTGAACAGAAGGAACGCAATTACTTTTTGGCGAAGGCAGCAAGTCGAAAGGGAAGTTCAGGGATTCGTGCGTGCGTAGGGTCGGTGTATCATTGAATTTCTCGCCAGCATCGATCGGGGCATTCGGCGAAGGGCTAAGAGCGAAACGAAGGAAACGTTTGGCGAAGATTAAAAGACAACCGGCCTCTAGCCTTAATTTCCGTCCCGCGAATAATTCAGCCGGGCTAAAGTCTGCTTCTACTCGGCGAGTAGGTGAGACATTATCCGCATCGCGAGACGCTAATAAATCTTGCAATGCCCCGTTGCCTGTTATCAAGTCGCCGCGCTCCATTAAATCGGGACGTTACAACCCCCTTTCCATCTTTCCGCCCTTCGTCTTACGTTTCGCCGTATTTCTCTCTCTTCTTTCGCACATTTTCTTTTTTCTAGCCGCTCCCGCTAGAATCCTCTCGATCGACAGTCCCGGATACCATTGCCGGAAACTACCAGAAAATGGAAATAACCTCTCGATTGCCTCTCGGGGGAAAGCGTAACACGCGAATAATTGTCGAAATAACATAGAATCGCTGTACACCGATCCTTAATTACCTACTTCGTGCCCTGGTAATGGATCCACCAGTTCTAATGGGAATGTAGAAATTAATACGTGATTTATAGTTAGCTGGAGGATTGGAAATTAAATCCAATCGAAGGAGTTTAACTTATCATTTATACTAGCAATATATTTTTAAATTCAATTGAAGAATATTTCTTGGAACTAAAATAAATAATTCTCAATTTGAAATGTTGAAAAAAATACATTTGAACAAGATTTATGAATTTTAACGAGATTACAATAATATATAGTGAGACAAATTTTAAGTTGTGCTGTTTAGAATTGTCTAAAATCAAAATTTTATTTCTCTTATAAATTTTACAGTTTTGATCTGAGAGTCAACGTGCTGAAATGGTTGTTAGTAACCCTTTAGTCTTTTTCGCAAATTGACCGTACATGGTAAAATTAGGAATGGAATTTTAGTTATTTACGGAATGTACTCCGAGGTTAGCAGTAAAAGTTGCAATTTCAGAGTGAAAGAGTTTCGATAATCGAATTCGGTGCACATTTGTCGAGAGGACCGTCCATTTTGCAGCACACACGCGAGTAAATCGAGCCAGTAATGGTCCAGATACTGGGTCGTGTTCTCGTTTGTTTATCAGTGGTTTGCTGGCCGTTTGAGATCATCGAATCAAGTACAGCGGGTTTACGAGTATCGTTGTTTTTGAATCTGTGCAGTATTTCCAGCTTGACCTGTACCCTATATTTTGGCGAACTTTTTCTCCGATATTTGATGACCGGTATTAATGAATACCTGATACAGAAATAAAAAACCAGAGATTAATATAGGCGATCGATCGTCAGGGATCGAATGGTTATGAAGCAATTGGAATCTTCATTTTTTCCATAAAGTGATTTTTAAATAATTTGGGAATTGATCATTTGCGTTTAGATGAGAAAAATTTTATAAATTTTGTGATAATGGGGAAAAACATAAAAGCAATCTAGATTGCGTACAAAGTTTTATAAAACATCGGATCCCTTAGGGTTTTCATTTCAAATAACTTCAAAATTAATATTCTGATTTAACTTTTCCAATATGGTAAGTTCCATTTTGACCCAGATTTGATCCATTATAATATAGGTGTAATTTCTGGCAGTCGTTTTCGGTCGTTCTGTGCACTGCGAAAGTTTCTCGTGAATCGTGTGTTGAAATTTACCATGGTTTGAAAGGCGTATTATAATTTCAATTATAGTTTTTTTTTATTATTCGTGGGCGATTTAAAAATTTTTCACTCCATCAAATCCCCTGTCAGCACTTGCACAATTAATATCATCATATAGTATATGAAAGAACTCGTCGTGACACATATGTTCATATGACATGAAAGAATATAAGAGCATTCCATTAAAAAAATTGAAGATCATCTTCATTCCTCGCAAAATAATGTAAATATGTAAAATTGATATACACTGTCCTACTGATCATAAAGAACTGTGGCGGCCAAGGCACCACATACGCCTTAGCCGTTCGAAGCCGCTACAATGTATGGTTGCACACGAGACGATGGTTGCACACGAGACGACCAGAGCCGCGTGAGCCGAAAAGCCGTTGTCGTCGTCTCTGACCGTCTTTTGTTTTTGAAGGCCTCTTGGTACGGTGGCGATGATCGTACCAGAGAGTCGAGCGTAACCCGCACCACGAGTCACGTCGTTGTACGACAGCAACTATACAATTGTGCGGAACGGAACAGAGCGGAGTCATTACCTTCCCGATCCCACATTGGTGACCCCGACGTGATCTCGCCGCGCAAGTAAAGTTTTTTTAAGAAAATTTGGACATTTTTCGTATACGGACAATATTAGTTAGGGTAGAGAAATAAGTGTATAGTGTTAAGGACATAAGAAAAGGACACGGTCTGACAAATAGTAAGCGCGGTGTGTGTGTGCGGTGAAACTATTTTTTTTTTGTGACCAAGACTGGTAAAATGACTGACCCTAACGTTAACGCAGGGACATCCGCGGGTGTGCCGTTGGCAGTTGATCGCGTCGCTGTACGGATACCCGAGTTTTGTCCGGGAGACCCGGAGATGTGGTTTTCAATGGTAGAGAGAAGTTTTGAGGTATCCAATGTAACGTCGGAGACCACGAAATTCGGGTACATTCTCGGCGCGTTAAGTGCGCGACACGCCGCGGAAGTAAGAGACATTATCATGAATCCCCCGGCCGCGGATCCGTACACGACGCTAAAAAATGAGTTCATTCGCCGGCTTAGTGCGTCGCAGGAACAGAAAACGCGGCGGTTATTGGAACACGAGGAAATCGGGGACAGAAAACCGTCCCAATTTCTTCGTCACCTGCGCGGATTGGCCGGTACGGCTTTTTCGGACGGTGTATTGCGGACGCTTTGGATGGGCCGACTACCTGCTAATATGCAGGTGATTTTAGCCACGCAGCGGGACACCCCGCTGGATAAGGTGGCAGAGTTGGCAGACGCTGTTGCGGATACGATGACACCGCGGGTACACGTCACGGAGGCAGCGATTACGGGCGTATCTACATCCTGCCAAATACCCCCGCCGGGCCCGAGCATCGAGGCCATGTTAAACATTAAGATGTCACAATTGGCTCTTTCCTTGAGGCAGGAAATTTCTGCCATCCGTGAATCCTTGGTGGACCAGGGGCAATCTTCCCGTCGCAGGTGGACCCACCGAAATCATCCAAACTCGCGCTACCGCAGACGATCTCTATCGCGATCGCGAGAGCGGCCCGCGGGAGGACAAATGGACCATCAAGGGAAATGCTGGTACCATTGGCGGTTCGGTCCGGCCGCGCAGAGGTGCGTTGCACCGTGCAATTGGAACGCCACGGATCAGGGAAACGACCTAGGGAGTCGTTGATGGCGGCCAGCGACACAAATCCAGCATCACGCCGCCTCTTCATCTTAGACAACAGCTCGAAGACGGAATTTTTAGTGGATACCGGGGCCGATTTGTGCGTTTTTCCGCGCCGCCTGCTAGGCGGATTGCGAGAAAGATCGGAGTACCAGCTGGCGGCGGCGAATGGGAGTGTAATTAACACCTACGGGACAGTGTCGTTAAACCTGCACCTCGGCCTACGACGGGATTTCGTGTGGCGATTCGTGGTTGCGGATGTTACAAAACCCATAATCGGGGTAGACTTTCTCGATCACTTCGATCTTATGGTGGACATCCGCAATCGTCGCCTCGTCGATCGGACCACGTCGTTAACGGTCCGCGGAACACGAGCCGAGGATGAAACGCCGTCGGTGAAGACAGTAGCAGGGACTACCGTTTACCACCAGCTCCTGATGCAGATGCCGGAACTTACACGGCCTAGCGGCACCCCGATGAGGACTACGCACCAAACGGTGCATTACATCGAGACAACCCCTGGACCACCCGTTTCCAGCAAGCCGCGGCGGCTTGCACCGGACCGGCTCAGGGCTGCCCAGAAGGAGTTCGACGCGATGGTGAAGATGGGCATCGCTTGTCCTTCGAAGAGCGCGTGGTCAGCACCCCTTCATATGGTTCCGAAGAAGGGCGAAGAAGCTTGGAGGCCTTGCGGTGACTATAGAGCGTTAAACGCACGGACAATTCCCGACCGATACCCCGTGCGTCACATTGAGGATTTTGCGCAACAACTGAGTGGCAAAAAGGTATTTTCCACAATAGATCTCGTCCGAGCTTATAATCAGATTCCGGTTGCGTCGGAAGACGTCGGAAAAACGGCCATTACAACACCGTTCGGGCTTTTTGAATTCCCGTACATGTCGTTCGGGTTACGAAATGCCGCGCAAACATTTCAGCGCTTTATCGACGGAATTTTACGCGGTTTCGATTTTTGTTACGCGTATATAGACGACATTTTGGTCGCCTCAGAATCCCAAGCCGATCACCTGCGCCATTTAGAATTATTATTTAAACGATTAAAAGATTACGGCATTGTTGTTAATCCGAATAAATGCACGTTCGGAAAGGAAGAAGTTAAATTTCTAGGCTATCGGGTAAATGAAAGCGGCACTCAACCTTTGCCCGGCAAGGTACAAGCCATAAAGTCATTTCCCCTTCCGAAAAACGCGAAGGATTTGAGGCAGTACTTGGGAATGCTTAATTTTTACCGCCGTTTTATCCTGGATGCCGCTCGCTTTCAAGCACCCTTGAACGATCTTCTAGCCGGCAATTTAAAGGGCAAGACCCCGATAGCCTGGACTTCGGAAGCGCGTCAGGCTTTCGAAAATACTAAAATAGTTTAGCAAACGCAACCCTGCTTTCTCATCCTGCGGTCAACGCTCCGTTGTCGGTTACCTGCGATGCTTCTGATTACACCGTAGGAGCTGTTTTACATCAGTGCGTCGGCAACGAACGACAACCATTAGCATTCTTTTCTAAGAAATTAGGATCTGCCGAAAAGAAGTATTCAGCTTACGACCGGGAACTACTTTCTATCTATTTAGCAATAAAACATTTCAAACATATGCTCGAAGGCAGACATTTCACGATTTTTACAGACCATAAACCCATAACTTTCGCTTTCAAACAGAAATTAGATAAATGCTCTCCTCGACAATTCCGATACCTAGATTACATTGCGCAATTCTCTACAGATATTCAACATATTTCCGGTAAAGACAACGTCGTTGCCGATGCACTGTCCAGAGTGGAAACGGTTAACCACTCGATTAATTTCGAAGAATTGGCAAAATCGCAAGCCCAGGATGAGGAGTTGCAGCGGTTGTTGAATAGCGAATCTAGCCTGCGATTACGCAAAGTCTCGTTGCCTGGCACGTCTTCCGAAATTTTTTGCGATATTTCGACTAAGAATGTAAGACCTTATGTCACCCCTCCTTTCCGACGTGCAGTTTTTAATATGTTACATGTATTATCACATCCAGGTATTAACGCGACGATCAAGCTCATAACGCAACGTTATGTTTGGCCGTCGATTAAAAGAGATGTTCGCACGTGGACACGTTGCTGTATACCGTGCCAAAGATCAAAAATTTCCCGTCATGTGACTGCACCATTGGCTACATTTGTTAAACCTTCTGCGCGATTCGAACACATTCATTTAGACATAGTAATTTTACCGGTGTCCGAAGGTTTCAGGTATTGTCTGACCTGTGTAGACAGATATACGCGGTGGCCGGAAGCCTTCCCCATGGTCGATCAGGAGGCCCAAACCGTAGCTCGAACCTTTTATGACGGTTGGGTAGCGCGGTTTGGTGCTCCCGTACGGATTACCACCGATCAGGGTAGGCAGTTCGAATCCAAATTATTTTTTGCGCTGAACAATTTAATTGGATCCACACGCCTTCGCACAACGGCGTATCACCCAGCGGCCAATGGGATGGTAGAGCGTTTTCACCGACAGCTCAAGTCGGCTATAAGGTGCCACGGATCCGACAAGTGGACAGAAATACTTCCGACGGTTCTACTCGGTATTCGTTCCGCCTGGAAAGAAGACCTCGGCGCTACCTCAGCGGAATTAGTTTATGGCGAGCCATTAAGATTACCGGGAGAGTTCTTGTCTTCGCATTCAGCGGAAGGCACAGAAAATGCTTCCGATTTTACTAATAGACTACGCAACCATTTTTCTAAATTGAGTCCCTCTAATGCATCACGCCATTCCGTTAATCGTACATTCGTTTTCAAAGATCTTAGCAGTTCAACACATGTTTTCTATCTAATCAGAATGGTTTTCAAAAAAATTGCTAGCCATTAGTAGCGTGAACACTTTGTATACGAAAGATACGTAATATTGTTTTTGATAATAATAGTCCATTAAAACCTTGAAAGGAACTCTTAAGAGCAGGAAATGTAGGAAATGAAATGAAAAAATTCTAGATTTTAGTGTATAAATCCTTTAAAACAAGTTTATGAGTGATTAACATTAATTTTGCTTAATTATTTTTATATTATTTTATGTTAAATGAAAATTAAATTAATTAATTAAAGAAAAAAACGAAATTTATTTATTATGAAAATTTTACTGTTGCATAACATTTTGAAATATATAATGTATGTAAATAATAAAGAAAATAATAGAAAATAGGAATAATACGAATAAGATTTGCTAACTTTACACTTATATTATTAAAAAAATACTAAAAAGTAGCAGCTGATTTTCAAAGAACTGCAAGTACCAATCTGATAACTTCTATTCCGAAAACTTACAATAACTGCATACTAAAATTGATTCTTTTTGATTGTCTGTATTTAAAATTATAATAAATTTTGATCGATTGTTTTTATTCTAAAATAAAGTTCATACAGTACGAAATGTAATATTATTTTCCAAAAGCAGAAATATGAGTTACAAAAACAGATTTCCAAGAAGAATAGAAACGTCGAGTTTCTGAGTAAAAATTAATCTATTTATACAATTTCTAGGGATAAATAATTTTTCAAACGAAGATCTTCAAGGATTTGCAAATGTAAGGGGATCTTCTACTATAAAACGCGATTTTTTATGTTCTCTTTGGTATTTTTTTATAAAGAATCTATGCAAATTCTTGCATCGGTGTTTCGCATATACAATTTATTACTCTTCCAGTAATATTCACAAATTTGTATTCAAACAGAGATTCAGATTGACATAAAATTTTGTTTACATACAGTATGAACCTGTAAAAACTTCTACTTTCCAGAAAAAAATTTTATAAGACAAATTTTTAACTTTAAAATCTCCATTTTTCGTATTTAATGCACTATTTTCATAATTTTGTTTTTTGTTAATATCTAAATAGATTTATTGCAAAGCAGGGGTTATTCCGAGTATTTTATCGTTTGGTACATTCGATTCGCTTCATCTGAAGAAGAGAAATCACTGCAAAATAAAAATAATTTTTATTTGTTTAAGTGCTTTCTACATGGTTGTTTGACAAGATTTTACAATAAAAAATTTGGATTCGTATACATTTTAAGCTACCAAAACATCGTGTAAAAGGAAAATTATTTATACTTCACAGTTTTTTTTTAATAAACCCTTACAAACAAGCTCAATCTTACTGCCTGGCTTCTTTAACCAGTTAACTGTTTCTGACGAGTATACTCGTCATGAAAAAAGTGTAAAATTTTGTGTTATGACGAGTATATTCGACATGAGTAATAAGTAGTGACAGTTTGCAGTTTAAATTACAAATTTTAGTGAAAACTAAAATATATTCGTAAACTTCAAGATGATTGAAATATTTTCCGGCCCGTCGAAATAAAAGGAACAAATAAAAGTTCATAAATAATTAATATAAAAAAAACCGCATATACTACGAATTAGTTTTCGTAAATGTATCGTTGTCTTTTATTAGTCATTACAGAAGCAATTACAGATTCATATATTCATTATGCATTGTACCATACTTTGCTCAACACCATTCTCTAACAACAAGTTAAAGTAAGAAATTGATTTTTCATGTTTTTTTTTCGTTCATATGCAAAATATTTATGTTAATTTAAGTAAATAAATAAATGTGAGTAATGAAATAAAAAAAATAAATGTCATTTTATTAAAACCTAATTTCATATTACTATAATTAGTAAGTTATATAGTTATATAATGAAATTTCTGTGACGCAATTTAAATACACATTTTCTAAAGAGGTCGAAACAGTTAACTGGTTAATCACACCTAAAAATGATTGGAGATGGTAACAAAATTGGACTTTTTCGCGTCTAAATCGCCGTTTTGGTACACCGTGGCGGCGCGCGAACGTACGTTTAATCCCTACAATCGAGCAATCGACGTGCAGTTTGTCTAAACGGATTGTGTGCAATTATCGTTCGATAATCGTGCCGCATTATACCCTTATTACAACAAATCGCACGGCCGGTGGTCGCGAGCCGCGCGCAATTTGTTTGCGGCCGTTTCGCGATAACCGATAAACCAACGAGCTTTGATTTATAATGGGGTTGGTTATACAGTTGTCCATAAGTGCATACGGGCCACGGTTACTCCAACGAGAGACGCGTTCTTTTTGCGTCACGCCAGCCGAACGTATCCGGTGAACGATCGCTGCCCAACCCAGATCTGCGGTCGCGTCGTGTTGGTTCGCGCTATGGGCGCGAGCGTATTCGCCCCCCGCCCCCCGCCAACCGTCGACGCATTTATTCGCCAGATGACCTGCACTTTCCTCTCATTTCGACGAATTTCGTACGACCGGCATTCGTCGCATTCCGCGGGCCCATTTCGCCCGCCCTCGCTCGTTCCGCTGTCGCCCGGGAAACCTTTGTAAAATATTGTACGCGAGAGGGTGGTTATTCTGCAACGTAATTGGGGGAATTTCTAGTCCAGCGAGTCCTCTGACTAATCGGGACCATCGCCCGGTACGCGCTCACGGCGCAACAAATGCTTCGAAATGTGTCTTCCTTCTTTTTTAAATACAGTTTCCTAGTCAAATCGGTGCCGACATTTTCGAGCGCCGACGGAATGTCAATGGACACGTTCAATTTTCGTGAGCTCGATACGAAAATCGATCTTCGAAGTATATACACTCCCAGCCATAAAGATAACACATGTGTGTTATCTTTAATTTCTCACTGACACACGTACAATTTTGGGTTTGTAACGCATAATATAGTAAGCTTACGAGCTCAGAACATGCGGATCGTTGCAAAGAGGTCGCGGCATCACGGCGTTTTGTTTACAAAACAGAAACAGTGTTGTATTCTAGGAACGAAATGATAGCACACTCCGTCTACATGTTTATAAACTGTTCAGTATTTCGCGATCTCTTAGGTATTCAAGACGCGAAAGTATTGCCTAGTAATTTACAAGAATGGGACGGGGGAAAAAATTAACGACATCAGAAATAAAGCATATTCTTGAATTGAAAAGGCAAAATTTATCAGTATCTAAAATTTCGAAAATAACTAGCAGAAGTCGAAAGGTAATTTATAATTTACTTAAAAACGTGGAAAATTATGGTAAAAAGAAGAGTAGTGGAAGACCATTATCGTTGTCACAACGGGATAAACGAACTGTTTTGCGTATAGCTTCCAATACCCAGTGTACAACAAAACAAATCATGCAAAAGGCTGGCATCAATGCAAGTGTTTCAAGTGTTCGTCGTGTATTACAATCATGCAAGCACATCAGAAGACTAAAAATAAAAAAGAAACCTGCATTAACACCACAGCACAAACAAGAACGTTTACAATTTGCCAAAGATCGAATACACTGGGAAGAAGAAGTGGCGAAAAGTGATATTTTCCGACGAAAAAAATTTTAATTTAAATGGACCTGATGGTTTAAACTATTATTTCCACGATCTAAGAAAAGAAAAATTGTCAAAAATTCGGCAAGCAATGGGCGGTGGCGGAGTAATGGTGTGGGCGGCCATCGGTTACTTCGGTAAGACGGAAATAAAATTTATTCATGGAAAAATGAACAGTAAATATTATTTGGATTTGATAAAGCAACAAATAACAAAGCATGCCCTACGTATATCTAGGTCTGGATTCATATATCAGCAGGATAATGCAGCGGTACATACTGCAAAACTTGTAAAAACCTATTTTGAAAAAGAAAAGATACGTGTTTTATCATGGCCTGTGCGCTCACTGGATATTAATATTATCGAAAATTATTGGAGTCAACTCAGTCAAGCAGTTTACAAACATGGGAAACAATACAAGAATGTCCACGACCTAAAAGAAGCTATTGTCGCGGAATGGAGCAATTTAAATCAAGAAAATATTCAAAAATTATATAAGTCGTTACCAAATAGAATGATTGAAATCATAGAAAATAAAGGAGGATGTACTCATTATTAAACAATTAATGAATAATTATATAGATTGGTAATAAATTAAATAAATGTTTATTTGCTTTATAAGTGTGCTATCATTTCGTCCTTCGTATACAACACTGTTTCTGTTTTGTAAACAAAACGCCGTGATGGCGCGACATCTTTGCAGCGATCCGCATGTTCTGAGCTCGTAAGCTTACTATATTATGTGTTACAAACCCAAAATTGTACGTGTGTCAGTGAGAAATTAAAGATAGCACACATGTGCTATCTTTTTGGCTGGGAGTGTACTCTCGCTTCACAGGATGCGTAGCCATACGTTATACGAATTAACCATTTACACTCATATCTATATTTGAGAACCGATCGACTCGAAATTTTTTTTTATGTGCGATCAAAATGAAATATTTTTAATTTGTCGGTTTAGTAGAAAAAATTAGAAAAATACATCTCTTGAACAGTGGAAATCTAAATGTATAATATGTGGAAGGAACACATAGGACACATAGAAACCGTACTAAATAAAATATGAGGCTTCAGTATATTTTTTATTACAAGCCTTTATGAATGTATGAAATATAGTTCCAATATTCTCTTCGAAAACACAATCTTGTATTATAATTTTTTTTTTTTTTTTTTATGATTTTTTTTATAGACGAATAAACAATACCAATTAGCCAGGACGAAAGAGGAAAAATCTCAATCAAGAAATTGGTATTCTTGACTTTCGTCTTATTTTGGCCTCTAAAATCTCCCATTAAAATTTTATATGCCGGATAGTTGAGCTATATCAACATACGAAGTGACAAAAACGAGAAATATAATCACAGATCCTGGCCACACATTATATTTGAGGCAAAGAATTTTTTTCTCGAAAATGCGTAGGATTTCGGTGGTATGTTTATTGACCAAAAATGATTGTGATTGACCCCTGCAACTGAAAATAATTTTTTTTAGGACCATTGGAAATTTTTTAATTTTACCGACAAAACTCGAATTTTTTTCTCGAAAGTGGTTAGAATTTCGGGGGTACGTCTATTCACCAAAAATGATTGTAATTGACCCCCGCAGCCAAAAATATTTTTTCGACCAGAGGTGGCTGAACACCTTCTATACAGGGTGTTTGGCTACCTATAGCAAAAATTTTAATGAGCGATAGTAGAGGCCAAAATAAGACGAAAATCAAGAATACTAATTTGTTGATTGAGGCTTCGTTGCAAAGTTATTAACATTTAAAGTTCCGCCTGTAGAATGACAATCCGCTAAACAGCTGCGTTCGCGCGGACGGTTGCGGCAGGCGAGTGCTAGTGGTTCTGACGCAGCATGAAAAATTCTGCTTACCGACATTATCGACAGCCTTAGATTTTTGTCCACTTATGGGAATGCGAACACCTTACGTTGAATAAGATTCAACCTGTCTTATGAAAATCCAGAAGGGCATATCAAAACTCGCCCGACGAGATTTTCACAGAGAAAGGGTGAATGCCAGTTCCAATACACAATGTTGTGAACAAAAATCACCCACATGCGATTATACACGCCCCACGATTGTCCACAGTGTCCACAAGTATCCACAAATAATCCTTTCAGGCACTAACCACTATGCAATTAAATAAACACGTACCGCGATTATGTTATTCGTGAATGTCTACGTGTACGTGTATCACGATTCTTCCGAGTTACTTACGAATAAAACTGTTATTAATTTTTCAAATCCACTTCAATTTTAAAACGCCCATTTTGGACCCGAAATTGCATTTGCACCGCGTCATCATAAAGTCAAAGATTGTTTGGCCATCGTTATGCGTAAATTAATAATTAAATCTCGTTTCGGCGTGCAGTTCTAGTTATTTAGAAACGAGGAACGTCAAAGGAACCCGTGATCGAGTCGACCAAAGACTGGCATCGTGTTTATGTCAATTCAATTAACTCTTTAACTTCCGTTGCCGCGAACCTTATAACGAAATCCAGTATTTGACCAGCAGGGGAGTGTTATCAACAGTCGCAAGAGGACGAAATTCGATTAATATTTAGTTTTCTCGCCATCCCCAATAACACGTTATTTGATTATCCTTTCTGTTTGATGCGAAATTGATTGCTCGCGTCTGGTCACCGCATCTGGTTTGGCCGCGTACGTTCGTGTAACTCAATATACGCCTGGAAACTGCATGTTGCTCAAGTGTACGCGATTCCAACTAAATTCTGCGTAAATGGATACGAAATTTTTCAGTATGCAAATAAACCGATCGATAAACTCTTGTCTTCATACGAATATATCTGTCGAATAAATATTTCCTACAATTCCATGTTATAGGACCCCGCACAGATCTTATGGAAAATGGCCCCCGGTTAAATTAGCTGAACATTTGATATGATGTAGATCATGATGTCTTGATGAAAAGATCCAATGGGCCCAAGCTCGTAAATTGAACAGTTTTCGAGATACGGGGGATCAAAAGTCAATAATAGTGCGCCTTATTCTAGACTACCACATTTGAGCATATTTGAGCGTAAGAGTGTAAGTTGTGAACCTGTGGGCCCTTAAATATTACCCCTTGACCTCCTGACCCTCTGTCTCCCCTTCAGGAGTCGAAATAAAAAAACGCCAAAAAGGTAAAAAATGGTTCTTTTTTTCATTGTACTGTTATGCCGTAAGCTGTAGACTCGTCCAAATAGTTGCGGCGTCACAATATTAGGTTGATTTTTGATTGGGAAAGGTTCAAGTACTCGGACAAAGATATCAGGATATACTCTAAGGTTTATTCGGAGACTGAACACTGATGCACTCTTTACAAGATGAAATGTCCAAATGAGCCCGGAGGGCCAGGAGCGGTACGCTTTTATAATTTTGGTTTAGGTACAGCCGGGTTAGGTCTGGGTCTATGACGCATTTGTTTTTACCCCATAAAGGAGTCAACAAGTTCGTCATCTTCTTCGAGTATCGCTTATGACTAACCTTATCACTATGAGTAATACTTATTTTCTATGGGGGCCTACGGCATGACAGTACAAACATGAAGCACCGTGGACATCAGCACTACCCAGTGTGCACGACGAGGAGGTTGCTCGATCAGATTTTCCACACTATGTGTGCTCTGAAAAGGGTCGTTTTTATAATTCTCTCTATTTATCCATAACAATCTTAATATTCATATTGTCTTGATGCCCTCTATTAGCTCAGATTGGCACTTCGTTGGTAGATAACAGCCTTAGAACATGGTAAAAATATAAAAATTCAGAAACATGTACGCCTTCGGGTAGAATGTCCATAATATTTTACAACAAAAGAAATGGAGCTTACACTGTAAATTACATTTTACCCTAGTAGTAATAACGGGTTAATATTCTGCAAAATGAATAGTCTTTGGTACGTCCAAAGTTGAATTTGGTTTTGTGGCACATGAAACCATTTCAAAAGCAAACCCTGTTCCCGAACGTTCCCCGGGATTGTTTTCCTCGCAATGACTAGCAACTACGTTGCCATTGGCCACCGTTGCCACAGCAGCAGCTCGCATGACTGGAAAAATGCGAAAAAACATGCAAACAGTAGAAGTTCGAAGAAACGGTGGAAGAAGTATTCGCTTTGATCCCTGTTTCTGTTCTATTATAGTTGCAACAAGAAAGGAGAACAGAGGTCTAACCTATGTGCTAGGTCGGGAAAGGAAACACTACAGCGCTGCAGTTGTCGATGACAAAAGAGCAACCCTCGAACGTTACGCATCGATTTTAGCGAAATTCCGTTGCTAGACACAGTGAGTCAGAAAATTATTGACACACGCAGAACATGATAGGAATGTGAAGGATAAAAGAAATAATAAAAGACTTTTTTACGGTTTTTGTTTCAAGAATATAATAATTAGAATGTGAACTTACCATATTATGAAAAAGACGATATCATCACTTACAGTTATAAACAAATGAAACGAAACGATTCCATGCATCAATTGCACAAATTGGCACACCTAACATATTCTACAAAAAACAATTTAATCAGCCTATTTCGATATTCTTTCCTCTTCTTCACTGTTGTTTAAACTCAATATAAGACGTTATAACAGTCAGTCAACACCTAAAAGAAGGATTAAAATCTAATAAAAACAGTATTTGTCTATAAGTACTACTGTGGTGACAAAAGGAAAAGAAACTAACTTTTACGTATATAAGAAATTTAACAATTCATCACTGGAAGAGTGGAAAATAAACGAAAGTTTTTCAACCGAAATATTATTCAAAGTTTTGAAGATGAAGATAGAGTTGAAAATGCAACTGGACGTAGGAAGAAAAAAGTGTTAAATACCTCAGAAGATTCATTGTTCGAAATGTGAAACAAAATCCAAGAATAAATGCCCCACAAATTAATATCGAATTCCAACAATTTTTTAATAAAACTGTTTTTCATGAAACAGTCCGGAGAATTCGTACAATGACCACGTACCCAGAAGAAACCCGTACGTTGCAATAAATCGTAAAAAACGTTTGGATTTCGGAAAAAAATTTATTTCAAAATCTGTGGAATTTTTGAGAGACGTCATATTTTGCGACGAGAATAAATTCAATTCGTTTGAAATCGAACGAAGAAACGGATCTTAAAAAATCTTGGTTCGATAGTGAAATACAGCAACGGTCGTGTTATGGTTGCATCAGTTACTATGGAGTAGGAAAGTTCGAATTTCTAGGATAGCGAGAAAGCTACCTTCCCCAATTATCGACCCTTAATTGCGCGGGTAACGCGTTTCGGAATGATTTGACGACACTTTTATTGATACCCGTTACGTCGGAAATAACGAGGCGATTGAACTCCGCGATGATCTTGTTGCCAGGTAATTGGCAATTTAATATTTTATTTATTTATAACGAGCAGATACGCTGCAAGGGACTTTTGTCGCTTGTGCATTGCTAGCAGTACTAATTGCGTGTCAGCGACGGGATTGAGATTTGCTTTAATACCACTGATAACTTTACGGTGTGCTTCTGCTTTTGCATCCATCTGTTCCAGACTACGTTTGCTAACTATAATATCTGCAACGTATTGATGCCATTAGTATCGCGTTAATTATCTCTCTGCACAAGTAGCCGAAAAATTAGAGGGAACGTGCTAATTTCGGTGAAAATTTATATGCATTTCTATTCCCTAAAAATATTAAAACGACTTAAGAGATATACAGGTTGTTCGGCCAGCCCTGGGAAAAATTTTAATGAGAGGCTAAAATAAGACGAAAATCAAGAATATCAATTTCCTGACTGAGGCTTTGTGAAAAAGTTATTAAAAAATTTCAAAAAACTTTCAAACCGTGCCGAAAAAATTATTTTAAGCTGTGAGGGTCAATTACAATCATTTTTGGTGAATAAACATATCCCCGAAATCCCGCGCATTTTCAAGAAAAAAATTCAGTACGGGCGGAAGTTTAAACGTTAATAACTTTTTAACAAAGCCTCCATCAACAAATTGGTATTCTTGATTTTCGTCTTATTTTGGCCTCTATAATCTCCCATTAGAATTTTTCCCAGGTGTGGTCGAACACATTGTATAAATGTTACATTTGAAAATTGTTAAATTCAAATACACAAAATATCTTTTTATTTATAAATACAGGCATTTATTTATTTGCGACGAGACGTAATAGCTACGTCATTTTCAAAGCGTACAGAATTTTGTACTTTCAAAGCTTGTCATACGAGTGGCAGTGGATGCAAATTTTAAGCATCATCTGTGTATTTGAAAACTGTTTTCAGCACGATAGCAATAGAGCAGGTTCTCTAGCGTTCAATACTTCTCTTTGTGTGCTTCCAACGAGTTAATTCTTTCTGGGTCACGTTTTCCTATTGGAAAAAGCTTTATTCAGCTTTGTTTCGACGTTGCACAAACGAGAGTGCCATGCTACAAATTTCTGGCGACTGATAGTCGACCTTCATTTACTGCTCTTCTGTTCCCTAAACAGATTTAAATCGTGGATTATAAACGTTTATACGTCGCTTTTTAATTTCTCGATAATCTGTTTCCGGCAATGGTAATCGATTTATTGCCATTAGGCGTATCAACAAACGTTCCATGCTTTGAAAAGATTAACGACTAATATGATGATTTATCGATCACCTAATTGGTATAGTTCGTTCATTTACGACTCGTTTTCTAGGGAAAGTGGCTGATAGTTTTGTCGTGAATGTGATTGTCAGTCATTTTCTAATTTTTAACTTTTCACTTTAGCATTTCATTTAATAAATAATTCTCTTTTAATATTTACAAATTCTCTATGTTATCAGAAAATACATGTCCCCTTTTATACTGTATTTTTTAGAATGTTTCTATCGGGTAAAATAAAATCGAATGTTTTAGCCTAGCCAGTGATTTCCATAATAATCCAGTTGAACTTTTGGAAAAAATTTTTTTAAACAATTTACAATTCTCAATTTAAATTTTATTCCAAACATTGCTGTTGATATCGAAATTGGCTACAAAACGAGATAACATTACGTTACGAATGGGCTATCAATTAAGTTGTAAAAAATAAAAATCATCGACCAAATTTGTACTCTATTCTCAGACTTTATTTTCTGAATTTGATGACCTCGCGTTCTTTTTGGAAATGCCTGTTGCTGTCAACGCGCTAGATCGATGACTTCTTGCACGATTTTAGGTAATTTGACTTTCAATTCGACAGGATTATCGATAATAGGACAGATGACACGTAATTGGGTCACCTCGTCTGCTCTTCGAAACGAACGTAAAAGTGTTTTCGGCTGCGATTAACATTCATCGTGCGCTTAACGCGAAAGTTTATGTTTACGAGTTGCATACTGAAACGTACGAACATTTCACCTTCTAGCTGGCAATCCGTGGCGGAAGTAAACGTCCACTTTCACGGCCACTTCCGAAACAAATGCTTGGAAAATCTTTTCTATCGTACGGAGAAATAGATTTTCTTAACAAAAGTTCGATGATATTGGCAGTATTAAGTACGGAATAAGTTCAGCACTTGATCACTAACGTCAACACGTTCACTGTTCGGTTTCTTAGCGGCGTATCCAAAAGCATGGTGATATGAACTGTATACGGGTTATAGACAGTGAACGTGTTAAATAACTCCCACTTTTCTGTTTTTTTTCTACTTTTTATACGAATAAAATATGCATTTTTTGGAACCTGAAAAAAAAGAACGTGCTCTTAAAAAGTTTCAATTGCACCAATCGCGTCTCCCAAAATGAAATAACATCAGACCTCCGTTTATATTTGGTAGTAAAATCGCACTAATTATTGTTCGCTAGACTCCAGGCACAAGAGGAAGTTCGCGCGCTATTCAAAGCAGCGTTCGATGTCATTGAAGTTAGTCACGCGAACCAGCCACGTGTTATCTCGGCCACAATGTAAATCAAAGATATCAGCTTGCAATTACTTCAATCGCGATCGTATATCGCGTAGAAGTCATTTGTTTAATTGGAAGAACGATATTTTTCTAGGAACTATAGAAACGTTTGAGCTACCAGAAGTCAAAGTTCAATTTTTTCTCCATTTACACGGAGAAAAATTATGGCTTGAATAAATGAGTCGCGTCTTGACTAATGACCGTGACTAATTAGACGAAATATTTCACATTTTTTCGATTTTTCCGTCAACCATGACGTTTGGAACGTAAAGCATGTATCTGCTTGGAATAAAAGAAATCTGATCACATTAGAGGGGCTTTTAATTGTCAAAATTAAACAAAAAGAAATAGAAATGTAGAAACGTAGAATGTGTCCAATAGTTGCTCGCAATAATGCGCTTATAATTTACATTTTTGCACGATGCAGATTCGATGTACGAGTCATCGTAAAAAGCCTTACATGTATAGTCACGCTGGCATTCGTTCACTAGCGTAAATAGCGCCCCTCATGGATGCAAACGTCGCCAAATGTCATCAAATATCGTCAAACATTGTCAAACATTGTTAAACATCGTTAAACGCGTAAAGTATTAACCCTTTGCACTCGTATTTATGTTTGAGAAGGCTACCGATCAACTTGGAATTTTTTTTCATTCGATCAAAATGAAAATATTTTTATGGGAACATATTACAATTTAACTCGTCGGTTCAGTAGAAAAAATTAGAAAAATACAAAAATTTAATTTGCATCTCACCTCCTCTTAAAGAGCGATCTCGGGAACAAAACCAATTAGCCAGGACAAGAAAGGAAAAATCTTTTATTTTTTATTTGAAACTAAAGGAAACTTCAGAAAACTACAGAAACTAAAAGAAAACATTGTAGAATGAAATATTAATGTAAATATATGTGTTGGATTGCTCGGAAAGTAGTTTCGTTTTCTTACCAACAGAGACGTTAATTGTATTTTTAATCAGTCAACTTTATTCTAAACCGTATTCTCATTATATATTTTCACAACTGACATTTCAAGACTTATTTGTACAAAATTTTGTTTCATTCTGTGCAATTGTATTTTTTTGGCGTCCCGTCAAATATGGAAAATCAGAAGTTGCATTTTCGGCATATTTTGTTCTTTTATTACCGAAAAGGTAAGAATGCTGTTTAAACAAAAATAAAATTGTGTGACGCGTATGGAGAAGATGTTTTAACAGAAAGGCAGTGCCAAAATTTCTAACAAATTTTTTGAGGCCTCCCACGCTGGTTACATGGCTATAACAATTAAAATTTTTATACAAAATTTTTACAAGAAGTAGTTCAAGAAATGTACTTTCGACAAGATTAATCATTGATTAGAAATAGTTTCATAGTTATGAATATGGCAGCATAGTTTGATCACCTTATTATAAAACGTATATCGACAACATTGAGAGAGTTCAACACAAATTTCGTCTTGTTGGTAGGCATAGTGGGTGTCCCATGCCTCTTGAATCACATAATTATGATGATTTATTAACACTAATCTTCAAACATTGTATAATAGAAGAAAAATCACAGATATTACGTTTGTAAATAAGCTAATCAAAGGTCATATTTCGTGTTCAACGATTACTCAATTGTTTCCTTTGTATGTACCATCAATATCACTATTTTATTCTGAAAGTTACCGCACAACGTTTGGATCTCAGAATTGTGCAAATAGAATGATGAGTCATGCAAATTTTGTACACACTAAAACTGATTTAATTGAACGATCATTAGAAAGTCTAAAATTATCCTTGCAATGTAAATTAATTTATTTTGTTAAATAAGCAATAATATTTGACTATGTAAAATCTATATTTGTAGTTCCTTACATATTACACCTTTTGTACTAAAGGGTTTATTCCCGTTAACACTATATGTATATAAAACTTAAATATTATTTTTTAAAAACATATGTTGGTTTTTAGTTACGTAATGAAATATATGTAAATCTTGATTCCTTTCCCCCGCAGACCCCTTCATTTCGCATTATCAAATGTGGTATACCTATTTTTACGATTGTGAGCCAATTTGACTCATAAAATGATTCAACAGTTAATTGTTTTAAACACATCAAATTTATAATTTACATGAAGAAAGTTCTTATCAGAATTCTAAAAACTCCTAATGCGTAAATATTCATGTTCAATCTCATCAATTTATTAGTTAGCTGGGGCCAAAAAAACCTCTTTCATAATTCCAATTTATACATCGCGTATATACAGAGCATTTTTAGTGAAATAATATAATTTTATATAATCAATTTTTTGTCAAATAATTTGGTCTATCGATTTGGATTAATTTCGATATTTATTTGTAAAAGGTATTCCAATTGATATTTATTTTACATCTAATTACGTAGGGTTGCTATCGTTGAAAAAAATCAGAAAAAATTTCTTTCGCTAAATGCATTTTAAAAACACAGTGTATACGTGAAACATGTTTTCAATGAAATTTTTAATAATAAGTTTTTCATTTAAATTGATTTAGAACTAGTTTTTTTACAAACAACTTGAATTTTGTTCTATGAGTAAAATTAGCTCACTTCGGTAAAAGTAGGTATACAGGGTGTTCCACGTAACACTTTTCACAATTTTGCACTGGTTGCTGTTACGAACTGTCAACAATTCACAACAAAGAAAAAATGTCAACATGTGATTGTATGTAATTTCGAGTCTTAATAATAAATACAAATTATTATCACTCCTTCAAGCAGATTATCATTTTTTGCTGAAATTTTCATTTCTTTGTCTTCAAGGTCATCCAAAGGTCATGATATACTAGGTCGTTGAATTCGTCTTGATACGGGCTACAATACTGTTAAGTCAAAAATACAAAGTGCCATTTAAAAAGATGCAAGTGACTCCGACAATAATAAAAAACAAATTCGAACTTTTTTTTATTGCAATGTATAGTCAATCGAAAACTGATCAGCTTTTGTCTAAAATATTTTTTTGCCAGATTATCGCAAGCACTTGAAAAATCGTGAAAAGTGTTACGCGGGGCAAACTGTATAATCAACATCCGTAAATCTAGCGTTAATAAATGAATAATAGTAATAATAATGACAATAAATCCGCGAGTGCCAAAAATAAAATTACGATCCGAATGGAGACTCTCTTGTTCGTAAAATCGTATCGAACGCGTTCGATTTCCAATCAGAGGCGTTCCACTTTCGAGAAACCCGCGCGTATCGACAGAGTTCCACGAGCCATCGCGGTTGCCGGTACGCGGTGGACGATCGATCTCGCGCAAGGTCGATATCTCGCTACCGTTCCGTTGGCGATACAAAATGGCGAGCACGCGGAGGACACGAAACGTCGCGGTGTGTAGCGTGCTCCGTTCGTCATAGGTTCGACCGTTGTCGGGGCAAAACCGCGCGATCGATAGTGCGCCGTACGTCAAACCTAATCAGACAAGCCGCCGCACGGCGTGTGTGCCCCTCTTTAGGGATTCCGGGCTCGTCGAGGCGCTACGTGCTGATCCAACGTCAAGTTTCCCTCGCGGCTCGCTCGCTAGTTTCGCGCGGACAGTCGAGCGGAATCGCCGAGAGGCTTCGATCCTCGCGACCAGTCGTTCCTATCAACATGGACCTTTGGATCCTTCGGAAAGCGATCGCGGCGTGTCTGGCGATGATCGTTCTGACGTCCGGATCCGCAATGGCAGACCAAACGCAGCCGTTCGTCGTGAGCAACACGCTAGACCAAGGCTCGCCAGGGAGGGACTACTTCATAGGCCCGTGTCTGGTGAACAGCAACCAAACGTGCCCTGACAAGGAGGTGACGTTCTTCCTGTACACCCAGAGGAACCTCGAGGTGGGCCAGCAGATCCTGGTGGACGAGATCGGCTCGAACTTGGGGGACACGAACTTCGTGTCATCGAATCCAACGAAATTCATCGTCCACGGTTATGACTCTGACATGCAACTGTCTTATTTGGTAGACGTGCGCACGGAGTACCTGAAAAGCTACGATTACAACGTGATCGCGGTGGATTGGCACCGTTTGGCCCAGGCGCCCTGTTACCCGATCGCAGTTCGTAATGTGCAGCACGTGGGCGACTGCGTGGCACAGATGGTTCGAAGAATCAGGGACGCTGGCGCGGTGGACATACACGCGATCGGGTTCAGTCTCGGGGCGCACGTGCCTGCGTACGCCGCGAACGCTCTGCGTCCTTACAAAATGCCCAGAATCACCGGTTTGGACCCAGCCATGCCTCTGTTCGTCACCACGGATAAGGACCACAAGCTGGACGCGTCCGATGGAGAGTTCGTCGACGTTTACCATACGAACGCGTTCATCCAGGGTAAGGTCGAGATGAGCGGCGACATAGACTTCTACATGAACGGAGGCATCAACCAGCCAGGCTGCTGGGAGGACGGGAACAACCCATTCGGCTGCGACCACCACAGGGCGGTCATGTACTTCGCCGAGTCCATAAACACGAAAGTAGGTTTCTGGGGCTGGCGTTGCGGAGGATTCGTCCCTTATCTCCTGGGCCTCTGTCCGCCGAGGTACCCAGCCGTTTTGGCCGGCGATAAAGTGGACGAGAGAAACAGGGGCTTTAATTTGGTGAGGACCAACTCGAAGAGCCCGTACGCCATGGGTAATTTCACCGTGAACCGGTTGGATATGTCGTATATGTAAGGCTGAAGGACCCACGGTGTTAATGTCGAGAGATAAGGCTGGTTCGATAACGTACCACGGCGGACGCAATTCTTCGTCCCCGATCGGGACCAAACGGGACACGCGTGGCGGAATCGAACCGAACGAGAGTTTCCGGCCAATTCTTGGGAGAAAGTTCGCCAGACTCTCTGAGAGTTCGCCGACTGAGGAACGTGTTCTATACGAAGGTCAGGGAAACCCGAGCACCCGGTGCCCCGCTAATCGATATTTCGTTCGACAAGGAAAAAGAAACCGAGCGAGGCTAAACTGGACGATTTTATTTCAGATTTAAATGGCTGGGCCCGGAGGTGAAACGAGTTTTTTTAGAGTTTTGGTACATATATGCGTTTCGGTGCTTTGTTGTTAAATTTATTCGGCAGCATTCTGTGAACAATGAAAGGACTTTTGTTAACAGTGAGAATATTTTAGAATGTTTAATTAAAAATAGATTTCTTGTATTATTTATTTATTTGTTTACGAAGTATAAAATGGAATACATAAACAGAGATATTTCCATGCTATTCGTTCCTAAGTCTCGTAAATTTAGAATATTGATCTCAAAATGAAATACTTTCAATCACAATATTTAATTAAAAATGAATTTCTTCTATTATTTAGCATTTTTTTTAGAAAATATAAAGTGTAATTACATAAACAGAAATATTTCGATGCCATTCCTTCGTAACTTTTTTAAATTTAAAATACTAACCTCAAAATTAAATATTTTTACGTTATTTAATAATGTTTTTACAAAATACAAAATGGAATTACATGATTAGTGATATGTCGATGCTATTTGTTCCTAAGTCTGATAAATTTATTATACTGACCTCAAAATTAAATTCTTCCAATTGCAATATTTAATTAAAAACGAATTTTTTGTATTATTTATTCATTTTTTTACGGAATATAAAATGGAATTACATGAACAGAGATATTTCCATGCTATTCGTTCCTAACTCTGGTAAATTTAGAATATTGATCTCAAAATTAAATATTTTTGATCACAATATTTAATTAAAAATAAATTTCTTCTGTTATTTAGCAATTTTTTTAGAAAATATAAAATGGAATTTTGTAACCAGCGATATTTCGATGCTATTCGTTTCTAAGTCTCTTAAATTTAGAATATTAACCTGAAAATTAAATACTTTCGATCACAATATGTAATTAAAAATGAATTTCTCCTATTATTTATTAATTTTGTTTCGTTCCAAAGTTTTGTAAATATGGAATATATTTAAAATGTTTATTTGTAATCTGAGACCTGAATCGCCGCGATTTGGAAAGGCTATCGAATTTTATTTTGATTTTCCTGGACTCAGCTGTTTACCAGCATGAAAGTTTCTTCGCAAGTTTTGCGTCATCCGTACAAGTTGGTCGCGTTTACAGTGAACTTGTCTGTTAGAACCTTTGCCTGCTTTGTAAAAATTCATGGGTGTCGTCATCTTAAGAGCTTAGGCGCTTAGAGGTTCGCTAACTATTACTATGAGCCTCTTACGTAATCTTCTTACGCTCTATTATGTCACGTTTCTAATGGTTCCATATGTACGATCGATATATTTAACGGAGTAAAATATAATTTAAATTCGATGTCTCGGTAAAAGAACTGTTACAAAAAATATAGCCACCCTCGTTGTTTTGGGCCCTACATCAATTCATTTTTATTTCTTTTAATGAGCGCAACGCTTGATTTTCTAATTTATAATCCTATTAAAATATAAATTTATTATCCATTGTTGCGATGAATATGCATATGGTTTACTCGTTAATGGCGATACTAATTTGATTTGCATCGTTGCAATCTATCGTTACTAAGAGTATTTTAACTTTTAGAGAGCATTTTGTTATACTATTTTCTTTTTATTTTTATAGAAACTTAAGATATACATCTTTTAACGTTTGATAGATTTTATTCCATGTTCTTATCTTGTATATTTCATAAATTATTTTTGTACTGTTATTTAATTGTTTAGCCTTAAGGTTTCTTATATAATGCTATCTACTGACAAACATCAAGTTAAATAATCACACGATTCGATCGATGTTTTCGAAATGCTACAGATATTGACGAGTATGTATATCGAAACGCGAACAGGATAGGTCACTTGTTATCTTTGATAACAAGAATTGCTAAAGTAGAAACGATTTTCTTCGATAGGAAATACAGTATAATTAATAAATGTTTTCCTTCAACTTATCTATTTCATATAATATCGTCAGTCTCATTAGGAAGGAAATTAAGGTTCGAGTTTGGAATATTACCGAAGATAAATATCGTTATTGATTATACTCAGATTTACCGATTAAACATACTTAACACACGATAAACAATATAGACTAAACTGAAAATTTCGTCTAAACTACGTTTCAAACGTTCAAACTAAAACTTTAAATATTTTTTATTATAATACGATTTTCATCTAAAAGCATTTCCACATATTTCGAAAACAATTTTAATCATTCTGAAATGTTCAAAATTGTTTTCAATTACGAGACTCTGTTATTTGCTAATCGCGATTTCCAATCGACAAATATTTTTTTTAATTAGTATTATCGTGTCACTGACAATCTCAATATCAGAGAAAGTGCGTTTCGAAGAATGCAACAGCGTTTTGAAATAATATTCTTAAAGATTAATTCACAAGTTTCTAAAATCTACAAAAGAATTTAATTATATGTCAGAAGCAATAATAATTTATTCACTGACTGTAGAGAATTTTCTTAAGTTAATTAAAAATTACGTGTATAGTTATCTGTTTAAAACTAATGAAACGTACATTCACGTACAATGTACGTACACAATGAATATCAACGTATACGATGATTATCAAACAATAAAATCGTTATTGATAATATCATTGTTAAGACGAAATAATTGTCTTAGCCGAATGATGACTAGTTGTCAGACATTTTGCGTAGAATTTCGAAGGTTTGTTAATTACAGGACGTTCAAGATTATAAGAGAAATCCCTTACTTTGAAGAGAAACGGTGCAAAGACCTTAAATCGTCTAAAGAAGCCATAGCACATGATCTTGTTAGGTTCTATAAAGCCGTCTTTGAGACGAAAAGGACCGTCATGCTCTATAAGATAGCGGAGACACGTTTTAAAAGTCAAAGGCTGCAAGAGTGACTTCGAATAAGTTTTTCGTCCACGCTGATGTATAATTCCCCATAAATTATATAATATTATGTTTCAAAGTTCTCATACTTGACTGAAAACAAGAACACTGTGGATATTCGATAAATTGTCTTTCATTTTATAAGTAATATAATTGATTTATTCTTCAATTATATTTATAAAACGTAGGGTAATATAGCATTAGTATAGCGACAAAGTTAGTACTAATATATCGTAACGTCGACAAATTTACTGTAATATTTATTTAAATAAGAAATTCAATTGTTCTTAGCAAATAAATTTTAACCTGCTACACGGGTTTATAATAACAATAGCGGTGATAATTGTAAGACATTAGTTTTGTAAAAAATAATACGCACGTTTGTATTAATATTTATAATCAAGCGCGACGAAGAATAATTAAAAGAATAAAACAAAGTATCTATGAATTCTTTTTTTAACGATAACTGAATTTTTATGTATTTTAATAGAATTTGACAGTATTAACATTTTCGTAAAATTTCCCCGTTGATCGTTAAAAGAAGTCATTTTAGCACAGAAAACAAATTAACGCTTCCCATTATTTCTAAATTAATTTTAAAAATCTGTAAGAGATATATAAAATTTCGTGTTTACATTTTCTTATTGTAATGAATGTTCTCTTTCTTGCATCGATTGAGTATTTTTTGCGTCGAGAAATTTACCAAAAATTAATTATGACTATCGTGTGCGAGATAATTTCAAGTTTTAAGTATTTTTTTCCTGTCAAAACATACGTATTACATCATCGCCAATTCGAATATTAACCAAATGGGAAGCACGTTTTAGAGCTGGATTGTATCCAAACAATTCGTTAGTAACTAACGAGGCCCTCGTTAGCCGGCACGTGATGCCAAAGACCATAAGAATAAAAAAAATGCACCGCAGCAAATTCAACCAAAAATTAAATTATCGCGATTCATGGCTCGATAACGAGCTGTAAACAAAGGATCGAATTTTAACTTTATTATCAATTTCAATCGTTAGAAACCGAAAGCTTTTCAAACTGAAACTTTTACAAAAGTAGTAGCTCCAATGTCAAACAATACTTTCTACTTTAAAATGCATCGTGCAAGAAGTACAAATAATAAAATCGTAAATCTTTTACGTATCTGTAGATTTCAAATAATTTCTAGAAAAATTTTGTTCGACGAAGTGGTATCGATCATTAAATAATTTTAACTTTTTAATTAGAAATTTCAAGGCGCTGGTTTGCTGCTAACAATTTGGAAATTTCTTTTCGATTCTCACAGTTAAATTTAGTCTCGTTAAAGTGTGCTAATCTCATGACGCAGGAATCGATTTCACGACATACAGTTTTTAAATAACTTGAATTACAAATGTGTCGTCTCTTTCAGGATATCTTTTTGGGTCAACTTTCTCAATACGAATCGTATCTCGAGGTATCTTGTACCATTTTTGTCTTTTAAAATAATCATTTTATCGACGACGTTATCGTCTACTTTAAATATTCACTGTTGGCTATCCTGATACGACGATGCAATGCGACCTCTTGCGTCGCCCGCAACATGCTTTCGGTAGTAAAATTACAAGGATCTAAAACTTGCAGTGATCGTTTAAATTCCATAAATCTAAGTACTTCGTTATGATACCACACTTGTATGATTAATCAAATATATATTTTGAGCTCATATCCAATGCGTTTTCTAAGTTTTGTACAATTTCACAACATTCACCGTTAAACTTTTTCGATTTTAATTAAAATATAAACGAGATCGCGTTTATTTTTAACTAGTGACTCGATCGTAAATATTCATAACACGTAGAGTATAGAAAAGTTTTTGATGCTGTTCTTGATTAAATATTTAAAATTTAAAGTAATAACAAGAATTAAATGCCACCGACAAATTAATACATAAAACAAACATAAATACTAATAAAGTACGCGGTTAAAGCGAGGAGCTTGAAAAGTACAGTCACGGATACGAGCATTTTAGCATTCCCGTTGGAAGTACCACAAATATGTGCATTTTATATCCACCAGGATAACTCTTTTAGATCCCTTCCTTTCTCGTAATGCCGTGTTATCCGGAGCAACGTCGTGTAACACGAAATAAACATGCTTTCGGTCCATTTAAATAAATGTAAAATTGGGACCTCGAGAAACATAATGCGTACTTTGG
This sequence comes from Colletes gigas, assembly GCF_013123115.1. Taxonomy (NCBI): domain Eukaryota; kingdom Metazoa; phylum Arthropoda; class Insecta; order Hymenoptera; family Colletidae; genus Colletes; species Colletes gigas. Next base: position 405,422 of record NW_025106676.1, read on the forward strand.
TCACGTAAAACTTGCATATTCTATACCGTAACATAACTTACGAACTTAATGTTTCAAAAAGAACAAGACACCTTTTTCGAGCTGACTGCATTTTATACGAACGTCGTACTGTTCCCCAACCATTTTCACAATTTACGAACCGAGTATTTCGTGAAAATAATCCACAAAGATTTAAAGATGTCAGTATTCGCTCCCACAAAATTTTGTAAATATTGTTTTCAGTTTTCAGAAAACTCAGAAACTCAGAGATACTCTGAATAATTATAGGACGCCATTAGTTTTCGAGAATTAATAAACACTCGCTACCCCAAAATTTTATAAATATTGTTTTCAGTTTTCAGGGATAAAATTTTATGTGGAGTAATCGATAGAACAATGACATTTATTCAAGGGGAGAATATCCTCTAGTTTGTATAATAATTTCATTGGAAAATTCCGTACGATCGTTCCAGACGCGCATTAAAATTCGGGAAAATTCAGTATTTTCGCGAGAAATTCCAATTATTTTTGCTGCGCTTTAGGGGTCGTGTTTCACCCCTTTGAACCGAATTACCGTCAATATTGAAATACTTGGTGCTTTGTTTTTCGAACTGTACGATATAAAATCCGAACGAAATTCAAGTACATTATGTAAAATAAGTACCCAGAATTTGTAAATAAAACTCAAATTGCTTACTTAATCATGCAAATTTATTTTTTCGCCTTCAAAGTAGGCCTCAACAGAAACAATGCACATAGGCCAACGCTTCTCCCAGTCTTCAAAACACTTTTTAAACCCTGAAGAAGGTAGCCCCTTCAGCTCCTTCTGCGAATTTTCTTTTGTGGCCCTTATCGACTCGAAACGCTTTCCCCGAGGGGATAATTTGAGTTTCGGAAATAAGAAAAAGTCACAGGGGGCCATATCTGGTGAATACGATGCTTGTTCGATCACATTTGTTGAGTTCTTGGCTAAAAATTCGCGTACCAAGATCGATGTGTGCGACGGAGCATTATCGTGGTGCAAGATCCAAAAATTGTTTTTCCACACATCTGGCCGTTTCTGACGAATATTTTCACGCAAGCGTCTCATGCCGCTCAAATAATATTCTTTATTTACTGTTGGTCCATCTGGAAGGAATTCCGAATGAACAACACCACGACAATCAAAGAAAACAGTGAGCATGACCTTAATTTTCGAGCGACTTTAACGCGGTTTTTTAAGGTTTCGTTCATTTTCTAAGCGATATTCCGAAGATTGTTGACTTGCTTGCAAATCGTACTCATAAACCCATGTTTCGTCACCGGTTATGATTGCGTTTCATGAAGGTAAAGTCACTAGAAGCTCGTGAAATCATGTCTTCGGCAACTGCTTTTCGATGTTCTTTTTGCAAAAAAATTCAGCTCCTTTGGAACAAGTCGTGTAGCGACGCGTCTCATGCCCAAAACTTCAATTAAAATGTTATACACGGACATGTGAGACATTTCCACTTCATGAGCCACCTCTCTAACACTCAGGCGACGATTATCGATGACCATTTTTTTTATCTTTTCGATGTTTTCGCCAGTCGAAGCCATTGACGGTCGGCCGGCACGCGGCAAATCTTGCACTTCTTCTCGGCCCTCTTTAAATGCCTTATACCATTCGTATGTTTGCGTTTTTGATAGGCACGACTAACTATAGGCTTTCTGTAACATTTTTAACGCTTCGGCACAAGAAATTTCGTTAGAAATGCAAAATTTAAGGCAAATTCTTTGCTCGACAGTTCTTTCCATCGCAAAAATCGCAGAACACACTCGAGATCGACTGGTGTAAATAACTGCCGTGAACACACTGGTTGTCATATTGCGATCAAATTTAGCGTAGCAACTGAATACAATGTTGCCTACTTATACACAACAATTTGTTTCAATATATGCACTGTGGGATTTGAAAATGAGAAATTCTGGGAACTTATTTTACACAATGTATATGGTATTTCTTGTCAGTTGAAATCCCTGTGACTCGAGAATTTAATCTCTTTCCTAGGGAATCGAGTCATCGAGTACTCTCTATCGAACGAATATCAAATTTTCTGAGCGAAAAATACTAGTTTCGGTTATTGGACGATCGAGCAGACTTCCAATAGAAAAATTAGGTGTCGATCCGAGGTCCGCCGGATCGGGAGAAATTGAATTGAACGAAACGAGGCAATTAAAATGTTATCTGTAACGAGTGAAACGCATTGTAATCTGTTGGAACTAGCCAGCTTTATTGTTGCTTGCACAATTTTCCACTTGCTGACGATCGCTAATTAATTTTCTCGGCTCCGTCGAACACAGCCGCAAGTTATGCAACGCCATGAACGAACGAACGAACGAACGAGCGAGCAAGATTGTTATTTTCTGGCGCGGCGCTCTCCTCGAAAGCATAATCCATAGTCGGATGGTTATTAAAATTTAATCGAATAACGACGAGCACGTGTAAAGCGTATGATAGATATCAGGCAATCGGGTAATGAGCGCTTCGTCGTTAATGAGCTTACTCGTAATTGCACGCCGGACTCGCCTACTGTGCCAAATAATTGTTATTCGCTGTTCATATACACGTGGCCAATAACGATAATCGATCGCACACGATTACCTCAGACAGGGATTGTTTCGGGTTGAATTTATTTATCAGCCCCTGTCCACGATTAATGAACGTAGCCCGGCTACCCTAAGTGGAAGAAGTATCCGTGAAATCAGGATAACGAGCCTGGTAAACAGTCCTCGGAACGCTGGCGACCATTCGTTCGAATTATCCATTCTCTTCTCATGAATAGGAATTCTAGTAGAACGTTACGACTATTGATATGCAAACATATAAGAAATACTTAAACTGAGATACAAATTATTACATTTAGGGTTTGAGAGAACCCACTACAAAACTCTTATTTCATTAATTCCATGAATTTACTTGTGTTTTACTTGGAAATTAAACGTGTAATAACTACACTGCGAATCTTTATGCATTTATAAGAAATTTTAATTTTCAAGAAAGTACAGAATTATATTCTGGGATTAAAACAACCGTCTACAAAGCTCTTATTTCATTAATTCTGTTAATAAACATGAATTTGCTGCTATACTGCTGGCCAGTATTATAAGTTCGCTTCATTTTTGGCTCGTTTATTCTTATGGTTAGAGCTATTGCTTTTTTATTTTGCAGAATTATCAAAATTTGCAAAATATACGTAAACAATGAATTGTTAACCTTTTTTTAAAAAAAACGGTGTTTTGCGCAGGATGGACAAAAGTATAAGTTCAGTTATAAAGAAAACGTTTATTTATAAATTAATCGTAATGGAGCATTAAGTAATTGGAGACAATTTTCTTAAAAAGGTTAACAAGTCGTTTTTTATGTAAATATTGCAAACATTTTTTTCATAGTTCTATCTTTCATGCAAAAGGAGTAGATAATAGACTATCACAATAAACGACACAAAAATAAAGTGAATTTATAATATTGATCAGCAGTGTATTTTAAAACTGTACTAATATTCTACTAAAATTATATCTCTACGGAAAACAACACAAGAAGATGACTATTGTATTAGGTGTAGAAATAAGTTCTTTCCGACGAATTTCAATCGTTTGCTATGATCATTTGTTGCGAATTAATCTTCTACTCGTTTAGCAATCTGCAATACCAACAGAATAAGAAACAAAACAATGTCACAATGCAGCAAACTTCACATCATAACCTCCTTGTTGTCGTTAACAATGTCGCCGACGAAGGAGCATATTCGGCATTGCCTCTTATTTGCTTTTAATCTCCGAAAATCAGTGAGTGAAGCCACTCAAATGGTATGTGAAGCATATGGTGAAGGGGCTATTACTGATAGAACTTGTAGAAGTTGGTATCAACGGTTTAAATTAGGCGATTTTAACGTGAAAGATCAGCCTCGTTCCGGATGTCCTAAAAAATTCGATACTGAAGAGTTGCAACAACTTTTGGACCAAGATTCAACACAAACCCAAAAACAACTGGCAAGCCACCTTAACGTCACACAAAAAGCAGTGTCTATACGTTTACACAAAATTGGAAAAATACAGAAATTCGGAAAATGGGTTCCGCATGAGTTATCCGGAGAAAACAAAATTCGTCGATACAAGACGGCTCTAAACTTACTAAGTCGCTTCAATAAAAAAGATTTCCTATATCAGATCATTACAGGTGATGAAAAATGGATATTGTATAGGAATCCTAAACGGAAAAGATCATGGGTAGACCTTGGCAAACCAGCAACATCAACCGCAAAGCCTGATATTCATGCAAAAAAGGTGTTACTGTGCATATGGTGGGACATGAAGGGAATTCTGTATTATGAAATGCTTAATCCAGGCGAGACAATGACTGCAGCGCTATCAACAGCAACTTCTGAAATTGAATGACGCGATCAAAAGAAAAAGGCCATTATCTGGACAACGCCGACGCAAATTGATATTGCTTCACGACAACGCTCGTCCGCATACGGCTGCTGGGACAAAAGAGGTGATTTTTTCATTAGGTTGAGAACTTCTTCCACATGCGGCGTACTCTCCTGACATGGCACGTTCAGACTACCACCTGTTTCGCTCGTTACAGCATCATGTAACTGATACAGAATTCAAAACTCTTGAAGACGTTCAAAAACACCTGGACGAATACATTGCCTCAAAGCCACCGAGTTTTTATCGTGAGGGAATTCGCAATTTACCCAAAAAGTGGCGAAAGATCATAGAAAACAATGGCGAATATTTTGATGATTAACTTTCTATACTTTTTTCTAAATAAAATATTTACTTTACCAAAAAATCGGAAAGAACTTATTTCTACACCTAATAGTTTATGATTCAGTAATACTTTTGCAGTTAAGGTATTCAAACCCAAATTATACATTAAATGAAATTCAATTGAAATGGTACGAGTCGGTAAACCGTTATGTCTACACGGTGTCGTGTAATGTTTGTCTTCAGAGAAAGTTGCAATGTTAGCAAATATTTCGTTCGAAAGTAATTTCGTAACATATCATCTGGTAAGCAAACATCATTTTTGACTAATTCTTCAGCAATAACTGGCGGTGAATTAAGTAAACGTGTTAAGTAAACGTGTAGTCGTACTTTAATGTGCTAATATTGGTCGCCTGCAGTGCTTCAGTTTAATACCGACACACTAAAATATTAAGATCGTACCTGAGAAAGCTAAGTAAAGTTTGTTTAAGTAGAATATGCATACTCCGAATTTCGACCGAAGCACGGTGAAGTGAAAATTGATGACAAATAATATTTAATTCTAAATCAGCAGGCAAAATTTTAACAATACCAAGAAACGAGGAAAGAAGTGGAGATTGTTTACTCGAAAAAATGTCAAACATTCGACTCGTTGTCGAAGGTTTACAAAATTTTTCTATCGATTTGAAATAACCATGAGTCTAAAGACTTTCCTCTTTACATAAACCACACAAAAATTGACGTGCCATCTTTTTTGCCATTTTACACAACACTCTCAGCAAGGTGCAACACTAGAACACGAATAGGAAAATAAAGATGGTTCTCTTTTAAAAATGACAAAAATTCAAAATGTTAAAGGTTTAAAAAATTTTCTGTCGACCTGAAATAACCATGATTATAATAACTATGTATAGCTTCCTCTTTACATGAGCCACTCAAAAATTGACGTATAATTTTTTTTGGTCATTTTACAACACTGTCAGCAAGGTGCAACACTAGGAAACGAATAAGGAAACAAAGATGGTTTTACTCGAAAAATCGTAAAAAATTGCGTTCTGAAAATTTCAACAAATGTTTTATACAAATTAAGGAATTAATTAATTGCAACAATGATTCCTAGCCTACAATATTTCAATATTCCGGTAAATAAAATCGGAACACATAACTTCTGTTTCACAGAAATATACTTGTTCAAGAAAATTCGAAGGAAAATGTTCAGAATTTGTCAAAATCGAACCGAAATAGCCACCGCTGAGAAAATGATCCCTATTTGGCAGAACGTGCTCGTATTTGTGTAAACTTTCTCAACAAAAATGTGCAAACGAAACAAAAGGAGAACTGAATATAGGATAACGAAGAAGCGTGAAATAAAACTCTCATCGATCATCGAGGCCGGGTATCGTACACGGACCAACTGTTCCGTCGGTCAGTTACAACAGCTTTTCTATTGAAATAAAAATTGAGGTCCGTAGGAAATGCAAAAGTAATTACTTCTCCGTGTCGTCGCGCTGCTGCGAATCGATACCCGGTATTTCGAGAACGGTCGCTAAATTTAGTCGGTCGACCCTGCTTTTGCTGCGGGATATCCGAACCGCGGGTCATTTTCGTTATTTTTACCGCCGCCTTTCCTTTTTTTCTTGCCTCGCGTAACCAACCCGCGTGCCCTGTATTTTTCTCCGAAAATTCGTTCGCCGATTTTCCAGCCAATCCTGGTAAAAGCCGGTCTCGCGACGGGCTAAACAGCGGGCACGAGTTTTGTGTGATAACATGACTCTGCTGATGGTTCATGCATATTTCGTTTCACACGATGGCGTCACTTTCAAAAATTCGCGTTTCAATAACACGCGTTGGAGGAAACTATCGTTCTATTTTATACGCGTAGGCGTCGACGACTCAGCATCACAGGTTTACACTGAACTAATGGAGACGAAACATGTAATAAATAACTAATTTAATAGTACGAATACCATCTCTGTTCTTTATTTCAGTTAACACGTTCATTGCCAGATCAAAACCGTATATAATATTCCGCAAAAGTAAAATTTTGATTTTAGACCATTGCAAGCCACGTAACTAAAATTTGTTTCAGTACTTATTTTAGTAACCTTGTTAAAATTCACAAATTCTATCCAAATTTATTTTCGTCAACGTCTTAAGTCGATAATTCATTTTTCTAGTATCATAGTGGTAAATCCTGTCACCCATATATGGATGACGTGGCAGTCAAAGTGTTAATACAACTTTGCAAAGAAACTAAACTTTTTAAAAGAAAGCACGTTTATTTATTACATCACTGTTACAAAGCAACTGAAACTACATTGAATGATATTCATTTTGATTGTGATGCAAAATAACGCGAATGCTATGACATTCAAATTTATAAACCACATTATCTTCAATTCCATATCGTTTTTATTTTCTGAAATTATTATGTACGTCAATGTAATGTCCATTTTTGGAGCTCGTTAAAATCAAAACGAACGTGTCAAGAATCTCTCGTGCTCGATACATAAATCTAAACAATTTCATGTTGACTAACTTCATGTTGACCAACTCATTTTATCTGTTAAACAAATCACGATAAAACTCGGCCTTGTAGTGTGTAGAGGAGGATCTGCATGTATAATAAGCAATGAGTAAAGTTACGGAACGGAGTAGTAAGTTACTACAAAGTTACGAGGTACGAAACTTATAAATGCAGGTAGAATGTCGGGGTGAATTTTAGATTTGGCGAGTTTTATATCGACGCGTAAAAACGAGTAATTAAGAGAAGAATACTTAAATCCGTTGAGAATATATATGTATCTTCGTTGGTGGAATTGGTAGTTCTTTTATGAAGACGTTCGATACCAGCAACGAATTATTAACCCCGAGATGCGTTCCACGAGAATGAATCTTTTATGCAAACGATGTTTACCTATTTTTATCATGGTTTGTTTCAACACATTGTACACGTTCCCTGACATAGTGTACTTACGTTTTTAATAGCCTGCTTACAGATAAACGACAACATGCACTTACCTTGTCGATAACACTCCACTTTGAGGCAGGGCTCATGCGTCAATACCAACCCCGCCAAGCATAATCCCAGATAAATGCAAAATAGCTCCGCGCTCGACGATTTAATTTACATCATAATTTTTTAGGGAAATCCGATATCTCGTTAAATTGTGATCCCTGTTTGCGCGAGAAAAATAAATAATTGCTATATTTATTCTTTCCGCGTTTCTAACTCTTATTGCGAGTCAATATTTTTAACACAACGCGTTACGGTTCGCTCTTTTCTCGCTGATCCGTCGATATCTAATTTTCTAAAACGAACACGCAAAGGGGTAATTTAATTATCGATTTCTAAGCTTTTTAATATTCCGTCGCAGATACAACGCGTTGATTAAAACTCTACTTTCGAACGCTTGAAACGAACTCGTACATTTTTTGAGTTTGTTCATAAATTTGCAAATAATACTAATATTATTAGAGAACGTTTCTAGAAAACAAACACGACAGTCAACGAGTTAATAAATAGTACACTGCCTATCATAATTATAAAACCACTCCGAAATTTTCAATTTTTATATGTTGCTGTTAAAATAATGAAAAGCAAAGTGTACCATATTTGAAATTGTGTTATTCTGCCAAAGAAGGATAAATTGTATCCACTAGAAATAGGAAGAGTTACAAAAAGCTGATTTAATCTTGTTTCATAACTATAAATCCAGAATAACGGGGTATTCTTATTAAACAAATTATACAAATATTGCGCTGAGAATATAATTTAACTAAGTTATAATAATAATTTAGTAACGCGTAGGATCTCCCTTATTATCAACAATTCCAATTACTCGATTTGTTATACTTTTTATTCGATTTTGTAGTGTTGTATTTTGTACCTCGCTTCACGCTGCTGTAATTGCATTTCTTAGTTCAGATATATTTTGGTACTGTTTATTACCAGCATAGATTTTTTGAACAACAATGCTCAAAATGTTCTCTACTGGATTCTGGTCTGGTGAACACACTGGTCACTTTAAAACATCAATGTTACGGTCATTACTTTCATCCACCCATAAAATGTTCAATAATACATTTTTGTCATAGTTAGGTGAATCAGTGTATACATATACGGGGTGTTCAGCCACCCCCGGGGAAAATTTTAATGGGAGATTCTAGCAGCCAAAATAAGACGACAATCAAGGATATTAATTTGTTGATTGAGGCTTCGTTAAATAGTCATTAAAAAATTAAATTAAAAAATTTCAAATCGTTCTGGAAAAATTATTTTCAGTTGCGGGGGTCAATTACAGTCATTTTTGGTGAATAGACACATCCCCAAAATCCTACGCACTTTCGAGAAAAAAATTCTTTACCGAAAATATACTGTGTGGCCGGAAATGTTTCTATAGCTTTTTAACGAAACCTCGATCAATAAGTTAGTATCCTTGATTTTCGTCTTATTTTGATCTCTAAAATCTACCATTAAAATTTCTCCCAGGGGTAGCCGAACACCCTATATATTATTGGTTCCGTTATGCAATAAACTAAAATAGATAATAAATGAATATGTCAAAAAGGTTTTCCTTCAAATCAAGTTGTTTGGTAGTTATAAGCATTTGTACCACAACAATCATGCTGTGCCAATACGTATGTTCAGCACTGCATAGAAAATTGCAAATTTTAGAGTGGTTTTATAGTTATGACACGCAGTGCGTACGTAGTGTCGAGTATCTTTAAAAGTTTAGATATTTTCTAGATTTACTGCTCGAAAGACTGTTCGGACGTTTTCGATTTCATTAAAATTATAATGCACCGATACGCCGTCGGGAGTCACGTTCCGCAATCTTTGTAGCACATTCCGCGGAACAGACTGCGCGATGTCTGCTATAAAAATGACAGACACACCTCGTCCCGACTAAACAAAAGCAATGAACTCCACGACATGACGAGTACGCGCCTGAAACTTGTATGGACTTCCACAAGTTCTGCAGTCATTTTCCCTGTCACGTTCCGCGCGTATATCCGGCCGGGGGACGTTTCCTCGCAGCCGACAGTCGCGGCACGTTAAACGTATTCTTGCCAGAAAACTTAGGGTCTTTTTCGCGCTACCGTTTTCTCGTTTACTCGCTCGACGTTCGCTTTATTTTTCTCGACCGTTAGATGCTCAATAAAATAAACGCGTAGCAATTTATCAGCGACGTTCCTCCCAACGAACGAAACTTGGAAAATTTCGTGTCCGCCGAACGTGATTATATTAAGTTATACGAAATGTCCGATTTTATAATATGAAATATTTTTATGTCCGTGGATGTACGAGGTATCGTTTTAAAGCTTGTCATTTGTACGACAGCACTTTTTTTTATTTATTTTCTTTTTTTTTTGTCTTTTATATCATGGATTATCGCGTGTGCTTTTATTTAAATTCCTGAGATTATTAACTTAATTGAAGCTTTTCACGTTAAAATACAAAACTTTGCCTCACCTTTTATATTTGCCAGACTTATCACTGATTTGAAACTTTTCCTTCGTGAAAAAACGTTTTCTAATCAAGAGTCCGTGAGAAACGCTTTTCAAGAATTTATAAATTCCAGAAATTCAAATCCGAGTTGGGAAAAATGTATAAAATTATTTTGATTAATAAAGATTAGTATTAACCTTTAAGTGAATTATTGGGGTCCTCCGCAAGTTTAAACTAATAACTCTTTAATATATGTAAATGTAATTATTTGAAAATTTATGTAATCCTCCGTTAATTCATTATATTTTAAATGCTTTAAAGAAAAGTTGATTTCCATTTACCAATTTGGTAAAAGTCAACAGTAAATAAACTAATTCAGTTGATATTGAGACTCCACTTAAGGGTTAACAAAGATATACCCTCTTAAAGGTTCTTTTAAAATACAGTCGTTTCATATGTCAACAACCTAATAAGTAATACTTCTGAGTGAAAAGGGGTATCTTTCATATAAGAAAACAGGGGTGTGTTGTGGCTCGAAATTCAGGTTCGACCTTTTAAGAAATCGGCGAATTAGGGCATCGAATCAAACTGTTTTGGCGGTTCGAACTCGAGTTTGGGGTACTCACACACCCCTTTTCCTTCGTGAAAAAATGTTTAGTAATCAAGAATCCTTGAGAAATCTTTCTCAAAAATGTATAAATTCCAGAAATCGAAATTTTTACGAAAATGAAATTAGGAAATTTAAAACAAGTTGGGAAAAATGTATAGTATTATTTTGATTAATAAAGTTTAGTATTAAGAAAGATATACCCTCCTAAAGTTTCTTTTAAAATCCGGGCGTTTCATATGACAACAACTTAATAAATAACATTTCTAAGTGAAAGGGGGGATGTTTTATATAAGAAAATAGGGGTGTGTTGTGGCTCAAAATTCAGGTTCGACCTTTTAAGAAATCGGCGAATTGGGGCATCGAATCGAACAATTTTGATGGTTTGAACCCAAGTTTGGGGTATCCACACACCCCTAGGAAGTAGAGATGGGTGGAGGAGTTGGGTCTCGAAGCGAAAACGGAAGGGATGCAGGTGCTATGGCGGGACTGATGTGTTTTACGGAATTTCAGTGCAACAGATGTACGGATCGAACGGAGCGAGCGCAGGCCTGCCGGTGGGAATGACCACGTTGAAGGGCTCTATGGGCACCTTGGGACCCCTGGGGAACTACGGCTCGGGCCTCGGGCCGGGGGTAACGGGAGCCACGACCCTCCCGCGGCCGGGAAACTGGCTGCGCCCTGCGGGCCTCAGGCACGGGCACAGCGCGGCCCGGGTCCGCCTCTACTGCCAGGCAAAGTGAGGAGCCACGGTTCCGATAGGTAATTATCTATTTACTTAATAACTCTTCCGATCCCTAGAGACCATCAGTAATTTTTTTAAAAACGTTTTAACGTAAGTAAAAATATTACGAACTGGTGAATGCACTCGTGAACAGTATTAAGGGATGAATTGTACGATTATCTGCTTATGATCATTTTTAAACTTCGAGTTTCCACATTTACATACGTAAACAGAATTCTGTTGAAAATTTTCTTACATCAAAGAGTAAAGTGGAAAATTGAAAGTATTTTATTTAAACTTCTGTTAGTTCAGACGACTCTACGGATTTTGATTAATTTTTTTTGCAATTCATTTTGCAATATGTTTATGGAGGAAAGTTTCCCCTTTACAATGAGCTCCTAGAAGTCAACGTACGAATGTTTTTTATCATTTAGTTGCAGTTACGAAATTTTTTGAATATCGCTGTTCAACATTATTATACTGTCGATAATCCATAAAAGCGTTTAATAATATCGACAGTTGAATATTTATATTTTTAAATGTAATCACAGTTGAGTCGAAAAACGTCGACAACAGGATTGCATGGATGCAAATAATGAAGCTATGACATTCATTCGAGCATTCTAATAATTGGTTTAGTCGTACAAAAATAAATTGGAGCCCGAACCCACGCATCCATGTACAACTATTTTACAATTAATGAATTCTGCAGCGCCAGTGTTCCGAAAACTTTCCCCAGAATGCGCGACTAGATTAAAATTGTTCCAGCTTTCGGGCCGCATTCTATTTTTATACGTATCCTCATATTAATGCACGTCATACTTCGCAGTCCCGTGACGTTTAATTAAATTTTCGGTTTGATTTAATTTCACGGCTTGGTGCATTAGCACCACGAAATATCAAGAACTCGATCAATAGCTTTTAAAAACTTCAAGCGCACCGCTAAAAGAAATTCGTCGTAAAAATATGTTTATACGTACGGTGATATTTCTTTGTCGAGTGTGCAATCATATTAAGCTAATAGGCATACGCTGTAATATTATAGATCGCGCAAAGTTTTGGAAAACATTCTCGAAAAAATTCTTTTTTTTAAGTGTCTCAATTTTATTAATATTAATCCATTTCAATAATTTGTTTACAGCGACATCTCCTCCAGCCAAAAGGACGAATGGTTTGTGTAGGTGAGTCTTTACGCAGTATAGAACTAAATACAATTTCTATCGATATCAAGAAAAATCCAATCCGTGCTGCCTTTTTAAATTTTAATCCATTTTTAGGGGGTAGGCTCTGTTCAGCGGAAGTAAAAAGTTTCAAATCATTCTAAAAAAAATATTTTTGGTTGCGGGGCTCAATTACAATCATTTTTGGTGAATACACATACCCCCGAAATTCTACGCGCTTTCGAGAAAAAAATTCTTTACCGAAAATACAATGTCTGACACTGATATTCCGATTCCCCTGAAATTTCGTGTGTATGTTTAAAAAATTATAACTCCGGAACGGATTGGAGGATTTTAATGTTTCAAAATGCAAGCAATGCGTATTTTAGTGAAGAACATTCGAAAAGTTCTTCCTTGACCCCGAAAACAGAAAAAATCTATAAAAATGGTTCAATATTTAAACGGCCATAACTCCTACAATAATGGATATATCTCAATTAAATTTATTTCTGAAGTAGAGCTCATGGATGCCTACAAAAAAGTATTAGACAATTTTTTTATAGGGCGTGAAACAAAATTACTAAAAATCAAAAATGAATTTTTAAGAAAAATCGACAGGGGTAAGTGCCTAAATTTTTCGCCGAAAAAAATCTCAAATTTTTCTGGAAAAATTATTTTTAGTTGCGGGGGTCAATTCAGATACTCCCGAAATCCTGCGCACTTTCGAGAAAAAAAAATTCTTGACCGAAAATATAATGCGTGACCAGAAATGTTTCTGTAATTTCATTTTCTGTCTCACTTCTTGTTGTGTTTATTTTTGTAGCTTTGTTGGTAATGTTTGCGAGTGACACGAAAGTAGTAATGGGGCTCTAGAGTTGTATTATAAGTTGTATTATAGTTGTGTTGTCTGTAGTTGTATTATAAACTCGATTGGATGGATCTGAACTGTCTTACTTCGATTTCAATGTGTTTTTGCAGAATGATAGTAAAGTGATCTTTTTTGACGTATATAAAATATTAGGTGTAGATATTCAATAGTTTTTAAAATATAAATAATTAAAATTACATACCTTGATACAGATGGATATGTACAGTCACGTATTTATTTTTTTCAGAAAGAGACAAAAATTCTGTACACGACTAACATTTTTAATACGTATTAAGTAGTTAGTGAATTTCAAATCATTAGGGTGAATTACGAAGGCATGACTAATGACTATATTTTATTTCTTTCAATTCACTAAGAGAGTATACATTTAATTAATTCCATTCTAACGTGAATTACAACGAGAACATTGTCTTGCGTTGTTTCTACTTATTTTTGTACAGCACATTATAATTAAACTTCAATATTTAGTTAATCTTTTACTATTTTTATTGAAGTTTTTAATATAATCTTTATGAACAGACAGTATCTACGATAAATTGATCACATTTTTTTACTTGACTGATGTTATTGATCTAAGAACAAGAGATTGTTTTTAAAAGTACATAAAAATATTCATGCTTGTAGATATACACTACTTCCATAATAAATAGGTTCTCTTTTCGTTGGCATTCGAATTTCTTTACAGACAAAATTAACACGTTCTGCTTAAATATGATGGCAAAAACACACAAGACATAAACAGTCGGTAGCTGCTTATATCATAGATGCAACGAAGTTTTCGTAAAGATTAGATTTTCTTAATAACCCCTTGAAAGAGTTTGCAAAGCGATTGATTGGCGCGATGTTTGTTCTTTAACGTGGTAAAAGTAAAAAAGGCAGCAGGGCTGAGGAGAGAGGGGGCAGGCGAATTGACAATGTTCTTTGTTCCGTTGGACAGAGGCAGGCCTGGACCAGAGCCCGCAGGGTGAATCGGAGCGGTGGTGCCCTCACCGCCCCCCACGGGGACGTGACGACGCCATGCGTCGCTTCGTTCCTATCGACATCGGTCGCGTGTTACCGGCGAACATCTTTCCGCGCGGTGCAGAACGCGCAACAACGCAATTCCCCAGCCAACCTTTTTCCCTCCACGGAACGGATCAGCGAACGGTTAGCCTTCGAGGAGGACGAAGCGGAGCCGAGCGCGTGACAGCATAATCCCGAGCGGAAGAACGTCCTCCGGCCGGCTACGACGATCAACGGACGACGCGTCTCTGTCACGTAGGTCACTAAACATTTGTCAACGGGCATAGCGAATTCGTCGATCGAGTTTCGCTTGCCGAGCTCTCTTAACGTTCGATTCGGAGCTCGCTCGGGTGTACGAGAGACTTGGGGGTAGACGGAAGGCAAGGGGCGAGGATGGCGTTAACGCGATGCGAAGCGTGGACACGTGATCCGACGGATAATTGGACTAAATTTCGTTGCAGCGCGACTATATTCGTGTGCATGTGTGTATGCGGGAGAGAAAGGGACAAAGAAAGAAAGAGGGGTGTGCGGAGTCGGGGAAGAGTCATCGATGCACGCACAGCGAGGCTACGACCATGAGATTAGGTCTCGTGGTGCACGTGCGCGTAATCATTTTTTTCTTTTTTCGGTTATGTAATCTAGTCACGTGAGCCAGGTGCTCTATCGGTACATGCTCTGTGAAACGGTACCAGTGTCCGCGAGAGGCGAGCTTTTCGCGCCACGCGGCCATCCCCGAACACGGGTCGCGCCTGTCGACGACCATAATTCCTTGTTTTACAGGGAACTCGTTTCGCGTCGGATTTTTCACACAACGTGTCGTTGGTGGGGTCAGGATACGAAATAATAAACTATGATACGCATAACGAACAAATTAGAGATTTATCAAATCAAATATGCGGTATAGAGAAACGATATGTTAGACATGCAACGACGTAATAGCTCGAATTGCTCGCGAGTATCAGACGGTGTTTGTCTCAGCAGACGATGATCATTTGGACAGTGCCTGAGAATATTCGTCCCCCTTTCAAACACGTATCATAACTGTTTCTTAAACATTGGTAATTATCGACTTTCGACGATCCGATTGTCAACTCAAGTTATGTACATCTCGATACAGAGAAGATTCTTTAACCTTTAGGTGGACTCTCAATCTCAACTGAATTATTTTACTTAATGTTGATATTTACCAAATTGGTGAACGGAAATCAACTTTTCTTTAATTTTAATGGGAGATTCTAAGGGCCAAAATAAGACGAAAATCAAGAATACCAATTTGTTGATGGAGGCTTCGTTAAAAAGTTATTAACGTTTAAAGTTACGCATGTAGAACGGTAATCTGCGAACAGCTGTCGATACGTCAGTAAGTAGAGTTTCTCATGCTGAATGAGAACCACTATCATGCATACACAGCTGTTCGCAGATTACCGTTCTACAGGCGTAACTTTAAACGTTAATAACTTTTTAACGAAGCCTCAATCAACAAATTGGTATTCTTGATTTTCGTCTCATTTTGGCCCCTAGAATCTCCCATTAAAATTTTTCCCAGGGGTGGCCGAACACTCTGTATGGGTGACATGAATTTTCACTGATGAGCTAAAAAATTTATTTCTCAAGATTAGATGTTGAAGAAAATAAATCTTGATAGGACACTTTAAATTTTAAAGAGGCTGTAAAAGTAAGTTCTACGACAAATTGTGGATATGCTAGTTTCCAATTGTCCAAAAAAAGAGTATCGTTTTCGTAAACAATTTGAGCGGTTTGGTCTGGCAGTCAACGTGTTAAGGGGGTCCTCTACTGTAAATCGCGTTTTTTTATGTTCTCTTTGGTATTTTTTTTATATAGAAACTATGCAAGTTCTTGCGTCGGTATTTCGCGTATATATTTATTACTCTTTAAGTAGTATTCACAAATGTTTATAACGAGAAATAGTCAAAATTAGTGGCAATACAGTGTTCTAATGGTGCGCTTCCATGATTCCAGCCGTTATGTTTGTCCAAGTCAAAATAATGAAAAAAATTCTTAATTAGCATAAATTTTTCTATAGCCGGCACTAAAAGGAAAAAATTGGTAATTAACCAAATGGCAGCATTTTGTAGTTGAAATATCGATTTTTTTCTTGTTTTTAACTTTAGTAGGCTAAAAAAAATAGAAAGAATAATGATTTTGACTTAATTCTAATACGGGCTCTATGTGCTGAAGGTACACGCGAAATTTGAACGAAATCGGTCGAGTAGATTTTGAGATATCATGGAAGCCAATTCAGAAAAGATAGTTTTGAGAAAAACGCATCTAAACAGAAAGATCAGATCGTTCAAACACGTATAGGAGTTCAGTGATATGCTTTTGTACACATATTTCTAAGACTATATCGTTTAAGAAAATGCGAAAAACAAAAAATTGAATTTTTTGGCGGTTTACAGTAAAAGATCCCCTTAAAGCATTTAAAAAATAATAAACTAACGGAGGATTACATAAATTTTCAAATAATTACATTTACATATATCAAAGAATTATTGTGGAGGGCTGCAGCGGCCCCAATAATCCACTTAAGGGTTAAAAGAAATGCTCCATACGATAATACTTTTTTTTTTATTAAGGTTTATGTGCTTTAGAATGGCGAGAAAAAACAGCGCAGCACAACGAAGTTCTTATATTTGGAATTTGCGTTCTTTGAGGAAGGAGGAAATTATTTTACAAGCTTTTGTGTTGGGTTTGTAAATAGACAGATCAATGCTTATTGACAATTGAAAAGCTGAAACTGTCAAAGGGTTGATTAATTGAACTCTTTGCGTGTAGTATAGAGCATCTTGCCACAGAATATAATTTGAATCTTCAAATATTATTACCACATTTACATTTAGGAACAAGATATGGTAATGATTAGCCTTGACTCTGTTCAGAGTAAATTCATATTCAAAAGTAGCTGATGTGCCCCGCTGTAGAGATGGATTCTACAAAAGTAAACAAAAGTTCGTATAAACGTGTGTCCTATTTGATCCTGTTTTCAAGTTACAGCGAATTCCGTGTTTGGAATAATTATTTCGAAACGAGGACTATTTACGAACAGAGTCCAGTATCTGACGTTCAATTCTGTATTTTAATTCTATAAAGACTTCCTGTGAACATTACTAGGTGTCAGATTATTTAAATACGCCGTGTGTGAGAATAGGAAGTTTGTCTAGTCAACAAATAGCAGATATGAACCTTGAGTATGAAGTTATTATAAATAAACCTTTGACAAACAGAGAGAGTAAGACAAGACAGCCAATGGACGTCTCCAGACTTGTGTTTAGATGCAAGGAGGCCATTTTGGACACCTATTGTCAAGGTAAATACAGCAATCCCTTGTTAACGATTATCGAACAATTATCGAGGGAGGTACTATTAAATTGTCGATTGTTGTCTCTGTTGAGCTCGATCGCGTTGCAAGAGAAAGTAAGAAACTCTGAGAGCGTGTGAAATAGAGAAAAATGTTCAACGTTTGTTTATACTACTGGTTCTAAAATTGTTCAAAAGTCAAACTATGTAGTTTCTTTTACAAATTGCAAATGATTTTCGTATTGTAGCTCAAGTTTAAAATAGAAAGAATGATTCGTTAAAAACGTTACGACTTTTAACATATTCATTTTTAATGAATTTGTTTTTAAACTTTTAACATTTTCGAGGAAGTCTAATTAGTCCTATTGATTAGATTATTCTGTGAATTTTTTTCATTTTATTTCCTATATTTTTTGTTCTCAAGAGTTTCTTTTAATGTTTTAATAGATCATTATTATCAAAAATGTTTTGTATTTTTTATGTATAATCATTTTTGTATATTTGCATTATAATACTACTTTTCTATTATTTTCATTGATATTTCTCAGCTTACATTACTATCATAAAAAGTATTTATTATTCATTCCTTTTCAAGTGTAAATATGGTCTTGTTTGGTATCATTTCCATTGGAAAAAGCTCAGCATTGCGATTGTACATATTCTTTGTACATAATAATTTTGTTTATATTCACATTACAGTACAACTTTTATCATCTCGCCTTATTTACATTCCTATTATAAAAAGTGTATCTTTTATTTAACATTCCTTTTATAATTCTTACCAGTGAGAGCAAATATGGCCACGGTATCATTTCTAATGAACAGAGCACTTGCAGTCGAAATAATTATACAATTATAAATAGGAAAATATAAAAATATTATTTTTGCTCTTTCGATGAAACAGTTGTAGGAAATTCGCGAGCAATATCGAGTAAAAGAGTAGCGAACATTAGGGACCACTGTAGGTACAACGTGTTCGAGAAGAGGCTACAACTCGAAAATGGGGTAAAACAGGACACGCGTTTACGCGAACTTTTGTTATTGTTTTCCTGCGTCCGTCTCCGAAGTGGATCCCACATGGTGCAGGGGCACGCCCTGTATTTTCAGCGATAATAATTGCTGGCGTCCCGTTTCCGGCGAAGAAAGTTTCCGCCGCGTGGACGCGGAAAAAGATGAATTACATCGGCGATATTGATCGAGGAAAGGCTGGAAACGTTTCACAGAAAATCGTTACCGGTGAGACACGTATATGTATGCATGCGGGTGCAGTACGCGTGTGGGTGGCGTGTCGCCAAGTGTGCGTATGTAAATTGCGTTGACGCGTGAGTGGCGCGGAACAAAAAATCGCAAGCAGAGGCCGTCGCTCGAATTAGTATAGCGGGCCACGGACACCGAGGAGAGAGAAATTGATAAAAATCTTACACGCTCGCGTTTCGCTCCACCGAATCGACCGAAAACAAATGAAAAAAAAAAAAAAAAAATATGGAAAACCCGAGGACTGAAAGACGATCATCGCTTAAGATTTATCGACCATCGTCATCGTTTCGTGAAACCGATCGATCCAACGACGATTACCTAGTTCCTACGGTATTTTATCTCGAACTAAAAGACTGTTTAGTAATTCTCGTAGCAAAATCGCGTGAACGCGAAGGGGAAAACGGATATTTGGAGATATCGACCGGAAAATTGCGAGCCTTTTTTTCAATTACACGATGTTTCGTGATCTTTTAACCGGAGATAGAGCCAACCGAAATACGCGAACACGTGTAAAAAAATTGTTAAAAAATTCAATATTATTTGGTGCTTTGATAGTATTTAACGATACAAATAAACGAACCGCGAATAAGTGTGTCAAGTTGGGATTTACGCGTGAAATTTTCAAATTTCCACCAGTGAACTCTTCGTACCAGTTAAAAGGTTAATGACTGCGAAATAAGGTTCCGTAAACGTTGCTCGACGTGGCATTGTTTTCAATTTGAATCAATCTCGTGGATAATTTGAAAGTACCAACGAATCGTTAGAAAATAATGTTTGCCTGTGCATTTGTGGAACATGGCTTTCGAGACGAAAAGGAAGCTTTTAAACTGTTCTTGGTGATCTTTATTCTCGACCTTTATCGACACTATCGAAATATTGAGAAAGTCTATGTCGATGCAGGGCGTTTATCAACTCCGAAGCGTACATATTAAATATCGTAATTCGTATCGTGCCACAGTTGCCATGGTTATTTGAATTGCCGCGTGACTGTATTAAGTTGCCAGTACAACTTCGATATTTAGAGAGAAATTAATTCCCCGAATTTGTGCAACGCAAATTACATATTATTGCTTTGGATCCGGAGAGGCGACTTTCCCTCGCGTAAACATTTAAATAGACAATCTCTACGGCGTACATTTAGCAAAAAACACTGTCGCTAATACAAACGTTACAATTAACGATTAGACGATTATTTGAACGTGCTATTCATAGATAGAATCAGAGAACGAAACAATGATCGAGATGGACGTCGACTGAACCACGTTTTATACTCGAATAATATTACATTCTTGGGAATTTAGTATTCTCTTTTGAATAATTCCTAACTTTTTTAGTTACTTGCACAAGTGTAAATTAATCGCACAATTTTTCATACGAGTAACATTAGGTTGGCCAAGAAGTTCGTACGGTTCTCAACGTGTAAATATAACGTAATTCTTTTATAATAAGAAATATCTCTATTCAATAATGAAGGAATTTTTCAGGGAAGAAAACAGATGGAAACAAATTTTTATTTTACATAAAAAGACCATTTTACATAAATTTTTACAGGTTTGTACCTTGTCGTTTCCCTTTCAATTTCACTTGTAAAATTATGCCAAAATCATAAAGCAAATCTTCAAATTTCCCTGTTACTATCTATTCCTTTTTTATTTAATTTGTAAAATTATACACAAATTATAAAACAAATCTAATATTCAGACTTTCTTGTTACGTTTGGAGTCGCGTTTCAGAACGTCTGAAGACAAACATTGCCAAAATCTGCTTGTTGGCCAACCCAATAATTGGAAAAACGAATAACGTGACCAACGATTACAAAATACCTTTGTTCGTCGTATTTTTAATAACTATTTTTACGCTCTGCGGGTCGCAATAAAATCCTTGCACTGCCTTTCACAGGGACAATAAATAAACTGTTCGTCGCAAAGAAAACGTGTCGGGTACTGAAACCGTATTTAAACTAATAAAAAACATCTTCGTTTCTTCGATTTGTACACTTTTTTCATTTTATACAGAACTCAGTTGGAGCGAAACGCGACCGTCGGAGATCGGTACTTGCGTACATGTAACATATTTGTATCTACTACTAGCCGTTCAGCTTTGTGCCGTCTTCATAGATTACAATAAAGAAAGCGTATATAGTTGTAGGAAATATAACCGCGAGAGAAAGCTAGCGAAACAGAGACAGAGAACGAGAGAGAATGCCACGAGTACATGCGCGAGTGCGTGAAAAATAACAGAAAGTCTCCAACTATCAAACTTACCACGCGATTCGTGACACAATAAATATACAAATCACCAAACAAGATTGCCAGTTTGTCCTTTCCATGACCAATGATCGCGATCTACGGGAAATCAAGCTCTCAGACTGATTCTTTCGGCCACGGGGTCGAATGAAACAACATCTTTTTATCGCTTTTGACATAACAGTGACTTTTTAACTTTTCCGCCCCAAGAGAATCAAATATAGAAAATAATGTTAGGTGTATTCGTTGAAATTGAATTTCTATGGCGGTATTAAATATACAAACTTAACGTCGCAAGTTCTTGATATTCATTTTTACATGCAAAATGGATTCGTAAAGCAAATCTGTTCTTTTGCTTGGCCATTCTATGAAAAATTTAAATGAAATTAAATATTAGGATGTAACGGCGTAAAGTTTTGTTTTTAATCTTTTTCACGAAGGATTAAAAGTCCTACTGTACTTTTAGGAACATGAAGGAAGGCCCTCAAGCTATACGAAAATATTTTTTTAGTTTGTATTATCTTTTGTTAGTCGATTTTTTAGGATCAAAAGAATTAACTACTGTTTAATAAATGATAATAAAGACTGGACCAAAAAAGTATTTTCGTATAGTTTAACCAGTTAACTCTTCGAGTTGATGAGTAATGAGCAGTGACAATTTGCAGTTTAAATTGCAATTTTAATGAAAACTAAAATATATTCGTACATTTCAAGATGTTTGAAATATTTTGAGGCCCGTCGAGAAATAAATGGAACAAATAAAAGTTTATAAATAATTAATATAAAAAAAATCGCGTACAGTATGAATTATTTTTCGTAAATGTATCGTTGTCTTTTATTAGTCATCACGGACTCAATTACGGATTCATATATTGTTTTAGACTATGCAATAAGTGGCGCCCCCTAATTTCATATTACACATACTCTGTGTTTGACGAGTATACTCGTCATCGCTAAATTACTGCGACGCAATTCAGATAGACATTTTCCAAAGAAGTCGAAACAGTTAACTGGTTAAGGGTCATTCATCATGTTCCCCAAAAGTCTAGTGCAATAGAACTTTCAATTCCTCACGAGAAAAAAAATAAAAAACTTTACAGAAGAAGAAAGAAATAATTGAATAGTTAAAAGTTTACTAAATAATTATCGTTTATGAAAGTGTAGCGTTTCATTCGAGCCCCGACATCATGTTCTCACTGGTACGACGAGGTTCGAAAACACGAAATAATGTCGATCGCCAGAAAATTGGAGAAAAAGGTCGAAAGCGAAGGAAATGCGTGAGCGATTATGAGAAAGAAGAGAACGATTGAAGAGGCAAAAGAATGCGAGGGAACAGAATAAGAGTGCATGATAAAGCAAGAGAGAGACGCGAGTGGACGAATTCGCAGTCCTTTGTGGCCCACGGTCGCGATTAGGCTAAGCGAGTAGGTAAGAAATTCCGATTAGTTGGATTCGGACACACGGAAGCTAGCTTAAACTGCCATGGAGGAAATGAAGTAGAGAAATGAACGTATGGTGATATTAGTAAAAAGTTAACCGCTTCCCTAACCGACTTTGATCGACAAATTCATGGCTATAATTTCCTTTCCTGACAATCTTCGTCGAACCATTCATATCGTGAAACTCTTGCTATATCAACGTTTTATATGTATAATAGAAAATGGAAGACCCAATTACGCGAGTTTTCCTTTTCTGTTCCCTCACGAAATTAGACAAAACTATTTTAACGGAGGCAACAATACTCGAATAATGGGATTTACAAGAGGGAATAGAATTTCCTTGCAGAACGTTCGGAAAATTAGTTCCGCAAACGTAAATTGAATTGTTTGAGAACGTGTCAGGGAAGTGGTACAATTGCATGTTATAATGGAGTCATTATCAGTCCGTGCTTTAAACAAGAGTGACGTTCGAAATCTATTCTAGGCTTTTCTTCTCGCGATAAGAATTGCTCTTTCTCGTTTCATGAAATTCGTCGCGAGGTCAATGAAATGGATAGATATTTTTAAACTCCAACCGTTCGGACGATCGTTTCGCGAACAGTATTTTGACAAACATCTCAGAAATATGAATCCACGCAAAATGTTCCCTTTCTTAACTCTATCATTTAAATTTTAACACGTACTTGTAACGCGATGAAAAGCTCTTGCAGAAGTATCAGCGTTTAATCTGTGCGTTGAACGATACGATCTCGATTGGAAGAATTTATTATTACTGGACGATTGCAATCTATTGCGTTTCCCTTTTATCTTCAACAATGACAGGCCACTGTAACTATAAAAACCATTTTCTGCCACACATATTATGGAAAATAAAGGGTTGTTAACACACTGGGTCTCTGTTATGCGCGTACATTAAAAAGATTCGATCTGAGACACGAAGGGGGTTCGAGCCTATGCATAAATAATTATTTTTTGAATTACCGAGGACGGTACGCACCTGCAAAATAAAATCTGATGATAAACTTAACGAAAATACGGTGACAATTGGAAATTTGATTAAAAATCCGAGTTCTGTTTTGCATTCGTGCAAATTTCTGCGATTTTATGCAAACGCTGTGAATTCGATTTTTCGTAACGGTCGTCCGAATGTATTTTCAACATAGATTAAATCCACTTTATCGCATAAAATAAATTCTGAATATTCGTCTCGGTTCAAATTAGAAGAATGGAGGCGTGGTTACGAACTTGAAATATCTGTAAAATATTCTTGCGCTCAGCATAGTCGATTTCAAATTTTACTTACTACTTTTCACAATTTATTTCTCTGTAAACGACTGCACAGAATCGTAGCAAGAAATTAAAAGTATACTTTGCAGTTCGAGGAAACGAATACGAGAATATTTCTACGGCCGTGTTAGTAACACCTTTGCATTCTTCTAACAATGTAGAAAAGATAGTACGAGACTTCTATACCGAGTATATATATTAGTGAAATTTCTAAACTATCGAAAAGAAAAGAAACGTTAAAAGTCTTTAGGATAAATTGGTTGCTGCGGATTTACATAACTTGTTATCGTATAATAATGTAACGTGGCGTAGTCTATTCAAAGAGGATCACGAGGAAGTCTATCCATCGATGGCTCTCAGTAGATGATTTATTCAATCGTTTCTATGTAATAAATTTTGGAGGGCCGTGAAGCGTACGAAATTCGAACGAGCCCATATTTGACGTTTTAATTCGAACGTTTAATACAAATTGTCGATCGAACAACGATTTAAATTATGCATACTTATCAAACAACGTCTCATAACAACGGTCATAATCAAACAACGTTGATTGAAGTAAAAAGGCGTCGACGTTCGAACTCGTTCGAAAGAAATGCGTCACGAGCTTGCGACGAGTGCAAGAAGCCCAAACGAAAAAGTCGGATGAGAATTTATCGACAGGACCAAACGTCGTGTATCGCTTTAAATTCGCATCATCGATTCTTTTCTGAATTTCGGTGTGTAACGAATGCAATAAGTGCTTCTTTCGATAATTTTATTTTCACCGACCGACGAGACGGGAAACGCTAGTGATTTTTAATCGATTACAGTCGAACGTGTGGTGTCCGAAACTAGTTGGTAAGGATGGTTTCTGTAAGCTTTGCTCTGTGGGTTAGTCAGAAATCTATATAACGATCGCTGGTCAGACAGGGATCTGCGCAAAAAGCCCAGGCTTCCATGCGCGATACGTTTCGTTACGATTGATTCGAGAATGTTGCACGCTGTTGACTATATCGATCGTCGCTTGGCCGCAATCGAAGAAAAGCACTTGACGTGAAAACACTATCGAGGTGCTGCACTCGACTATCAGTAAATAATGTTGGAATTAATTAACGTTAGAGTGACGATAAACTTTTCCAAGTGTTCGTTTGAAACGTAGTGTAAATTAAGGGCGCACGTCAAAGCATTGCGACGCATCAAAGAGGTGGATTTCAAAGATATTTTCGAAGCGTTTAAATCCCCGGGCCGCATATACGAGCGTGCTTGCAGAAATTTTAAATAAATGTAATTTTATCGACAACGTTGAACTATGCCAGAACGGTATTAGATTGATGGAAAAAGACGTTTAAACGCCGACTACGTTTGCGCGGATCGATAACAGTGGAGTTAGTTGTCCTTCCGTAAAAATGCGAAAGGGACGTCTGGTCGCTACTTTTTTAAATTTTTTCTTCTAGCAACGGTCATTCGTCAGATCGTCGGACGGATCAGACTATTGTTAAAACGAACGATGGGGCAGGCGAAGCAAAGGGAGTAATTCGCGAGCTGGGGTAACATCTGACATTTATTTCATTAAGGGGTAAAAAAATAAACGGACAATAATAATCCATGTTTGTGAACGATCATTTTTGCGTAAACGGGAATTTTATCGGAATTAAATCTAGCACCATCCTCCCCCCACCTCATTCAACGAAATCGATCGTTACGGAAAACACTTCCATCGAAAACAGCTATCATTCTCATCGATTGTCCTGCATCCGCGTCGAGATCGTAACGATTTGTTCCAAGCACTCACACATCGTGACTCCTTTACGTTCGCGAAATCCAAATACAAACGATGGACCTGAATAATGTATACCTAAATAGATAAATGTTTTACTCGACAACGCAATCCGATACTTCTACGCTCGAAATCGCGAGAATTGATTCACAGCGACGTACATCCGGCTTTGTTCGGAGACATCTGCACAATTCGATTATTCCAAACTCTGAACTAAAGCTGAGGGGAATCCTGTGTTTGGGAGAGAGAACATCATTCGTTAAACATTGTACCTAGTCATTTACAGCATCGTCATATCGTCATTGACCACCGCAGACGCCATTGTACGCGTGATTGCGATATTCTGAACATTTGTACTTATAAATGGCTGCTCCGTGACTCGAGGCCGATCGAACAACGAGGCTCGAAGATCCGTCGACGAAACGTTCGATATTCGATCGTAACGCAAGAAGACGAAAAAAAGTAACTATTTCCTAGGGACTTTCCGTCGACGGATGTCGTCCACGAGAAGGAACGACGCTCGCGTTCGCGACGCCGACAGCTTGGAGTACGACCTAACGATAAGTAACGGGAAACAATACAATAATTTTTCATACTGTTTTTACTTTTTACTACTATGATTACGTACGACTGTATGATGTTATTCTTATCGTGTACTGTATATTGAATTGCGCGCGTACCAGATACGCGCACTCCGAAACAACCGAGAATACATATTACGCTCTTCAACGTAACTACATAGTTTGTATCTATAGCCGTTGCAGAGGATTCGTTCCGTTACAATGTACTACTATACGTGAGAGGTAGCAAAGTTTGTGCATATGTATGTAACGTGTCTGTATGTGTGCCCGTATGTGTATGTGCTCCGGTGTGAAATCGACGAGCGAGGAAACGGCCAGGTAAACAAAGCATTTCTCGCGGTAAGACTGTTTGCGTACCGAGCATTATAAAGCGACTGAGAGAAACGATAAAACGTATTATTTCCCGGGTGAGCGAGCAAACGGCGATGATAACCAGATTCCAGTCAAATTTCCTTTTTCCCAAAACGACTCGGAATCGAAAACCATAACCGATCCTCGCGACGCGGAAAAACGTTCGAGGGATAGCGGAAATTTCTTTGTTTCGGGCTAAATTTCGCCTCTGCTATTACAAATGAACATTCCAATTACACGACGATAGATACAGCAATGCACGAACGAGCACGCAGAAAATAATATATACTTTTTATTCTCTGCAATTTTCATTTTACCTTGTAGAAAATGTCGTCGCGATTCAAACGAGTCCAAACATCGCAGAAATCGGATCGGGGGTGACGAAGTTCGCAACAAAAATCAGGGAGAGATTTGGTTGGTCCCAACTGCCCAGAGAGGGCGTAGTGGAGACGCTTTTGCGCCTGCGCGGCACGGAAGAAATGACGTGTAATAGTATGGCTGTTAAAAGTAGCCTGATTTGTGTCGTGTTTGGGCTCATTTTAATTGTCCGAATCCCAACAGATTGGAATTACGCAACATTTTTAATATTGAACGATTCTTTTCCTTTGCCAGGCATTGTTCGGCGCCACAAATTCGATGAAATTTAACCGTGCATTGGTGTATAGATCGTAGAAAAATAGCGAGATTCGTTCGACGTTGGTTTGTTCCGACCGCGAGGATCGAAAGAACTCTAAAGAAATTTCCACGACATTTCCGAGTTACCGTGAAAGAGATTCGTATTGCGTCCTTCGATGCAACCGGAGGGTCGCCACCCTGTACCGCGTAACCTGCTTTCAGTGTATAAATCGTTTTCTAGGTTAGATATCAATTCTCGTGGTGTTTACGAGAGAGGCGCAACGATGCATATCGCGCACGTTTGGAAACTCAATTAAATATTATAACATATTGAAGAGTTTAACAGGTTAAGGGATTCCAAGAATTCTATCGTCTTCTAGAAAACTTCGGTCGTTGATTGAAATCGATTTACAGCGACCAACGGAAGTATTGGCACGGCCATAGAACTTTGTCATGAAATCGTGTCCAGATTTAGAGAAAATAATATTCGTTCGTTTTGGAGAACGTACTTTCCAAGAATATTACGCAAATAGTGAAGTGACTGCATTTGAGAACACAGTATAAAACCGTTTAAGAAAGATTTTATTCAAACGAAAAATTTTAATGGGAGATTCTGGGGTCCAAAATAAGACGAAAATCAAGAATAGCAATTTCTTGATTGAGGCTTCGTTAAAAAGTTATTAACGTTTAAAGTTTCTCATGCTGAATGAGAATCACTAGCACACGCACGCAGATTGCCGTTCTACAGGCGGAACTTTAAACGTTAATAACTTTTTAACGAAGCTTCGATCAACAAATTGGCATTCTTGATTTTCGTCTTATTTTGGCCCCTAGAATCTCCTATTAAAATTTTTCCCAGGGTTGGCCGAACACCCTGTATATTCGACCTTTCAATTTTCAAAAAAGAAATCTGGAAAAATTCCAGTCGCTGAGCTACGTTTCCCAGGAAGAATCGAAGTGTGAAATGTAGTTTTCTCGACCTAAAGCTTAATTTTTGTAACCCCTGACAATGTCAATACTCTCGTTCGTCCCTATACATATCCTTCTGAACTCTGCTTACATATCAAAATGATTTTTCATCGAACATATCGCGTTCGTACGGACTGGGAATAACGTCGTGGCGCGTATCGTGAAATGTCAAACGCGAATAAAAAGAGTGAATACGATTTATCGCGTGGGATACGCGAAATAGAATCGAGAACTACCGGTTGGCACGCGACGGTTTGTTAAGGATCGAACCTTCCGTACGTTGTCTAATCGTCGTGACGCCACGGCTCGAGCGTTTTTGCGTTAGTTTCTAAGTACGTGCGTGTTGCAACAATATCTAAATGCCATATCAATACCTGTCTGCACGAACCGTGCGTTACAATAATTAATAGTAGATCACCGAACCGCGACGAGACCGATGCGACGGACGCTCGCATTTTCATATTATTTTTGGTTCTCAGCCGTTAATTACGAATCTCTCGTGGATCAACAGAGAAAGAGGGAGATAAATCTCTTGACCTATACTCGTCGAAGAATGCAAGAGTTCGTTGGTCGCTTATCTCAAAAAACAAAAAAAAAACTGTGAATTTGGTGTAACGTCGTTGTAATAAGGAGATGTGGGGAAAAATTTTTGGGGCGAGCGCGTTGTGTACGTTTAACTTTAAAAATGCGAAGCAATAGATGGCTCCTTGATGCGCGTGATCACGGTCGGGATTCGTCGAAGCGAGTCGATAGTAATAGTAATTATTGTATAACGATAGTAGTCCTACGTGTCAGATCGATCACGCGATCGAGCAGCCGGGGCGATTAAGAGCGAAATTGGAAACTTTGAGCCGCTTGGTAATTTCAGTGCTAAAAAAAAAGAAAAAAAAATTACAAGAAAGAACACTAATTATACCCGTAAGTATCCTATATACCTAAAACCAAAAAAAAAAAAGATAACCAAAGCATTGTAACCTTCTAGAGGCAAAGAAGAAATAGAGAAGTACCTAATCTTGTATGGTTTAGTTCGACCACTGATTTGTCCGTGTGTGTTCGTTATTGAAATATGTTTCTTTAGTAAAAAAAAGCTTAAAAATCTACAACTGGTTGTTTCTTTCATTCTCTCTACCTTTTAGGTGCAAACCAGATGCTGACCAACGAAAAGGACGCCCAAAATCATAAGAAATCCATTGGATTGATATGAAAATTTATGTGCAAAACATGGAGGGAAAGTTTACTCCAAAAATTCAATTTTATATGATTTAAAAATTCGTACAAACCTAAAGAAACTTCCAACGTGTACGTTTTTAACTCAAAACTATTACATCCTCGCTCTAAGTGTGAAATAAATTAATTTATAAATCAGAGATGAAAGTCCTTTAAAAACTATACATATTCCAAAATGGAATTATTTTATGTAATGTCATAATATAAATATTTAATTTTTAACTATACGATAAATAAACTTAAAATAGATATTAACAATTTTTAATCATTATGATAATCGATCGATAAATAACGGAACATTGCAAATGTCACGTTTGAAAACAGTTTCTCTTCGAACTAATATCGATTTACATACAGTGCATTGTTAAAATGTTAAATTGACGAGTGTATATTATTATTAAGCTATTGGTAGTGGAAATCTTCGCCAATTTTTGTTTATAAACATGGAAAGCTCGATCTATTTTATTATTTTTTAATATTCCACTTTTGATGTGAAGATTATTCCGCTTAATAATTCAAATAGATTAACGAACTGTATAATTATCTAACGCTAGTATTCTTGAAAATGAACAAAATTTGAGCACAACTTCAGGATCAGGCAGATATAATTGTTTCCCGGAAATATTAAAATTCTTATCGATACATTTCTCCTAACTTGAACGTGTTTAACTCTAACCTATCAATGACGCGTCTTCATCGATATAATCAAATCGACAGTCGTAAACAGAAGTGATCAACAGGTACAAGTTCGTTCGTTTCTACGAATCACGGTAGCCAGAATTGTTTATTTATGTCCTTGCAACGTTATACGTTATACAATATTACAAATAAAATTCACGCTCGAAACAAACGAATATACAGAAAATAATAATTGTGATACTTTTTACTTTCTGCAATTTTTTATCTTACTTTTTGAAAATGGTACTGGGATTCAAACGAGTCCAAACATCGCAGAAGTCGAACACGATAGTTATTTTAAATTGTTCGTAAACTGAAATGGCAGAAAATGTTTTTATTCGTGAATAACAAATAAATTATAATTGATTATTTTATGTACAAAAAGATAACTATTTCATGTTACTTTATAAAGTTTACACAATTTCCACCGATAAATTAAATTAATTTTTCTGTAATACTTATTATGAGGCTAAAATTCTTAAACGAATAAAATATAACAGTAAAAAGAAATCAATAACAGACTCCATAAAACTGCCAAAATAGAGGTAACACGATACCGGGTATTAAAAATGCAAATACGAAAGGGCCAATGCCGGTAGGGCGTAAAATCTAATATCGAGCTCGTGAGCTACCTGGGATAATCAACCCATCGAAATTTAAATCGGCTGATCGGCTACGGATACTGCTGGCCACGTATAAGTTGCCCCCAAAATAATAGATGTCCGATCGACCAACGGAAAATGTTTCCTTTAAAAAATAAAAATTTCATGAAGTTAACTTTATTTTTCATTTTTAAAAGTCTCAGTATAATTCACATTTGTCAGCCAAGTCTACTGCCGATCGTTCCAAAATAATTAAAATACAATACAACAGAATTTTCTCCTTGGAAATTGCTATAAATATAAAGGTATTATTCATCGGATACTGGTTCCGTGAAAATTTCGAATAGAAAATACAAATCCGTTTAATGTTTAACGTAAAAAATAAAAATTCTAAAAAGTTAATTTTATTTTCTATTTTTAAAAGTATCAATTCAAAGTTTTCAGCTAAGTTTATTATCGATCGTTCCAAAATTAGTATAACTAAAGTACAATACAATAGAGTTTCCTCTTTCGAAATCGCTGTAAAAATAAAAATTCCATAAAGTTAATTTTTTTCCATTTTTAAAAGTCTTAATATAATTCAAACTTTTCAGCTAAGTCTATTATCAATCGTTGAAAAATTAGTATGATTAAAATACGATACAATAGAATTTTCTCTTTCGAAATCGCTTTAAACATAAAAATTCCATAAAGTTAATTTTTTCCCCATTTTTAAAAGTCACAATATAATTCACATTTTTCAGCTAAGTCTACTGCCAATTGTTCCAAAATGACTGAAATATAATACAATAGAATTTCCTCCTACGAAATCGCTGTAAAAATAAATCAGGTATTATTCATCGGTTGCCGGTTCCGTGAAAATTTCGAATAGAAAATACAAAAGCCCGTATTTATGGCGAGCAGTACGCGTCAGGTAGTCCTACCTGTCAAACGTTAGGGTAGCGTTAGAGAGAGAGAAGCGCGTGGGTTAAGGGGTGGGGTGGACAAAGAGTGGTACTCGGTGGTGGCTCGACACTTCGGTTCAGTTCGCTCGCGGCGCTCATACCGTTCGTGTTTTCCGTCGCGTGTCCCGGTTTCCTTTTGGAACGGTTTCGTCGCCACGGTCGTCGCTCGTGGGGACCTGTTTTCGGTCGTGCGTGCGAAACGGGCCGCTCGACGAGCACAGTCGCAACAAAACAAACCTGAGAGAGAGAGACAGCGCCGTGAGACGTGTTTGTTTACGGAGTCCTCTGCTCCGGGGCCTCCGGAGCGATCCTAAACTCGTCGTCGTCGGAGCAACAAGTGAATCGACACGTGGAAAAATCGCGAACGTATTCGAACATGGTCGACCTTCGTATAATGTCGCAGTCGGATAAAGGGTGAACGCGCACGTCGTATCTCGTTCTCTGTTGGTCGCTACGATCTGTCATCGAGCCTCGATTCTCCATTTTTTACCGGTTGTTCGGCGTTCGGCGTACCGGGTGCGCGCGCATGCGTGCCATTACCCGCGTTGCTCGTTGAGAATCGCGCGTACGGTGACAGAACGGAGACGAAATATTTTCGTTAAATGATACCGTGGGTCGAACGGCGCGAAAATGAACGTCGACTCGAGCGACACGACCGCGAGTGATCGACACGCGTGACGCGGAATGATACACGTCGATGGAAAGAGAAGATACGTGGTTAAAAGTGCGAGCGAACGGCCCGTGGCGATTCGACGGTTCGCCGTGAAACGTCAGACGCGTTTGCCCCGCGACGAGGACTAGAATTTTCGTCTCGACGTCGATACATGATTCGCGTGTGCGTGAATGGTTGCCTTTGTTTCGACGATATCTCGAATCGCGGGTATTCTCGTGAATCATGGCCGTTCGAATGCACCGACAGTTTTCAATGTTTCGATTCCTCGTTCTATCGCTGATTGTCTGGAATCTTAACGCCGCGCGCGCCTCCCGTGGATTTAGACACAGCATCAAGCACGGTGAGTACACTGACTTTTCTTTTATTCGCCATTATTTTTAAATTGGGTGTATCATCGGTGTCGTGCGTTATACGTTTTTATTTTGCAACAAGATAGATCTGGGTATAGTTATGCGAATATTTTTATTGATAGAGTTAATGAAATCGGAGCTTTGTGGGTGGGTGTCCTAACCTTATTTTTAGTGTTTTAAAAATTAATAAGTCTAGTAATACGAGTACGTCGAGATGAATTGTGATTTACGAATAGATTGAAACCAATGGTTCGACGCCCGAAACACTAGAAATTCAATAATTTATTTATTTACCAAATTGTTCGATACCAACATTTTGTGTTGCTCGAAGAATTTTCATACGATTTCTAATCGGTGTCGCCATTATTTTTATATTAATTGTTTTATCGGTGTCACGCATTATACGTTATATATTGCAATGGGTACTTTATTGTGTATATTTATGCGAATATTTTTATTAATAGAATTAATGAAATCAGAGCTTTGTAGAGGGGTGTCTTACCCGTATTTTTAGTGTTTTGAAAATTAATGAGTCTAGTAATAAAAGTATGTCGAGACGAATTTTGATTTAAAAATAGATTGAAACCAATGGTTCGACGTTCGAAACTCTTAAAACCCAATAATTAATTTATTTAGCAAACTGTTCGATCTTAACCTTTCGTGTTGCTGGAATAATTTTTCATATGATTTTTAACCGGTATTGCATACACTTCACTTTCACAATGGGTACCCGTCTGTAATAGGAGTACGTCGAGGTTCCTGCGAATAGTGATTTAAGAATAGATTAAAACCAACGGGCGCTCGAAACTCTGGAGACCCAACAAAATAATTTACGTACTATTTTAAAACAGTCGATTATTCTACAAATATTCTTGTCGAAACTCTGTTCTCGGTAAAGTGATTTATCTGTTTCATAACTTTCGAAATATAACTGCAGAAACGTGCTTGCAGATCTCAGTACAATTGAGGTTAATGTTAAAATAATTACTAGTAACAGTGTCCAATTTAATTCCTAACGAATAAGAATAATAATGAATCTTTTCTTGGATAAACAATATTGAAACGATTCGTGTGTCTTTTAAAAAATGTTATAATGTAACTCCTGCTTTTAATTTTGAAGGAAAGAAGGACGTTTCATCCCCGTAGCTTTAATTAAACGCATTCCGCGCGATAGCGTTGCCATTGTCCCCATTTTCGCACAATGGTCCCTTTATATTTTTAACGCGAGCTACTTTCCACGAATATCAGTTTTTTCCCCCCCAGCGATAAGTAATCAACGTTTCGGCGCGCTCTTGTGTGTTTTTTTTACTATACATTAGGCAAACTATGACTTAGCTTGGGAGTTATAACGCCCAGAAATTTGCATAACACGCGAAGCATAATGTCCATAAGCGGATGGATGTTTATTTGCAATGTCTCGGATGTTATGCAAATTCGCCTAGTATAACGGCTCTTGAAAAGATCGAGATAGGAGTTTTTTATTGCTGTTGCACAAAATCTCCCCCCCTTTCGGGATGCGTCCGAGCTTGTTTCGCCGAGATGCGCCACGATATTCGTCTCGTTACGCGAGAGCGTAGATTTTCTAAACGACGCGACGCTTTGATTTTCTGTTTCATATCTACCGCGCACAGTTTTATGTCCGTTCTAATTCGATGGGCCGAAAAAATAGTAACGCGACGAATTTCCGCGATAAATTTCTGCCTCTAATCTTAGATCAGTGAATTCTTTTCGTGATACATTCGTGATCTAGTCTGAAATTATAATCGATTATAAGTTGAAATTATAAATTCGATTTTCAAAATTCTTCGATAAAAAAATATTTCCTCGTCACATTTATCTATTATTCTTTGACGTAGACGATAGGTCAGTTGCCGTAATATGGAATACTTTTTTTTATACATCTTTATACACTTGCTTGCAGAACTTTTATAAAAACTTAAATAGTATGAATTTATAGGAAATTTGATGCCCTTTTTACTGGTAACAGTCAAATTTATAATATAATAACGATTTGGGAAATGTTTACTTTTATTATTGAGGTCCTCGTTTTCCATATTGGGCTTCATAGTGCTCGTAATATGGACTACTGTACAGGGTGTTCGGATACTCCTGGGAAAAATTTTAATGGGTGATTCTAGAGGGCAAAATAAGACGAAAATCAAGAATATCAATTTGTTGATTGAGGCTTCGTTAAAAAGTTATAGAAACATTTCCAGTCACACAGTATATTTTCGGTAAGCAATTTTTTTTCTCGAGAGTACGTAGGATTTCGGGGTATGTCTATTCACCAGAAATGCTTATAATTGACCCCTGTAACTAAATATAATTTTTTTAGTATGATTTGTAATTGTTTAATAACTTTTTAATGAAGTCTCAGTCAAGGAATTGATATTCTTGATTTTCGTCTTATTTTGGCCTCTAGAATCTCCCATTAAAATTATTTCCTATGGGTAGCCGAACACCCTGTATACTCTTACCTACCTGGTCGACGCGCGGCCAAAAACTCCACTGTAGCACTGTTTAGACTTCGAATATCAATTAAAAATTTTAAGAACATGTTCTCTGACTCAAAAACTATTTATTAAAAGAATAAAATGAATCGATTTTTTCAACTGCTTAGACGAGAATCTCCCCTTAACCTTGGCAGTCGTCGACGATTCGTTTCGGGATTAATATCCGTCGCAACTTCCGTGTCTTTTAGCCTCTTTATTTAATCGAGGGCTTGAACGTTTGGCGTTCGCTCAGGATCCGCCTGATTTGATCAAGACTCCCAGATCGCCCTCTGACCTCGACGCTCCTTCCCAAGTGTCCGATTTTGAAGGTGGGCCACGATTTGGCCGGACAGTTGGCTACACTGGACGAACCTGTCCCCTGGTACGTTTTCGCGTACGGATTCTCGGAGTGTGGTCTTTTAAAATATTGTCGAAAATTCCGTGGAATCTCAGCGGGCTCGTAAAATGCGCATCTGCTCCGAGAATATTAAGTGTCCGGACATTCCGCACCTCCCAGCTTCTTTGCTTTATATTTAGCGACAACCGCATCGAATCACTGTTAGGGTACACCGCGAACGCACCCTTCGCGCGACTCCAGCACGGTCAAAGGCATTCACGGAGGTTATCGATTCTTTTCCAGGGTTATAATCACGAGCTCGTTCGAGAAACAACACTGTGCAGCATAACTATAGCACCGTTGACATTTTCAAGATTTCTAGAATTTCGAAGAAACGTTCGAAGATATTGTATGATACGAAGAAGCGTAAATAATGACCTTTAATTGAAAAGTAACGGAGTGATTTGTGTATTCGTGGAAGTAAAGTCGAAAAACGTTTCGTTGTAATTTTACTTATCGATTTCAATTAAGTATTGTAGAACTTGATTTTATGGTTCGATCATTGAGTTTGAAGATAATTATTAAATCGTGGCTGAAGCTGTGGAAATATGAAATATGAAACAAAACAGGGGCAAAATCTGATTGATTGTTAACGATCATCGAGTAATTAAGTACACGAATGGGTGCAGAAATATAATTTGCTTTCAACTATGTAATAATAATAAAATCTCATGTCAGAACTCGATGCTTAATTTTATTCGTAATCATAAGTCTAGAGAAAACAGATTCAATTCGTTTCATTGTTGCACTAGACGTAACAATGGAAATTATCGGGCTACTTTTCTTATACGAAGAAGTATAAATAATGAACTTTAATTGAAACGTAACAAAGTGATTTGTGTATTTATGGAAGTAAAGTTAGGTCGTCCCATGAGTTCGTGATGTTCGATATTCTGAAATTGACGAGGATTTCTGAAACTTTAAACTAACGTCAACGATTCATTGAAATTTCTTATTTAAAGTCTGGGATCCATACTGGCTTGATTGGGCGAATATTGCGTAAATATTTTTATTAACAATCTTCAGGCTTATTAGTGGGTAAGCAATTTGAAAATGTCAACGTTTAAATAAACTACATTTCAGCTACATTTTAATAAGAAATCAAGGAAATTTTGTAGTGATATTATAGTGGTTTTGCCAATCGAAGGGTTGGGAATTGTCGAATGAGGAGAGATTTACTGTTTTTCATAAAATTCCATTATATATTGCTTTAAGTTGAGATGACCTAATATGTTAATTCATAACAAAAATACAGTAATTTCAGTTTAAATGTTGATGAGTCATCCCCACCATTTCTTACAATTCCTTACTCGAGTCAACCTCTACGATCTGCATCAATAGACGATTTTATTTACGTAGGATAATGTGAAAAAGATTTGAAATATGTTACAAAGAACGTTATTTTGAACAATTAATTCCTCATCAAATTTCATTACGTGTTTAAAATATTGCTTCAATTTATTTATTACGTTATAATTGCATTCGTGCTATAGTCGTGCACCTGTAAAATATTTATGGTAATTGTTATATTTCGTCTTAAATAAATATTACGTTTGCTCTTTTTCATTACTAAAATTTCATTTTAACCGGATTTGCGTAATATTACTAATATTTAGAAATCATAATTAATAGTTCGAAACTCTCGAAAATTGTAATGGATTATTCGTTCCACCAACATGTTTGCTTTTTGGATTTTATCCAATGTTCCATAAAATCTAATCCAACTATGTTTTCTCCTACGAACCAATTGCACTCTAACCACATGATAATTATTGTAACCATCGAAGAAACAAATTTTCTCTTCTTTACTTTTTCTTCGAGTACAAATTTATTTTCGCATTTAGGGAGACGACGCCACCGTATTTGTTGCTGTTATTATCAGTTCAGACCATAAGTTCACGCTCATTTACGTTACTGTTTGCACGATAAGCAATATACATGGGTGGAAGATAATCTACGGAGACAAATATTAGATAATAATTGCTAAAAGTGTTTACTTTTTTCGAATGGGCGGCCCCATGATTCGTCATTCTTACTTGTTGTTGCTTCGAGAGATTGGAATCTTTCCCGAACCCTATGGAATGTTTCAGAAATAAAGCTTAAACTGCAGTTTCTTAAATGTTTTTCTTGGAAGACGAAAGTCTCAAATTGCCCGTAGAAAACAGAGTCGTTCACTTATAATATGTACGAATTTATTGACCGATTATAATTCTAAACTTTAAAGTTAACTATAATCATAAACAACATCTAAGAATAATATTAAAAATTTTGATTATAAAATAAACTGATCGTAAATGGCAAATGCTTCCCTGGAAAGCGTCTGGTAGTTTGAATAATAATTCACAATTGATTGTGGTTCGGATATTCAATAATTCAAGGAATAAAGAGACTCTGTTTAACATCTCTGCCTTATTTTAGAAATTCATGGAATCATACAGAGAGATTCTAGTGCTCATGGTTAAAGTTTGTCAGGATAATAAGAGACAAATTCTGCAGACAATTTTTAATTCTCCAACCCACAGATTAGCTTATTTTTCTTGGTCTTCAAGTACACTATCAGCCACGATGGTTCAATACTATGCACGAAGAAGCATAACTTTAATTTAATATTGCAGTATTGTACTTTTAAAAAATAATATTCTCCAAAAGATAAGACATTATAGTTTTCCTCGATCGACTATTGGGATTCAGGCGTCCAAATAGTTATTTGTCAAACGATAAACGAGTTTGTATAATTAAATATTCGGTGCACGCGAACGTAGAATTTTAATCAACGGATTTGTCAAACGTGGTTTTATCGTCATAACGGATCGACGATCGAGCTTATCGAAATGAATCTCGGTTGACGGAAAACTCGTTGCTCTCGTAACCGTATTCTTTTCTTCTTTTCCCGAAAAACGTGTTCGAAAGTAGCAGTTTTAATAGGTTAGACATAGACGGGCGACCATCGACGTCGTCGCCAGACGATAAATAAGAATAACGCGTGATAATTAACGTTCACCGAGGGGTTGTTGGTACGCGATCGATCGATCGTACGTCGAGCTCTCTCGCGGACCGCGTCGATCGGATCTTCGAGATATCGAGATCTTGGCGGCACTCGTCGGGGCCCGCCCATCTATCGCTTCCTGTTTCTCTAATCGGGCCTGATCGTTTCTCTTTTAGCTCGATATTAAACGCCTGAGAAACACCTAAAGGAACACACACCGACTCCCATATATTTCAAAATATTATTATTGTTCTTATTATTCAAACGAGTGATACGTTATCCCTCATTGAGAAACTACGCGTCGAGGAAAAGGAAATGAGATCGGTATATTAAAAGGGGGATAACGGTCATTAATATTACAAAGTCTGCGAGTAATCGAGTTCACGCCAGACTCAGTTCTTTCTTGTTACAACAAATAAATAAACGGATTCACTGGATCTTAATTTCTTTCGGATGTTCGAGTGATTTTATTTCTTTTTTTTTAAACTGGTACGTAGTTTGTGCGGTTCTAAACGTGCAAATAGGCAATTATTTTATAGTTGGAAATATCTTCGTTCAATTTTACATTTTAACTTTCTTGAGATTTATTCAGACGTGAACATTTCTATCTCATCAAATATTTACTTGATATTAATTAAAAGTTATACGTGTCTGTTCACATCTTTTAGATAGCTTTATAATTCTCATAAAAAGCTAAACAAGTGCTTTTTAATGACCTCTTAGGAATCCAAGTTTTGTCCATTGAAGAGATTTTATAAAAAGCATTTAAATAAAATAAAAATATTTAAAAGAACTACTTTTGATTCGTTTTTTTGGCGACACTCTTTCTTTACATTTTACATAAATTTCTACAGTTCCTTTTTCGAAATGTAACAGCATAATACGACAAAAATGCTCAATTTGAATGTTCATTTATAAAATTATGCACAGAATTATAAGAAAAATTCGATTCTCAAACTGTTTCCTGAAAATATATAGTTAAATGTTAATTGTCAAATAATTCTATGCTTTTAAAATTTGAACTGAATATAACAGTATTATAGGATTTCAATTAAGTAGAACTCGATTTTATGGTTTGATCATTGAGTTTGAAGATAATTATTAACGCCTTAATGTTCATGCCCGAGTCTGATTGCTTTGAAAGACGATATTTGTTTAATCTAACGGTTTAAGGGATGACAATATTTGTTTTCTTTTAAATTATACGTATGATACAACATTGTAATTAACAAAAACCGCATTTTTATATAGCTTAGAAACAAATCCAATAAAGAAAACTGATCATTAACTCGAAAAATATGAGCGTTAAGGGGGTAAATCGTGGTCGGAGCTGTGGAAATATGAAATTTAAATATGAAACAGAGCAGGGGCAAAATCTGATTGATTGTTAACGATCATCGAGTAATTAAGTACACGAATGGCTAATAGTAATGTGTAATAATTATAAAACCTCAAGTCAGAACTCGATATTTAATTTTATTCGTAATCATAAGTCTAGAGAAAACAGATTCAATTCGTTTCATTGTTGCACTAGACGTAACAATGGAAATTATCGAGCTACTTTTCTTATCAATGAAAATGATTAGTAGTAGCGCGACGTCTCGCAATTATCGCTCACATGCTCATAATACGCGAAGACTATAAATGTGTATGGTAGTTTTTGTTGAAATAAATACATAACGAAACAGAGTAATATATTTATGGATAGAGAGTTAATTCTACGATGCAGCGTCGCGTGAATCGACGTCGTATTCGTCTTATTTCGATTGCTTTGTTTAACGTTGCTATTACGATGCTCGTAAAGAAGTTCATAAATCTGTTATTTGTAATTACGAAGTCTAATCACTCGCGACGAATTATTCGATCGCCATGAAACTGTAATTGAAATGGCCAATACATTATGCTAGTATTAATTCGCGTAACGCGTAATTTAAGCGCTGGGTATTTAAACGGTTTTAATATCTGCAACATCCTTTTTATCTTAACGCTTATAATAAATTTTCTGAAAGCATACAAAATTTGTTCATAATTCTTTTGGATTGCACAAACATCGTAGAAAATAATAGCAATCATACAACGATGACAACACAAAGGTATCGTTGATTTTTATAAGAAGATTATTAAATAATAGAATAAAGAAATTTAATTTACAACCATCAACCATTATTATTTTATTGTAATTTAAATATTTACAACCATCGAACGACAATGAGCATTTAATAATTTTCATTCGCGTCGGTTTGATATTTATATTACTAAAGACCAGCAATGCGAGTTGTTGATCAGCAATTTTGTTTGTTTCTTTTTTTGGATAAGGAGGGTCGCGTTTCTATATACAGGCGATAGAGAGTGAAAACATAAATTTTTCTTTTCCTCGCTACACAATGTTTCGATCGTAAGTATCGAAACTTTCAAATCGAGAGAGGCGAGAACCGCTCGAAGCGTCGAGAGCAGAGAATGGATCGGAACGAATTTTAAACGCGAGTGAAATCACTGGCCCCTCTATAAACGCTCTTTACGATAACAGTTTTACAACAGGGTACGGTCTCTGTTCGTTCGAAACGCGGCTCTCGCGAATAGCGAGCATTCACGTCGATTCACTCAACCGAACGATTAAATTCGCCCTTTCGCCGAAACTAATTAAATTAATGATCCCCTCTCCTGCGAGCATCGTCCGTCTGTGTAGATAACGGCCAGTGTTCCGTGTCTTGAACCTCGATTAATGCACGGCAAAAACGCTACTTCTTTTATCTTAACTATGCTCGCGGAAACGATGCTGTTATCCGAGCTCGTGCTGTGAAGTCTTTTGATATTCGTCATCGCGTACATCACAGTCATGTTCGGTGTTTTTTTTAACCCTTGGCACTCGTATTCGTGTTTCACAAGGCTACAATTTAACTTGTCGGTTTAGTAGAAAAAAATTAGAAAAGTACACAAATTTAATCTGCATCTGATCTCTCTCCCCCCCGAGCAGTGAAAATCTGTACAGGGTGTTCGGACACCCCTGGTGAAAATTTTAATGGGAGCAAATTTCTTAGTTCAGAAAATTCGTGGCCCTCATTGGAAAATAGCGTCTCCATCCTCTATCTATATTTTATCAACGAAGAAAAGCCATGGAAATCTACTATTTCTCATATAAATGTTTTAAAGAAAATGCAACGAGTAGAGAATTTCATTGTAGTACATAAATTAGAAATTTGTAGAATTCCTCTCCTCGAAGATTGCAATCTATCTTTCCTATTTATTCAGAACTGTAATTGCAAACTTCTTAGCTCAGGAAATTTATGGTCGCTATATTTCCACCGTTTATCAATATTTCACCAACGAAGAAACGCGTTCGAAATATCCTGTCTCTCGTACAAATGTTTTAAACAAAAAACAACGAGCAGAGAACTTAATTTTATAACATACAGGGTGTTCAGCACTACTGGGAAAAATTTTAATGGGAGATTCTGGAGGCCAAAATAAGGCGGAAATCAAGAATACCAATATGTTGATTGAGGCTTCGTTAAAAAGTTATTACAAAATTAAATTAAAAAATTTTAAATCATTCTGAAAAAATTATTTTCGGTTGTGGGGGTCAATTACAATCATTTTTGGTCATTACACAAACTCTCGAAATCCTACGCATTTTCGAGAAAAAAATTCCTTACCGAAAATCTAATGTGAGGCCAGAAATGCTTCCCAGCATGCGTATCTTTAAAATGTCATGACTTCTGAACGGATTGTGGAATTTTAATGTTTCAAAAGGCGAACAACGCATATTTCGGTAAAGAATATGTGGAAGTTTCAAAAATATTCGAAAAGTTATTCCTTGACTTCGCAAAATGGGAAAACCCCATAAAAATGGTCCAATTTTCAAACAGCCATAACTCCTACAATAATGAATATACTTCATTGAAATTGTGGAGGGAACTAGAATTCATGGATACTTACAAAAAAGTATTGAACTACTTTTCTGTACAGCGCCAACCAAATTTATTAAAAATGAAAAATGAATTTTTAAGAAAAATCGACAGGGAGTGGTGCCTCTTTTGTACAAAAAAAAAATTTCAAATCATTCTGGAAAAATTATTTTCAGTTGCGGGGGTCAATTACAAACATTTTTTGTGAATAGGCACACCCCCGAAATCCTACGTATTTTCGAGAAAAAAATTCAGTACTGCGGAACTTTAAACGTTAATAACTTTTTAACGAAGCGTCTATCAACAAATTGTTATTCTTGATTTTCGTTCTATTTTGGCCTCTAGAATTTCTCGTTACAATTTTTTCCCAGGGGTGGCCGAACACCCT
This sequence comes from Colletes gigas, assembly GCF_013123115.1. Taxonomy (NCBI): domain Eukaryota; kingdom Metazoa; phylum Arthropoda; class Insecta; order Hymenoptera; family Colletidae; genus Colletes; species Colletes gigas. The sequence goes on from NW_025106676.1 coordinate 448,427, forward strand.
GTATAATATAATATGTGTATATAAATTTTGATTTTTGGTGTAAATAAATAAATCTAACTTCTAAATTGGAAGGAACACATAAGACACAATGGGATACTAAAGGCAAAAATAAATCTGCACTACATAAAATATGAGGCTCCAGCATATTTGTTATTACCAGCCTTTATGAATGTATGAAATATAGTTCCAATATTTCCCTCGAAAACACAATCTTGTATTACAATTTTTTATTTTTCTTTGATGCTTTTCTTTTTATAAACGAATGTCCTCGGGGACAAAACCAATTAACCAGGACAAAAGAGGAAAAATCTTTTATCTTTTATTTATTTATTTTATTTTATATGTATATACACTCACGTTTAAACAGAAACTAAAGAGAAATATTGTAACAAGGGTCCCTAGAATTAAATACTGATGTAAATATGTGTATAATAATAAAATGTATGGCGACATACGAGTGCAAGAGGTTAATATTGTAACTGGACTGCGGATATTTATGCATTTATAGAAAATTGAAATTTAGAAAAAATGATGGCATGCACTTAATATGCAAAATTATAAAGAATTCTTAGGGGTTGACCCGTTTCATTAATTCTGTTAGCAAAAATTTGAATTTCTATAAAAATCTAATTATAACTGTAGGTATGGTTTATGATGTTTGAATGCTTCTTAGGAAAGTGACACGGTTAGTATTGACCTTGGAGAAATTGGAAATTACAGAATCGAAAATTCGTTGCAGTACTTGTGTTCGTAACACTGTAAAAATTCATTACTTACAAGGAACCATCGCGAACGGTCCGGCTTCGATTTTGATGAAACTTTGTACACTTATAAAGCAGCCAAAAATAATCGACACGTATTTTTTTTTAGCTGCGGTAACTCGAGTTTAAGGGGTGAAACCACCCCTTGAAGTTTTGGCTCGAAACGGCTATCTCGAAAACGGAAAGACATACAAAAAAATTGTTAATGGGCGAGGTTGATGGTTTCTTATGTACAATAACATGGTGTTAAAAAATTTAAAAAAATACAATTTGTTTATAACAAAAAAAAATTTATTAACTTAATTTTTCATTTTATTGAAATTTTCATAATGACAAAAAATGACGAGCATTTTATTCCAAATCCATTGGTATGCGATTTTTGAAAATTCCCTCCTACAGTTTTGCAGATTTTGATGATTTACATCTTGCGCGCACATCCATTATGGTAGTAGCCGTTCTAACTTTGATTTTAATGAAGCACTGTAGGCTTGCACGTGATGATTTACATGTGCGCGCAAGATGTAAATCATCAAAATCTGCAAAACTGTAGGAGGGAATTTTCAAAAATCGCATACCAATGGATTTGGAATAAAATGCTCGTCATTTTTTGTCATTATGAAAATTTCAATAAAATGAAAAATTAAGTTAATAAATTTTTTTTTGTTATAAACAAATTGTATTTTTTTAAATTTTTTAACACCATGTTATTGTACATAAGAAACCATCAACCTCGTCCATTAACAATTTTTTTGTATGTCTTTCCGTTTTCGAGATAGCCGTTTCGAGCCAAAACTTCAAGGGGTGGTTTCACCCCTTAAACTCGAGTTACCGCAGCTAAAAAAAAATACGTGTCGATTATTTTTGGCTGCTTTATAAGTGTACAAAGTTTCATCAAAATCGAAGCCGGACCGTTCGCGATGGTTCCTTGTTAGTTCGATCCAGATTTATCTTCTTTAGCGTTTCTCGTCGAGAGTTCATCATTTTAGCTCCGGAGGGAAGAATCCTGTCACCCTTGTATGGGCGACGTGGTAATCAGTATGTTAAATAATTTCATCGACAGTCGTTGTTGTTCGTGGATCGTTTAAATAACTGCGCACGCGATTACTGCAAGCTTATTTACGTTTACAAGAAATTGTGACAAACTGTTAATATTGTAAACAAGTTATTCTGCGGTTTAAAGGTCTTATAATACTAAACGTAACTTACAAAAATCAAATTAATTGAATAAACGTTGGCACGTGTTTAAAAAAATGCATCAAAAACTGGAATAAATTTCAAGCATTATTTTTGACAACAAATTGGAAAATTCACTAGAAATTAAAATCTACGTTTCTTTATCAATATTTTAAGACATAATAAGCTATGAATTTTACACTTGAATTTGTTGACTTTTATCCATTGCTCGTTGGTGTTCGTCTGATCAAGTTCTCGAGAAACAAAACTAGTAAAGATCCTCCGTGTGATCCTCGGTTAAATAAACAAACCGCTTAAATATGTATTTCAGAAGATTAGCAAACGTTCGCCGCGGTAACCCAGCGGCGTCGTGAATCGCCATTAATTTAACGCGAGGAAGAGCCGAAGAATTATGAGGAACGTATCTAGCAACGATTAAAATATTCCGCATAAAGCACCGTGTTGCCGTGTATGTTGTATTTTTGCCAAGTCACAGGCAAGCAAATCACCACTAGCCGCTTGAAATAATTTCATTCTGGTTCTGCGTACCTTTCATTTTGTTCTTGTTTAAATGCCGTCGTGCGGGGCATGCAAAGTAACACTGACGGCGTGTATGTACGTGCCCGGAGTGCTCGGGGTTCAAGAAGAATCCGACAGACCCTTTCTAGGATATTTAAGGGCATGCGAGCCTCGACCGTGACAAGGGCGATCGCCTTGAACCTCGACCTTTGGGACCTACGAACCTCCCGATGAAATCGTACACGCCTTCTGCGAGCAGATATATTTGTCAAACTATATTTCCCTCGGTCAACGTCGGTCCATTCAAATTCGATCAGCAAAGAATTTTTATTTTACCGTTAGAAATTCCAATCAGGCTTGAAAATAATCGGTTCTTCTCTGGTATACTCGGCAACGTTTATCCTTTTTTTAATTTAGTAGTCACTGGCAAATATGGTTACTATAACTGAACCATTTAATTCCTTGGAAATTGATTAGAATTTTCTCTTGGAAATTTGGAAATTTCTTGGAACTAGCTTATGTTTTTAAATCTATGACAAATCGATGGAAGAATCCCTTCAATTTTATTGTTTCAAATTTAAATCAGGCTTGAAAACAATCAATTTTTCTTTGCCATACTTGCCAACGTTTATTCTTTTCTAAAGTTACTAGTCACTATTAGATATGTTTACTATTATATAACTTAGCCATTTGATTCCTTGCATTTGTTGGGATTTTCTTTTGAAAATTTCTTGCTACAATGACCAGACTCTAAGTATGAAACGTCTATAACGAGATTTACTTAGTATTTACAGATTCCTCGGATCATTTAAATATTCCAAGTACTCGAGGCACGATAATATCGAACATGGCCGACAAAATAATTAAAGAAGTATTTAAATTTTTCCAGGAATAAGAGTTTGCGTCATTCGTAAACCACACGTGACATCTAATGAAACTTCTCTCAATAAATCATGCAATTGATTGCTCAAGAATTGACACACACGATTGATCTGTTAATCTTCCATTAACCCTAATCCGACCGGAATGTGACTCGGGTCGCGTACCAAGTTTGAACAGAAGGATTTGTAAATGAATTTATATGAAAATTACATTTTACGGTTAATCCTGTAACTTGATAATGAAACGTGCACTGGTAAAATCTGAAAACATCGTGGGGGGATAGCTTTTAGTCATTACGAGCTGATAATTTATAAGTCTGCGTTCTGGCGCGAACGGAAAGTTGAAATTCCCATCCGGTTGGGCAAACGCCAGATTTTAAGAGCTTGTAGACCGTGCAAGGAAAGTGTAAACAGGAGTGCATTAAATGTGCAAGAGTTCCGAACCATAAACTCGCAGGGCATGCTGCTGTCTAAACATACGCCGTACCTATGCATGTATATAAACATCGCCAGATTTTCTGTTTAAGATGGGAAAAAGCTTCCTGTTTTAGGGAAAGTCTCGAACACGCGTGTTCGTTCCAGTAAATTCGATTAAAACCTTTCTAGAGAACGAAATTTCTGTACTAGTTTTCTATACGTTAATATACAGGTTGTTCGGCCAGCCCTGGGAAAAATTTTAATGAGGGATTCTAGAGGCTAAAAAAAGACGAAAATCAAGAATACCAATTTGTTGATGGAGGCTTCGTTAAAAAGTTATTAACAATTAAATTCAAAATTTTCAAATCGTTCTGGAAAAATTATTTTCGGTTGCGGGGGTCAATTGCAATCATTTTTGGTGAATAGACATACTCCTGAATTCCTGCGCATTTTCGCGAAAAAATTCAGTACGGACGGAACTTTAAACGTTAATAACTTTTTAACGAAGTTTCAATAAAAAAATTAATATTCTTGATTTTCGTCTTATTTTAGCTTCTAGAATCCCCCATTAAAATTTTTCCCCAGGGGTGGCCGAACACCCTGTATAACAATTTAATTTCATTTTTGTACTTAACTTTTGCTAATTGGGATACTTAGAGTTACGTGGATAATATAAATAAATAAATTTTGGATCTTGTTAATTGGTTCTTTCAGTATTTTCGAAACATATTGGAAATTCAATTTATTTGATAATTAAATGGTAAGGAGAATATCAAAGAAATTGTAGGTAAACGCTCCAAAGCGATTCTAAGTGGAAAATATAAATAAATAAGTTTTGAATCTAGTCAATTGGTACTTTCAGTATTTTTGAAGCTTCTCTAATTTTATCAATGCACAAAATTTAATGTATTGAGAATTCAATTTATTCGATATTTAATCGGTGAGAAGAATATTGAAGAAATTCTAAGTGGTAAATATAAATAATTAAGTTTTGAATTTGGGTAACTGATACTTTCAGTATTTTTGAAGCTTCTCTAATGTTTTCAATGCCCAAAATTTAATATATTGGGAATTCAATTTATTTGATGATTAAATGGTATGGAGAATATCAGAGAAATTGCAGTTAAACGCACCAAAGCGATTCTAAGAGGAAAATATAAATAAATAAGTTTTGTATCTAGTTAATTGGTACTTTCAGTATTTTTGAAGCTTCTCTAATTTTATCAATGTACATGATTTAATATATTAGGAATTCAATTTATTTGATAATTAATCGGTTCGAAGAATATCGGAGAAATTGAAGTTGAACGGTTAAAACCGATTCGTTGAAAGGCCAGTTAATATCTTCACTTTTCGAAAGAAGGAACGTTCAAGGACAAGGTTCGATGAAACTGCGTTTCGATGCCGTCGAGCAGAGAATCATGGTTGATTACGTGCACCACAAGGGCTCGCCCACGCTTAAGGTAAAATGAATGGTCGCTCGAGACTATACGAGTATGTATACCCTGTTCGAACGTTTTCTATCGATTTAATTATTCGCGACTTTTCGATTTGGTGCTTTAATGCTCGACTCCGAGACTCCCACGGTGTTTAATTTGCACATCGGCCTTTAATTGTTTCTCTCGAACGACGATGATCGGTGCGGATAGTTCGAATTAACGGAAGAGTGAAAACAATTGAATCGGCAGAACGAAAACGTTTATGCGCTGTCCGCTGGGTGAATTACCTTGACGATAAAATGTGAAAATGGAGAAGGGTCGCTGACAGTGATTGTCTAGATTACTTTTGTCCCTTTTGTTCTTGCACAGCTTTCATTACAACGTCAAGAACCGCGACATGCTGTTCCGAGGCCTTAATGTCCGTTCATTTGCATCTCTCTTGCTCGCGTCAAACGCGGTTTGAATGTTTAAGGGATTATCGTGAAACTCTGCGATACTTAGAACGTTATTAAATATTAAATAGTAAATTTTGAGGAAAATGCAATTTTAGACCTCGTTTTCAAATCTGAATCTGGGTAATAAAATTAAAAATGTATATTATTACTAAATTGACTAACCGGTTTTCTCGATTAGAGGAAATTAAAAGCGACGCTTGTTGAAAAATCGTTTTATTCTTACATTAAATTTTTTACTTTGTTCCATACAATTTTAACTATTATAATATAAGTGTGAACTTTAATTTCCCCTAATAGAGAATATTATATGTTATTATATAGGTAAAATTGTATGGAACAAAATAAAAAAGCTATAATATAATAGCTTATGCATCGTACAAACAAAAAATGAACAATATGCCTTTATTACTGACTACTGGTTACAAGAGCAGTATTATGTTTGAACGTGTAACATATTATAAAAAATCGTAATTAGAGTCGATAGAAATTTTTATCGGAAATATAGCCTGTTTGTTTTCATTAAAAATGTATGTTTGTTTTCAGTATTCACATAGATCTCAAATAGATTTGTCCCGGTATTCGTGTCGTCTGGCTACATTCTGAGCCTAAATGATTTATGGGATTTACCGCCCAGTGGCAGGGTTCGTGTGCTGTAATCCTTGTTTACGTTGGTGGTCGAATATCTTCATTTTTTCGACTCACAATGCAGTCGGCTAATGGATTCCTGCGATTTTATTGTTCGTTTCGAAGTAAACAGAACCGAAAACAGGCATGTAATTTCGATATTAAACCCTCGACTCTTTTTTATGGAATAGTACAATAAATCTACGATCTTATAAAAAATGAAGAACAAAGAACAACGTTAAATCGTGCGAAAAACATTAGAATTTTTAAAAGAAACTTTATTTAAAATGAATGGTACATTATTATTTTGAAAATGTCGTGAGACAAGTGTATTTAAAGGGCAGTATAATTTAGTAATCGGCCTCCTAATACCGTTGCTTTTAATATCTCGTGGATAATATTTATTAACGTCGTTTAAAATTCCGTTAACTCGAAGTACGGTTAATATGATCTTGTCCGTAGTTAGTCCATCTTATGCTTAATAATATATCGTGAATTTTTTTTTTGGACGAACTTCCTTTATGGCACTGCCATCGGAGAGGATTTCGCTTGAAATGCAGCGGGAGAAAGACGAAGCTAGAACCCGGAAGTGAAACACGTTCTGACAACTACCTGCGAGTGTCATCAAGGTATACCATGAGAGTACAGTGCAATTAACACGAGATACGCCTCGAAGATGTGTCCCCGCGTCGGGTTGTGTTATATCAGAACCGCTTCGTCATTCGAGGTGTTGAACCTGCTTGCTTTTCCATCGTTCTACTTTTCGGCAGGCTGCAATTAAATAAAATTATTGCAAAGAAATTTACAACGTGCAAAAGTACTACGACGCTTCTGACGGGTTCGTTCGCGCCGGATTAGTATATTAATTTATTTGGAAAATACTGTCAAACCTCTGACTGATACTTGCAAATTAAATTTATTTATTTTAGTCAGGAAGAAATACTTGATTTTATACTCGGGGTGAAGAAAATAAAGACTGGTTCACGCCAGATTAATATATTAATTTATTTGGAAAATACTGTCAACCCACTGACCGATACTTGCAAATTAAATTTATTTATTTTAGTCATAGAGAAACATAATTTTATACTCGGGTTAAAAAAAATAATTTATTTGCTGATAATCAATTAAATAACATTTTTAGTACGCTTTAAATACTATATTGAAGAATCTTTCCAACATGTGAGAAAGCGATCTATATGTGTTTAATTTAAATAGACCGTCGAGATGGGCGTTGTTCATGTCGTTGAATGTTTTGTTTCTTTCGTCTTTGAGATGCGTTCACACGACGTTACTCGGTTGTTGTTTGGTTGGCATCTCGAGCTGCAACAGCTAACATGCGCTCGTTCATATTTATATATTTCCTGTTGTATTAAATATATTACTTATTTAAGCATATACTGTGTGTTAATTCTGTCAGGTTATGGGCCCAGACATGCCTCTTAAGTAATATAAAGGAAAAAATAAGTGTCGAAGTGTTTAATACGTAAAAATTCGTACTGGAATATGGCTGCATCTAGTATGTTCTCGAGCATCGAGAAGTTAAAGGAGCACAATTATGATTTGTGGAAGATACAGATGAGAAGCATATTAACGTATAACGACTTATGGCAATACGTCGACGGTAGTGAAGTAAAACCTGTTGAAAACCCTCAAGAATGGTTAAGAAAGGACGGAAAGGCTTTGGCGTTGATAAATTTAAGTGTTATGCATGGTCAGCTTCTTCACATAAAAAAAACGAATACATCAAAGGAAGCATGGGACAAGTTGAAAATTGTCTTTGAATCTCGTGGGCCAGTGAGGAAGGCGACTCTCTGCAAAGAACTTCTACGAATGGAAAGAAAACCAGGTACGACTATTGTTCAATATTTAAACGAGTTTTCTGAAAAAGCAGATCAAGTCAGGGAAGCCGGTATTCAAATTTCGGACGAATTATTGTCCATAATGCTGCTGATTTCGTTACCGAGGGAATTTGAAAACTTCAGCATCGCAATTGAATCGCGGGACGATATACCTACATTGGATAATCTTATGGCGAAGATAAAGGAAGAAGAGGCTAGACAGAATGAACGCGATGTGAAGTCAGGTGAGAGAGAAAACAAAAGTGATGCGTTACATGTAAAGGACAATTTCGATCGGAAAAAATATACACGAGCGTACGCGAAAGACTATAAAGCGAAGCCGCGAAAGTTTAATGGTAAGTGTTTCAGTTGCGGGCGATACGGACATAAAACTATAGAATGTAGATCAAAATCAATCGAGAAACGTGAAAATTCGTATTATTTAAGCGAAGCGATGACTGCGATTGCGTACAATACGGAACCGGTTAAAAGGTCGAGTGTATGGTGCCTAGATAGTGGCGCGACAAGGCATATGTGTAACGAGCGAAATAAATTCGAGACTGTAAACAATGATGAGCAATACAAGGTGTATACAGCCGCCGATCAATGGGTAGAATCAACCGGTATAGGTAATGTAAATTTAAATGCGAAAACAGGTAGATACTCGCCAAAATCTATTAAGTTAGAGGACACGTTGTATGTACCGAGTTTACGGAATAACCTTTTGTCAGTTTCTCGTGCCACAGATCGCGGCTATACAGTGACGTTCGAAAAAGATCGCGCGACGGTTAGAAATAAAAATAATGTAAAGGTGTTGACAGCCATAAAGCGTGATCAGTTATATATCGTAGACGAAAAAAATGAACGTGCGATGCAAACAAGCTCTGATATTAATGAAAAATTAATAAGATGGCATGAAAGATACGGACATATTAATTTTAACGATCTGAAAAATATGAAAGATGGCAAAATGGTCGATGGTATGAATTTTGCGACACTATCTACTAATTTAAATTGTGAAATTTGCGCGAAATGTAAAATTCATGTACTACCGTTTAAAAGATCCGAAAATCGCGAGAAAGGGCCACTCGATTTAGTTCACTCAGACATTTGCGGGCCTATGAAATGCGAATCTCTCGGGGGCGCGAGATATTTTTTAACGTTCATTGATGACTATTCGCGATATACTCAAACAGTAGTGCTTAGGAACCGATCGGACATACTCCAAGCGTTTAAAGATTTTAAAAGAAAAGCTGAAAGACTAACGGGTCGTAAAATCAAGAAAATTCGCACGGATAATGCGAAAGAGTATCTTTCAAAGGATTTTAAAAACTTTCTTAAAGAAGAGGGAATCGTCCATCAATTAAGTGTCGAGTACACGCCACAGCAAAACGGCGTGGCGGAACGCGCTAACCGCACGCTAGTGGAGATGGCGAGGTGTATTATGACACAAGCTAGTTTACCTGACTCTCTGTGGGCCGAAGCCATTAATACAGCGACATATTTAAGGAATAGAAGTGCAACAAAGGCGCTTGATGGAATAACTCCATATGAGGCATGGACACGACGGAAACCGTACGTAGGGTTTTTACGAATTATTGGAAGCAAAGCAATTGCATTATATAAGGGACCAAATAGGGGTAAATTTCAGCCAAAGGGCGATGAGTACATATTAGTAGGATACTCAGAAGAGTCAAAGGCATACCGTTTGTGGCAAAGAGGTACGAGGAAGGTAATTAAAGCTCGAGATATTAAATTTTTTGAAATACTTACAGGTAAAAGACAGCAAAACGAATTATTTATTATTCCCGATCCTACTATCGAGGAACGAGATGATAAGAATCCTGAGTCGCCAGAAAAAGATGATGAAAACCTAGAATCTAACCAACCATTGGATGATGGTAAGATGGATGAAACACAGAATCGTGTGGCAAAACATGGGCCAGGTCGCCCAAAGATTGAGAGAACGGGCCAAACAGGAAGACCTAGAAAAATATATCAACAAAGCAACGTTGAAGATTTCGACCCGATATTTGTGTCAGACGTTTTAAGTCGGTCAGACAAAAAAGCGTGACTAGAAGCAATGGAAAGTGAGTATGAAAATTTGCTAAGAAATAAAACATGGGAACTCGTACCCAGACCAACAGATAAAAAAGTCTTGACGAGCAGATGGGTTTTTAAAAAGAAAATGACTCCAGAAGGGGAAATTGAAAAATACAAGGCCAGACTTGTTGCGCGTGGACACACACAAAAATTTGGTATTGATTATACTGAAGTATTTGCTCCGGTGGCTAGGTATGAGACTATTCGCACCCTACTCGCTGCATCTGTGCAAGAGGAAATGCACGTTCATCAAATGGATGTTGTGGCAGCATATATACAGGGCGAACTAATTGAAGAAGTATATATGGAGCAGCCGGAATTGTTTGTTAGTCAAGGACGTGAAGAGAAAGTGTGTAAATTATTAAGACCATTATATGGTTTGAAACAATCCGGGCGCCAGTGGTATAAAAAGTTAGATAATTTTATATTAAGTAGTGGAGGTAGGCGCACAATTGCAGATCCATGCGTATATGTGTTCGGAGCGGGAGAAAACCGTGTAATTCTTATTATTTACGTCGACGATTTAATTTTGTCGTCTAGAAAAATAGAAGAACTCGAAGCAATTAAGTCTAAGTTGAAATTAATGTTTAAAATGGAAGATCTAGGACCAGCGAGGAATGTATTAGGGATTAGCATTAAACGCGATGGAGAAGTAGGAAAAATTCGGCTATCCCAGGAGCGATACATTGAAGAGACGATTGAAAGATTCGGTATGCAAGAAGCAAAAAGTGTGTCAACGCCAATCGAATCAAATACAAAAATTACAATGGAGATGTGCCCTCAGACGCCTGAAGAAATACACGAGATGAAACATACACCGTACCGGGAATTGATTGGAGCGCTAATTTATCTCGCAAATGCCACGCGTCCTGATATCGCCTTTGCAGCCGCGACATTAAGTCGTTTTTGCCTCAACCCAGGAAAAATGCACTGGATCCTCGCGAAACGTGTACTTCGCTATCTTAAAGCGACATCGAAATATTGCATTACTTACGTAAAAAGTAACGAAAAATTAAAAGCATATTCGGACTCAGACTGGGCAGGAGACACCGACGATCGAAGGTCGTGCACGGGAAATCTACTAGTGCTATCTAGCGGTCCAATAAGTTGGAAAAGCGTAAAGCAATCGTCAGTCGCTCTATCTACGATGGAGGCTGAATACGCTGCTCTTGCTGAAGTGTCGCGAGAAATTGTCTACATTAAAAGATTGCTAAATCACATGGATTTTAAAAAAACTAATAAGTGATCCCGTTGATGTTTATTGCGATAACCAAAGCGCTATTGAACTGTCAAAAAATGCTGTTTTCCATAAGAGAAGTAAACATATTGATATTAGATTTCATTTTACGCGTGAGTTGGTGGAAAATAACGAAATAATCATACACTATTTAAGCACAGATTCTATGTTAGCCGATATCCTTACCAAGGCGTTAAGTAGAGCGAAACACGAACGTTGTATTGAAATGTTGAGCTTATGTTAAAAATAAAGTTTAGTTTTAGTTAATTTAGAACACATATCGATAGAGGGGGTGTGAGAAAGCGATCTATATGTGTTTAATTTAAATAGACCGTCGAGATGGGCGTTGTTCATGTCGTTGAATGTTTTGTTTCTTTCGTCTTTGAGATGCGTTCACACGACGTTACTCGGTTGTTGTTTGGTTGGCATCTCGAGCTGCAACAGCTAACATGCGCTCGTTCATATTTATATATTTCCTGTTGTATTAAATATATTACTTATTTAAGCATATACTGTGTGTTAATTCTGTCACAACAAATAAAATATTTTATTTTCAAAAGTACGATCTAAAATAAGATATTTAGAAACTGGAACCAGATCGGTCTTAATGAACATAAAAAGCTAGTAGAAAATGTTGAAACTATAACCATTTCTATAGTCGTTATTTCTCTGATAAATATTAAGCACCTTTTCCTATATTTCTAGTCAGGAATTTCGATCGAACAAGAATTATTGAGTTGGTGAATTGTTGATAAAGATGTTGGGTGAAGATTGAAAAATTATCAAAGGGTGTATTTTTTGTTCCCGAGCGTAGTCGAGCTAGTTTGGTGAAGAGACAAGGTGGCCCGTTCGTTCTGTACGAAATCACGCGTTGCTTTTTATTCGAATCCACCGGAAGTGGAAGGTGGGTGAGAGCAACGAAGGGGGGCTGCTTGTGCGTAAAACTCGTAGAGGCACGGTTCATAAATAGGCATCGTCGTGCGACAGGAAGTCTTGCCAGATGCTGATGGTCTTTCTCACACTATTATAATTGCGTTTGTTTGATCAGCAAACGGGTTCGAAAATATTCTAGGCAGATTATAAACTTTAGTAAAATATTCTAACGAAACGACTATTATAATTATATACCCTACGTATTATGTAGACAACAATATACTTAACATTATACAGTGTCCATTTGTCTGTAAGCATTTATTTCTTCCAAAGTAAACAACATCTCATTAATTTGTTATTTGTGATTTAAATGGTTTATATAATGTTACGATTGTTATAGCTTCTTATTTTATAGTAGATAAAGTGTGTTTGAAATATGAGGTAGCTTTCATTCTCCATATTTACGATAGTCATTTTGTCATTTCTATATTTAATTGGAATATTGTCTGGTTCGTGTAAAATCGAAATTTCGAATCGAAGGAATGACGAATATGAAAATCAATGGCATCCAGTGCTTCAAAGACATCGGGAATCCGCGGTAGTGTGCTTTTTATCCATAATGGCGAGTACTCGCGGAGTTCGGTATGCGAGCATTTGCGACGATTGATGGTACCGTAGCATCCGCGTGTCTGTCTTTCGTTTATTCGCAATCAAGATGTCAGAGGAAGTGCTCGTAGCGAGCACAGTTACTTCGGTGATTTATAATTTGCCCAGAGGAATGGGAAAGAACGACGATAACGAACGATATCGTAGAAAAATAGAGGATATCCAAGCAGAACCTCCAATTTGTTGCTAAAAGAAACTATTAAGTTTCTAACGCTTTTAGTTCGTCCTGAATACGCGTGTTGCGTTTATCTCGAACACTGGTTTCGGAGTAATCGAACAGAATATACAGGGTGTTCAGCCACCCCTGGGAAAAATTTTAACAGGAGATTCTGCAGGCCAAAATAAAACGAAAATCAAAAATACCAATTTGTTCATTTAGGCTTCGTTGAAAAGTTATTAACATTTAAAGTTCCAACGGTAGAACGGCAATCTGCGAATAGCTGTTAGTGGTTCTCACTCAGGAAATTGTAAGGCTGTCGACTCATGCTGAGTGAGAACCACTAGCAGCTGTTCGCAGATTGCTCTTCTACAGACGGAACTTTAAACGTTAATAACTTTTTAACGAAGCCTCGATCAACAAATTGGTATTCTTGATTTTCGTCTTATTTTGGCCTCCAGAATCTCCTGTTAAAATTTTTTCCCATGGGTGGTCGAACTCTCTGTATAATCCCTGGAACGACGTACTAGGCAAAACTTTCAGTATAAGTAAATAAATAAATTGGTTCGATGCAATCGAGAATACAAAGCTTGAGAATAAGAATTTTAATAAAATAAAAAACAATTTTTTTCATGGAATGAAATAACTTTATTTAATAATGTCTTGTCTTCATTCATTTCTTATTTATATATTATTTATATTGTATGGAATCTATAAAATGGGTGCCAGTGACAACTTTACCATAATTTTTCTCGTAGTGATTGCAATTTTATCTAACGACCAAAATACTCTGTCAAACACAGAATGACCGAAAGACATTTCTGGTGCACACTTCCTATTATTGATCTATCGAGAGACTTTAATTTCTATCTTGGACGGCTGAAAGCATTATTGTAATTGAGTGAGAGTATATTTACCGTTCCATTCTATCGGAGAATCCGTACAGTTCGTGTTCAATATAGGTTTGACGTTTCGAATACATACAAATACTTAACAATTCAACTAAATCCATCTATCAGTGAAATCCACAGTTACGTAGTTACCAAACCAATATTTCATTGCTTGATTATTAAATCCACTGTAGAAGCACGTTTTTTTCCAAAAAGTGTGATATCAGAGATCCAGTAACAGTGTGAGTGCTTTGAATCACAAACTAGAGAGGTTCTCTATTCGTTGTTGGAGTTCCCTAAAGAGTAATGTGCTCGAACTAATAAGAAATTGTTCATCCAGTAGACCGGTATTCCAGATTTCTAAGAAACCCTAGTAGGATTTGAAAGTGAAGAGCGTCAGTGCGGAATGTGGCACCTTGTGGCGTGATCGGAGGGCATCGCGAAGATTGAACGCAACGAACAGAATAAAAAATGCTCGTTCGATTGCTCGGTTGGGTCGTTCAACCACTTTCATTTCTATTCTTTTTCCTCGCCTTCGCGAGGCCGCCCACTCATCCGAAATTGCACCTTGGGGATCGGGCGCCTACTCGCGCTCTCCGTTCCTCTTTTTTTTTTCTCTCCCCTCGTTTCCTCGAGGCGCCACTCGCCGGAGAACCGGAAACGCCCGGCAAAAGATAACTGCTCCTAATTTTACGGCACACGTAGAAAGCGTGCGAGAGTCTGTTGGTCGCTATCGGTCCTGTTCGTCGCGACAATTCTTTCGTTGGCCCCATGAATAATTCGCGAACCCCCGTCACCACTATACTGTGGAGCACAACTATAGCATCGCCGACTTTTTAAAGATTTTTATAATTTTATTATAGCAGTTATGCTTGTAAATTGTAAGCAATGAAAGTAAATTTGAAGAAAGTAATTGCATTTTTCAGTTCCGATGTATTACGTAATGTGTTATTCTAGATAATGTTTACAAAATGACGAACAGAAATTTCACGTCTTAATTTATACGTGTGAAATACACGCAAATAGAATACAATTTGGAGAAATCAGTCATAAAATTAACGTCTCAAAATCAATTTCATTACTTATTATTCAGAAGATAGGACAATGATATTCATGGAAAAAATAATAATACATAACTTTCCAACGACGGAAGTGAGTTTATAAGTATTAATATCTGATCTAAGAAACTGCTGAAAAGGTATTTTCTAATATACAGGAAAGAGAAAATTTAATCCTTAAGTGGACTCTCCATCACAACTGAATAATCTTACTTAATATTGATTTTTACCAAAATGGCAAATGAAAATCCACTTTCCCTTAAAGTATTTAGAAAATAATGAACTAATGGAGGATTACATAAATTTTCAAATAATTACATTTACATATATTAAGCAATTATTAGTTTAAACTTGCGGGGGCCCACAGCAGCCCCAATAATCCACTTAAGGGTTAAGCATAGAAAACTATTTTTCACTAGTATTAACATTAATTTGAATAACAGATAATTTTTAAGATAATTCTATAATTAATTATAAATAAAAGAGTGGAATACTCTCAGAAAATATGAATCATCAGTGGATGAAGAATATTCTTGTACTAAAATATTCTTTTATTAAAATTCGTTTGAATAGCAGGTGATTTTAAAGGCATTTCTACAGTTAATTATAAATAAAATCTGGTCCACTAGTGAACGAAGATACATTCTTTTGCCGTTATTTTTCGAGCTCGAGCTTTCGTTCGACATTCGCTTCAGCGAAAAAATCGGGAAAATTTCACCGTTCGAGTCGAAAATTGAGGTTCATTTCGCGCTGGACACGATCCAGAGGAATGCGATCGACCGTTCCCTGTTCCACACGCTTGTCTCATACTCGAGGCATTTGTTGAGGCACGCAACTAGTTCCCCCCGCGATGTTTTGTATTCCCGCGTCAATCAACAAAGTAATTGCTGCGGTACGTACGATATTGTAACTCAAGTTTCCAACTAGCCCCCGTCGTATCCCCCGGCCATTATCCTCCTCTATCGCAATTTCGTGGACGGGTTCTGTTTCTTCCCGCAATTAATAGCTTGCGCTTATTAGCGCCAGCACGCGCAACAATCGGTTCAGCCCGTTCCGTTTACCGCCACGGTCGAATAAAACATGGCCGGTTTTTCCTTGGAGGGAACGAAGGCTGCGCGTTAAACCGATAGGCTGAAGTTAAGGCTAAGGCCAAGGCTGTTTAAGGCAGTCACAGAGCGATGTGTTCTTCTCTTCCACATGCCAACTACGGTCAGAGAACCGACGATATTCCTTTCTTGCGCCCGGTGGATCGTCCGCGGGACAAAAACCGGACAGTTCCTCCTTTTGCCCGTTCCCCGGGACGACGGCCAATTATTAATTAACACTGGCTCCTGAGATCCGTTCCCGCGGTTCGTTCGCCAAGTGGCCACTAATTTATGGACCCTCAATTTTTCACCATTTCGCGACGCGTGTAATGAAATTGTCGGCAAGGATTGATGAACGCCTCTCGCTTTTCTGCGAGTCGGAATCTTCTTCCGGGCAATTTCCTCGTAAAGTAACGAAAGTGAAGAGAAAAAGAAAAGTTTAACGACCTTCTGGACGGTACGCGTAGCTAGTATCAAACTTGGGATATTTTCATCTGTTTAATTATCTTAAGGGGGAAAATCATTGTAACGGATTGAAACAATCGAAATTTGTTTGTTTATCTCTTTTGAATGCTTAGGGAGGGGCGGGGGTAAGAATAACCCCTTGAAATATTCAAGTAAAATTTGCAAAAATGATAAAGTTACAAAAGATTTAGTAGATGTAGAAATTTATTAAAATTCATTTGAATAGCAGGTGATTTTTAAGGCAGTTCTACAGTTAATTATAGATAAAAGACTGGAATATCCTCGGAAAATCTGGACCACCAGTGGACGGAGATATATTCTTGTACTAAAATATTCTTTTATAAAAGTTCGTTTGAAAAGCAGGTGATTTTTAAGGCATTGCACGGTTCATTATAAATAATAGACTTGAATATTCTCAGATAATCTGGACCACCAGCGGATGATATATTCTTTTACTAAAATATTCAAGAATTGATTAACGCTGAATCTTGTTCCTAGAAATTTCCTTGTAAGATAACGAAAGAGATACGAAAAAAAGCAGCAATATCGAACACAGCTAATATAAAACTTGGGATATTTTCACCTGTTCAATTATTTTAAATAAACCTTGCACAAGTGCAGTTGGTACGATAAAAAGGGCAGTATTTTTTTTTTAAAGGAAATTGGCGCAAGGATCGTAGTGTTCCGTTACAGGGATAATTACGCCCAGCATCCTCGTAGCAGTGTTAATTAATAGAGTCCGCGGTGTCAGTGAATGTAAATAAGATCGCAGTGATTGGTGAGATAAGATCGCGTACACCGTCCAACCTATGGTTGCTTTGCTTGAACTGCGAGCATGAACAGATCGACACGCGTTGAATGCAGCATTAAGCATTGTAAGTGCTTGTAATTCGAGTTCAATTTGCTCACGTAAGTCGGAATATGGTCACAACACACAGGTAAATGCGAGGGAAATTATGTAACGGTAGAATTTTTCCTGGTTGTAATTTCTGGTAAATAATGTAAGGTTCTGCGCGCCATTACTGCTGGTGAAATATTGTAAAATTCCAGTGTTCACGTGCAAATGAGAAGTAGAATCGAAATAAACTATATCGTTTGTTGTCTTTTCAGTTATTATTTTTTAACGTATATTATGTCCACCAATCTATAGCGATTTAAGGGAACGAAGGTTATAATAACTAATAACTAACCAACTTCAGCAGATGGTTTAGAAATAATGGCGGAGGTCGATGATTAGCATTCGCGTTGTATTCTTCGTTGGCACTTTCTATAATAGAACGTATTATTAAATTTATTCCGGTGTAGCAGAACATTAAACCGAAGCTTATAATTATAATGGAATTGGAGTTTTTGCATGCTGCATGCCTTACGCGAAAATAACCAAACAAGTAACGTTAGAAAACTGCAGCACGTAAGTTGTTTAGTTTTTGGTTTTTAAACGCCTGCAAACTTTTTACTTGTCTCTCCCATATTCTGGAATTTTAATCGCTTCTCACAGCCGTGCTGTAACTACTCTATTAATCATTTTTACTTGTAGCTTTTCATCTAATTTTAGTACACTGTGGTAGAGCTTTAAAATACATTTCTTATTTCAGTACTCTATATCGAGTCTTAATATTTCAAATTGTAAATATAATAAAATAGCTTAATATTTCAAATTGGCATTATAAAAATTAATTCATATTATCCTTCTTTTAATTGAAAATTATGACTTTTCTTAAAAAGATAGCAGATTGGCTCGAGAATTGTGTGACTTATGTGACTAGATAAACGTATCGTAAGTTTCTCTGTCACCAAGTAAGAAAAATGTAGCGATAATATCAATAATAATTCATTGAGGGATATTCGATTTAATGAATCAATTATCAACTTTCACGACACTGATGATCGTTGTAATTTTCTCGAAACATGTCGATTTCGATTTGGATAGATTTCTCGATAACATAGACATGCTCGAAGGGAGGAAATGAATCGTTGGCGTTTTACGAAAGACTCCTCATCGAGTGGCAGTAAAATATCTATCTGTAAGTAGACTTTTAGGAAAATATCGTGAACCGAGAATAACGCTCGTTGTAATCGATTTATCGATCGTGAAGCAACGCAAGACTTGTCAATTCTTCGAATTTACGATTAAATATTAACAGAACTTGCAAAGTATTCGTATTCGTAATACTGAAATTTAGAATTTCGAACCACTCTCTGAAATTTCATTCATTTAAATTCTAAAATTAAATACAAAATTCTCTATCTATCAGTTTTTATTAAATATTTATTTTATAATAATAATTGACTAACTTCACGGAACCGTGAGTGTCGACAAATAATAAATCTCAGCCTTCGTTCCAAATTATATTATTTTCGTGGGCCATGGAATCATATATTCTTGAAGTAACGAGTTACATAAACGTACAGAATGTTTTATGCAGTTCCTCTTCATTAGTGAAAGTGGTAACAGGCAAAATAGCTTTCTGTTGATATGTTGCTCTTCAAAGTAATATTTCCACTGTATCTGTAACAAAAAAAATCTCCCTACAAGAAATTTTGAAGTTACGAGTAAAGCTCGGCTTTCGAATAGCTCATAAATATGATAAGCTACCTCCACAGAGTAAATTGCGTTGAGATAAGTATCCCGATGACATATTTAACGTTTCTGGGCCAGCGTTCAACGCGTCTGTAGTCACAAATACTACATATCTGTGCGGAAATATAGTAATAAATTAAAATTTTGAATTAAAATGTATTCGAACAAATGCTAATTAAACGTTTTTACTTGTGCTGACGATTTAATAAAATTTCATTCGTTGTTTGGACAGATTTATGATTGCCTATCAACGGTAGAATAATGTATTATACCGTCGTTGCATAATTAATTTTGCCGTTGCTTATCAATTCGTGTAATTCGACGGGGATTTGCATGCAGAACCGAAGCTCTCGACGTTCGAAACATTAATATACGCTGCATATTTAATTACTCGCTCTATGGCGAAGCGTAATTCGTTTGGTAAAAATAATATCGCTCGATAAAAATTATCACTCCCGTTCCACATAAATATTATCTGTCGAGTGAATTCTTTAATACGTCGAGCTGCGAGCTGGTACGCGTTGGTATCGATGCGGTAATTAAGAGTGAATGGACTTCTGGTAAGCATGTAATTAAGAGCATTAATTGACGCTGAGAAGTCGTCGGAAGGCTTGGCCCTCTCTGTCGAACCCAAGTGCTCGCAATAACGTTTTTTCTGAAACGTGAAATTCCAGCAAATGGTCGTTTATATGATTCGCGTTGTTTATTGTTTCTTAAACGATCGCCATTGACCTTTCGTTTCTGAAAAAATAAACGATCTTTTCGCGAGTACCGAGGCCGAAGAAATTGATGAACGAGCCGAGTCGTTAAATTCTTATTTCGACTAATAATTATTATTACGATAATAATGTAAGTTATTACGATGTTTTAAGTGCCTCATTATACTGACGATTGTTCGCAATTATTTGAAAACGCGATACCTTGCAGATATTTATTACATATCCGCCCAATAATTCTAATTTCGTTTGTTAGGAGGTAAATTGAAAATTGTAAAAAGAATATTTATCGTCGGTGCGTCGTGACAGTTGGGTCGTTGAATTATTCTGCGTGCAGAAGAACGGTTCAATTATTTTTCTTTTTTCTGGGAACGCATCCTCGCGTGATCGAAAATATTTATCCACACCCGGTGGCCAATCACGATTCATTGTGAGCACGTGGCCGCAGTCAACCCGGAAACCGGTTGCGAAACGGCAAAGCTACGCTCGGGATGTAGAACGGTGAGGCGAGATTTAAACTGGCGACTTACAGCGTGTCTCCTTCGGTGTGGAATACATTTTGTAGTAAAGGCGTCAGCGGCTGACAGCTTTCTGACGCTTGAAAAGAAGTCGCGACTCATGCCGAAGGATCAGACCCTTTGTCGGATCTGCAATTAAAGTCCTGGCTCGACGAGGGGGATGTTCTACCTCGCTCGATCCTGTCACACTGGGACGCCACTTAACGAAGATGCAATTTGAAAAAAGAAAAATGAAAGAGAAAATTGTTAGGGAACTGCTTCCTTTCATCGAACGGGACAATGCGTTGAAAAGTCAATTGACTGGCTTCAGGCTAAGCGAGTGTATTAAACTTCTTGATCGTCGTTTCGCTGTTGCGTTCTTCGCGAAGATCATTCTCGTCTCTAGTATCTTGAAAACCAACGAAATAATCGTAATTTCTGTTTATTGCAAAACTATAGGATTATCCAAATTGAGTGTCACTTTTGTTCTCTGTTACATTTCACACACGTCATCATTAAACATAAACAAATCGTCGTGGAACGCTACACTGTGCAACAACGTGTACAAATTATTGAAAATTATTATGGTTATACAAGTTTTATTCGAGCTTGTCTTCGACGCCTGATTTCGTTAGACTTTTTCGTTTTTTTTAGAAAGTAAAGCTTATGTCAATGAACCATAAACGATTGACGAGCTAAAAACAATATTATAGCCGTCATTAATGAAACAGAATCCCAATTATGTAATAGTATAATAAAAAATTGGTCAAGCTCGTGAAAAGAAGCCGAGGCTGTCATTTGGATGACATTGTGTTCCACGATTAATGTCGTAAAGTGGACTTTATATTAAAATATCTCAAATAGTTTATAAATAATATAAGATAACCCTATATTAACTTCATGGACATCTTTTGACCCTCCTATCAATATTCTACAATTTTTATTAAATTTCTCTTTTTCTCGATTTATGAAATCCAGAAACAATTTAATACAGAAATAAGACACGTTGCCTATTTTGCCGAAAAGCTGATCAAAATGTGAAAACGTCTTTTGATTTCTATGAGAATTGATATTCTAGGGTTTTCGAGGTCGCTGATTACGAATCTAAAGTAAAAATTTCAATGGACAGATATATTATGAAAGTATCGTAATGGCCTAGAAATTGGTATCCTTGAGTTTTCGAGATCGCTGATTATAAATCTAAAAGCAGAATGTCAAAACACAAGGTCTGGACGTTCGAATATGTTGACAAAAATGGTAATATTGTAATTAAAATTGAAATTAATGACTAAACTTTGAAATGAAAACTGCTATTTTACTGATTACAGCCTTTATTTTTAGTCAGATTCGGATTCTGACAAATATGTTCACTATCACATAGTATCTTTTGAACTTTGGCAGGAATCTGTCTCATTATTTCTTTTGTAATTGTGTCCGAAAGTGTTACTAGTGGAATCAGTAGACATTCCTGCGCCGTTCAACCATTTATATTGCTCGCGAAAGTACGAATTGCTTCTTCCCGGAAGTCTTCATTGGCCGTCGATAAATTAATATCTGGAGAAATCGTGGTCAAACGTATCCGCGTAAAAATGTACGTCGACGCAGAAATATTAAAGAGTTGAATTCGCGCGACGGAGTGCACGCGAACCAGTTGCACCGATTACGCAATCCGGAGTGAAACGATACACCGAATCGAGATTTGTATCTGACGATCAATCTGTCGAACGCAGGGACCGATATTAACGCGTTACGAGGGTACGAATTGAATTAAAACAGTTGTCGAACAAAGCGACGGCGTGATTAATAATCCGTCAGAACATGAATGACCGTGTTGCGCTCGCACGAAGCAGATTTATTACAAGATGATTGAGTCGTTCGGTGAGGGAGGCGCGCGCGACCTGCCAAGTGCGTTTAAACATTGTACGGTTAAATAATATCTTATCGTGCTCGTAAGTATTATTGCAATAGCGGCTAAATTAATTAATATCGACGATCGTAATTAACTGGGAAAATGAATACGTAGGTAATGAAATGATAAATATATTGCAATCTGATTTAGCTCGTTAGTTTTGTCTTAGTTAGTTTAATTGTTGGGTCTATTGTTTTGTTTATAACGAATTTATAGTTTAAATTGTTAAATATTCCCAATCGAAATCCGGCCTCGAACGGTCGCCAGTCTGTGCGGCAGTGAATATTTAAATTGTAAATATCTCTGTTAATGTTTATAATAGAGGACTTGAAATTTTTCTACGCACAAAGGACGAACTTAGAATTCGTGTAGAAAAATTTTAGAATGATAGTGTGTCTGGATTTGGAGTAATAAAATCATGAACGGGCGCTGCTGTGGTGACTTCAATGCATGGTAGAGCAGTGTCATGCGCGAGTTCGCCTAACTCTCGATGCATCGTCGACCGTCAGAGCTACAGACGAATTCGTTCCTCTAATTAATGTTTTGAATGATCCAAATAAAATTGCAATGTAATAAAATAATGTTGAAAAATACATGTTTATAACAAAATTATTAATGAAATTTCAATAGTAAAAGAAA
The DNA here is from genome assembly GCF_013123115.1 of Colletes gigas. Lineage (NCBI taxonomy): Eukaryota > Metazoa > Arthropoda > Insecta > Hymenoptera > Colletidae > Colletes > Colletes gigas. Next base: position 471,413 of record NW_025106676.1, read on the forward strand.
GCTCAATATTTTCGTATCAACAGTAATTAAATTCATTCTATCTATTAAAAATAATTGTCAATACTATAATAATAATTACGTTTCTTCTATGTATTTTAATATTTTCTACGGAAAGTATGTTTTCTTTTACGATAACTTTTTAAGTTCAGAGCTCTCAAATACAATAATTCTTGCAATGCTGTTTAATATCTTCAATAAGTAGTGTGAACGTTTATGTACTTGTTAAAACTTTAATGGCCACTCGAGACGTCGCCACGCTTATCGTTTCCGTGAGTAATTTCTTCATAGAAAACTCGTAAGGGTGGTTTACTTATCAGCCTGAGAAACACTTGCTCTAGAAAAAACTCTGGCGGTCGCTATCGTGCCCGATAACACTCCACACACTCATAAATATAGAAAAAAACCGAGATGAAGAATGATTGTCACACAGTGCACGTACTCAATTACCCAAGGAATGCAATTACCGCGAATTCACTTTTGTTTCGCGGTCTTCCTTTTTCCTAAATTACCTCGCGCTCCTACACCCTGTACAATCACTATTACTGTAAACGATTCGCAAGATTTTTCAAATTTTAATTATTTTTTTAGCTATTCATAGAACACAGATTAATAAAACAATTTTTATTTATAAATTGTAGAGGATGTAGATTTAAGATTTCGTTTAAACGTACGGTTTAAAATTGTTGAAAATAATTTTTACACGACACTTGATAGTTTTTGATATTTTATATAATGTTCCGTTTAATTAATATTATAATTTTTAAATAATACGTTTAAGATACGATGGAGGAAGGAATGTGGTTTTGAAAAAACTGGCATTCTCGGCGAGAAAGGTCGCCGAAACAGGAAGCGATATTCACGGAACTTTACTGTCGCCATTGTTGTCTTTGGCGGCCCACTCTGAATATAGTTTACGCGAGATCGTCATACCGTTTCGAGTTCGCCACGATTGGGAGCGGAGACACGTGAGTACGGTAGTTTCGCGGCATTTAAATTGCTCGCGCGATGCCTTTTGTCTGATCTTTCGTGCACCGCGAAGAACGAAACGAATCATTGCTCTGGCAGTTACAGCCACTTTAATCCACCCGGTAAATCATGTGGGTCGATTAGAAATCGTACGAACGAACAAGATTTTTCCTTCGATTCGATATTGAACTTGTGGATTCGACTATAAGTTTAGAGACCTAAACTAATTAGAAACGTTTCAGCAATAAATCATTAAATTTACCAGATTTTTCAAATAGCAATCGACAAAACAAGTGATTCACTTCATTCGATGTAGAAAGAGATATCTAAATATCATTTTGCATTTAACCCCTTGGCATACAATGACGTGTCTAATTCGTCACAAGTTCTTGATATTAAGTTTCGCAGTTATTAGGCAGTTCACCAGTGTCATCAAGTCTTGTAAATTAAAATTACATTTTAGTTTATTAATGTAAGTAGTATTAATGTACAGTATAAATTTTACATTCACGAGGCATTCGTAAAACAAATGTATTTTTTTCGTGCCCATTCATTGTACCAACAAATTTAAACAAAATTAAATAGTATACGTTTGAAAAATTATTTGAAATTAAATCGTAAAACAAGGGGTTAAAAGTCGTCCTGAAAGAATTCAAAATGAAGTCGATATGTAGATTGGGCTTCGAGAAAATAACTCGAGATAATTTATTTGGATCGAGTGATATATTTTGTAGCTTGCACACATTAGAGAAATATGAAATGTATAATTCAAGTAAGTTTTATTCAATTTAAAAAGAGATATCCAAATATCATTTTCCATTTAAGAGTGGTCCTGAAAGAATTGAAAATGAAGTCGATGTATAGATTGGGTTTCGAGAAAATAGTTCCTGACACTTCATTTGTATCGCGTGGTATGTTTCGTAAATTGCACAGGCACATTAAAGGAACATCCGTCGGCGCTTTCCGACTTCATAACAAATTCTGGGGTCGCATAAATTGCTTGTCGTCACTTCCTACGTTCAATTCAAAGAACGCTCGCGAGCTTACATATCGTTTATCATCGGGTCGGCTTTAAAATTACTCCAACGTAGGATCGATTAATCTTGGCAGTTTCTATTTGACCACTGCTACAATAATTAAAAACATACATAGCTGTGAGCGCGAGCGTAATCGAAACGAAGGGCTCCTGGATCCTTGACGGTTTATTTGTCCGTGGCGTAAAATCGCATCTCTTACGAGACCGTCTTGCGTGGCAAGGTTGCTATTGATTCTTTCGTGGATTCTCTAGCCGCCGCGGAACCGCGTGACCATTAATATAGCGCCTCGTTAATCTTGCCGTGTGCCTGGCTGATTAATCGAACGAACGGTTTGGCGACTGGGCAGCATTAATTATTTCTCACGGACAGCTTTTCATTTTCGGACCGATATTCGCCGCGGGATGCCACTTACACGACTTCCACCAGACGATAATCGATTTCTCGCGGCGCGAACGCACCTGTATCACGGATACGACGCGTAAATCAGCTGTCGCGCGTATAAATAACTTGAATCGTGCCGGTAACGTTTGACGACGATATTGATGGCGACGATCCTTGAGCGCCGCGAAACGGTCCCACGATTTTAACGATTTAATTAGCTGTAGATTTGTGGACGCCGTTGAAAAATGCGTCTGGGCAAGAAACGTGTTTCACATCTCCCATCTCTCGTACAAATGTTTTAAACAACAAAATCTTATATACAAATTTTTGTATATAAATTAGTAAGTGGAATTCCTGTCCTCGAAGATTCCAATCTTTCTTTCCTAGTTATTCAGAATTGTATTTGCAAATTTCTTAGTTCAGAAAATTCGTCGCCCCCATTGGAAAATAGTGTCTCCATCGTTTATCTATATTTTATCAACGAAGTAAGGCGTTCGAAATCTCCTATCTCTCGTACAAATGTTTTAAACAAAAAACAACGAGCAGAGAATGTAATTTTATAACATACTGAGTGTTCGGCCACTTCTGGGAAAAATTTTAATGGGAGATTCTCGAGACCGAAATAAGACGAAAATCAAGAATATCAATTTTTCAATTGAGGCTTCGTTAAAAAGTTATTAAAAAATTAAATTAAAAAATTTCAAATCATTCTGAAAAAATTATTTTTTGTTGCGGGGGTCAATTACAATCATTTTTGGTCAATAGACATACTCCTGAAATCTTACGCACTTTCTAGAAACAAATTCGAGAAAGTATGAAATTTTTTGACAAAATTAAAAAATTTCAAATCATACTATAAAAATTATATTTAGTTACAGAGGTCAAGTACAATCATTTTTGGTGAATAGACATACCTCCGAAATCCTACCCACTATCGAGAAAAAAATTCCTTCTCGAAAATATAATCTGAGGCCTAATGGTTCCCCGAAAGAACGGTTTGGACGATTTTAATGTTTCAAAATGCAAATAACGCGTATTTTGGTGAAGAATATGTGGAAATTCCAAAAATATTCGAAAAGTTATTCCTTGACTCCGCAAAATGGGAAAACCCCCATAAAAATGGTTCAATTTTCAAGCAGCCATAACTCGTACAATAGTGAATATATTGCATTGAAATTTTGGCGGAAACTAGAGTTCATGGATACCTATAAAAAAGTATTAAACAACTTTTCTGTATAGCGCCAACCGAATTTATTAAAAATGAAAAACTAATTTTTAAGAAAAATCGACAGGGGGTAGGTGCCTTTTTCGACGAAAACAAAAAATTTTAAATCGTTCTTGAAAAATTATTTTCGGTTGCGGGGGTCAATTGCAATCATTTTTGGTGAATAGACATACTCCTGAAATCCTGCGCATTTTCGAGAAAAAAATTCAGTACGGGTGGAACTTTAAACGTTAATAACTTTTTAACGAAGCCTCCATCAACAAATTGGTATTCTTGATTTTCATCCTATTTTTACCTCTAGGATTTCCCATTACAATTTTTCCCAGGGGTGGCCGAACACCCTGCATAAATTAGTAACTAGAATTCCTATCCTCGAACGTTCCAATCTTTCCTATTTATTCAGAACCGTGGTTGCAAATCTCTTTTATTGTCATTTCCGTATCGAGCGAGCATTGCATAGATAAAATTACTGTAAATCACCGCGTGTCACGATAATGCATGTGACGCCGTCGAACCGAAACTCCGGGAGCGGTATGTGTGACATATGCACGCACTCGAGTCGACAAATTACCTTTAATAAACATCGGGATACATTAACGCGACAACGCGCACAAAAGCGTTTCGAGTTGCTCGATGATAGTGTACAGGGCATTCTGAATGAAAGAAATTGACTTTGTCAGTCTCGAGTGGTCGCTACCACTTCTTTTCACTGTCAATAGGCTGTCTGTAAAAACGAGCTGGTCGTGGCTCCGGATCTCACAGTCGATGACCAAGAAAGAGAAGAAAAAAAAAATATGTACGATGGCTATCGAGACGTCTAGGAAGACGAAATTTCTCATGGCGGTCGAGTCCTGGATTCGAGCACACGGTCCTCTTTGTTGGACGCTGTTTGTACGACTTAACGCCCCGTCTGTTAAATATTTTTTTCGGCCACTCTTCCTGGGCGGTCCTGTTCGTTTAATAATAATCCTTACCCATCGGGTTGAGTCACTTTTGTGTATATTTAAAAAAAAAAGATTAATACAGAATTAACTTGCTTCATTTGACGGGTTTCAGATCCCAAAATTAACGCTACAGAACTCGTAAATATTATTTGTTAGCAATTTAATTGATGTAATGTTTTGAATATACATATGTTCTAATTAAAAGAAAAACTGCATTTTAATGGAATTGTCCGCGCAATGAATTACAATTAAAATCTAGTATTAAGGGATGGTTTTGGTTTAGAAGGCTCGAGAAAGGTAATTTTTATGTTTACTTTTTATAAGAAACAAGATAACAGTGGGTTTGGCATTTTATTGTGCATCCTTTAAAAGTTAGATATAAAAAGTTGTACAATTTTTTATTTTATACAAATATTGTAATTTTTGAACGGATTTCTAGCTCCTCGATTGAGGATTTGAAGCAAAAAAATCGCATATATTATTAAACTGCATGAAATTTCCGAAGCAGTGAACCTTTAAAAGTGGGGAAAAATAATTTTGTTTATTATTTTCTGACACTTTAAAGTAAAAAATCGTTGTTTTATTATTTGCCTCACTATTTTACATAGTGCAAAAGTTAGAAAATTTGAAAAAGCTCGAGATATTAGAGGTTCATTGCCTGTGAAGAAGTACATATAATCTATAATTTAAAGAAAGATTTTGGGATACTTATCCCACCAATTTGAAAAATTATACTTCGAGAAAAGTTCTAATTAAAATTTATTTATCTCCAACTTTGTTAATCTTTGCAATTTTGAAATTTCCTATTAGCTACATATTTTCCAAACATTAAAAAAGTAAAAAACTTTGTAAAAAATACAATTTCTCAAAGTTCTAGACCAAAAGTTCCCCTTAAAGCGATTTAAAGCTAGTTTTAAATACAGAGCAAAACCAGATTCAATTAATATAGTGTGGCGAAAAAGTAACCGAGACAAACGGTTTATCAAATATCGTCAAAAAGATTCTGAATAATACAAATATACTCTATCCGTGTAAATTTAGATGACTCGAATAATATTTTGCGTTCGTTAAGACCGATCTTGGATGGACGATCGGTTGGTGAGAGGCGTCTGGGGTCCCCCGATAGCCGATAGCGGTTCTTCCTGGCGGCGCCATTGTCTGGTAATTAACATAGCAGACGGGAGTGGGCAGGCACACGGCATTTTGCATGGTGGAAACGCGATGTGTGCGTAGATTGGCGTGTAAAGTATGCTCGATTCGTATTTTACGGTCGCTCGGTCGCGTGACACTCGCGCCGCGCGTTTACGAGATTGCGTTTTCATTGACGATCTAGCATCGAGGTTCGCGAGTGGTGGTACGCCTGCTTGCCACGGAACGGGGTTTTATTGTTCAATGAAACGTTTCGTAACGGGCGTCGAATGTAGTTTGACAACTCGAAACGTAAAGATGATTGTTTATGTATTTTATTTGAATATTTTATTTTGAGGTGGCACGTAACGTAGGTTCCACGTAGCGGATGAAAAAGAATCGATCGTTGCTGTTAATTTTGCGTTTTAACGAAGGAGGTCGGGCGTAAATTACTCGTTTATATTGTTGGTCTTAGCGAAACGAGAGGCGAACGACTTGTAAAATTAGAAGGGTTGCCCCGTTATGGATTTATAAAATTTGAAAGCTGTATGGTATGCGGTTATATGACTTCTAGCAACGTTTGTTTACGTCAGACATTGCAATTGCTATTTTCAACTTTTCGTTCGTTACTTTTGGAAACGAAAATTGTTTTATGTAGTATCGAAACGTTGGAAAATCGCTGATCTCGAGAATTAATAAATACTAATTTAATTGCGTATAATTTTGGTTGGTTGTTATACAGCGAGTGCCAGATTGTTTACGAAGGTGATTGTAGCGGTTATTGCGAGCCGACAAAACGGGTTCACGTGTTGACTTACGCACATCCTCGACACTTTCATGACTTTCATTCATATGAATGCATGGGAGCGCCGATAGTTAAAAGCGAGTGGGTTTTACGGTAGCTAGAGATGACGTGTAGCATAACGAAACAATAAAGTATCGCGGTGCCTGTAACATACTCCCAGCATATTATTCCGCGGCCCAACAATGCCATTTATCCGTGATTTATTACATTATTTATGAGTAATTACCATTGCAACATTGCGTCGATGCCCGGGGTTTTCATTTTCACGCAGTCCCCGTTATTACATGATGAAACTATCGTTTATGCACTAAAAAAAATTGATTTCAGTAATCACGCGTGCAACGTAGAAAGTATTTGTTCGATCATAAAACCGAACCTTCGATCACGGTTTCTGAAACTGGACGTGCAACGTGATTTAAAATTTTTTATTCGAAGACTATCGACGAAGCCAACCAAATTTTACAAGAACGTAACGGTATCGTCTGAAACGTAAGTGTGACAGTATGATAACACTGGTAGCTCCTCGATCCAACGTGACATCGTTCGAGCTCACGTGATGCGATAACAGAGTGCCCCTAGCTTCAGGTACGATAACTTAATGGAGAAACTACGTGTTTCCACGTTTTAGACCTACGATTGCGTCAGCGATGGATCCTCGAATTCGTGGGCGTCGCACCAAGTGAATTTTTACTGTTTACTAAGACGAAAAAATTAATAGAATTTTACCTGAAGAACACCCTGATAACAGTTCATCTTTAATTAATTAATAGTACATTACCAATTTAAAATTTTTAACATTTAAAAAATTGAGAACAGATTTATTTAACTGGTATCTTGAACGATTTAAAAATCTTGTATCCGTGCCATTGTGCGACGATCATCGACTGGAGATGTTGTTTCCTTTCGGTCCTCGTCTCTTCGAGAGGACACTGAACAGTAGAACCCACGGGTAGCGAGACTATTAGTCATAAGGACCACCATGGGAGTCCCATTCGTGGCTCATCGGCATGTGGGCCAACCCTCTGCTAGATATTTTGTAAACACGTTATCGTGAACACGAAAAAGTGGCTTCCCCGACCAAACCCTTCGGAACAGAATCGGGTCCCACGCGTTTTTCCTTTTTCGTGCACGAACTCTTTCCAAGAATAACATCAAACACGAGATTCTGTTAACTTCTCTCTTGCTTTTTTATTTATTTTTTTTCATCGATTCGATTTATACGGAACAACGTCTTGTAAGACAATGAGCGGGAACCAGTTAAACGAACCGTAACCGTGACTCATAGTACGTTTGTTCTCATATCCTACGCTTATGACCAGGTATATTTCAGCGCCATTAGTATTTTTGATGATTCAGGCCAGCGTGACGCGTGGTAATGGACCTAAAGATTTTTAAAATTAGACGCTTTTTTAATTTCATACGTTCGTTTCGAATTTTGTACTAAAATTTGGAGCAATATTTCAAACATGGTAACGAATTTTTTGAAACACTCCTACTCCGATTTTTTCCGGTAAAACTACTCATAAAACTTGTGTAATTGCAGTAGGTACTCTATATGTCAATTTTGTTGTGTTCCGTGGAATTTAAAAACGAAAGATGCTATTACCTATATTTCAGAATACACAATTTTTTTTACGGGTAAAAATATTTTAAATTATGGAAGGTACAGTTATTTCGATAAAGAATCTTTCGTTCAACATTGTTCGTGTCTTCACAGTCAGGGACGACTTATTCTACCGATGTATGACAAATTAATTTGGACGGAATTTAGAATCGTCCATTAAGTGGATACTCTAGTCTAGGGTTTTATTTATTTGGCCTTTTTAGGGATTTCTTTTACAAAGGAAGTATGAGTTTCTTAATTTGCAAATGATACATACATACTTATTTATATTTTATGAATGTTTACGATTTTGTTCAAGTGAAAATAATCAAAAATAACTAAATTATATGAATTTGAGCAAAGTTCATTTAAAAAAGTGTCCTACTGTTCAAAGTTCATTTAAAAAATTTCTAAAAAGACCAAACAAATGGAACTCTAGAATACCCTCCTAAAGGAACCTTATCCAATAGCATATAATTCAATCAATTTTTGATATTTTCACTCCAAAAAAATTCGGAATATTCATAAAACACAAATAAACATGCACACAAAATTTCGAAATTAAAAATCTTATACCTTTCTTGTAAAAAAATCCCCAAAACCGACGATTTGGCGTTCGTGCCAAAGTCCATGATTGGGTCCAAACGGACCCATGACATGTATACATACAAATATTTTAAACTTAAATTTTACCATCATCATGATTATTTTATCGTACTTTTTAATTAAATGTTAGTCAAGGCAGGCCTGCAGCTCTGGGTCGGAAAATACCCAATACCGCGAGGGTCAAAGGGCGACTTCGCGATCGATGTTTCGTGAGGTTCGTTGAGTTTTTGGAGGTTCGTTGGCGTATGGTTCTCGATGCATCGTCGTCTTTGGATGCAAATGACGCGGTCTGGCCAATGGCTCGTCCCCTTCTGGTTCCGTCGTCTTCCTCGACGCGTTGCGTAGGTTTACTCACGAACGTGGACACGTGCGTCGGCCGGTCGGTCGGCGGAAAGATGGAACAGGGTTATTTCTGTCGTCATCAGTCACTCGTGGTGGGCTTAAGTCTCCGGCACGCGGGCAAAGAGAAAGGGAGAGAAACAGGCCAGTTCGCCGGCGAGACACAACACAATGCTACTCGAGGCTCTACTCCTTTTCCGGAGCTTTTGTGTGCACGCAATCCGTTTCCACTGTACTTGTCGTAAGTAGCACGTCTTCTCGTTATTTTCGAAACTGGAAGCTGCCCTGCCGGTGGAGGCGGATTAGTCACTGGCCGTGGAAGGGCGAATCGTGGCTTTGACGCAGTCGGAGGTTGTCTCGCTGGGGATTTTCGGGACACGGAGCTCTGGAGAAAACTGGGCGGACGGAAATGTATCTGGTTGAGTCACAATATTGATTTCGGAGCGGTTCGTTTATTTTCGTGAAATTCTGCTTCTTAATGTCTCCGTTCCTAATATCGTCGCGATGATTCAAACCAATTCTTATTTTCGTTTCCCTGCTCACGGTCGAAGACACCTTGTCCAAAATGGGCAATTAACCCTTTGCCGTACGACCTGATTCCAAATAATTCGTCGATCATATACAGTGGGGGACAAAAGTATTCATACACTTGGAATATATGTAGAAATAAAAGCAACAATATTTTCTATATTATTAATTATATTCAAACATATGTTGCTGTATATCATACATAACACTTATAACAACAAATGAGTAAAAAATAAAGGCAATAACATCATTTAGTAACTTAATATGGATTGAAATTCACACGACGGTCAGAATTCGCTGGGACAAAAGTATTCATGCATTATCATTTATGTTGATAAATACGATAGTTACGATGAAATCAGGACTTCCCGATTAATGTAAATATTACATTAGTAGATTTCACGTTGGGCTGGGTTAGTACTAGTCCTGACGGGTAAACGTTAATATCAGATATTTGCAATATGGGGAGGAAAAGTAGTGAAACAACGTTAGAAGAAAAAAAACTTGTTATTCGGTTATACCAAGAAGGGAAATCATATAAAAATATATCAGAAATATTAAAAAGAAGTCGATTCACCGTACAAAGTATAATAAATGAATATAAAAAAGAAGGAACATTACGGAATAAAGAAAGAACTGGTAGACCCCGAAAACTAAGTACTAGAGAAGAGCGTAAAATTGTTCGAATTATTAAACAAAATCCAAATACCAGTGCATCGGAAATTGCATCAAACCTTCAGCAATATACACAAGGAAGTACATCCGAAAACTGTTTGAAGAGTGCTGCATCGGGCAGGATACAACAGCAGAGTATCGAGGAGGAAACCCCTTATTAGTAAAGTAAATAAAAAAAAAGAGATTAGAATTTGCAAAAGAATATATAAACGCTAGTGACGACTTCTGGAAGAATATAATATTTTGCGACGAATCAAAATTTAATATTTTTGAGTCGGATGGTAATAAAAAAGTGTGGCGGAGAACTAATACGAAATTGGATCCCAAAAATATGCAACCGACGACGAAATACGGAGGTGGAAGTGTGATGTTGTGGGGATGTATTGCTGCTTCTGGGGTCGGTAAATTAGTGATAATAGATAGGATAATGGATAAACATTTATATTTAAACATTTTAAAAGAAAATTTACAAGAAAGTGCAGATAAATTAAGTATTGACAGATCATTTTACTTTCAGCAAGACTGGGACCCGAAACATACAGCATACAGCATAGTGCTTCAGTGGTTGTTATATAATACTCCCCACATGTTAATAACTCCTCCACAATCGCCTGATTTAAATCCCATCGAGCATGTATGGGCGAAACTTGAAAAAAATATACAAAAACACGATATAACAAGTAAAGAACACCTGAACGAAATATTAAAAAAAGAATGGTATAATATAGAACCAGACTGCGTAAAAAGTTTAGTGTTGTCAATGCCTAATAGATTACAAGAAGTAATTCGCCAGAAGGGCTATCCTACAAAATATTAATTTAAAAAATTAAATGTATGAATACTTTTGTCCCAGCGATTTCTGCCCGTCGTGTGAATTTCAATCCATATTAAGTTACTAAATGATGTTATTACTTTTATTTTTTACTCATTTGTTGATATAAGTGTTATGTATGATATACAGCAACATATGTTTGAATATAATTAATAATATAGAAAATATTGTTGCTTTTATTTCTATATTCCAAGTGTATGAATACTTTTGTCCCCACTGTATTATTTAATTTTTTTTACATTTTTTTGGGCATTTGTTTTCTGAGAATGTTGTAATCGATTTGTATATTTATTTAATTGTTAGGCAAATACCGTCACACGAGTACCTCATGAATGTAAAAATACGTTGATTTTAATATATAAAACTCAATGGCGAGTGGGTAATTTAAATAAAATTGGCAGACTTATAACAAAACTGTACTGTGTTGCATATACAATAAAAAGACACCTTTCGAGTTATGACAACTAGACGGATATTTATGCATTTATAGAATATTGAAATTGCAAAAATATAGGAAATTCTTAAAGTAAGATACGAATTATTACATTTAGGGGTTCAGACAACCCTCTACAAACCTTCCATTTCTAAAAATATGAATTTGCATAAAGATCTGCAGTCTAATGATAACAAATGGAGCGATTAGTACCGCTTCAACAGTATCCACGATTCAACACTTTCCTCCTGCTATCTCGCTCGCTTCTTCCAACAACAACAATCCCTCACATTTTCAATGTATACCCAAGTTGGAATACCCGAAAGCGAGATATTCGATTGCCAAGCAGAGATCCCAATACCTGTTATCAGCTCAGGCTGCCCGATAAATTGAACATTGGGCAGCGAAAGCGAGATCCCCGGATAACTGGACGAAATAAACGATGCTTAACTGGTGATCCGAGATATGGTAGCCGATCGAAGAAGATGGTAGCGAGTATGATGGCCGTTGTCTGGAAGGCATTCGTCGATTATCGTGAATCGCGGTTGCGTTTCTCGATCGGTGATTTTATCCCGATACCGGGTGCAGCTTCTTGCGGTAACGACGTGTGTTGGGAATCCCAGAGGGAAGTGTCCGGGCTGTGCTCGAGCAACTCGATAAGATCGAAACGCAAGTGGGAAGCGTTATGCGTAGGCGTGACACTCGTTGACACGGGAAAAGAAACACCGGGACCGAGAAATTAACCGTCGCTTCGACCCAGATCGGTCAATTATAGCTGTTCGCCGTGAATCGAGTTCATCGTTGTTCCTCGGTACGAAGTTCAGTGTCGAGGAAAGAACTATATACTATCGATTCAGTACCGCTAAAGATCAATTTTCTGTAAGGACAAACTCTAAAAAAACAAATTTCACATGTCCAAAACGCCTCGATCAAAAGTTCTGCCGCTCTTTTGGAAAATGCAATACAGTAATCCCTCTCCAATATCCGCTGGATCGAGTATTAGAGAGGAAGCGAACGTTATCAAGGAAGGTACTATTGAATTGTCAATTGTTACGCCTGTTGTCGATGTGAAAAACATCGAGAGTGAGTGAAATAGAGAAAAGTGTTCATCGTTTGTTTATACTACAGATTCTAAAATCATTCACAAATCAAAGTATGTAGTTTTGTTTTACAAACTGCATGATTTTCGATGATTTTCGAATTGATCAATTTTAAAATAGAAAGGCTGAATAAGAGTTTCTTTTAGGGTTTCAATAGATTATTATCATCAAATACAGTTCCGATTACCCGGAATGTCCGAATAACCGAAATATTTACCTCGCGTATTCTCTATTAAAAATCAAAATGAATTTAAAAAAAAAACAGACAGGAAATAGGTGGAGAAATTTTTCGGCGAAATTAAAATATTTCAAATCATTCTAAAAAAATTATTTTTAATTGTGGGGGTGAATTACTACCATTTTTGGTGAATATACACACCCCGAAAATCCTACGCACTTTCGAGAAAAAAATTCTTTACCGAAAATATAATGTGTGGCCAGAAATGTTACAGTAATTTCAGTTTCTGACTCGCTTCCTGTTGTGTTTATTTTTGTAACCTGTTGATAATATTTGTGAGTCACACGAAAATAGTAATGGGCCTCCAGAGCCCCATAAAAATGGGCCGAAAAAATACATTTGATGTAAGGTCTACTCGTATACCTCGACCGTGATTATAGTTCTCATTTTTGTCACTTGATATGTAGGTACAGTCCAATTATCGGGCATATTTGATTGCCCCAGCCTCGAGTATGCCGGATAATCAGACTATTACTGTATAATGTTATGTACATATCTTTTGTATATAATCATTTTTTTATATTTGCATTACAATCCAATTTTTATCATCTCACCTTATTTACATTACTATTATAAAAAGTGTCTAATTTATTTTACATTCCTTTTTTAATTCTTACTCGCGAAAGTAAATATGGCCGTGTTTAGTATCGTTTCCATTGAAAAAAGCTCGGCAATGCAATTAAACTACTTTCATATTTATAAATTACATCATAGATAACATAGACGCTCTGTCGAAGCAGTTCTAGAAATTGTTAGGGATGACATAAATATCACAAGAAAAAGTAGCGAACATTAACGAGTGAACTGTCTCTTACATTTTTCCATACTAACTTAATTTTGTACATTCTTGAAAATTAAAACTCTCCATAAGCGCATAAACATCCGCAGTCCGTTAATAAAGACCACCTCATCTCTAATTTTACAAGCTCGTTCCACATCGTCGCGAATTCTATGAAAAACTCCCAAGAACATAATTTGCGAATGCACATTTGCATCCGAAAGCAACTCGTTTCGGCCCCAATAGCTCCCATTCGATCTGATATACCGAGCATTGCGGCGCACGCTGTGCACGGTGCATAATTCACACCAGGCAGCATCATTAACTGGCAACCAGAGAACGTAAAAAATACCCCTAGCCTCGTCTGATGTTACAGAAACGCTCCTCGTGGGTGTACTCGCTAAATCAAATCGGATATTAGCGCGCGAAAGTCGGACGTCGCGTTTTCTCCGCTCGGATAGGAATCGTCCGACGGCGATACATGCTTGTCCGCGTGTAATTTTCGTGGTTACGATCGTCGATTAATTATCGCGAACGCGTCGTAGAATGCCTTTTATCTCGTCGTCGGTTGTCCGATGCGGCAGTTGCCGATAACTCGTCACGTTTCTTTGATGTGGCGCGGGACTCACGTGTCGATTACGCGCGTTTAACCTGTTCAGATGGCCAGGGTGGCCGGGGATACCGGTGAACCTGTTCGTGCATACTGCCGCCATACAATAGACGACTCCGCGGCAACTTGCTCGCTCCCGGACGACTGGTTTCGTGCTGAGCTCTGTCAAAACCTGTCGATGTACGTACCCGAAGGAAATTACCAGATAAATCTCCGGGACCGTTCGTTGCGTGAGCCTTCGATATACGCTTCTCGTGAAATTTTATGTTTACCACCACTCCGGGCGGTGCTCGGGTGTATTGACCCTGATCGTTTCCAACGAACGGGACGAAACTCGCGAAAACGTTTTGAGGTATTTGCACCGGCGCTGGAGCAATTTAGCTATGTAGTTTTTTTTTCTTTCGTCGAGAAGATTACGATTCGGGGCCGATCAACCTTCAAAACAAAAAATTTTCTCTTAATCTACATGAGTATAGCTAGAGAAATACGTAGGGGATTTTTGAAATATTAATTTTTGTGTGATTGGCGCGCATTTGAAGTAAAAAGTTCAATTTTGTACAAAAAATGGGGCAATCATTTGTCAATAAATAATGTTAAAATTAACTTATCAAAGATCCCCCACGTATTTCTCTAGCTATACTTATGTAGATTAAAAGAAAAATTTTTTGTTTTCTTCCAGATACTGCGTCTGTTACACTGCGTGCCGCAGACCGCCTCAAATTCAACACGCCTCGCGAGAATGGTTTCAGTGTCGTTATTTTGCATTATTTTTGAATAAATTTATTTTTTTAAACACTTATCGACATGGTTAATAATTTTCTTGAATATTATTATCCTCTTATTTTTCCATCCATCCAAAAAAAAAATCGGACGAAAACGCTTTATTTTAGGGTTTTACAGTGGTTTTACCTCTTAACAACTTTCCTGGACGATGAATTTATAGTTAAGTTAGAGTATAATAGAGGGAAACTTTTTTAGGTCATTGTGTTGGTTGTTGAAATAATTGACAAGATCACAATTGTATATTGACAACTGTTGAGAATAAGCATTGCATGCACGTATTTTTAATTTGTATCCGTTGGTGCAGTCCCTTGCAAAGGTCAGTACTACCTGAGGAGGATACTCGTTTATTGCACCCCCTGAGCGTCTCTTTTTTTTTGTCCGAGCCTCAAGCTTGGTTAACAGAAAACCGTCAAGAACAGCATTTTCGTTTTATAAAACTACATTAATTGAATGGATACTTGGGTCGAAACTCTGTCGTATTTATTTAGGAAATAAATATTCGACAAGAATACTTTGTGTACAAAGAAAGACGTGTTCGCTTTAACTGCCGACATAAGACTGTACGGAGAAGTCGACAACGTGCACAGCACTTTTATAAAGCCTAGTTTACACCAATACAATATTTATTGTATGATAACAGATGTCGCGATTAGCCCCATGCTCGGATTTTCATATTTCAAGACATTGACATTAGGAATACTACAATGTTGCGCAAGATATCTGCATGTAGGTGTCGATGGGGAAAACGTTAATTATCTGCAATTGGTTAGTGTATGTAACAGTTCTATGTATTCTAGAATATTTGTTCTGCAACCTTTTCATTCAGAATTGTAATAAACGTATTAATAAGAACCACATACAAAATAGCAACTCTATTAAATTATCGAATATTTGCATTTGAGTGTTTTCTTAGGGAAGCTTAACGTTTCGGTTGTCACGAGAAATTAGAATGATTTCTTTTGATTCCAGGGCCGTCCGGGCAATATGGCGCGAGCAAAAACTTAAAAAACAGCGGCCTCTTTCCGTCGACTTTCAACGTCGCCGCGAAGGCAGACGTTTACGCAAACGCGACTTGCGGCGAGGAGGGACCGGAGACATTTTGCAAACCCTCCGAGTCATCAAGATGCGCGGTTTGTGACGCAAGGAGTCCCGATCCTGGCAAAAGGCATAACATTAGCAACATCTTGGACACGAATCCTAGCAGGTGGTGGCAGAGTCCCACGCTAGCCAGAGGAGAACACTACGAGTACATAACTATAGTTCTGGACCTCAAACAAGTGAGTCACTTTACTTCCACCGAGTCTCTTTCAGAGTTAAATGCGAAAAATTGAGATAAAATTTTTTTATTATTATTTAATTTACGAAATGTAAGAGAAAATATAAGAAATACTATATTTAGGGGTTGAGACAACCCTCTACGAAGCTTCCAATTCGTTAATTCTAAAAATATAAATTTGCATAAAGATTCACAGTCTAGTGAAGGCGAATTTTGTATTTGCCTCGCTTTTCGGGGGAAACAAGCCGAAGTTATAATATAGGTGGTGATATGTGTACAACTAACAAGTATGTAAATAGCGTGGATTCTCGATGGAATCGAGAGTGCGTGCGAAACCTTGTAACAGGAAACAAAAGTAAAGACAGTAACGAATTCTTTTCCGACCACGCCTTTCTTATCCCAGTCTTCCAAATCTCAACTATTCTTTCCCCTACACTAGTTTCAGAGGAAAATTTCAGCATTTAACCTGGAAATACCCTGAACTACTATATTTAGAATCATTGTATTTTGGGGGTTAAGACAACCCTCTATGAAGCTTCCATTTCATTAATTCTAAAAATATGAATTTCGCAGTCTAGTTTCAGAGGAAAGTTTCAGCATTTAAGCTGGAAATACCCTGTATGCCTATAGTAGTCTTAGGGCCCAAAGTGGAGAAAACGATCTTGTAAGGGCCGTCTAACAGAAATTTTGACAGAAGAAAGAACATCATCCAATCATTTACAAAAATGAAATAAATGTAAAGTCCAGTTTAGACGATAAAAATGAAATAAACGCAGTAAAATGTAGAATTCCGTGAGAAGATGGTTTCGTTGTTGGAGGGAGCGCTGGTATTCGAATTGATTTATCCTTCGAGGGCCCTTTGGAGGGCTAAACCGTAGTGGCCTTACATTATGTCGCCATTAAAGGGTCCGTGTAACGCGAAGAGTCCGGACCCTTTCCGAAAAATCGTAAAGTCTCCTTTTTCCCACTCGTTAAGTCTGGTTTCACGCATTGTGCTGGCTCTGGTTCGAATTTATCGTCCGTTGAGCCTTGCGGGCGGACGGAGCGGCGAAAAGGGACCGCGAAGAAGGGGGTCAGGAAAGAACGGAAACGACGAGGAAAAGAGAGGACCGAGGGACCTGATTACGCAAAACACAAGAGACTGGGATAGAGACGACGGGTTGGGGGAGGGGAGGATAGAGAAGGAGAATGGGTACTTTAGGCCCCTTTCTTGGAATTTCGCGTGCGGCGAACAGGTATACCCGAAGTGGGTCTCCAACAAATTGCGAACGCCGCCCGCGAAAAACGTTTTAACGAGCGTCGCGGCCCTTTTTCTGAAGGGTTGATAAATAATAAGGACGACGGAGTCCGGAGGACCGTCTCGAGGCCACGCGTCCTCGAGGAACTTTTCCGTTAATTGTGCCCTTCTACATTTAATAAGGCTAGTTAGCGGTGGTCGGTTAGCCACGCTTTTTTTTCTTTTCTGCGATTCAATTAGGCGACCCCGCGGCTCGCATTGTGCAGTTTGCTCTTGTTGGGATTGTAAAATATGTAGAACCGACCTCGTTAAAGACAAAGTTGTCCGACATCGTCGTAATTAACTGCTCCTACGCGATATTAAAGTTATTAAATTTTAAAGATTAAAAGGAATTGCTCGACTTTGCGTTGAAAAATATAAGGTTTATTTAATTCAAATAATATTTGTTGCTTCCATTCTGAACTGTAAAATTGCAAAATCAATTGTTTTCGTCGAAAAATAAATTGGTTTTCAAATAATTTCAGAGATACATATTTCGAAAACGCGTCGCGGCAGTCTCGAATTAATTGCACGATCGTGAAAGTAATTGTTTGTGGGAAAATTGATGTAAACAATTATGTCGGAAGCGTCTCGTCAACTTGGTGCTCCCACACAATATCTGCAGAGTAATTATTACGTTAATACGAGAGCAAAATCGAACGTTGGCGGGAGTATAATGGATACGTTAAGATAGACGAAATCTCGGCGTGTAATTAGGGAAGTCGAGGATGGGTCGAAGCCATGGTCTCTAATTGGATACTGATTACATGGTTATTCCTTACCGCGCAGAGATATCTTGGGCCAATAATCGCGACGCGCCCGTATCGCATGTAGAAAGTGATTTCTCGTTAATAATTAATTAAAAAGCCTCGTTGACGAACGATCTTACTACTACGGTGCTAGCAGATATCGCGTTGTTATTAACAATTGCATGTGTAGAAAAAAATACAACGGTGATTAATGAATTTTTCCACGCATCTGGCTGGAGCACCGTCCTAATTAAGCACATTTTTAATCGCGAATGTTGCAATGAAAAATGAACGTCGGATTATTTATGCGCGTAATAAAGAAAACTACCTCGGTAATGTTAATTTTTTCGTTCGATGGGCAACGTATCGCGTGTAAATTACTACGAATTGATTATACATTCGTCGGGATATTTTTAACTTCTTTTATGAAATTGTAGATATTCTAATGAAAGAGTTTGGTCCAAACAATTTATAAAAAATCAGATTTTTTCTCATTACTAAAACGTAAAATTTACCTTATCGTTTAATGAAACAGAATCGATATTCAAAATTAAAATATTGTTGAAGAAGTTCCCACGTTTGATTAGAGTGGCAAACTTTTGAATGCGCTCTAGGTCCTGTCAAGCCTGTTATAAAGTGGGCATGCACAGCGATTCATCATAATATTTTTAAACGATGGTCTAAGGGTATCGGGGGTGATTATGCTAATCGACGGATAAGCAAGCCGCGGAGGCCATATTTATGGTCCTCGTTAACGTTCATTGCGCTTATTAATTTTACGAGCGGTCAGCGTTTGTTCGTGATTGTTTTTTTTTTTCATATCGCGCGCCAACGTTGAATCGATATTGTATCACTTCGTTGTTACAGTCGTCGGGTATCATGCTAATCGTGTCTTAACGAGTTTAATATTTTGGGGCTCAGCCTTTAATTAACAGAACACAAATTGGAAGGAATGCTTTACTTAAATGAAAACATTTTAATTTACCGATAATTCACGCGCACGTTGATTAAAAATTATTGAGATTTCATTCTGATTTAAATAGGCATAGTTTAATTAATGATAGGTATATTTAAAATATTTTTCATTCTTATTTGCTCTTCGATGGAGATATAAAATTGTGAAATATAGTTCTATATAGAGTATAAATATTATAGTTCTTCTGCTGTCAAAATTTATTTTCTTCTCTTAATGCACAGTGTAATCTTTATTTGCACACTCTTTCTCGTATACGAATTATTTGTCACACGTTAGTATTTTGAGCTCTAATGTAAGTCTTTCTTATTTAAAAAACGCTTTACAACGAAATTCTTAAATGAAAATGTAAAAAAATTTGTTCTCAATGTAATGTAAGAAAGTGATTTAGCTTGAAGAAGCTGTCGAAACTCTACGTAATTTTCACCGATCGGTTTAAAAATTATTTATCCATCGCGGGGACTTGACGGTTCATGTTTGGCCTGCGTAGGTATTTTTCAAGACGCCATTTTCGCTTGATTAGCGTGTCTTTTAAGAGCGACGCTCGCGTCGTGACACCCTTTTCTTTTATAGAAGTAGCGACGAACGGCTCTTAATATATTTACAGTGTCGCGAAGCCTGCGAGCATTCCTCGCATTTCGTGCGAGTCGCTGGCTCATTTTAAATTTAACTTCTGTTTGCGCTACTGATTGGCATGACGAGACACCAGGGATCGGAGTCGACCGCCCACGCAACCACGAACGGCGAAATAAATTAATTTGTTCCTACCTAAAATGGTCATGGTGATGGACTACCTTTATCCTACCTCGCCTGGAGTAGAACACGTTGCACACTTGCTAGACGGATACAAATGGTTATCAAAATCTCCGTAAAGGAACCGTCGTTAATTTCGGTGACAGGGAAGCGTCCTGCCGTTCTTAATATACGAATCTTTTCACCGGTTCAGCCATATACACACCACCGATCAAAACTTTCGCAGCTGGCGAGCATTGCAAAATCATGTGTTGGACATTTCTTTATAATTAAAGGATAATAATGAGATGCTTAAAAGCAACGAAAAGACTCGAATCCATCGGAACGACCTTTCTTCAAATCTTAGACAATTTTTGCAAATATTATTAACTTTGAAAATTAAGTCGATATTATTATAATGTTTTCGTAAGCCAATGGAAACCGGATATTGAATTAAAAAACAGATCTTAGTTTGTTGGACATGGTAATAGGGGTTAAATATATAATAATTGTAATGGAACAATAATTATTTTACTAACTTTTATTAGCGATAACATTTTCGTTTTTTCTTGTGTATTACTTCTTTTTATAGGATACAGAAGGGTTGTCGTGTTGTATAGGTAAATTAAACACTTTATTTTATTTAGACTCTTGCACATGATATGCAGGGTGTTCGGTATTAATATGTCAAAAACTTGAGAATTTTAGAGACCAAAATAACGATACTTACAAATAATTCAATCTATTGCATAATATGCACAAAAATTTACGAACCGTACTAATATTAAATTTCACAAGACATTCTGCGAATAGATGTGGTTATACGAAACTTATAATTGTTCGAATTTAAACATTTATACATATATTAAGGGTATTGAATATCTACATGTAATATTTTACATACTATCATTCTGCAAAAGTACACTTTAAATCGAAGTCGGGACAATTCGTGTCCTTCCCTCATAAAACAATACTAATTACATTCGTGTAGTACTTAAATTTCTGTGTTCTAACAAGGATGTTTCCTGCGAATAAATAAATAATAGCATCGAAGGGACTGAAATGTCGGTAAAAATAAGAAGGTGAAAGGAAAGGTAGCGGATGGGGAATCAATTTCAGGGGTAACGTAAAGATCAGCGGTCGGAACGAGGAACTTGTAACCCTTCGGTAGGGTCGGAGGTGTCTCAGCGGCAAAGTCGAAAGTGAAAAGAGGCACCGAGTGGCACTCGACCGAGGTCGACGCGAACGCCCTACGAAATCTTTTATTGTTCACGGATTAACGAGTCGAGTTGCGGTTGTTCGAGGTCCTCGAACCTGCCACGTCGACTCGAAACCACTGAATGAATCATCTCCTACGGCCGTCGAGAAGAATGGAGGAAGACGAAGTCGCGTAAATAATACCCCGTGGGGTGGAAGATCGCTTCTCGAGCAGGGGGCAGCTCGTTGCTCGTTTTTCGAGTCGACTCCATCGCATTACGGCACAGAGGATGATGGAGCCAGTAACACGAGCGAGCCTTCCTTTATCGGGGGCCCACAATCGCGGACCTCGTGCGAACCTTGAACAGAAATGTTTGAATGAAAGCTGCGGCATTCGGGGCCATTGTTACCTGGCCAACCGGATTGTTATGCCTGCGGATCAGGATAATTGTCGGATCGTTCCAATCTTAAAATACTTAAACGCGATACTGGACTCAAGTTTGTCAGAGCACACAAATTTCTTTGATTATTTTTTTAACAGCGATCGAAACGACAAACTTTCTTAAAGTTTACATTGGGATTGTTAATTTTATATTAGGGTTTTTATTTTAGATGACTCACAGATTATGTATTAGAAATTACTTTATCACTTCGACAACGGCTCACACTTCTCTTCTAGAACATTCCTCATAGCACGGTCCATGTTTATACGTACATATATGTATAATACATACATACATGCATACTTACCTACCTACATGCATACATGCGAACATACAGTGACTCGCATTAATATTCGTACACCATGCTGTGTGTCAGATTATTGCTCTATATATTTGTTTACAATAGTGTTATTGAATTGTTTTTTTCGTAATATATTAAAACACTTATTGTAGTTAGTAGAAACGTAAACTTTATTTATTTCACACACATAGTTTTTTGCAAAATAAGTGATAAAGTCAAGAATGTCGAAATTTAACATCGCAAAAATATTCGGATACAACAGTTTACTGGCTGTAGTAAGTCGTTGGATCCAGTCGGTTATTTTGCTAGTGTACATTGTTTGTAAACATAACGTCTAGCGTGCATCCAAGAATCAGTACTGTTATTGACTTCGTTAGTAGTAGACGTATTATTAGTGAATATGGGACGAAAAGGCAAAAATACATTCTTTGAAATTCGATCACTGGTTATTTACCACAAAAAAAAGGGAAAATCATATCGAGAAATAGCCAAATTGCTAAATGTAAGCAAGAGTACTGTAGCAGATATTGTACACAGGTATATTCATGAAGATCGAATCGATTCAATTCGGCCAACGGGACGTCCAAAATTATTAGATTCTCGCGAAGAACGCAAGATTGTTAGAAAAATAAAGAATGATCCTAAAGAAAGTGCTATAAAACTAGCTGCCGAATTATTCCAAGAATCTGGAAAGAAAGTGCATTCCGACACAGTGCGTCGGGTATTAAAGAACCATGAATACAACGGCAGGGTTCCACCAAGAAAACCATACATAAACGAAGTGAATCGTAAGAAACGATTAAATTTTGCTAAAGACTACGTTTCTAAAGACCAAACATGGTGGAACAATGTAATATTTGCGGATGAAAGCAAATTTAATCTTTTTGGGTCAGATGGACGAAGAACGATATGGCGTAAAGTCAACGAAGAATTGAAATTAAAAAATTTGAGAGCAACAGTGAAACACGGCGGCAGCAGTGTAATGGTGTGGGGGTTGCATCTCAACTGCAGGTGTTGGTGAACTAGTTTTTATCGACGGCATTTTAGATAAGATGAAATATTTAGACTTATTGAAACAAAATTTTATCAAAAGTGCTGTTAATATGAACATACGCAATAGTTTTAAGTTTTATCAGGACAACGATCCTAAGCACAAATCGAGAATCGTACAGGAATACTTACTATAACTGTCCTAAAGTGTTACACCCTCCGCCTCAACCGCCAGATTTAAATCCTATTGAGAATTTATGGGATCAATTGGATCGTAAAATTCGAACAACACCCATAAAAACAATAAAAGAATTAAAAGAACGTTTATTACAAGAATGGAAATGTATAACACAGGTATATTTAAATAAAATTATATCCAATATGCCCAAACGATTACAGGAAATAATAAGACAAAAGGGTCAACCTACGAAATATTAATACTGTTAAAAAAATATGTATATTTTATATAAAATTGATGTAAGTTATTCACTGTCCAAATATTTTTGCGATGTTAAATGTCGACATTCTTGACTTTATCACTTATTTTGCAAAAAACTATGTGTGTGAAATAAATAAAGTTTATGTTTCTACTAACTACAATAAGTGTTTTAATATATTACGAAAAAAACAATTCAATAACACTATTGTAAACAAATATATAGAGCAATAATCTCGCACACAGCATGGTGTCCGAATATTAATGCGAGTCACTGTACATGGTAGATATATTTGTCTCAAGACAATAGATGTCACGCGTCTATTTATTTCGTACATTTTAACGTAGATCGCGTACTACCTTATCGATTTTCAGTTATTCTTAACAGGGATTGTAGTGAAAGAAATTATAAATTTTCTAACGTTGTGAAACCAAATTATTAATATTATTGAATAGTACAATTTAACGAGCAGTGGCCTTATACAGCTAGAACAGATCAACAATACAATATCCCTCAGCCATTCGTAGGACTCGTTGCTGATTCCTTTTGAGGCTGGCTAGAGGTGTATTAAAAAGATCACACGAATTTCTTTAATTATTTTTTTAACAGCGATCAAAACGACAAACTTGCTTAAAGTTTACATTGCGCTGTGAAACCAAATTATTAGTATTATTGAATAATACAATTTAACGAATACATAATGCCCTTTTTATAAACTTATACAGCTAGAACAGACACGTAAATACAAAATAACTCAACAATACAATATTTCTCAGCCATTTGTAAGACTCGTTTCTAATTTTGAGGCTGACTAGCATTAAATGCATTAAAAAGATCTATTTAATTCATATGTGTATTATGTAATGCAGATATACAGTGAGTGTAAAAAGTATTCGTACACTAGTCAATTTGAACAAAAACTTTGCAGAACTTTGTTTATTACAAAAGTATGTTAACAAAAACATGCATACATATTCATAGAAATCTCTGGAACAAATCTCATTAACAACAAATTATTTATTTATATTTATTATGAAAATATTAACAAATTTCCAGAAATTGGCGTGAAATATACGTGTAATAAGTATTCGTACACTTCTAATTTTACAACAAAAACTATAAATTTTAGTACATAAACGTAACAAAAATCAGTCTATTTGCTATTTTAGTATCTAGTGGGATTTCCTTTAGATTGTATAATCGCTTTAAGCCTTTGCGGCATTGAATATACTAATTTTTTGGTTATAGTACTAGAAATTTTGTTCAATTTCTCTAAAAGTGCATTTTTTAAATCTTGTTTCGAAGAAATGTGATGGTCTCGAATTTTTTCTTCAAGATGACTCCATAAGTGCTCTATCACATTTATGTCTGGAGACTATGGAGGGATTTTTAATTGCTGCGGCACATTATGTAGGATCCAGTGACGTGTATTATAAGCATTATGCTTTGGATCATTATCTTGCAAAAATATATAATTGCCCTGTAACTGCATTTTATTTGCACTAACCTGAAGATGCTCTTTTAGAATATCGGTGTACATTTTGTGATCCATGATACCATCGATAAAATGGAGGGATCCAACCCCGCTCGCACTCATAGAGCCCCAAACTGTGACTGATCCTCCTCCATGCTTTACGGTCGGCTTCAAATTTCTTTTTTCGTACTCAGTATTTTTTTTCCGCCATACTGTAAATCGTCCATCTGACCCAAATATGTTAAATTTACTCTCATCAGTAAATATAATACGGTTCCAGTGCTCCATAGGAACATTAACGTACTCTTTCGCGAATTGCAATCGTTTCTTTCTATTAATTACATTTACGAAATATTTCTTACGAGCTACTCTGCCGTAATATCCTCTATTCCGTAAAAAATTACGCACTGTGCTACTGCATACATTAATGTCCAGATCATTTTTAAGTTCAGCTGTGATTTTCACCGCACTTATCTTTGGATTTTGCTTTATTTTTCGAATTATCCATCGACCGGTATACTCATTTATTATTCGTTTACGTCCGTTTCTTGGATTATTTTTTCAGTTTTTCGATCGCCATATCTGTCAATGATTCCTTGAATCATGGACCTCGGTCTATTTAAAACTTTAGAAATTTCACTCAGTGTTTTACACTTATTATGTAAATTTATAACAATTTTCCTTTCTTCTTCAGAGGTTTCCTTGCGTTTCCGTCCATTTTACTGATAATTTCGTTGATAATGTTTGAATTCAGGATACTACCTATACCGACAGCGTCTCCAGACATACTGATGCTAAGTATGTTTATATATCATGAATTATCTTGTAATCGTTCTATGTAGAATGTTACGAATCAAAGACTGTACGAATACTTATTACACGTATATTTCATGCCAATTTCTGGAAATTTGTTAATATTTTCATAATAAATATAAATAAATAATTTGTTGTTAATGACATTTGTTCTAGAGATTTCTAGGTATATGTATGTATGTTTTTGTTAACATACTTTTGTAATAAACAAAGTTCTGCAAAGTTTTTGTTCAAATTGACTAGTGTACGAATACTTTTTACACTCACTGTATACTGTATTTCGATTTGTATTATAAACAAGAAATTAATGGAGTCTACGATATACGAACGTACGATTCGGAAATGAATAATATTCGAATCCAGAACGTTTCGAAACACCGAGTATTTCAAATTGGTGTCGAAAAGGGAGTTTCGTTAGTAGTTTACGCAAGCCCAAACTGCAATCAGCACGGTTTTTATTTGTCCATTAATAAAAGGAAAGTGCTTCCTGGTGGACGGAGAGTTCGTGTGACCAAAGTATGCCGGATGATCCGTCAGAAGAAGACTTTTTTACCGGTGGAAACGGTTCGAAAGCCCGTGCGGCGGTACTTTGATTTTTGTCGGTGCGCGGACGCCGTGGCACGTTACGAATTTAACTCGTAATTCAATTCCCACGGCCACTGGCGATAATTACAGACCGCGCTGCGCAGGACCTCTCGCGTACCGCCATATTTTTTGCTTTTTCACCGCGGCGAACAGGTGATTCTCCGCGCGCACCGTAAGCGAATGCCTCTTTTCTTTCTACTTTCTTTCTGTTAGGGCTTTCTTATTCGTTAAGAGTTCCTGTCCCACTGTACCCCCGGCTCTCCGGGGCTCCGGCGCAGAAACGACGTGAATTATTATCTCGGGGCCGCGGTCGAACCGAGCCAGACCTCGTTATTAAGATATTTCGGTGCCCCGTGATATTATGCCTGGCCTCTGCAGTTCCCGACGAGAAAAGGAAACGACGTTTGTAAACAGGGTGATTTTGTCAAAGATAGGAAACAGACGGAGTGTCCTGGGACCATTGATTTCGAAATTTCAAACACAGCTCTTACGCGACTTCCGTTTCTTCGCAATTCGAAACTGTTCTGTTTATTTTCCTATTTATTTACTCTGGTTTGAAAAATATGAGATTTAAAATTAATGAAATTGTTTTGTTAATTACAAATTATAAAATCGTGAATTTGCTAAAATAATGGGGCTGAAAATATTAAGTTTACATACGTTTGACTCTGTTCAGTGTGATTTGATAGTTTCCAGCAATAGTCTGCTAAAGTTTTCCTTATCACATATGGATGATTGGATTTTCCACTATGGAACTAGAACAATTCATTCTCAAATTGAGATGTTACAGGAATAAGTACTAAGTATTATATTACAGTTAGTGTCAAAAGTATTCGTACAGTATGTACTTCGTTGTAGCAAGAACATAACTTTGTTTATTAAGGACAATGAATGGAAAAGGCACACATATTCCTGAATGGCTGCAGAACAATTTTCAATAAAAAAAAAAAGTATCAATATTCAGAAACAGTACAATTGTAATTTACTAGAAAAACTAATGAATTGTAATATGTGAAGTATAACGAAACTCTAGATTTATAAGTGTGTTAGTATTTTGTGAGGCGTTCTTTCGATTTCCTTCCTGTGTGATTTTGTTCCTGTGACCCATAATCGTAAATCTCACTTGTGTCGATGAAATAGAGCAGGTAATCGATCGCCACCTGCTGGATCACCTATTGATCATCAGTCTGTAACGTAATGTAACACGCTTCGTACAGCTAATCAGTTTGTCCGTAACTCGTTAAAAATAAAACATATTTGTGGAATAAAATCTCAACAGACACAACCGTGCTTAACGCGATACGCAGTCCAATTATTTTTCGTTTCGATTCGACATCGCGATTATTGAAGCGTAGTGTCGAAGAGGTCAAGAATCTGGCAGAAGCCCGACACGAAACTCCAACCGAAGGACGCCAGATTCAATTACCCGGGACTTTCACAAAAATTTGTCGAGTTCCCGAGCAGTACCAAAGGTTCTCGAAGCGGGGGCTTACCGGCCACCATAACAACCGTCCAATTAGCGTCTCCGAAAGCGCTATAAATTCCTGTTCGATGACCGAGCATTCGTTTTCGTAATAACCTGAGAAGAGACGGGCTGGCCGGGAAGTGGCACGCCACCCACTTTGGACATCGTCGATCGCGAGGGAGAACTTTTTAAGCCCCGCGAGCCCCAAGGAAACTCACGTTGGACCCGGTGTCGTGACCGGTCGCGTCGAAATGTGAGAAAATCGAGGGCGAGAACAGGCTGACCGATAAATCAACGGGAACCTTCTGGGTTCAGGGAGACACGGTAGCGGCGATAAAGGGAACTTTTCGAGTGAAATATACCGGCCGATGCGCTCGAACCATTCCGCGTCTAAATATAATTCGAGGCTACGCTGATTTATAATGGATATTAGGATTGTTTATGTGGAATAAACGGTTCCGTGGAAATGGGCACCGTTACCTACGGAGAGGGTCGTGACTTGCCTCCGCGCGAAAATGGAGGGCGCGAACCGGTACGTATCGCTAGAGAGGCCCGATCTTCGCGAATTGTCCAGAGCCATCGTTCGCTCGTAAGTATTTACTCATCATCGAATCGTCGATAAAAGTCGCGAATTCGTACGATCCCGTGATCGAGCGTAACTCTGTACCGTTCGACGAGCAGAGTGAACGGGATACTTGGAATCAGGGCCGTGTTTAGCCTCTGCTAGTCGCCATTGCTCCCAATCGGGGCCCCACGAAACGAGAAAAAATGACTTAGATTATTGTGTATAGAAATATGGACGCTAGTTTTATAGAGTCGGTTCAGAGACCTCGTAATTTGCTTTGAATGCCACGAGTGGAACGCTAGACGCGACAGTACCGTTGTTGAAGGAATTGATCTAGCAATTTCCAGGGTCCCTCCATATTTAACGCGATCTCTTCCTGCTGGGTCGTGCATATACAACACGGTCGGGCGACTTCACGGCAATTAAGCCCATACCGCACCGCACAGCTTCTGGTTATTTTTAAACTGAACTCACCCAACGGGTGCAAGGGAGGACGAGCGGTGCACGTGCACACGACGGGGGGAAGTAAACGTTCCGTTGCATTAAATAATTGCATTCGGAGGAGGCGAACGCGCGACGTCACGAAGCGATTATTTCACCTGACGTTCGGTGCCTGTTCCTCGGGCTTTCGCCCTTTAATCGCCACGAAGCGAACGTGTCCGGGGCGCTTTGTTTTCCGACAACATTCCATCGGTGACTTCATAACTTCAACATTCCGCCAACAATTTCAGAATGTCTTCATTCGAGACTCTGTTCGGAGAAGCACAATACCAAGGTAACCGAGTAATTGGACGCTGCCATAGTTTTTTCGACGCGCTAATAACCAATCGGAGAAATACTCTTTTTTCGTTAATAGAAACCTTCAATTATCATGGCCGTCGTATTGGCCCCTGTTCGAGATAACATTTGCATTCGGTAGTGTTTTATAAATTAGGCATTTATTAATAAGCACAATTGTTCGACGCATTGAAATGTTTGAATTTATTATCAAAATTAAATTTCTGTCATCGATAATGGACATTATGGCCGAAAACGATTTAACTGTTTCTAGTGTTTAGTTAATAATCAAAGTCATTTAATTATAAGGTTTAATTTTTTATTAAAAAATTGTATGACTACATTACCCATGGTTGTGTTTATTAAAAATCGAAAACAAATTTTAAAGAAAAATTGACAGGGGGTTGAAATTTTTGGATGAAATTAAGATTTCAAATCATTCTAAAAAAATTATTTTTAGCTGCAGTGGTCAACTACAATCATTTTTGGTAAATATACATACCCCCGAAATCCTACGCACTTTCGAGAAAAAAATTCGAGTAGGTGCCTAAATTTTTCGGCAAAATTCAAAAGTTTCAAATCGTTCTAAAAAAATTATTTTTATTTGTCGGGGTCAATTACAATCATTTTTGGCGAATACACTTTCGAGAAAAAAATTCTTTACCAAAAATCTAATGTGAGGACAGAAATGCTTCCCTGAAATTTCATGCGAATCTTTAAAATGTCATAACTCCTGAACGGATTGGACGATTTTAATGTTTCAAAATGCAAACAACGCGCGTTTTAGTGAAAAATATGTTGAAATCCCAAGAATATTCGAAAAGTTGTTCCTTACCCCCGTAAACTAAGAAAAACCCCATAAAAATGGTTTAATTTTCAAACGACCGCAACTCCTATAATAGTAAATATATTTCAATGAAATTTTGGAGAGAACTAGAACTCATGGGTATCTACAAAGAAAGTACTAAACAACTTTTCCGTAGCACGTCAAACAAATTTATTAAAAATGAAAAACGGATTTTTAAGAAAAAAAGACAGGGTGGGTGCTGAAATTTTTCGGCGAAAATAAAAAGTTCCAAATCATTCTGAAAAAAATATTTTCGGCTCCGGGAGTTAATTAGAATCATTTTTAATATATAATGTGTGACTAAAAATATTTCTGTAATTTCATTTTCTGTCTCACTTCCTCTTATGTTCATTTCTGTAACCTGTTGGTGATGGGCTGAAAAAATATATTGTTATCACTTTATATGTAGGTATAGTCCAATTATCCAACATATTTGAATTTCCTTCATTGCCTCAGTCCCAAGTATGCCAGATAATTGGAATTTTATAGTAATAGATGTCGCGATTAGTCTGCTTAGTTTGCATTACATGTTTCTACAATTTGTATATTGTTTGTACTCTTTATATTATCCCTATCGGTTTTGTAACTGAGCATTAATAACTTACTAATATTTAAAAAAAACTACTTCGTAAATAGAAGTAATAAATGGAAAGAATTCACAAGAAACAAGTTTCTTTTCATTTATTAGCGAACCACCATTATAGTGTACAAGTATGAGCGTGGAGTAACTGTACTATATTGTTTGTTTTCCGTGCGATTTGATGCACGAGTGTTTGAAAAGGGGTTGCACGAGGAAGGAAGGGCAAAGGGCTGAGAAAGAATAAACGCAGTACGAACCGGACCGTTTATGGAGGCGGCCTTATGTCGCGCCGCAGGTATAGTGGAGCAGGTATTTACCTGTGCAGGTTGTACACGGTACCTGCATACTTTC
The DNA here is from genome assembly GCF_013123115.1 of Colletes gigas. NCBI lineage: Eukaryota > Metazoa > Arthropoda > Insecta > Hymenoptera > Colletidae > Colletes > Colletes gigas. Next base: position 502,255 of record NW_025106676.1, read on the forward strand.
GGCTCCTCCGGCACCGAGCCAATCGTACGTACAAGTATTCGCGGCGTGGTTCCTTAAGCAAAGAAACGGTACGAGAAAAAAAAGTAAACGTTCTGCGATCCATGAGAGAGACCCCTCAGAGGGTTCCCTTCCTTCCGAGATGCTGATTCGAGTCTAGAGATCGATTGGGGCTTCGAGGTAAATCCTCATCGAGACTCCGTTTGATTTTACGCGAGAAATTAACTTTCGATCGACCTGCTTTTCACTCTGTTTGAATTCAGACGAGGGGGTGGATTTTTAAAATTCAACGAAGATACATACGAATTTTTACTGTAATCCAAATCAATTCTATGTGAAATTTTCTACTGCAGACGAATTGAAATCTGTTGGATGCAGGGTGTAAAGAATACAATAAGTAAACAATTTCGGTAGTTTAATTTTGAATTGCAAAACGAGGGACGCAATTATTGTATTATAGAAACGGAAGGTGGAACGATGACTTTCTTAATGGCCGCCAGGCTGGCTGGTCGACGATTCACAGGAGAATTCTCGAGTAAGCAAATCGAGCTGTAAAATCGACGGTCTTGGACCACCCAAAGCATTCGATAATACGTTTCTTCGGACTTTCTTGGATGATGAAGGCGATTCCACTCGTAACGAGCAATCGTGCCCCGAAACCGCTTGAACGTATCGGAGCTATGTATACACGCGTTCGTACCACAAAGCTATCAGCCATCCTTCTGTGGCGGCCAAGGCACCACATACGCCTTAGCCGTTCGAAGCCGCTACAATGTATGGTTGCACACGAGACGATGGTTGCACACGAGACGACCAGAGCCGCGTGAGCCGAAAAGCCGTTGTCGTCGTCTCTGACCGTCTTTTGTTTTTGAAGGCCTCTTGGTACGGTGGCGATGATCGTACCAGAGAGTCGAGCGTAACCCGCACCACGAGTCACGTCGTTGTACGACAGCAACAATACAATTGTGCGGAACGGAACAGAGCGGAGTCATTATCTTCCCGATCCCACATTGGTGACCCCGACGTGATCTCGCCGCGCAAGTAAAGTTTTTTTTAAGAAAATTTGGACATTTTTTGTATACGGACAATATTAGTTAGTGTAGAGAAATAAGTGTATAGTGTTAAGGACATAAGAAAAGGACACGGTCTGACAAATAGTAAGCGCGGTGTGTGTGTGCGGTGAAACTATTTTTTTTTGTGACTAAGACTGGTAAAATGACTGACCCTAACGTTAACGCAGGGACATCCGCGGGTGTGCCGTTGGCAGTTGATCGCGTCGCTGTACGGATACCCGAGTTTTGTCCGGGAGACCCGGAGATGTGGTTTTCGATGGTAGAGAGAAGTTTTGAGGTATCCAATGTAACGTCGGAGACCACGAAATTCGGGTACATTCTCGGCGCGTTAAGTGCGCGACACGCCGCGGAAGTAAGAGACATTATCATGAATCCCCCGGCCGCGGATCCGTACACGACGCTAAAAAATGAGTTCATTCGCCGGCTTAGTGCTTCGCAGGAACAGAAAACGCGACGGTTATTGGAACACGAGGAAATCGGGGACAGAAAACCGTCCCAATTTCTTCGTCACCTGCGCGGATTGGCCGGTACGGCTTTTTCGGACGGTGTATTGCGGACGCTTTGGATGGGCCGACTACCTGCTAATATGCAGGTGATTTTATCCACGCAGCGGGACACCCCGCTGGATAAGGTAGCAGAGTTGGCAGACGCTGTCGCGGATACGATGACACCGCGGGTACACGTCACGGAGGCCGCGATTACGAGCGTATCTGCATCCTGCCAAATACCCCCGCCGGGCCCGAGCATCGAGGCCATGTTAAACATTAAGATGTCACAATTGGCTCTTTCCTTGAGGCAGGAAATTTCTGCCATCCGTGAATCCTTGGTGGACCAGGGGCAATCTTCCCGTCGCAGGTGGACCCACCGAAATCATCCAAACTCGCGCTACCGCAGACGATCTCTATCGCGATCGCGAGAGCGGCCCGCGGGAGGACAAATGGACCATCAAGGGAAATGCTGGTACCATTGGCGGTTCGGTCCGGCCGCGCAGAGGTGCGTTGCACCGTGCAATTGGAACGCCACGGATCAGGGAAACGACCTGGGGAGTCGTTGATGGCGGCCAGCGACACAAATCCAGCATCACGCCGCCTCTTCATCTTAGACAACAGCTCGAAGACGGAATTTTTAGTGGATACCGGGGCCGATTTGTGCGTTTTTCCGCGCCGCCTGCTAGGCGGATTGCGAGAAAGATCGGAGTACCAGCTGGCGGCGGCGAATGGGAGTGTAATTAACACCTACGGGACAGTGTCGTTAAACCTGCACCTCGGCCTACGACGGGATTTCGTGTGGCGATTCGTGGTTGCGGATGTTACAAAACCCATAATCGGGGTAGACTTTCTCGATCACTTCGATCTTATGGTGGACATCCGCAATCGTCGCCTCGTCGATCGGACCACGTCGTTAACGGTCCGCGGAACACGAGCCGAGGATGAAACGCCGTCGGTGAAGACAGTAGCAGGGACTACCGTTTACCACCAGCTCCTGATGCAGATGCCGGAACTTACACGGCCTAGCGGCACCCCGATGAGGACTACGCACCAAACGGTGCATTACATCGAGACAACCCCTGGACCACCCGTTTCCAGCAAGCCGCGGCGGCTTGCACCGGACCGGCTCAGGGCTGCCCAGAAGGAGTTCGACGCGATGGTGAAGATGGGCATCGCTTGTCCTTCGAAGAGCGCGTGGTCAGCACCCCTTCATATGGTTCCGAAGAAGGGCGAAGAAGCTTGGAGGCCTTGCGGTGACTATAGAGCGTTAAACGCACGGACAATTCCCGACCGATACCCCGTGCGTCACATTGAGGATTTTGCGCAACAACTGAGTGGCAAAAAGGTATTTTCCACAATAGATCTCGTCCGAGCTTATAATCAGATTCCGGTTGCGTCGGAAGACGTCGGAAAAACGGCCATTACAACGCCGTTTGGGCTTTTTGAATTCCCGTACATGTCGTTCGGGTTACGAAATGCCGCGCAAACATTTCAGCGCTTTATCGACGAAATTTTACGCGGTTTCGATTTTTGTTACGCGTATATAGACGACATTTTGGTCGCCTCAGAATCCCAAGCCGATCACCTGCGCCATTTAGAATTATTATTTAAACGATTAAAAGATTATGGCATTGTTGTTAATCCGAATAAATGCACGTTCGGACAGGAAGAAGTTAAATTTCTAGGCTATCGGGTAAATGAAAGCGGCACTCAACCTTTGCCCGGCAAGGTACAAGCCATAAAGTCATTTCCCCTTCCGAAAAACGCGAAGGATTTGAGGCAGTACTTGGGAATGCTTAATTTTTACCGCCGTTTTATCCCAGATGCCGCTCGCTTTCAAGCACCCTTGAACGACCTTCTAGCCGGCAATTTAAAGGGCAAGACCCCGATAGCCTGGACTTCGGAAGCGCGTCAGGCTTTCGAAAATACCAAAAATAGTTTAGCAAACGCAACCCTGCTTTCTCATCCTGCGGTCAACGCTCCATTGTCGGTTACCTGCGATGCTTCTGATTACACCGTAGGAGCTGTTTTACATCAGTGCGTCGGCAACGAACGACAACCATTAGCATTCTTTTCTAAGAAATTAGGATCTGCCGAAAAGAAGTATTCAGCTTACGACCGGGAACTACTTTCTATCTATTTAGCAATAAAACATTTCAAACATATGCTCGAAGGCAGACATTTCACGATTTTTACAGACCATAAACCCATAACTTTCGCTTTCAAACAGAAATTAGATAAATGCTCTCCTCGACAATTCCGATACCTAGATTACATTGCGCAATTCTCTACAGATATTCAACATATTTCCGGTAAAGACAACGTCGTTGCCGATGCACTGTCCAGAGTGGAAACGGTTAACCACTCGATTAATTTCGAAGAATTGGCAAAATCGCAAGCCCAGGATGAGGAGTTGCAGCGGTTGTTGAATAGCGAATCTAGCCTGCGATTACGCAAAGTCTCCTTGCCTGGCACGTCTTCCGAAATTTTTTGCGATATTTCGACTAAGAATGTAAGACCTTATGTCACCCCTCCTTTCCGACGTGCAGTTTTTAATATGTTACATGTATTATCACATCCAGGTATTAACGCGACGATCAAGCTCATAACGCAACGTTATGTTTGGCCGTCGATTAAAAGAGATGTTCGCACGTGGACACGTTGCTGTATACCGTGCCAAAGATCAAAAATTTCCCGTCATGTGACTGCACCATTGGCTACATTTGTTAAACCTTCTGCGCGATTCGAACACATTCATTTAGACATAGTAATTTTACCGGTGTCCGAAGGTTTCAGGTATTGTCTGACCTGTGTAGACAGATATACGCGGTGGCCGGAAGCCTTCCCCATGGTCGATCAGGAGGCCCAAACCGTAGCTCGAACCTTTTATGACGGTTGGGTAGCGCGGTTTGGTGCTCCCGTACGGATTACCACCGATCAGGGTAGGCATTCGAATCCAAATTATTTTTTGCGCTGAACAATTTAATTGGATCCACACGCCTTCGCACAACGGCGTATCACCCAGCGGCCAATGGGATGGTAGAGCGTTTTCACCGACAGCTCAAGTCGGCTATAAGGTGCCACGGATCCGACAGGTGGACAGAAATACTTCCGACGGTTCTACTCGGTATTCGTTCCGCCTGGAAAGAAGACCTCGGCGCTACCTCAGCGGAATTAGTTTATGGCGAGCCATTAAGATTACCGGGAGAGTTCTTGTCTTCGCATTCAGCGGAAGGCACAGAAAATGCTTCCGATTTTACTAATAGACTACGCAACCATTTTTCTAAATTGAGTCCCTCTAATGCATCACGCCATTCCGTTAATCGTACATTCGTTTTCAAAGATCTTAGCAGTTCAACACATGTTTTCATCCGAACAGATTCAGCCAAAACTATTTTACAACCCGCTTATGAAGGTCCATACGCCGTAGTGCGCCGAGGCGAAAAAACATTTACAATAAACATTAGAGGTAAGGAAATAAATATATCAATTGAAAGGCTAAAGCCTGCTTATATGCTAGCAGAAAACAGACCGGATCCCGTGAGCATAGAAAATCAGCCGGTCACACAAACAAACGTACCTGACAATGCGCCGGTTATACAGCAACGTGTTACGCGTTCAGGTAGACGCGTACGTTTTCCCGATCGATTTCAAATTACGCGGTAGTACTTAAGGCTTGCGCATTATTATAATAAGTATCATATACCATTTATTTTTATCCATCACTTTTATGTACTTTCATGTATTTTTAGGTATTACGTATTATATATTAAACTCCATGTAAATTCCTTTTTTTTCAACTCTGTTCAAATACTGTAATGTAAATCTTAGTTAGGATAACGTATTTTATATAGTAGAGTAAATGGTAGTGGTAATGTAGTCGGTCAATTTTTCGTAATTGTGCCAATTACTGGCAGGGGGGTAGTGTGGCGGCCAAGGCACCACATACGCCTTAGCCGTTCGAAGCCGCTACAATGTATGGTTGCACACGAGACGATGGTTGCACACGAGACGACCAGAGCCGCGTGAGCCGAAAAGCCGTTGTCGTCGTCTCTGACCGTCTTTTGTTTTTGAAGGCCTCTTGGTACGGTGGCGATGATCGTACCAGAGAGTCGAGCGTAACCCGCACCACGAGTCACGTCGTTGTACGACAGCAACAATACAATTGTGCGGAACGGAACAGAGCGGAGTCATTATCTTCCCGATCCCACACTTCTTTAAACGTGCACAATGCATGCAATAAATTAGACAACGTCATCTTTGGTAATTGACCGGGAGGGTAAACTCCTCTTTAGCTTTCGCTTAGACGGTAAGTCGTATACTCTGTAACGAGATTTTATTTGTTTGCTGAAATGGATTAATCAAGAAATCCAAATACACTGTGGAGCATAACTATACCACCACTATAATTTTCAAGAGTTTTGTAGTTGTAACTAATGATTTCTAAATGTTAATAATACCACGTGAAAAGGACTAGAAAAAAATTATAATCAATGGAAAAAATACAAAAATAACATTTATTTAACATGAAGTATAATAATAAATGAAATATTGCAATGGTGCATAACTATAGCAGCAATGTATTTGGAACGTAATAATAAGGTTAAATGGCTATAAAGTGTTAAATTTCTAATTCAGTTTATTAAAGTGGGTAGTTTCAATAATGAGTAGGACCTCCTTTTTTATGTATTAATTCAAAAATACGATTGTTCATACTTATAATGAGTTTTTTCAAAGTTTCTTCGCTAATTTGATTCCACGCTTCAATAACTGCTGTTTTTAGCTCCGAAATGTTCGAAAATTGTCGATTATTTCCATAAATATGCCGTACCATGATATCCCATAAGTTTTCAATTGGATTTTGGTCAGGGGAGCATGCAGGCCATTTCAATACATTGACATCAAACGTTTCAAACTGTGGTTTGTCGGATATTATGGATTGGAGCATTGTCTTGTTGATAAGTCCATGAAATGTGATTTTTTGCATAAATAAAAGGCAATAAATGATTTTCGAGTATTCCAATATACTCCGCACTATTCATTCGTGTAGTTGGAAAAGCTAATCTGAGCTTGCCACAGGAGCAGAATGCACCCCACACGATAAGTGTCCCTCCACCGAAATTACGTTTCGAAAAGTATTTTTGTTCTTTACGAAGCTCCCTCCAATATGAATTAAATCCATCTGGACCGTCCAAATTGATTTTTTTTTCGTCAGAGTAAATAACCTAAGTTAAATAAGGAATATCGAATATGAAGCTAAAATCTCGATTTACGAATGTCTAAACTTAACTTACATTATTCCAATTTCTGTTCATGTTTTCTCGCGCGTATTCAAGCCTGGCTATTTTCTGACGTTTCAGAAGTATAGGTGCAGACATCATTTTTTGTCTTATAATGTTTGAATCATGTTTAAGGACACGTTGAACAGTCCAACGAGAAACGCCGAGATCACATTCCTTCGCAATTTGTTTACAGCTTTTTAACGAATTGCTCGCAACTTTTTGGATAACTTCTTCTTAGGTCCCCCTTTCTTATTTTCCCCATACTTAGTAGGATCGCGTAAAAAATTCAGTACAACTTTATGAGATCGGCCGAGTTCACGTGCGATTTCACACGTATCCCCATTTGTTGCTCTCTGTACGCTGAAATTGCACCTTGCTCTTGTTCATTAAGGTAGCTGCCACGTGGCATTGTATCAATTAACTAAGAATTCCCGAGTTTACTAAAAAAATTCCAACAGAAACCCTTGAAGTGCGTTAAAAATGAACTGGTTCTATCGTTTTGCACCGATCGTCAAACGTTTATCGATTAAATCTTGACATATAAGTAGACAACTTCAATGAATTTCACCTAAAATCCATTATTTACAATGCTTTTTCATACCATATAATTGGTTGTTTCAAATTATTTTCTTACAGGTCGGAAATGTTAAAAATGTTAGTGGTGCTATAGTTATGCTCCGCAGTGTATGTAATTTAAAAATAATCTTCGCACTTATAAATATTGATATTTCTGCTCCTGTACACTGTTTATTTAATTTCCATTTAAACGACGACGTAATTCGATCGTTTCGTAATTATAATTCCTGGAGCAATTCGATTTTGCAAAACTCTGATTCCTCCGCGAAAGAATTCGCGTATGGGAGTTTTCCTTCGATAATTACGAGGAAATTGCTGTCCAGTCTTGGCGTATCATCCGCCGTGGATGTTCAAAGGGGCCGATATTATACGCGACGCCGCGCACCGCAAAAGATTAATAGCCCTAAGTGGGAGCCACCATTTGGTCCCTTCTTCGACGGAAGTTTATATCGGATCGAGGTGCGCGCACTTCCTCGTGTTTTCGCTTCTAGACTAATTTCACTACCACGCGCATCGGGGTTTCTAGTTAACGTCCAGATCGTCGCACACTTGCCCGATCGCCACACACGCACGTGAATTAATTTTGGCGATCGCGCCGGTACGAAACGCGAACCAAGCCAAGATCAGGTTGGCAGAAGACCAGGACTCGGAATCTCTATGGCAGACCGCGCGGTGTCCGCTCGTTGATTTTCCACATACGAGCTCCACGGGCGCGGTAACAACGCATGAACGTGTCACGGTAACTCCAGGAAGTCTTAAAGAAGTTGTCCAGGCGTCGCGACGTGTCTCTTTGCCCCGCCAGACGCCGCTCGAACGATTCTTCGGATCTACCGAAGCTCCACAACCCGAAGTTTCGTTTGAAATTCTTCGCCCAATTGAGCTCCGTGAATCTAATTCGATTTATCGTGTAAATAAATAGGTTTCCAATTTTGTTCCTTCACGAAATTTTCGATATCGTTTAGTGATGTTAAAAGTACATTGAACCCAACACGAATTTTTTACATAATTACCTTGGAAGCCTGTAGGCGCCACTGTAGATCTCTATCTGGATCGTATGTAACGGGTGTCGCAAAGAAGCGTGAATTTTATTAAATAAAGACACGCTCGACTCTTTTTGTGTATTTATAAACACGAAAGATATTGTGGGGAACGATACGGAGCTCTTAACGGAAATATTAATTATGATTTTACAAGATGCACGGGGTTTGCTAGTTTCTCGGAAATCCGTATTAAGGAGACGACAGCTGTCGTGAGCGTTTCAGAACGATTCGAGAGCCGGAGGATTAAATTTGGATATTCTCAGAATTTGGTAGTCTACGTGTTCGAAAAAAGAATTAACACGCTGGTGTAGTAATGTTTGAAGTTTCTAGTATCAAACATACTATGTGTTGCAGTTTTATAAATGTACATGATTATTTAAATATTTCTTTCCGCTTTTCCAATTTTATAGTGGCTCTTCTTTCGTTGTAAAATTCATAAAAACAGGGGATAAGATATAAAATACTAAAGTTTAGATTATTTTTATAGTCGAAGAACATGTAGGTCAATTATAGGGGGATGTTAGAGGACAATTGGTAATCGATGGCCAGTGAGAAACGTTATTGGGCCACCCTTTAGGTGCCAGTTGACTCGTAGTAAACCTTATTGTGATGGGGTTGTCATATTGCAGGCTACCACGTTTCGATTTACTGGACGTATGTGTAAGCATGAAACAACCGGACTTAGGATGGTATCGCGTTACCAAGTAGAAGGTGGACGTATTAATTGCAGATGGATTTAAGGTAACGCGAGACGACATAATCCGATTATGAGGCTCATGTCGGCTAGACGTCAGATTCGACGACCGACCAGGATTTCTGGTGAATATAGAGTTACGAGATCTTGTGGTTTGCTGCATCGTTCTTCTCGCGTCTCATCTTTTTTCTATCGTAATTTACATTCTTTTACCCTAAGAGTTTTCGAAATTTATTCGAACAGCCACCAACGCCCGCTCAATTGCATTTGGTTCACGATGGTTATTAACAAACTATGGATATTTATGCTATTAAGAAGTTTAAATTTTCAAAAAAAACTGCAAATGCGTTCAATATAAAAAAATACAAGAAATATCAAGTAAAATATGAATCTTCATTAGCTCTATTAATAAAAATATGAATTTGCAATATTTAGATAGTTTTCCACCTTCATGCTTCGGTCGTTATCACAATGTAATTTTTAGAATATCATAACAAATTTAATTCTTCTACGTGGAATAATTTCTAGGAGATTTTGAAAAATTTTACTTGCGAATAAAACATATGTAGATATTCGACTTACATTTTGACTTGTCTATACCGAAAAAAATTCAATAGAAGTTGTGTATAATCAAAATTCACATCAATCTAAGGATTCAATATGCTCCAAACTTCAGAGATCGTTGCTCTTTTATACAAATAAATCAATAAGCAAAAGACACGGCTTTTGAAGAATATTTTTTACCAACGACGCCTTCAGAATGCTAATTCTAGGGCCACAGTGACGTGTCCGATAAATTTCATAATTCGTTTCGGGTTTGGAGCCTCGAAATAAAAGTTGCGTTCAAGATTCGCCTAACGAGTTCACTGGCAAAACATGGACGAAATGTCAATTAATTCTTGTAACTCTTTCATTTCCAGCTCCAAACCCCGGAACAAATTACATAATTTATCGAAGACACATTTGTAATCCAGAGTTAAAGTTCTGAAGGCGTGGTCGTCCTAAAATTTCTTTTAATTCTTAATAAATCCCATGCGTCACCACCTTCGATTAGCGCGGAATTTAAATTTTCCACCAACGGGAATTAATTAGAACTTACCGATTAGGCAAAAGATATTTAGATATGTACATTTTTTTAAAAATTATTACGTCCGGCAATAATTCACAGCCATTTTCAAGAAACTGTTCGAGACTCCATTTTCTGTGCAACTTTTTGGAATCGTTGTCCCATCTTTCACCGTTGTTTCTAACGACGTTCGCCGCCGTCGGGCGATAAACGTCGGTTCCATTCGGTACAATGAAGAAGAGAAGAAGCAGAAGGCGGCAGAAGAACTAGAGGAGGTTGTATCCTAAACAGATCTCGCGTCGTGTCGCTATCGGCGACAGGATCTCGAGGAGCGACACCTTGGCTCGTAAAGCACGCATGCACACACAGAATGCAGATACGCTGTGTTAGGGTTGTCCCACGCGAACGTTGCGCTGTTTCACGTGTGTCGGCAACAATAAGCGACCGTACAATCGTTTACCACCGCCACTATTTGTATCGTCTTGTAACGAGGCGGTCGTCCAAAGGATTGCAAGCGATTGCAATCCTTCTCGTTAGAGTCCCTGGGGGCTCCAGACTGATGCAAAAACGGGACAACAGGTTGTTTATTTCTTTCAAAATTGTTCTTCCTCTGAATGTTAACAAGTGCCTCGAGTACTTTACTTCCATGCTCGATATTAAATTTTCGACGCGTTTCGTTGCTAATCTTCATTAGTAAGCACAGAGAGAAAAGTCTCTTTGCAATAATGTTGAAAGAGAGAGGAGAAACATGTATGGATTTTCGTATATTGGATCGAACTTTTGATTATGTTTGATATTGTTATCTCCAGACATAAAATTATCTACTAAACATCGAGGAGAATTCAAAGACGCGATTCTTAATGTTACCATAGTTCCAAACCTTTGACTATGTTTGATATTGATTCATCAAACTCATATATTATATGGAAAATGCAATATTCTGTTAACTGCAGTAACAATATTGTCTACTAAACATTGAGACGAATCAGAAGTCACAATTTTGTAACAGTATCGAATTTTCGTTTAGTAGGATGATTGTTAAAATAAATATACTATAATACTAACTAATATAAATTTGATCCTTTCACGACTTTCCTGGGCAAAGAACAGAGATCAATCCGCATTGGTATTTTAAGATTTAATTATGAGGGCAACGTGCTTTTTTTATTTATTTATTTTTCAAAACTGTACTTATAGAATAGTATAGAAAGGTTATTTGAGGTTCGTGAAAGTCAAAATAGGTGACCGCGATGGCGTTTCTCACGGACCGAAGTGTCGCCCTTTATGGACGCGCTGGAAGACCGTAAGGCCCCGTTTAACCGAGGCTAAGGGGCACCACTAATAAATTGGCATTGTGTGCTATGTTACAAGGACCGTAAATGGGGTGCACGGAGGTGCACCGGCAAGAAAGTTTACCGGACAGACGGTTCTCGGAGTCGGTAAGGCTTCAAGTGTTCCTCTTTGCGTCGAGACTCGTTCTTCGGCCTCGGAGGAGCTTCACCGAAGAAAGGGCGACACTTGTCTTTATTAGAATTCTCGGATGTGGCAACTTCTGAAGAATCGCTCGCGGTCACTCCGAGGGCGAAAAAAGCTTCCCAGTCTGAGTATGGTCATATTTGTCATGGTGAAACGCTAATCTAAAACCTCTAAAAGAAAATATTATCAGAAATTTATTTGATTAACTTCTCTTTCAAAGTGTTCTACGAGATCGTTGGTGACTGAAACACTTAACAAATCGATATTAACTGTTAAACAGCTTGCAGAAATACAAAATTATAATTCACAATTAAATGTCTGTTAGCTACTTTTTAGCATTTTTCCACGCACGATCTGGAATTCTAGAGAAGCTCATCGAGGAGTCCAGTCATTATTGACTTTCTTCATCTCCGGAGCTTCTACTATAAAGCCATTTCTGTCATTCGATGCTAATGCTGGCCGCGTCCTTACAAGGCTCTGAGATAGGTTCGCGGTTGGAAGAAGGCGACTAGTCGTCGAGTTGATCGTGGGAGCCTTCTCCTGGCCCGGCAACGAGAATTCCGCCACTGTTCTCCTCGGTGACGCAAAAAAATCGTGTTCCATCGGATGCTCCGAGCGAGATCGAGCGTGACTTTTGCAGTTGCGACCACTTTTAATTTTCCTCGAAGCGGTCGCGCGTTTACCACGAACGCAACTGTTTCTTTTCCCTTACAGCTGCGGACGCGTCGCCAACCTCAGAATGTCCGGACTTCTTTCAGAAATTCCGCGGAAATTTATTAGACAACGTGATTTACAGCCTCGAAACAATTTCTATCGCTGCCAAACAATGGTACGCGAAATTTATCAAACCTTTTTTTTCGTTAGACTTCGTTCGGAGTTTAACCTTAATTAGTTCTTCCGTCCCGAACGAGGCTCATTTCAGCTTGCAAGCGTGAAATGAATGCGTTGTATAAGTATCTGATGTAAATTATGGTTGTGTAGTCTTCGGTTCGGTAATATCTGATTGCTATATACGTGGAAGTTGCATTCTCTAAAGAAGGAGAGAAGGTACGAGCTAATGTTCGGTTTCGCGACTATCGTTTCTACATTGCAATTTCATTTTATAGATATTTTAAATTAATTTTAGTCTCTGGTCGAGGAGTCTTCCGTTGCCGTGTTACATGATTTATGCCTTCCTCCGCCTCTTCGCGTTTTGAGTCATTAATAAAGTTTGAGCGACCGAGGGAAGTATTTAAGCGATACTGATTGGCTTCGATTCGATTATGTTAATAAATTGTAATCTTTTAATGTCTCCTAAGGAATAAAAAATTGTCCTTTTATCCCAACAACGATAGGAAAGTTGTTAGAAATGAGTTCATAATACGAATAATTGTATTTTATGTTTTATTGTCTTTCTCGTATATTTTCGTATAATTATTGTTACGTAATAAAAACGCACTTTCCGTCCAACTCAATAGTTTTATGCGTTGATCATGTGTGTCTAGACTAGTTATTTTAATAACCTAACTGGTGAGGCATGTATTTATGGTTGTGACCGGAGCCTGAAATTAGAGCATGGTTACTGTAAGCATAAGACCAAATGTTACAATAATTAATACCAAACATCAAGTAACATTGGAACAGAACATATTTCCCCCATCGATAATGGTCATCGGCAATAAAAAAAAATCTCTTTATTCAAAAAAGTAATTTTGAATAGAATAATTTCCTTGTTTGAATCGTTCCTTACGTATCTAATCAGAAGGGAACTTCATCAGAATATGGAGGCGCTGGAAAAATATTTTTGGACTATCTGAGAGAACTTATTTTTCAAATTCTGTATTTCTGACCAAAGAATTCCATATTTCCAAATTTTGAGGAGGGATTATTTTCACCCTCTAAAAATGCATGTTGAACGATAAAAAAAAAATACGCGTAAAAAATTGCAAGAATCGTGTACTAACGGTAGTGTTAAAAGAAACGAAAGAAGTTCTTAGCACTGACGAATCTATAATAGGATCTGAACTGGTGAAATGCAGTCTCTATCAAACCATAAGTGCACCATGACTGGTCTCCGCGTTATTGCACTACAGAAAGGTCGTGCTGGGGTGCGTCAAGTATGGCTCTCGACGTGTTTTCTTGCAGGGTCATCCAATCGAGCCTACTATTTACACGAGACAACCCCATCGAAGATAAACGCGGTGCCCCTTGAACCGAAAAGACCGGTTCTCGGTACATTTTTCACACGATTCGTTGTGAAAATTGACGCGTTCGCTCGATGACTTCATGAAGCCTCGCGCTACGAGTGTTTAACAAACGTATTTCGTTTTTAATTTAACCGAGTGTTATTCAGAGACATTTTCCACAACGTTTCAACTCCGAGTACCGATCGAAATTTATAACACCTTAATCCGGAAACTTTAAAGACTAAGACAGTGGTCTAAAACCACTATTTAGACAATATTTTAAACAAGTTACTTTTCTTAAAAACATCATTCTTATATAGTTACAAATTTTTAAGAACCTACTAAAATTAATGGAAACATTCAATTTTCTATATTTAAAATTATCGATATACTCTTAAAATACACCTCTTCGAAGCTGGACTCTCGAGTTAATGTCGATGAAAATGTTTTTGAACGTTTTTCACTGTTGGATGAAAGTGACCGTGCAAGCGAGTTCTCATTTTTTTTTAATCGGTCGGCGAGAAAATTCGATAGCTTTGTTACTAAAAAACGTTAACCTTGAACTCCGAATACGTTGTTGGCTTGTACACGACCTACCCCATGACGAGGCACGCGATGCTGGTAGCGAGTCGAAGCAGATGAACACGTGCAGCCAGTGTAAATATTTAGCCTTTGGAACATTTGCACGTCGTGCTTCTACTTTTCCTCTTTATTCCGCTTCTGAAGATCCGAGCTGTCGACCTCTACGCCGAGTCTACAAATATATACGGCGTCTTTCGATTACGTTTGCACGAAATGATTAGATCCCTTCTGGCGGTCCGTGTTTCCATTTTTGTTCGTTTTATCCATCCTTTGAATAATTTATTATTATACATTATTAACTATCGTGGTCACGACATTAACGAAATTATTCGTCCCATCGACGCAAAATAAATATCTTTTACGTTCCAAAAGCTATCTGGTTTTCATTTTTATACGTTTCATCCAACGTTTTAACAATTTGTTAATTAACATAGTTACCTCGATTTTTTAGAAAATGAACAAAGATTTCGAACGTAAGTTAACCACGGTTCAATTGACTGTAAATTATAATTGAGTTATTTTGATGGAAAAATCAAGATTAGCGACCATTCAGAAAAATTCTCTTCGACCAAGAGACAACATCAACGTAATTATGCATCTCACTCAAAATAAATGTTTTTACGCCGCGAAAGTACACTAAATAAATGGTGAAACCCTCAGAACGGTTTGCTTGGAAGAAATTCCTAAAAAATGCGGTACTTTCTACCTAAAAGGAACCATTTCCCTCTTTAAAGGAGGTCCTGCAAAGTCTGTTCGGAGAAGAGTCTGGGATGATTGTTCGGGCAGAGTGGAGGGAATCTGGACCCCCAAGGTTTAATATTAACAAGCAGATTTCCATGTTCCGACTAGTTAGAAGAATCGGGGAGCATATCTACATGCGCACGGCTATCGAGGGAGTAAAAGGATCGGATAATTGAAGCCCGCTTCCCCGGGACTCCGATCGAGCGTTCCGGCCCAAGTCCTTAGAAGGAAACGGACCCCGCTGGTATCGCGGACATGCGATCTGTCTTTATGGTCCGAAAGTGGGCGTCGGCCCCGGCCTCACAATGCCGGCGTAACGACGACACAACGAGGACAACGACAACGACAAAGACGGACCCGACGAGAGAACGGACTCCTGTCTTGTCGATCCGACGCGTGTCTGTCCGCTGACACGACTCGCGTCCTCGGTAGTCCTCGTGAGTTACCGTTGCTTCGGACAAATTACTCAACAAATTTTTAATAACAATTTCTGCCTCTGTAATCAAGCTTTTCTTCCACCCAAATTGCAAAAAATAACAGTTATTTGGCCCCCATTTAAAAAGTGTGAATCATCGGTGGTTCCGTAAATCTAGTGTTAATAACACAGTAAATGTCTCTAAGTGGAAAAAATATATAAGTCACACATATTATTTAATAGTCAAAGGGTTAATATCATCCAGGATATCAGGACAAGTAGAAAAGGCGATCAATGGTCAGACGCATCATATCGTATCAAATTCAATTATCTCGAAAACGAAAGCTCGAACGTAAAAATGATATTCGTTCTGTTCGACTTATTTTTACACATAGAATATAATTTTGTCGTGTATAATCGAACGTACGTAAAAATGAAACAACGTGCATCAGATTATGCAGTGTCCCCTTTATTTCGATTTACAGTTATCACTAGACTGCATATCTTTATGCAAATTCATATTTTTATCAATAAAATTAATGAAATGGTAGCTTTGTAGAGCATTGTCTGAACCCCTAAATATAATTCCATACTTTTATAAAAATTAAAATTTCCCATAAATGCATGAAGATTCCCAGTCTAGTTATTATATTAGGTTGTCCGGAAAGTTCTTTTCGTTTTTTTAACAGGTATTAAGTATAAAATATTTTGGGTTCTGTGTACTATTCTTGAATAATATATGATCCGTTCTGTTCTACCACCTTTTGCCATCGCTCCGGAAGCCTCATAATGCCGCTTTTCCAAAATTCCCTTGCCTTACTGTTAAAATATTCTTCGAGGCCGTTTTTTATTTCATTAACTGATGTGAATTTTCTATTGCGAAGAAAATTTTTGAGGGAAAGGAACAAATAATAGTCCCATGGTACAAGGTCTGGAGAGTGTGGAGGATGCGGTAGAACATCCCAATCAAGCTCTAAAAGTTTTGTTCGCACAGGTAAAGAAACGCGTGGCCTCGCGTTGTCGTGATGGAACACGACGCCACGTCTATTCACCAATTCTGGACGTTTTGCAATGATAGCCTCTTTCAGTTATTCGAGTTGGGTGCAATATTTCTCACTGTTAATCGTTTGCCCTTGCGGAAGTAACTCGTAGTAAAGAACACCCTTCCAGTCCCACCAAATTGAAAGCAATATTTTCTTCGGGCGAAGTCCAGCATTTGCTACCGTTAAAGAACTCTTATTTCGACTCGACCAAGATCGTTTGCGTGCAGTGTTGTCGTAGAGGATCAAAGTTTCATCCCCAGTAATCAAACTTTTCAAAAACGGCTCTCTTTTGTCACGTTGGATGAGTAAATCGCATGTTGAGATTCGGTTCAGAAGATTGCTTTCCGTCAGTTGATGAGGGACCCACACTTCGTAGCGTTTAACGTATCCAAGCTTTGTCAAATGTTCATAAACCGTTGTTCGCGGAATGTTTGAAGCATTTGCTATCTCACGAACACTAGATCTTGGGTTTTCATCGAGGTAGGCCTTGATAAGGTCAGTATCAGTGGTGGATGGACGGCCGCTGCGATCTTTATCTTTAAGGTTAAAATTTCCGGCTCTAAACCTTCTAAACCAATTACGGACTGTTTGAACAGTTATAGACTGGCCCCCATAAACGTCACAAATCTTCTTTGCAGTATTTTCAAACGTACTGCCTTTTTAAAAGCAGTAAAACATCACATGACGCAAATGCATCTTTTGGTTTTCCATCTTTCACAAGGCGAAAAACACTCGACAAACTTTCTACTCATGTCAAAAACTGTTCTCTTGTACTGCCAGAGGATGACTAATAACCATACAGTTGACGGTAGAGTGCTCTGGTTGTTTGTTTACTTAAACGTAGCGAGACAAGGCCTTAAGCGACGAACGCGAAAAGAACTTTCCGGACAACCTAATACATTTAATTTCGATTTATAGAAAATAATCTAACGCGTTTCGGACGATTTTTGTTTCAGGTGTATCAAGTGGAATACGTGATAGTGAAAGCAGCGAATTCCCCGCGACCAGCAGCTTGGATTTTGGAGAGATCCCTCGACGGGGAAAATTATCAGCCGTGGCAGTATTACGCGCCGAGCGACGAGGAATGTTGGTCGCGATACTCCGCGCCGCCAGTTTCCGGAAAACCCGTTTACATCGGCGACGACGAAGTCATATGCACCAGCCTCTATTCCAGACAAACGCCTATGGAAAACGGAGAGGTAACTCCATTGTTTACGATATACGTAATGCACGGTTACGATCCTAACACGCTTTTCTGAATTAATTTCTTCTCGTTACATTTTCTCGAGTGTAGTACAGACCACTCTTCTACCATTCTACATTGATAAAAGTCAATATAGAATGTACACCTTCGAAAATGATAAACAATTTTCATGTTTTTTCTTTTCTCATAAATCTGAAAGTGTATGTTTTGCACCAAGTTGATTTAATAACATAATCGGTGACACTGGCGAGCAAACAATATGTGTCAGTATGTGGGCTCATACACAAGATCGAAGGGAATGTTGATTGAAAAACGTAGAATCGTAAGACGAGAAAGCCCAACGGTGCTCGTCCTGGATCTTTTACGACTGTCAATCATTGCCCGTTCCCGTTAAGAAGTAGCGGTGTGTTATTATTCGCGTTCCTCGCCAAAAATCCCAGGCACGAAAACAGCTGTTAGGCCGCCATGTTGTGGCAGCCGTTCGAAACGAGATCATTAATTACCGTGCATTCTGTGCGGCCGCTCGTATAATTACATGATTGGATGATTAGCTGGCCGATCGTTTAACGCTGTACGCGTCGAGGCGCGGAACGTCTCGACGGAAACGACTCCTCCATGGTATTTCCGGCGAACCAGTGGCTTTTTGTCGGTCTTCAATAGTCCCTTCGATATAGAGTAATTTCAACGCACTTGGTACAATGACACGATGATTGGAATCTGGATCGACGAATCGGGGGAAGATTTATCGGCGTGAAATCGACGATTCTTACTCAACCCTTCGTAAATTCGATGACAACGTTCAAAAGAATTCCTATTTTTTAGACACGATTGAAAAGTGTTTTTAGAAGAATTACATTTACGTAGTTTTTATTCAATTTTAATAGTTCCCTTCCTCTGCTCGCAAAGATAAATCGTGGAATTTTTTTTTACATTATACAATAACTCTCTTTTTTGTTAAACTATATTTTTAAAGCCTCTAAGCCTTCCAGGAATGTTGTAATCGGTCGAATTATAAAAATATTTATATAAAGCAAAATTCTAGCGAATTTAGTCATCATAACCATCAATATTAGAATTCCTAGTTCTTAGATACAATTGAAAAGTATTTTTAAAAGAATTATATTTACGTTTTGGTAGTTTTTATTCAATTTTAATAGTTCCTTTAGCTTCCGGGAATGTTATAATCGATGGAATTATAAAAAAAATTAATAGAAACCAATGTTCAAGCGAATTTATTCACCATAACCACTAATATGGAACTTTATCAAGATGGTGGAGCAAATGATCATTTTTAACGGATCCATAAGAGTAGAATTTCTATTTTTTAAATACAATTGAAAAATGTTTTTCAATGTTTCGGTAGTTTTTATACAATTTTAATAGTATCATGTTTCCCTCTTCTTATAAAAATATAAAAAATTTTCGTGGAATTTTTTTAAAGTTATAGAATTATTCTTTTTGTTTCAAATTTATACATTTTTAACTTCGTGTTTTAGCTTCCAAGTAAAATTATTTCGATGAATATTATAGTCGATATAATAAAAATATTTATAAAAAGCAAAGTTCGAGTGAATTTGGTCACCATAGCCATTAACATGGTACTATAGCAAAATGGTGAAACAAATGATCATTTTCTATACATACAGTAGAGTAAAATTCCTATTTTTTGGATACAATTAAAAAGTATTTTTAAAAGAATTATATTTCTGTAGTTTTTATTAAATTTTAATAGTTGCTTTCCTCTACTCGTAAAGATAAATCATGGGATTTTGTTAAAATTGTATAATAATTCCTTTTGTCTTAAATCATATTTTTAAAAACCTCGTATCTTGGCTTTCAACTAAAATTATTTCGATGAACATTATAATCGATATTATAAAAAAATTCATAGAAAGCAAATTTGAAGCGAATTTAGTCACCAACGACCATCGATATGGTACGTTTGCAAGAAGGCGAAGGCAACGTATCGACGATGCTAATTTCGTAGGCGGTGGCCCTAGCTGGCGTCGCGAAGCGTCGATCGAGAGTTAGGTTCGTCGTGCAACGTCTACGCAAGATCCGGTCGAATTTCATTGTCGCAAGACCATAAACCGTCCGCGAAAGTGAGTCAAGAGCTCACGGTGGGGGGAAATTAGCGGATTTCTCGGAAGACCGGCAGATAATTAGAGCTTATAGCCGTGCACCCGAGATCGGTTTTGTGCAAACTGGAAGGTGGATGAGAAAAGGAGAAGGACGGAGGTATCGGTCGTGGATGTAGCGGAAAAGGGAGAAGGAATCGATGATACAAAAACGGCGATCCCTACATTCCGGCCATGTATGGCTCAGGCTGACCTTATATGGTGCTATCACGTACGCACCTCTAGGGGGGGTTTTGCCAGCTTTACGCTTCTGTACGCGGGTAGAACTCGAGGGGGGAAAAAATCGGTACCCGAGGAACGGGGAATCGACGGACAACCGAGGAATCGGTGTTCAGAGTTCGAGAACCAGCCCAACAGGGATTTCAAAACTCTCGTAATATCGATTTCGGTTGAAATACCTACGAAAATCCGAAATTGTTTACAACCAGAATGCAAATGTACATTTATGAGAAATTTTAATTCCTAAAGAGAATTATAATAGTTACGACACGAATTATTGTATTTAAGGGTTGAGGCAAACCCATGCAAACCTTCAATTTAATTCTGTCAATTCAATTACCACTGATATTTTTCAAATTGGCTATGAAAGTTTGAAGCAAAGAAGAAAAATAAAAATTTCAATTAAAACTTAATGTAATATAAAATCAGAAATAGATTAGGTTTGGCTTCATTGAGGAAATTTAATAATTTTAATACGTTATGCATATAATTAATCATCAGTTCTATTAATAGAAATACGAATTTTCATAAAGATCCGCTGTCTATTTATATACTATTATTTAAAATCGATTTACGTTGCGGTTCTGTGATCGGTTTTGATATCAGTTCCATTTTGGTACCACAGTGGGACCAAAAAATTATTCTGCCAGTCAAAGTTTCGACATTTTGAAATTTTTATTTGAAAATAGCTTAAAACTATTATTGTAATCGGTTTAGGTCACAGTTCTAAGATCGGTTCCATTTTGGTACCGTAATGGGATCAGAAAATTATTCTCTCAGTAAAGGTTGTGACATTTTGAAATTTTTATTTGAAAGTAGCTTAAAACTATTATTGCAATCGGTTTAGGTCACAGTTCTAAGATCTGTTGTAATATCGGTTCCATTCTGGTACCGCAGTGGAATCAGAAAATTATTCTCTCATGCGAGGATCCGACATTTTGAAATTTTTTATTTGGAAATACGTATAACAAAGATTCGAAAAGTTGTGATTTATTACGAAATTTGATTATACCGGTTCCTCGGACATTTTCATGCTACAGACGTTGAATAATAGTTTAAACCCGTATATTATATACTTAATGATCGTATGTTACAATTTAAATCGCGACTTAATCTGTGAAAGAGTTTTAATAGAACGATGTCTGGCGCCTTCGCGAGTAAAATAAGCGCGAAAAGGTGAACGTTTGATAAAAAAAATTAAGTGTAGGAAAGTGTAGGTTCGTGCATTCCGAAAGCCGTGTAATTGTTCCGTATTAGGAGCCGCTTATTCCCATTTATAGGACTCGTTTTCTTAACGCACAACGCCATTCGCGAATGATTTACTCCTTCGGACTCATTGTCAGTGTTCTTCAGAATTTACTACCGTAACCAAGCGTTTCGATTTCTCGCTGCTCGTTGCTCACGCGCTAATCACTCGTGCTGTAATTTACGTCGATAAGCGTATAACATCGGAGCTTGTCAAATATAATAAACCTAAAACCTACAATATCATTTACTACGTGATTATTTTTATTTAGAATAGAATTAATTATGATTAATTCCTTTGTTTTTTTAATTAAAAAAATCATATACATTAAGATTTTGGATTAGAGCTAATATTTCAAGAAACATTTAGTTTTGTTAAATAGTATCGTCCAAAAATATTGCAGGAATTATAAAAATTCACAAAAAATGCGAGCAAAGATCTAGATCTAGAAGTGTGAAAAAGAATTTTTTAAGGCAGTTTCGGTTCGAACGTTCTCCTTTAGATTTTCTAAAGAGTAATTGGACGCTTCGACAACGCGATCCTGTGACATTTGTGTTTATGAAACAGTAGGCTCGTACAACGATTTTCCTTTGTAGATCCATACTCACCTGGTGAACGGCAGACCTGGTGCCCTGAATCACAGCACGACCCTTCAAGAATTCACTAAGGCTAAATACGTACGACTACGGCTTCAGGGTCTTCGACGAAGCGGAGAGGCGATCGTGGATAAAAAACGAGCCTTCTACTCGATAAAAGAAATTAATATCGGTGGAAGGTGTTTGTGTTCCGGACACGCGGCTCGGTGTCGCTACAGCGTTCAACACGGAGTAAGTGGAACAAATCCTTCAAATTTCGTAACTAATATCCAAACAATATAGCAAAAAACATTAAATTCTTAAATTTGAAATTTTTAATGCTAAATTATAAAAATTTGAAATTTTTAATCTCTCATCGCCCGAAATTCCTTTCGATTCAACCTGTAATTTCGATACTTTAACCGACATTTTGTTTCCCCCTGAATTGTAGATATCCAATCAGATCAACGTGTAGCAATTTTCCTAACAAATAATTCGAACAAACACCAAATTTTAAGATTTGAAGTTTGTAATCTCACGTCACCCAAAATTTATTTCGATTAAAACTGCAATTTTGATACTTAAACATTTTGTTTCGCCCTGAATAATAGATCAGACCAATGTATATCAATTTATTCCATCGAACGGTTAAAATTTTGCTTCCTTTCGAAATATTTCTAATACGGAAATTTTATTCGGATAAGAATTTTGCCCATCCATAGTTGGAAGTCCGGATTAGGAAACCTTTAACAGATCGCGAGTTGCAGGATTCTTACGTACGCGTTATTAGTTAGGAGTGGTGCCATAATTTCACGTCTCGTAGAAACAGTACAGTATCCCGTTAGGGTTGGGTCTTGCAACAGCAATTAATCTGAAACCTTACCTATTTAGTACTGTCTACTTTTCCACGGAATTTTTCTCCCCGTTCTATATTTACAGTCGTATCAATTACTAATGGTCATTAGCAACTTGTTCTAGCCAGATCAAATCGTTGATAACGTCTGTGCAATTTATTATGTTTACGACGAAATCAAGTTAGCGTTATCATTACTTATCTCTTCTGAGCGCAAAGATTATAATTCGAAATCAGTTTAATAAATTTTGAAATATTCACAACGTTTCATAAAGAAACGTGTCTTTTTCATAAAAGTGATATATTGATAATTCGTTGTTTTATCGTCTCGAAACTCAGCGCAGATACCCTCATCGATCGAAAGGTTGAAATTTAAAAAAAGAACTTTACTCGATAATCGGAACAACTAATTAAACATGTCGTGCAACGGAAGCGAAAAATGTATAAAACGAATCGTCGAGCTCTAAAGTTAGATTTCGCGAATATCTCCGATTCGAAGGGGCAGCCTCCGAGGACCAGGGAATAAATCCGTCCGAAGTGCCATAAACTTGTCAGACCTTTGTCCGCCATCGCTGCTAATGGCCGGATTGCCTTTTGCTTCGAAGCTGACGTTAGAAAGCCAAATTCCCCGGCGCAGAAACTAGCGTACACAACATTAAAGTCAATCGAGATTTTCGAATGTCATTAGTTTTTTCTCTCGTGGCCCATGTTAGATCTTCGACGAAAGGTCGAGGATCTTTGTGCCAAATGGAAGAAGAGAAGAAAAGAAACTTGTCCCAATTTGGTAGCATCGACAAAAAATTAACTCTGAATGCAACAATCCAATTTTAAAGGGAAAATAATCAAAAATAATATTAACGAATTTTGTTTACAACTTTGCAATTATAAAAGTTCACAATTTTCTATGAGTCTCGTAACACGACGACTTCAAGTAACTTATAAATTATTTGTCTCAGATAATATTTTAAACTTCGTTTAATATAATACTTTCTTCTTCAAAATTTAATACTTTATTCAAATTCGCAGAGAAATCATTTTATTTTAAAAACTGAAAGTGACCATTGATAAAAAAGTATTACAAGTACCTTTAAAAACGATGCAACTATTATTCACAAATAATTCATGAGTTATTTTAAGTTGTAATATTACGAGACTCACCCTGTGTATATAAAATATGAATCGTTTAATCGATCAGAACAAATTTTTTGTATTTTTTTGCAATAATAGAAGCTATTGCAGGTAATCTTCTGCTATGGAAAATGATTTCTCCTTAATAGCAAGTTTCAAACCACGATTGCGTACTTGAGATTAGACAATGTCGGACGCGAGACGTTATCTTTTTCGCGGATGAGATTTCCCGAGATGGCAGGATCGCGCAATCGCTGAAATAAGGATCCCCGTACACTATTAGCATCCTCGAATGGACATTCGCGAAGTCGAGTTTTCATGGCATCCTCGTCGAGCATTAATCAGCTTCGCGATAGCCTTTGAGACGCGGTAAAAATTGCAAAATTATTGGTCGGTGTTCGCGTCAAAGGACCCGTTGATATTCTCATAGTTTTCCCTCTTGTTCGCGAGTCGCCTGTTTCCAGGTGATGAATGCTCGTTGAACTCGAGACATTATCAAGTCGATCGCTCGAACAGAATTTTAGTTCAAGGATCTCGCAACCATAGAAACAATCGTAAACCTTGAATCGTACTTGAAATATTTTAAAATCAATTCTATGATGAACCTTATTTTTCCAAACACGTATCTGGCTGTTGAGATAAATTTAATTAATTTCAAATCTATTACAAACTATAATTTTGTTTAGAAAAATAAAATAGTCCCGAAAGCAATGTGAGTTTGCTCGACTTGAATTTGAATAAACGTTCTTCTGTTCGTGTTTTGATCGGCCTAAACGCAATTTCCACTTGTCCTAATGTTTTCGAGCGACGAACGATCGCCTTTGATTTCGAACAACGAATAACGAGGCCCCGAGATCATCTAAAAAATTGATCCGGGTTGTGATCGAGTGGCGATTGAACGTTTTTACGGGATCGTTGATTTTATACCAGATCGATTAGAATCGACTTTTGGCGATGCTCACCGTAGTAAATTGAATTAGTTTTTGGGCGGGTCTGGTGCGCGATGCATCCGAGGATTGGCACGTAGACCGAATTGCGATCGCATTGCTGAATACAGAGCCATCGACGGAGTGTTTCAAATATTTCCAGTTATGTCTCAATCGATCTGTCATCGTCGATCATAACGTTTCCAAGTTTACTATATTTTATATCGGAAACACTGTCTCTGAAATTTTGTTGAAAAATTCTAGAAGCAAAATTGCACCTCCAATTCGAAAATATTATAAAAATAAAATTTGAAAATAAAGCTTTCCCACTAATAAAACAATAATATATATTTTAGTTGTAACGCAGTTCAATGAAAGAAATTAATATATTATTAAATAGTATTAAAAAGTTAATTTTCTTTCCTTGAATCCCCAATCGGTACTCCAAAATACATATACATACATGTATATCAACGCGTTGAGCGTTGCAATAGTGTGCTTATTGTTTTACAATTTATTTTCAATCGCGTTTTAATCAGATGTTATAAACTATAATATTATATTTCTAATTTTGAACGTTTCATAATGAAATCCTCGTCGAACTAGGTGTCTAATTATTGTTCGTTGCATACACGAACGAGAGCATTAATTAACTCGCTGATACATCGATGTCACTAAATCATCCGATAATAAAGATGTACTTATTAATTGTTCTCGCAATGCGCCTATTCTTATGAATGACGGTAGTCATTCATGAAAATACAATAGGCTCGTTATATATCGTAAAAAGTGTGTGTTACGATTGGCTGTTCTCATCTGTGACTGCAGAATATCTCCGAGCTATAATGCAAACACGACTCCGTGTGTCTTATCATTTATGGACTCGTAACTCTAGTTGTACTATTATTACACACAGGAAATCGTTAATATTTTACTGAAATATTACGACCACTTCCCCTTCGATCGATTAAAATTATTTTATTTATTTTTATTCGTGCAGAAATTGGAGATCAATTCAATTTTACACATTTTACAATTGAAATTGTTATCTAAAAAATTAACCAACATTCGCCGATACATAAGATATTGTGTATTTAATTTATTAATTATAGAATCATTCTAGTTACTAAAATTCTAGTTCGTAATTAAAGATAAACAATTTGAAAGGGTCTTTTTAGGGATGGTAGTAAATTCGAAAATTGCATAATGAATAAAAAATGGAATGAAGGGGTGCAAACTTTGCTGGTAATGTATATCGCGGAAGAAGTGCCTGGAATTTCTGTCAAAACATAAATGGAGAAGCATGCCCGATAAATTTAAAGATAGAAAACACGAGTTTAAAGCAACGCGTGTGGCTTCATTGTGGCTTTATGTTGCGTCACATAAAAGGGGAACTGTACATACGTCGTCTAGCGCAGTGTTTCTCAAACTGAAATTAACAGGGACTTTGCAAGCTCTAAAAACAAACATTTAAATATACGTACATAATAGAATGCTCGAAGCATTTTATGCTAATTAAAAACATTCATAAAGAGGCTGGAAAGCTCAGAAGCTTGGCACGACTGAAATTTCCTTCGTTTGTTCGTTTATTCATTGAGTAATAGTAAATTTTAATATATAGATCTCCTTAATTACGAATAAAAATTAAAGGAGTAATACAAAGACAGTTTTATTTGTAAGCCAAATAATAAGAATTTCGTGACATCGTTCGATAGAATTATTATTAAATAGTGTTAAAAAAAACTCCCTAGTAATCATTGACGACTAAATAAATCGTTTTTAAAATTTTTAAACATGAATACATTTTTTTTGTAATGCAATTTTGGTGGACATCAAAGAAGTAGTAATAAGGGATTTTGGTAAAAAAATTTCTATGTGGAGGATCCGTCGATGATTATTTATTTAAGGGAAGTTTGAGAAACACTGATCTAGTGAATCACAGGCTCCACACCAGAGTGCTCGATATTATTTATTGGCATGATAATGGTTATCCTATGTGCATGCATGCAACCGCATGCAAGTCGTTCGCGCTGCAACAGATAGCCAAGGCTCTCTTTTCGATAGTCTTCCTCCAACGCTATGTTCGACGATTAAAGTTGCACTTAACGAACAAACTAGTAATCAATTATCGAACGCGTCGCGTTATAATGCGAATAAATTTTTGAAAAATCCATTATTGTGGAATTGTAAGAAAGTGCTTTATAACATACGATCTTAACAAGCAAATAGTATATTCGAAATTTACGATCACACGTTTTTCATTATTTTTGCAATGATATATTTTACTTTAGATAGATATTCCTACAAATTGGAATATTTCACCCCATAATTATGCAAAAATCATTTTCTATTTCAAATTATAGTAAATTATTGGTGTTTAACACTAAAACTACCGAAATGATCAAAATGATTCGTAATTTCTAATAAAAATTGTAAAAAATTTCAAAGTTTACCGTAGTTTTCTATAAGAGAAATAAACATTTATTTCCCTACATTACATATTTATTCGAGTAACTGTCGTTTTAATTTCTTTGGTTCAAACAAATACACCATAATCGTCAACAATTGTAGTGTCGAATATTTACAAACATTTCCAAAACATACTAGATATTTCTTTTGATTGAAATAAGATTCTATTCAACCTCTATACGAGCGACTCCATTTGCCTTGGACTTGGCTGTACACTAAACAACAATTTCACGGTTTAATCTATGAAACGTCAGCGTCCACCGCGTTCGCGGGTATCCATCTTTGATCCATTACACTCAATCGCATAAAATTCGCAGGCCAATTGAACTCCATGCGAATTAATGTCCTCGATAACGACACCGGTTATCTTAACGTTCCTATAAATTTCAAAATGTCACAAGGGGGCGATTGCACGCGTAGAGTGCAGCCAGATAATGTCTATCGCGAAACATAAAGAAGCATCTTCGGTGCACGTTGCTTATGCGATTTATAAACCTTGTGGGTTTAATTGATCCAATAGCCACGGAAAAAGGATTCGAGACCAAAAGTGTAATATCCTTCTCGCTTTTCGTTATTTTAAAGAAAATTTTGTTTTCAAAATCTATCATTTTTGTTCGTTACCACTCGATTTGCAATTATTAAAATTTTGAATATCTTTTTATTTGTTTAAGGTTAATTTCGTTTATTTAAATTGCATCATTCAAAAACTGTATATTTAAACTTTTTTAACATTTCGACCTCGCATTGTTTACCTAATTCACGTCAAAATTACTTTGTACACCAGTGGGGCTTCTCATTTATCGAAAAATTAAAAATAAAATAAAAACAAGGTCTAATTCAAAGTCGAATTTTGGAGATCGAAACAATTCGTAATGAAATCAGGCGTTTTAAAAATTCTTTCTGCGTTAATTTCGTTGTTGATAAAATCGATACGTTTCGATCTTGTAGACGTTTACTTTTTTGATCGATATGTTTGAAACCAATCGTGCAGTAGGAGGGGGCCGGGGAGCACACGAATCGATCAGCGACGTTACGAAATATAGAATTTATTGACTCGATGACGAGGTGGAATATTTACATGACGGTTGCACGGAAATGATTAATAAGGTTCCATTAAGATAGTCGTATTGTTTCTCAGCATCAAGAATGCGAATGCGAGCGCCACACGTGCGGCGAAAGATGCGAAAAATGCTGTCCCATGTACAATCAGATTCCGTGGAAACCTGGCACAGCTGCGAAGGGCTTTCACTGTGAGAAATGCAACTGCAATGGACATGCAACCTCATGCAGATATGATCGGGAAGTGGCCGATGGAAGAATGTCCATGGACATTCGTGGGAAATTTCGCGGCGGCGGTGTCTGCATTAATTGCACAGTAAGCCCAAATTTCTGAAAAAAAAAATCAATTAACCCGTCACCGATTTAACGAAACGAATTATTACCGAAAGAACAACTTCTTCACTAGACAAGAGACACAAAACAATTAATTAACTTCACTGTTTGAGATGGGATATCGAACTATCCCTTGTAATATTATTCAAGCATTTATTTATTTGTCAATTTATTCGATGGAATAAACGACGGTTTCATCGAATTAAGCTAATTCGAGCAGGGTGGTCGATATTTTAAAAATTACCACCTTTTCGAGTGTCGAGCTGCGACGACTTTAGAAAAATAAAACGCGCAACAATTACACATTTAATAACACGATTTTCATTAAC
Organism: Colletes gigas; assembly: GCF_013123115.1. NCBI lineage: Eukaryota > Metazoa > Arthropoda > Insecta > Hymenoptera > Colletidae > Colletes > Colletes gigas. The sequence goes on from NW_025106676.1 coordinate 531,372, forward strand.
AATTATCTCCACACGCTTAAACGTGTCAAATGTACACATTTTTGGTCGAAATAAAATCGTGGTAGAAATAACGTTAGAATTAATATTTCAAGTTTATATACGAGAAAGTAATCGTAGTGAATTTTCGAAACGTAATCGTAGATGGTAATTGATCGTTTGAAACGATTTGTTGCAGGAGCACACGGATGGAATTAATTGCGAGAAATGTCAAGATGGATATTACAGACCGAACGGCCTCACCCCCGATGCACCCGAGCCTTGCTTGCCGTGCAATTGTAACGTGCACGGTAGCACCGGTTACTGCACTCCTGATGACTCCTTCACGCACCTGGGAAAGGTAGAAACACACTCACGAACGTAAAAAAGAACCGCTAAACACAGTTCGTGTCGATTTAAATTAAATTTGACAGACCGATTGTATCTATGTACAATAAACGCGATTGTACAGGATATTCAAAAAAATTGAATCCAAACTTATACTACGTGTTACAGTTTCCAGGATATTCGAATAATAAAACGAATAAAATGACAGAGACTTTTTTCTTTTGAACAATAATAAATTTACGAATAAAATAATAGACACTTTCTTATTATCGTGTTCCACCAAGGATCTATACAGGGTATTCAAAAAAATTGGGGTCAAACTTGTACTACGTGTTACAGTTTCCAGGATATTCGACTAATAAAACGAATAAAATGACAGAAACTTTCTTGTCTTGTATAATAATAAATTTACGAATAAAATGACAGAGGCTTTTTTGTCTTGAATAATAATTTTACGAATAAAATAACAGGGACTTTTTTCTCTAGAATAATAATAAATTTACGAATAAAATGCAGACACTTTCTTATCATCGTGTTCCACCAAGGATCTACAGGGTGGGGCATATTAAACAGGTCACCTGAATAACTCGCTTGTTTTTGAAGATAGGAAAAAATGCATTAGACCAAACTTACTTGATATCGGGGGGCTCATAATCTGGTATTACCAATTTTTCTGTAGGTGGAGGCGTCAAGGAGATATGAAGGTCAACTCTGTTTTTTTAAATGGTTTTTTTACTTACATTCTGATAGAATGTTTCAAGGCGGATACAATGATCTATTATGAAGATCATTCAAGGTCACCCAAACTCAACCACAATAGAAAATAAATTGTCTCAGAGTACTTTTCGAATACTTGTGTATCACGTATGTGTATTACGTGACACGGGTCACAAAAGATAAACAAACATTCAATCACATTGTACGCTTATCTGTATCCTCAAACATTATTGGTAATTTGACTACCGACTAGAGTACAACTTCGTAATATTTATTTAGTCTAAGTGTTCAGTTTTCTAAAATACATTACATGATAGCAGAGAAAGTAGAAATGGTTCTTATTTATGGTGAATGTCATAAAATTATGAGGGAAGCGGTACGTGTGTATGATGAAAGATTTCCCGATCGTAATAATAGACCTTCACTTTCTGTCTTTACAAACATTATGAAAAAGTTCCAAGAAACTGGAACTGTGGATAAGAAAACACGTAATTTTGCCAAACGAGCAACTGATGATGGAAACTCGATAAATATTGTAGCAGTTGTAATACGAGATCCACATGTTAGCACAAGACAACTGGAACGCGAAAGTGGGATCAGTCGACGAAGTATTTTACGAATATTACACATTAACAAATTTCATCCGTTCCACATATCACTTCATCAACAATTAACTGAAAATGATTATACAAAACGTTTACAATTTTGTGAATGGGGCTTACGAAAACTAGAAGACGATGAAATGTTCTTGAGTAAATTGTTATTTAGCGATGAGGCCACATTTACAAACCATGGAGCAATTAACCGTCACAACATGCACTACTGATCAGTAGATAATCCACGATGGTTGAGAGAAGTCGACAAACAGAGACCTTGGTCTGTAAACGTCTGCTGCGGCCTTCTTCATAATAAAATAATTGGTCCATATTTTATTGATGGCACGATAAATAGTAGTAAGAACCTGAGAATCTTAAAAGACGTTTTGCCAGAATTGTTAGAAGACACTTCACTGAATATACGACAATCCATGTGGTTCCAGCAAGACGGATGTCCTGCTCATTCAGCACGCAATGTTACAGAATTTCTAAATAGAAAATTTGTAGATTGTTGGATAGGTCGATCAGGAAGTAACAAATGGCCGGCACGATCCCCAAACTTGACACCTCTCGATTTTTATTTGTGGGGAAACTTAAAGGCAGATGTGTACCGCGAAAAACCAACTAACAAACTTGACATGCAAGAACGTATAAGAAGAGCTTGCTCTGTAATAGATACAAACGAAATTTGCCAGGCAGTGTCATCAGTATTGCAACAATTTAGACTATGTATCCATGTTCAAGGTTGCCATTTTGAACACTTGTAGTAGCAGTATCAAAGTATCCAAGTGTTCAAAGAGTGCTTTGAGACAATTTATTTTCTATTGCAGTTGACTTTGGGTGACCTTGAATGACCTTAATAAAATAAAATAGGTCATTGTATTCGCCTTGAAACATTCTATCAGAATGTAAGTAAAAAAACATACTGTTCCATTTAAAAAAACAGAGTTGACCTTCATATCTCCTTGACGCCTCCACCTACAGAAAAATTGGTAATACCAGACTCTGAGCCCCCCGATACCAAGTAAGTTTGGTCTAATGCATTTTCTCCTATCTTCAAAAACAAGCGAGTTATTCAGGTGACCTGTTTAAAATGCCCCACCCTGTATACAGGGTGTTGTTGCACTTACAACAGAAGTTCCTGTTTGCGAGCAGATTTCACGGACGAATAAATTAAAAAAAAAAGAAATGAAATTCATTTGCAAAATGTTACCAGTAATTAAATGATAGACGAAGGGGTTAAACACCTATCATGTTCTAGGTAGCAGGTGCTTGCGATTGCAAACCCGCCTATTCCGGATACAAATGCGACCAATGCGCCGCTGGATATCGTCAGTTCCCGGATTGCATGCCCTGTCCGTGCGATTCCCGTGGGATTCTCCCGTCCTACGACTGCGAGGGAGACTGTCTTTGCAAGGCGAACGTTGCCGGCGAATTCTGCGACAAATGCAAACCTGGACATTTCGCGCTAACGAAGGAGAATCTCGACGGATGCTTTCCGTGCTTCTGCTTTGGTGTCAGCGACCGTTGCAGCGTAGCCAGCCTCTCTTATTCCTCGGTAAGAAATTCTTGAAATTATTTACAGTTCGGAATTTATATTACTATTACAGGTTCGGAAACGCGAACTAGAATTTTATCTACTTTGTTAAAAATTTCTTTTAACGCTTTGACTGCCAAATGTGGGTGACTTTTCATTAATTCTCAAGTTGAGATGTCGAGGGAAATTAATTTGAATTTTAGGTTACAAAAATAAGTACTAAATTTCAACCCTTTGCACTCCAATGACGTCGCTACGGCGACATACATAATATGTATCACAACTAAATTTAAGATTTATTTGTAGTAACAAAACTAATTAACGAAACAAATGAAGAAATTTTAAATTACAAACATTCATAAATTTCTCTGGGGAAAAAGGGCAATTTTAATATTCCTTGAAATGGCATTTAGGTAGCCAGTTGCTTTTATTAAAATTAATTCTTGATGTGCAACGGGTTAATTTGTGTAATTTACAATTGTCTGAAATCAAAGATTTGCTATTATAAAAAATTGTACGGTTTTGTTCTGACAGTGTTAAGAAGAATGATGAAATTTTTAGAAGAATATAGCTTTAAAGGATGATAGAAAGTAGCCATTTTTGGTTCCTCTAGGTTCTACTATTCTCTAAAAGTAACAATTTATGGAGAATGTTCGATCACCTCGGGGAAAAATATGAATGGGAGATTCTAGAGGCCAAAATAGGACGAACATAAGGAATACCAATTCGTTGTTTGAGGCTTGGTTAAAAAGTTATTAACGTTTAAAGTTCCATGCCAATTGGAAAATTTTTTCGACGAAATTAAAAAATTTCAAATCGTTCTAAAAAAATTATTTTTAGTTACGGGGGTCAATTACAATCATTTTTGGTGAATACACATGCCCTCGAAATCATACGCATTTTCGAGAAAAGAATTCATTACCGAAAATCTAAAGCGAGGCCAGAAATGTTTCCTCGAAATTTCATGCGTATGTTTAAAACATAACTTTTGAACAGATCGAAGGATTTGAATGTTTCAAAAGGCAAATAACGCGTATTTTAGTAAAGAATATGTAGAAATTCTAATATTCGAAAAGTTGTTTCTCAACCCCATAAAGTGAGAAAACTCCCAATAAAAATGGTCCAATTTTCAAATGACCATAACTCCTACAATAGTGAATAAATTTCGACGAAATTTTTTAGGGAAGTAGAGCTCACGGGTACCTACAAAAAAGTACTAAACAACTTTTCCATAACAGGTCAAATAAATGTACTAAAAATCAAAAATGTATTTTTAAGAAAAATTGAAGGTGCCTAAATTTTTTGGTGAAATTGAAAAGTTTCAAATCACTCAAGAAAAATTATTTTCGATTGCAGGGGTCAATTACAATCAGTTTTGGTCATTATAGACATACCCCAGAAATCCTACGCCCTTTCGAAAAAAAAATTCGGGTAGGTGGGCAAATTTTATTAATAATTTTCAACAATAATTTTGTTAATAACTTTTTAATGAAGCCTCAATCAACAAATTGGTATTCTTGATTTTCGTCTTATTTTGGCCTCTAAAATCTCTCATTAAAATTTTTCCCAGGGGGGGCCGAATACCTTGTATAAAAACAAATATCGACAGAGTTCGTCCTTAATATTTTTTAATTATAACTTGGTTCTTTCTGTAAGAGCACTGGTATCTTGAACAAAAATGCCCAAAATTTTGATAATAATATTAAAGAAATAATTGTGGTATAATAAGAATCTGAAAAATGGTATTTTATTCCTGCTACGAACAAAGATATTGCAGTTTAAGAAGAATAATAAAATTTTTATAAGAACAGCCTTTTAAAGGATGCTAGAGAATGGCCATTTTTTATTTCTCTAAGTTAATATATTTTAATTATATCTTCCTAATAAGGCATTGAAAAGCCCATATATTTTAGGAAACACTGTTCCAAGTATTTCATGATCAAATTTTAGATATCGTCTTTGGAAAATTGGCTAGTGACCGACATGAACGCGTCGAACGCCATTGTCCCCGTTTTGGACACGGATAATGGTTGTCTGACTGTGGCAACCTTCGAGGTCAAATACGATAGCCTCTTCTGGTTGGCTCCGTCGATTTATTGCGGCAATCGTCTCTCGTCTTACGACAGCAATATTACTTATTCCGTCACCTGGGACTTTATGCGCGGCGACAACAGCGGCGAACCAACCACGGGACCCAATCTTATTCTAGTTGTGAGTATCCAGCATATTACGAGAAGATATTTTAGTCTCCTGGTGGAGAAACAGAGATCGTTTTGACGTTGATCGGAAAATACGACCGTTTCGAGTGTTTGCGTTTCAGTCGTTAAAATTTAAACGCGTAAAATCAGATTATTACTCGATCCTTTTACGATTCTATTTGTCTTCCAACTGTCGTGCACAATGAATTAACGCTAAATTCCTCGAAACCAGCCGTTACCAATTCTTAATAGTTTACTTATAGACAGATATTTGCACTGTCGTGTTTATGTTACCTTGTCTCGTGGCTATTGCTTTCTCTTGCATAACTGTTTCTAAAGCGTTTAACAGAATTAATGTAAAACAGTTTTAAAATGTTTCGAAAAGGTATTAGAATTTTTCCTGTATTAAAATTATCCCACATAAATATTTTTTATTGCTCGGTTAGATCGAGTCAGAAATTTGGAATTTGTTAGGACGATGGACAAGTGGATTTATTTTACCGTTCGAACGATACAAATTTTATATAAAATGCCGTTTTTTGGTGGTTTTGATTTGTCCAGATATCGAACAGTTGTCGAACCACCCTCTATGTCTCTTTATGAAATATTTTTTTCTTATTCAGTTAGGTGAAGTCCGAAATTTGGAATTTATTAGTACGTTGGACAAGTGGATTTATTTTAGCGTTCGAACGATAAAAATTTAAATCCTTGCGATTGTATTTGCCCCATTAAATAAAATACTGTATTTGGGGGTTTGTTTGGATATCGAGTAGTTGTCGAACCACCCTGTATGTTTATTTCGCTCTTCTTTATTCGTGGGTCTCCGAAAGGCAAATTGCAATGATTGGTATGTTTGTAAACTTAATGTTGCCGTACCGTTGTTTCTCAGGGTAATAATGGCATGCGAATAGCTCACGGCGAGGAACAATATAATGGCAAGGAAGCAGAGATTACCGTTCCTCTACGCGAAAACGGCTGGTATCACGTACGCGGGGAGGTTCAAGATATTTCTACCAGATCAAGGAGAACCGAATTTCGCGGAGATCCTGTTACGAGGGTGCAAATGCTGCAGATCCTTGCGGATTTGAAGTTCCTCATGATAAGGGCGCAGTATCATTCTGTGCAGAACGAAGGAAGGTACGACGAATAAACGATTACGAATGTTTTCTTAATTAAGATTTGAAACTGATTTTACTTTGGTGTCGTTATTTTGTTTCAGTCTGCAGTCCGCGGTGTTGTCTGTTGGAGAAGTGACGGCTAGCGGCGAGAACAGCGGTTTAGTCGAATTATGTGAGTGTCCCGATGGATACGCAGGACTCTCCTGCGAGGATTGTGCGTGGGGATACGTGAAAGTATTCAAGAATGGGACGGATCTTCAAGATCATCCCATGTGCGTGAAATGCGATTGCAATGGACACGCGAGTACTTGCGATCTCGTGTTGGGGGAATGCACGGTAAGTACTGTTGTATTAACACCAAACCTACCGGTACTTCATGTACACCCATTCCTATTATGACCGGTCAAATGACTTTCTTTTTCTCTTTTACGAGGCAACGTACTTCTAATTTTTCCATTATATGTATAGAAAGTTGTGTTTTGATGTTTATTCCTAAGATAACCTTCTCTTTTATGTTAAAAAATTTTTTAATTTTCATCGGATACAAGATAAAACGCTCTGGAAAACAAATTTTCTTTCAAGTCGATACCGTAGTTAATTCCAGAGAAATCAATTATTTACGAAAAAATGGCATAATAATTATGCAAACACCTTGTATACAAATTTAAATTAATTTTCAATTAAGTAAACAATTTATAGTCCAGTTTTATCTCACATTAGTCGTATGACCAATAAGAAGTGCTGAAATTTCTTTGCGTATCTATCGTCAAAGTAATTGTGAAAAACAACATAGAAAACAGCATAAATTATAGTAGCTGGTGCAGTCATTGTATAGAGAATGAAATGCCCTTTAAAATGAGCGTTCGAACAAGTCGATAGCTTTATTAGTTCCGGAGATATAGCGATTTTAGTTTCAAGTCGATGCGGTGGCTAGTTACAGAGATACGAGGATCCGAAGCGTTTGTTTACGTTCATTGGGATCAATGAACTCGCGCCCGCGAAAATAGTAAACAGTGCGTAGTAAATTCTTGGAAATACTACGCCGAAACTAGGTCACTCGGTCACTCAGTCACGAGTCACGTACGAGATAGAGAGGTACGGCGCGACGCGTCAGACGGAGACAAACATAGTTCAATTATGAAAAATACCCTTTTAGATAAATTACGATATCTCGAAAACAGAAAGTCCGATCGACATAAACCAAAAGCCATTTTAAAGGGGAGGCCTTGCCGCTTCTAACAAGGTCTCAATAATTAATAAAACCGTAATAGTTTCGGAACTCCACGCGTCTAAAATTTAATTATTTTTAATACGCGTTGTTAGACTGTTCTAAGACAGTGAAAACTGTAGATTCTCTCCTTTCGTATTTGCTATACATACATATATTTCCTATTTACATCGAAAGCTAACCAGAATTTGATACCAAATTTTGTCTAGTTTTTACAAACAAATATAAATTATTTAACCGGTCGTGGTAGTCAAGACAGACTACATACTTTTCTCAGAAAACAAACAATAAGAATAGAAGTGAATATCGTAAAATTCATTGTACGTATACTATAAGAAAAGTCGTGAAGTTAAATGGCGCTAAAATAATATTGCGTGTTAGAAATTCTAAACGAAGTTTTAAAAACGATCATTTGACTGATCGCTGTAGGTTTAGTGTTAATTTGATTTTTATTAGCATTCTATGATTTGTCTATACGATTAGAAGAATTAATTTTTTATTTGTTTGCGTATGAAGTTTTGCCAGGGTTACGGGAACCCCCAGTGTACTAATAAAGGGTTAATATATAGAACGTAGGAGGCTCGATTAAAAAATTAGGAGATAATGTGTTAGAAGTATATTTACTTTAATGTATTAAAGTCGTTAATATTTTGCAATAATTGTAAATATATAGAATTGAATCGTGTGGGTGTAGCAGGGACACAAACCTCAGTTTGAATAGGTTTCTTCCTTACCTTGAGTTACTTAACCATCTAGTGGTATCACAGATATTACAAGGTCACAGACGAGGAATACGAGTAGACCTTACACCAGAAACGAGGTATGCAAGTAGATCTTACATATTATGGACTTTCGTGGCTCAATCTGACTGCCATACCGACCTGAATATTCGGAGGTGATTTTAGCGTCCTCTTCCCATGGATGGCGGTCAGTTGAGAAACTATTCACTGAATTAGTATTGATGGACAGACAGCTGTAGTGCGTACGTAAATATATTGGACTTGACTATGAAAGAATGAAAAAATGCAATTTTCAAACGATTATAACTCCTAGAATAGTGCATGTATTTCATTAAACTTTATTTCTGAAGTAGAGCTCATGGGTACCTACAAAAAAGTATTAGGCAACTTTTTTATAAGGCTTCAAACAAAATTACTAAAAATCAAAAACAAATTTTTAAGAAAAATCGACAGACGCAAGTGCCTAAATTTTTCGCCGAAAAAAAAATCTCAAATTATTCTGGAAAAATTATTTTTAGTTGCGAGGATCAATTACAATCATTTTTAGTGAATAGACACACCGCCGAATTCGTACGCACTTTCGAGAAAAAAATTCGAGTATGTGGACAAATGTCGTTAAATTGAAAAATTTCAAATCGTTCTGGAAAAATTATTTTTGATTTCAGGGATCAATTGCAATCATTTTTGGTGAATAAACATACCCCCGAAATCCTACTCAGTTTCGAGAAGAAACAGGTGTAGCGTGTGCGTAAATACATGTGAATTGGCTATGGAAGGAATTAAAATTCATTTTTGAATCTGTTGGTAACGTTACGAATGACAGGAAAATGGTAATGGGGTTTCGAGACCCTATAAAAATGGGTCGAAAAAATGTAATACATTGGGTGAAAGATCTACTTGTATACCTCGCCTGAGACAATACTCTTCAATTTTTGATGGATCAATGAGAATCAAAACCAGCTAAAAGTGATACGATTATTAATTAAACGCTAAATAATATTACCCAGGTCTCACCATATGGAGTTTGCTGCGAGTGGAGACCCAAAGAGAGATAGATGGAATCCAAGGTCCATCGATCTCCCTTTCGCAATTTTACAATCTGAATGACTAAACTAAAAAGATAGAAGGAACCAAAGTCCCTTCATCGTCTAGTTTAGTTGTGCCAAGTAATTATTTGGTTTAAACGAGGGATGAAGCTAAATCGTGGGAGACGCGACGCGACGCGATGCTGAACCGTGCAGCGGATCTTGGGATCGAACCTACTGCCCTTGCTAACTCGATCTCAATAGGAAAACGGATGCTGCGCCCCTGAATCGAGGTCTCCATTTCTCCAACGCAACCCGCTGGGAGCCCGAAGGACCAGACATAGGCTGTCTGACAAAGAGAGAGTACCTGAAACAAGGATGACTTCCGCTGGAAGGTGCAAGTTTCCGCAGAAAACAGATACTCCACACCTTTCAGCGAAGAAACATTTTCCTTCACTCGAGTTACCAAGGGAAGGCGTTTAGATCTTTCGGACCAATTGCACGGCCAATCACATGTTTCGTTTGACGAAACAGCGGTGATCGAAGCAAGAAATGAAGGAACGAATGAACGAGAAGCTAAGCTAATAATTGCTTGGTATTGCGGACTTAAAAATCAATTTAATAAAGTCCCTCGATGTCCTTGCGTTGTCGTCCCACGATGTCCCTTGATGTCCCACGATGATGGAGACCTGTAGATAAGCTGAAACAACTAAAAAAGGCTACATTTGCGATCAGTAAAAAAATTAAATATAATAAATTGGGAAACACGAAGCCCTGAAATTAAATAAATGGACACAGTTAAACCAGTGATATAAATATAGACATGGACAAGAGCGCAACATTAGAGACAAGAATAAAATAAGGGAACAAACATATTCACAAACAAGGAGCCAGAAGTGAAATATGTAAGTTGGCCAGACAAATGAAAGCAAGGTGAAACGATAGATTCTAGCCCAGCAGACATTTGTATGTCGAGAAAGAAGTGAGAAATAGAACATTGAGATATCACTCACCACTGTGCCGATAGTGGTCAATAAAACAGATTTTTACATGCAATCTAGAATATGCATCGATCAAATAAAGGAACAAGCAGTGAAATATGGAAGAAGACCAGAGAAATACAAGCGAGACGAAATCCCACATTCAAGCCCAGCAGACGCTTGAAGGTCGAGAAAGAAATTAAAAACGGGGCATTCGGAAATCACTCACCACTGGTCAGTAATGGTCAGTGAAACAAATTTGTATGTGCAATGTAGAATATGCACCAAACAAATCAAGCGAGTAGCAAGAAATCAAATATGTAAGTTGACCAAATATACAAAATTGGGGGGAAACGATACATTCAGAATTTCGAAAAAAGAAATCATAGACGGGAAATTCTGATATTACTCCCCACTGGTCAGCATTGGTCATTATTGGTCAGTATTGGTCAATAGTTCTCACGAGTTCTCACGAGTGGTCAATCGTGGTCACTAGTGGTCAGCATTGGTCACCAGAGTCAGTAATGGTCAGTTGAAGTAGAGCGCAACCCCACGAGGTTCCATCACGCCCACTAGCCCCGAGGAGACAAAGAGAGTTCGTGACCGGCAGTGTAACTTATCCTGAGGCAGAAGAGTTAAAGGGGTGGGGAAACCCGTCCTTGACAACTTCACCAATCAATTAACAATGAACCGTTTCTTAGAGTGAAAATTGAATATTCTACGCAAAATGGTATTAAAAACAATTATTTATACAACACCTACTATTGAGCATTATTTTAACTATTGTCTGATGTTAGTCAATAATTGTTGCAAACCATAGGAATGAAAATATGAACAAATTCGAGGAGACTGTTCGTTTGAATTTCTATCGAGAACTAAGGTCGTACATAACGTATTCGTTTCTTCGACCTTTAGTCCACTATACGATCCTTTCTTTTGTATAAATTTTCATCTTTCTATCATTACTATTACGATTTATTCGCACTCTAACAGTGTTTATTCTTATCCTATTATCTTCGTTGCATTTGTTATCAGCAAATTGTACAGGATTCTGACAAGGATACGTAAAATGCATGAAATAAAATAAATGGGCATGGATAAAGCAGTGACATAAAATAAATATGGACAAGAGCATAACATGTGCAACAAGCAACATTAAAGACAAGAACAAAATAAGGAGACAAATACATTTATGTACGCATAAGACCTAAATATGATGGGTGAAAGTAGTGAAATAGAATGATTTTATATTTCCAATGAAATTAATATGATGGGTGAAAGTAGTGAAATAGAATGATTTTATATTTCCAATGAAATTAATCGAACGATGCCCAATTCTGGACCGTAGCTCTTTTTTTTTTTTTTTTTATTGAGCGTTTTAGGTCACATGCACCTTTTAGGTTATTAGTGACCACAGTTGGGTTACTTAGTGGGGCTAATCATATTTAGAGCAATTGGTATACATTGATGTCTTTTAAGAAGTTTAAAACTTTTCTGCAGGAATCTGTTTCTCGTAAGATCGTTAGTGAGTTTTGTAACTTGTGTTGGATCCTCTTCATATTGTATTTAGGGCAGATTGTCAAGATGTGTTCAATACTATTTCGTACGTTACAGGTGTCGCAGGAATTTGGTTCGGTTTTTGTGATAAGGTATGAGTGTGTCCAGTTCGAGTGTCCTATTCTTAGTCGGGTTATTTTCACTTGGTCTTTTCTATTTAGTAGTAGCGCCGGATTGAAGTCATGTATATTATTTCGAACTTTATGTAGCTTAGTTGGTCTGCTATTTCTCCATTCTTCATTCCACACTTCCGTTTGCGCCTTGGTGCAATGCTTTTGGATGTCTTGATGAGTTGCCTGTTCACATTTCGTTATAGCTGTACTGGAGCTAGCCAGTTTTGCTGCTGTATCAGCCTTTTCATTACCTTCAATACCAATATGGGAGGGAATCCAGGAATATAACACTTCTCTTTTGTCTCGCTTAAGTGTTTCATTTAATTCAATAATGTTTTGGATTACAGTGTTGTTTGTTTCCAAATTTTGTAGGGCGAGTAGGACGCTTTTAGAATCAGTTAGAATGATGGATTTATTGTGTGTTGTTTCTTCTATGTACTTCAAGGCTTGTAGAACAGCTAACGCTTCACTAGTGAATATTGTGAATGTTTCCGGGAGCCTGAATAGGATCTCATGTTCGGGAGTGCATACCGCACATCCAGTCCCCTGTCCTGATTTTGAAGCATCAGTGAAAATTTGCGTATGGTACGGGTATTCATTCGATAATTCAGTATATAGACTTTTGAGAACGTTTGGGTTAATTTGTTTGCCTGCTTTCAGAATTTTATCGAGTATGCAAGGAGGATCTATCGTCCATGGTGGAATTTGATACTGTATTCTTGATATGATTTTTGGTGTATCCATATTTAGTTCTTGCCAGTATGTTTTGACTCTACTATTTAACGGTTCCGGAAGTTTGGGTTTTTCCTTAAATTCATTGAAATGGGCGATGTTAGTTAATTTCTCGTAGATAGGATTTGAAGGCGTTGATAATCTGGTTGCTGCATACGATAAGCTCAGTTGTTTTCTTCGAGTTTCCAGTGGTATTAGACCAGCTTCACATAGAATTGCATTTACCGGACTCGTTCGGAAAGCTCCAGTGACTATTCTAGCTCCGGCATTATGTATAGGTGCTAATAATTTTAGAACGCGTGGTTTTGCAGAATCGTAGACGATTGATCCATAATCTAGTTTAGACAGAACTAAGGCCTTATATGTATTACTTAGAATTTGGAATTCAGCCCCCCAGTTTTTCGAAGCGATGACCTTCAATATATTTAATCTCTTGACACATTCTTCTTTGAGCTTTTTAAGGAATGGCGTCCAAGTGTATTTGTTATCAAAAATTAGACCGAGGATTTTTGGAGTGCTTGTTATCAAGAGTTGGTGCTGGCCTAAGTGTAGCTGTAGTTGGTGGTTTTGTGTTGTTCTTTGTTTTGAAAAAACTGTAACGGTGGTTTTGTTTTTTGAGAATTTAAATCCAGTTTGTAGGGCGTATTTTTGGAGTCTATCTAAATTGTCTTGAAGGATTTGCTGACTGGTGCTTAGACTTTTCCCGGTTATAAAGAAGGTACAGTCGTCAGCGAATATGGTGTATTTAACTGGTTTAGAGAAGACTTCAGCGATATCGTTTATTGCAATCAAGAATAAAATTACGCTTAGTACAGATCTCTGCGGTACCCCATTTAAGATTTCAACTTTCTTGGATAAATTGCCGTTGACACGGACATATATAGATCTGCTTTTTAGGAAATTGTATATAAATTGTATCATGCTTCCACTTATGTTCCACTTTATAAGTTGTTGTATTATTCGGTGTCTCCAAAGCATGTCGTAAGCCTTCTCAATGTCTAAGCATATTGCTATTAGATGTTGTTTTCTAAGGAAGGCTTCGCAAATGTTTATATCTAACATTGCAAGGTTGTCCATCGTCGAACGATACTGTCTAAACCCATTTTGATTTTTTCCTAGTAGGTTATTGGTCTCCAAATACCATCGCAGTCTTTTGCAGATTACTTTCTCTAGCAGTTTGCATAGGCAACATGTCAGGGCGATAGGTCTGTAGCTGTCGATTCGAAGCTTGTTTTTTCCAGGTTTTAGAATGGGCACTACTATTGCTTCTTGCCACTTGGTAGGGAAGACACCATTCAGCCATATGCAGTTGTAGATATCTAATAAATAATTTATTCCTGCTTTTGGTAGTTGTTGTATAAAAATATTTGGAATGTTGTCGGGTCCTGGACTGGAATTTTTAACAGATTTTAGCGCCGATTTTAATTCTGTAGGCAGAATTTTCATGTTAAGGGGGTGGTTGCTCGTCTGAGAGATGATATGCTCGTGTCTTGAATTCTCTTCAACTCTAGCTTTAATTTTGAGAAAGTTTGGGTCGAAATTTTTATTACTCGAATTATTTGCAAAAGTAGTAGCTAGAAGGTTGGCAATTTCTTTAGCGTCTATGGTAATTGAGTTTTCAGAACTCTTGATTGCAGTAATTTGGGAACTTACTTTCTGGCCATTAATTTTCTTCAGTTTATTCCATATTTGTTCACATGGAGTGGTCTTTGTTAAGGATGCGATGTAATTTATCCACGAATTCTTTTTTGCTTGTTTAAGGACTTTTCTTGCTTTGGCCCTTGCCCGCTTGAACTCTATTAAATTGAAATCGGTTTTGTGTTTTTGTATACGTTGAAGGCATGTTTCTTTTCTTTAATTACATTGCAGCATTCATCATTCCACCAAGGGATATTTTTTTTCTCTGTATTATTTGATGTTTTAGGTATGGATTTTGTGGCAGCATGGATGATTAATTCTTCAAACTCTTTTAATATTTGGTTTATTTCCGAACAGTTTGAGGCATCAGGCGTTTGTAATGATGGAAGGTTTTGATTTATTTCGTGGCGGTATAGCGGCCAGTCGGCTTTTTTGAATTTCCATCTAGGTTGTATTATATGGTTATCAGCATTATTGTCTATTAGTTCAATGATAATGGGAAAGTGGTCGCTGTTATATAACTCGGTTGAAATTTCGTATTTAGTGCTGTTGAAAATGTTGGGGCTGCAAAAGGTTAGGTCTATTGAGCTGTAAGAGCCATTTGACATGTTGAAATGAGTGGGTTCGGAATTATTCAACAAGATGATATCTGATTTGAGTATTATATTTCCAATTAGTTTTCCTCTAGTGTCTGTGTTTGCAGATCCCCACATTGTATTATGGCTGTTGAAATCTCCCATTAATAAGAAAGGTTTGGGGAGTTGCTTTATAATGTTGATTAATTCGGCTTCTTGAAATTGGTGGTTATTTGGAATATAGACGTTGCATATACATATTTCTTTTTGATATAGAATGATTGAGACCGCAATTGCTTCAATATTAGTGTTTAGCGGTATTTCTGTGTAATTTAGGCTTTGTTTCATGTAGATTGCTACTCCGCCGCTCGCGATCAAGGCATTCCTTCTATTTTTTTGGACTACTTTAAAACCTTTAATACTGATAGTTTCATTTGCTTTGAAATTGGTTTCCTGCAGGCATAATACACATGGCCGATGATCCTGGAGCAATTTTGGTAAGAATTCAAAACGTGCTTTGAAACTATTAAGATTCCATTGTATAATCTTCCTTAGCATTTATACTTATTGAACGGTATTTTTTTGTTTGATATTTAATTGGTGTGTTCGTCTTCGGAGCACTGAGGAGTATCTGAGCAATCCGAAGGAGTACGAGAGCTCATTGAGTGATCAGCCTTGGTAGATTTAACTAGCTTTCTCGTGATTCTTGTGAATCTGTTTTTGATGCAACGGTCTGTGAGGTAAGGGTATATCTCTTTCATAAAATTCGCTAGAGCTTCTACGTCGTCTGTGTATTCTGTTGCAATCTCTCTAGTGTTGGGAGATCCAAGTGTGTTTTCAATAAAGCTTTTAAGTTGGTAGAAGTTTAACATTTTACGTAGCTTTCATTCCGTTAGAAAATAATAAAATTTCTGTAATTTCATTTTCTGTCTCGCTTCCTCTTGTGTTCATTTCTGTAACCTGTTGAATACATTGGATGTAAAGTCTACTCGTACACCTCGTCTGTGACAAGATAACTTAGAAAGTATTTACCCCGGGAGTAATTTGAATCGATTTTCAAAACTCTTAAACAAAATAGTGCAAATTTAAAAATATAAACATATCTAGCCATGTGATGATAATTTCTCGCATAATTTAGGACACCTTTAAACTAAAGCTTCTGCATTTACCAATTGCCAGTATCAATATTCTTCGTCATAATTTTGCTTTTGAGGTATAGTATTTTATCTACCCACCATTTTTTACAAAATTAAATTAAAATTCTGATTCGATACATATTTAAAGTGTTTTAACCGAAATTTTACAAACAAAAATTCACTGTAAACTGTTCAACTTTGTCCTTAATTCAATTCCGTGTTAAATTGATTCTTCTTCGTGGACGAAACTTAGTGAAAGTGGGGGATTTAAAATGGTCATTGAAATTTTGTTCAATAGACTTGCGAGCACGATACTGTGGGGCCTAAGTGCGATCGTTGCGGCCCCGGATTTTATGGCATCGCCCTTAAGGGCACGCAGAACGATTGCAAGAGATGCTCCTGTCCGCTTTTAATCGAATCAAACAACTTCAGTCCAAATTGTCAGCTCGACGATCCTACCGACGTCGACAGCGGATACGTTTGCACGCAGTGCCCTAATGGATACACCGGCGACCATTGTGAAAGGTAAGTTTAAACGATCGAAACTTTAATAAGCGATACTTCTAATTTCTAGAAACGATTCCCTCAAAATTAAAAGCTAAGTGATTTTGAAAGGAATTTAAAATTGCAAGTTTGAAGGAAAAAATTATAACGTTTGGATCGTATTTTATTTCAACAGTTGCGATGTAGGATTTTTCGGGAATCCTTTGATTCCTGGTGACACTTGCGAGCCGTGCCTTTGCGGCGGAGGTCCTTGCGATCAGGAAACAGGACGATGCTTAGAGTGTCATGGTAATACAGAAGGCTGGAAATGCGAAAAGTGCAAGCAAGCTCATTACGGAAACCCGCTCGAACAGAACTGCTTGCGTAAGTATTTCTTATTTAATTCACAGTCGAGGACAAGCTAGGAGTTGTTTGTAAATTTTTTACTGTTTATAGTTTTATGGGATGTCAACAATTTAGATCACTAGTATTTCTGTCACATTTTTCGGATGGGAGTTTTTCGAATCTGTTAGCGTGATTTTTTAAATATAATTTCAGTACTATTTCACGTCCAAAACTGTATTAAAACAGATTATTTTCTCCAATTTTCGTATATTTAACTAAAATGAAAGATGAAATATTGTTATTAATTTTACTTCGGTTTTGGTATGAGTTTACCAACGTTTACATTTTATGTCTCGAATAAGCCAACAAAATTAGCAGTATATGTATAATTGTCGTACCTCCTTGAGGAAACATTCTAGGGTTTTGTTATTTTCGTCTTTTTGGAGATTTTTTCAAACGAAAGTAAAAGTTTCTTAGTATTGAATTTTTGCATACATAATTATTTACGTTTGACGAATGTTCACAATATTTTTCAAATGAAAATAATAAAATATGATTGAATTATATGTCTTTGAATAAAGTTCCTTTGAAAAAGTGTTCTACTGGTTGAAAATATCAAAAGGATTCTTGGTTAGTGTGATTCTGATTATGTTTGACTGTGTTTGAAGGTATGCAGTGCCAGTAATTTTAACTCTCTTTCGCCCAAAAAATAGTAATAGTAATAGTTTATTTGCAAAAAATTTCCAAAGAAAAAACGCATTTCACACAGAATACCCTCTTAGAGAGGGAGACTCATATGATTAAACGAGAAGTGATATTTGAGAATTTTTTTACAGCATAAGAGTTTGGTGAAACTTTTCTCCGCTTTCCACTTATATGTATATTTAACATTTCAAGATACAGCTATTATTTTTTCGTTACGTTTTATCGACTTTGGATGAAATAATAAATGTTTTTATTCAAGTCTAATATTTTTCCCTTTGATCTAGAATAAAAAATCGAACGACATTTTGTTCATAATAGTACCATAATCATTAATTAGCGTAGTTTCAAACGTTACGCATATTACATATTCTACATCTACTAAATCTTCAGTAACTTTGTTATTTTTGCGAATTTCACATTAATATTTTAGGAGGTAATTGTTAAACCCCTAAACATTGAAAAGAGATAAAGAAAATTTCGATTTTGTCAATTCGACACAGTGGTTTCCCCCCTTAAACATCCAGGAATTGTTTCTAAAAGAGGATAGTACAAATGAAAATTGATCGTTTTAGCGGTGGTAAAAATGAAAAGGGCATCGTTCCAGGTTGCAGCTGCGACCCCTTCGGCAGCAGTTCGGTCGAATGCGACTCGAAGAGCGGTCAGTGTCCCTGCAAGCCTTTGTTCGAAGGTCGTGACTGCTCCTCCTGTATCGAAGGTTACGGGAACGTGACTGCAGGTTGCCGGGAATGCGACTGCGACGTGGGTGCCCTCGACGAGGTCTGCAATCCCGTAACCGGTGAATGCAGGTGCGCGGACGGCGTCCTTGGCTTCCGGTGCGATCGCTGCGACGTCGACCATTACGGGCTGTCCGTGGGAGGCTGCAAAGGTAAGTACCGTTTCAGAATTTTTCGCCAATCTCGCGTCATCGGGCCAATGTCTTCTCTTGCGCGAGTTTAAGGGTCAATCCAGAGTTTCCATACCGTGCAACACAACTTCGCTGGAATCCTATCTTGCATCTCTGCATCTTACATCTCCTACCTCGTGGCTAGATGGACCATTACTCTAAGCACGGTCATACATTTCCAGGTAGACTAAATTCCATCTGTTCTCTTTTTACTTGGAATCGTCATCGTCCACAGTTAGACACATCTTGAAAATTAATGTTATTATTTTCAATATTAATCTTTTTTCTGATGGATAAGATAACTGCAAATTTTCGAAAGATGAATTTTACTATAGGAGAGTAATTTTACAAAAAGTACAGTCAAAAAGACTAAATTCCATCTGTTCTCTTGGACTTGGAATCATCATCGCCCATAGTTAGACACACCTTGACAATTAATATTATAAATTTCAATATTAATAATCTTATTTCTGATCCCTTGGAATCGATCAGACAATTACGTCTGCAAGCTTTTCAGAAGATCAATTTTAAGTTTAATATTCCAAAGATTGTGCATATTCACGTCGAAGAACGTTTCACGAAATTTATGAAATATTGAATCGATTTAAGTAAAAAGTCTTAAAATTGCTATTATAAAAACTACTATACAGGGCGTTCGGCCACCCTTGGGAAAAATTTTAATGGGAGATTCTAGAGGCCAAAATAAGTCGAAAATCAAGGATACTAATTTGTTGATTGAGCCTTCCTTAAGAAGTTCTAAAAACATTTCCGGTCACACAATATATTTTCAGTAAAGAATTTTTGTCTCGAAAGTACGTAGAAATTCAGGGGTATGTGTAGTCACCAAAAATGATTGTAATTGATCTCCGTAACCGAAAATAATTTTTCCAGAACGATTTGAAATTTTTTAATTTTGTTGACAAAGCCCACCTACTCGAATTTTTTTCTCGAAAGTGCGTAGGATTTCGGAGGTATGTCTATTCACAAAAATTGATTGTTATTAACCCCCGCAACCGAAAATAATTTTTCCGTGAATGATTTGAAATTTTGTAATTTAATTTTTTAATAACTTTTTAACGAAACCTCAATCAACAAACTGATATTCTTGATTTTTGTCTTATTTTGACCTCTAGAATCTCCCATTAAAATTATTCCTAGAGGTGGCCGAACACCCTGTATAATCTACCGAATGTTAATTCTAAAATCAAAGTTAGGCTAGAGCTCTGTTCTAAACGAAGATAGATCTCTTCGAATAAAAATCTAAACTAGAATAGAGATTATAATTTAAATAAGTATCATTAAAAAATGGGCAGCGATTTTTGCCGTCCTAGGATGGAAATTGTTCAGTAAATGGCGCGCCGCGCAGAAACGGCATTCTAAGTCTCACGGAAAGTATTTGCAATTCTAAAGAAATCCGACGGGAAATCACCCCCTGCGCGCAGCCATAGTTTCGCCGGTTAGAATGCGAAGTGCAGGTTTCTGGACGTAGGAAACGGCGTTTCAGCGCGGAGTACCGCGAGGAACGCGAGGAAGAGTAATGCACAACGCTTCGTCTTGTTCTAACTAAGCCGTGGATGTTTATCTCGGGGCTTCTTTAAGTATGGGGCACTTATCCGGCTGGACAGGAGTCGTGAGTTCACGATGTTACTCGAGATTTACAAGAGTCGAACCACCCTTACCCACCGGAACACTTCTAACGTATAATCTGTTAGCTTAGTTTTAATTTACGATCGCGATTTCCGCGTGCAATACCATCCAAGGGGTTGCACGCCAGTTATGAAACCCGGAAACGCGGTCAATTTTCAAATATTGTTATACTTTTCTTTACTATTTGATCGGACAAGATATGCCAGTCTCTCTTGGAGTCACTAAATTCCGTCCCAAATTCATTTATTTACTTATTGTAAATTTTACTATTTGTAATTCTTATTGATTTATGGGGGTAGAAAGAAAAGAAACGAAAGACACATTTTATTTCTATAATTTTCTATAAATGCAAAGAATAAAAAAATATTCTTGGGGATTGTTTTCTCCAAGGGAGAGAGGTCTGCATATTCTCTCTGGTAGATTTTCCACTCGTAGACGGAACCTACGCAGGAGAACGGATCATTATTTTATACCCCTGCGGTTTATTCCGCGCAAGAAAGCGCGAGATCGAATCCTTATTTACGATTGGTCGAAACAGCGTTCGAGACACCGTATCTCACAACTGCACGGAGATACGAGGACAGATATCATAAGATACGGCAAGGCTCTAGCTCGCTTTAGCTCATTCCAGCCGTGCCACGACTTGTCTGAGATGTTAATTAACTTCCTGCGACCACGGGAACGCGCCGCTTCTTTCCTTCTCGCCTTCGAATGATACGCTTCGTTTAATCTGGACCGCTCGATTTAACTTATAGATGTTCCCCGGATCTAGTGGGATACTGTTCGATACGAAAAACGAAACTGTTCGTTCCATGGGCTTCTCGAGCGTCCGTAATTGGCCGATTTCAATTTAACACCGTTCCCTTCGATCCTAGCCAAATAACTTTCGTAAATGTTTTGGTCTTCCGTGGAACGCAATAAATTAACCCCTTCGTTCCTTGTACTATTGAAATAGTTATTTGTACTCTCCTCGATATTAGATGACACATGAAGAAATAATCTATAGTATTTGTTTTCTATTGCATATACACTTTGGATTATTATTAGAAATTGATAATTTTTCTAGGCTCGAATAAATTAACCCTTTAGTTCCTTGAACTATTAAAACACCACAGAGGAAATTAGTTATTTGTATTTTCTTCGATATTAAGTGACACATGGAAACATAATCTATAGTATTTAGTTTTTATTGCATATACACTTTGGATTATTACACGAAATTGATAAACTTTCTAGAATCAAATGAATTAACCCTTTCGTTCCTAGGATAAAACCTTCCACTTTTACAATTTCTACGTCGAAAATGATTCCAAATTCAAACACCCCTGAAAAACTAAAAAAAATTCTACACCAATCTAAAACTGCCATAAATAAGATTGTATTACATTAATACTTTACTTACGAATACTGTTATTGCGCCATAAGTTCAGTATTTTTGCGTAGTTACTCCAAACAATACAATAACAAATAATTTAGAAAAAGTTTACTCGAAAAGTCATGGAATTTTCACCTGGATTTTTTAAAACGTATTTGAGAATGAAGCCTAACGAAGCAATTAACGTTAACCGTAGGCACATAGGTCGCGATAGGATAATCAAAGGCGTAATAAGACCTTATTTTCCATATGTCGTCCCGTATGCAAATCGTCAGGGTGCGTGTCTGACTCTCGGTTCACCTGCGAGTCGAGCAGATACGCGTTATATCGAGACGGCCGTAACAGTCGTATATGAAAATAGACGCTGCCACGCAGGCTGCAACCGGGATGCAATTAGCACATCGGTGTCTTAATCGGGACGTCGCGTCGTCCAGGACGAACGTACTTGGATGTTTTTTCCTGCCTGGGAAGCGAGAGGAACGAGAAAAGCGACGAGTCGCGCGTGCTTCGGCGTGCGTCATCGGGACAAGGTAATGGGTGTCGCTGCATTTTTGCGTTCGTTCCTCGTGTACAATTTCGGGGGACACGGATCCGTTCAAAGTCGCAGACACAGAAGCACTCCTTTACAATTATTTTTTTTTTACTTGTAGCACTTGCAACATTCATTATTTTCCCTCGAAAAAAATACTGTGTATACTTCAAACATCGACAAACATATACGTAAAATCCCAATACAAACCAACCTCCAGTTTTCTTTTTAAAAATTAGTGAATATCTAGAAATCGTACCTCGATACAGAAGCCCTCCCTTATAATAGCATTTTTTGTGTATTTGTAGCATATGCAATTTTCATTATTTTTCCTCGAAAAAAATACTATCGCAAGTTAGACCGGAATACACCTGAGGCGGCGGCCAGCCAAGCGATGAGGGTAGACCCTGAGTGACCTTGACTGGCCAATTTAGTCTGCACCGATATAGCTCTGTCGCAGACGAAGTAGCATAGTCAGAGAAGTCTTTCTGAATCGCGTTCCCGTTCACGGATACGATCGAAATTTCTCCCCGCATCGTGCACGTGTTTATACTCTGTTCGAAGCATAGATTTTACCGAGAATCGACTACCGTAACGTTTCGTGCACGCTGGTCGTGTGCTGGCAAACAGCAGATCATTTTCACAAAGCGTTAGAGCCTAGGGCTGCGTTCGAAGACTGAGATCTCCCGAGTCTCTGGCTGAACTTTAGAAACGGACGTGGATTTTCCCGTAGCGATGCATGCAATGTTGGCGGTACCGCGAACTTTATCGCCGGTATTCCTGCAACTTTCACGATTCTGCGCCCTCGGCATTCCACCGGGTAGAATATACAGAGAACAGAGCAACTGTAACTGTCGATCGTGAACATAACGCGCCCGTAAGTTATGAGTTAAGGTCGTTACGAATGGGATAAGTGAAAGTAAATAGTATCGGTGATTTGCTTTGTATGATAATTTATTGCAACTGCTCTGTTATTACTAGACCGCGGGGTTGTGCATTTATGGCACACAGCGTAGAACATAAATGAAAAATGTGTGTACAATGCGTTGGGTCTAATGGAAAATCATTTATTTGAAATTATTCTTTCGTTCTCAATTTTATTCTTCTTTGCCACGATTATAAGTATATGTATATCGAACGTTTTATTTTTGTTTTCTGATTATTAGATATTTACATATGTCGTCGCCCTAAGTTATACCTTACGAAAAAATATGTCTGATTTGAATTTTATAGAAATGATATTTTAATTCGCCAATTTTATGTTCCTTCGGGACATAACTTATTATCGTTGAATAGTATTGTGATAATTTAAAATTAATACCGAATGCTCGTATTTAAACAGAAAATTGTATGCACTTTTAATTAACGGAAGAACTGATTATGAGATTAGCAAGAGTGCAATAGAAATCTCTACGGACAAATTCCAAACATAAGATCTCAACTTATTATATGTATATTCGAGCCTGTTGCCCCGAGGGACCAGCGTCGTTCGTTCATGTTTGTACTCACATTTCTGGAAAATATTACCAGTACGCGGAGTTTCAAGTTTCCGGATGCGTGAACAAAGTTACAGCTGATACAGCTGCAATACCGCTGTAAGCACGACTCTAACGGGTCCCATTGTATACGAATGGTATCAGAATATTTCTCGTGCTAGTAGTTAAATGTCTCAACACATTAACCCTTCGATCCACCGATTCAGGATTCTTTGCTCTCAATCGTTAGTTGCCGTATTATGTATCTTCTTTTACCGCATTGGAAAGTTGAACACCATCATTATAGATCCAAACTCGTGGCATGCCTAAGGGGTTTCAGAGGATTTCATTAAATTGATCATCCATGAAAATTCCATTACAATAAATAGAGTTAGATTGGGGCATACATCTTCTAAAATTATGTAGAAATTAAGCAGAAAGCTGAACACCATCGTTATAGATAAAAACTTGTGTCATGCCTAAAAGGTTTCAGAGAATTTCATTAAATTGATCATCCATGAAAATTCCATTACAATAAATAGAGTTAAATTGTGACATAAATGTTCTAAAATTACGTAGAAATTAGGCAGAAAGCTGTACACCATTGTTTCAGATTAGAAGTTGGGTCATGCCTGAGGGGTTAACAGAAGTTTAGGATGATTTCGTTAAATTGATCATCTATGAAAATTCCATTACAATAAGTAGAGTTCCATTGTGACATAAATCTTTTAAAATTAAGTAGAAATTAGACAGAAAGCTGTACCCCATTGCTTCAGATCAAAATTTGTATCATGCCTGAGTGGTTAATAGGTGTTCAAGTGGATTTCGTTAAAGTGATCACCCATGAAAATTGCATTGCAATAAATAAAAATTCATTGTGACTTAAATGTTCTAAAATTAAGTAGAAATTAGGCAGAAAGCTGAACTCCATTGTTTCAGGTCAAAACTTGCAACATGCTTGAGGGGCTAATAGGCAGCCAAGAGGATTTCACTAGATTGGCCATCGATTTAAATTTCCTATCAATAAAAAGAATCCTACCTAATAGACGAAGCTGAACATGATCTATATTTCGATGTCTCGTTGAGCTTCTTCGAGGTCTAGGGTCTCCCGTAGAAGTGGCTGATGGTTCTCGAGTTTCCATTCTTCACGGATAAGTCGATCTCCCAGAGCGAGTTGCGGTCCGCCCACGTGGTCCACGGCAATCGCGGCCGGGAATCTACATAAGCAGATGTAGACGCGGCGTCGTCGGATAACAGCCGCGAAAATAAAGAACATGGTTTTACAATCGAGCCCAGGGAAATTGAAGGATTGGCGCTGGTTGTTCGACACGAGACCGTTCGTCGTTCGTCGCAGTTCAACGCTCGAACTGGTTCGCTCGTTTTCCTCGCATCGTCTCGTTCGATCACAAACGCATCCTCTCTATTTTGAATTCGCGCTTCGCGGGTTCTCTGAAGAAGTCCCGGGGATTCGTCCGAGCGTGTCGATCGGCGCTAAACACGATCCGACTCGATAAGAAACGACGCCCTCCACGCTAGACGATCACTTATCGGTCGAAATTTATTCTCCCGACTCTCCCCTCGCGCCCGGTACTTCCCTTCCTCGTTCCAATCCCTCGCAACCTAGCGATGGGCCCTCAAGAATCTTGTTTTCAACTTTCCGAGTAAGTCGAAAGACGTTGCTGGATATTTGAACAACTTGATTGTTTTGCTTGTTCCAAATTCAGGGATCGAAAGACGTTGATAAGAGTTATGGATCGTCTTGAGTCCTGTCTGCAAATTTTAGAGTGAGTTTGAAGCTGTTGCTAGATGTTGGAACTGCTTGAAAATAATGTCTGCTTCGAATTCAGGGATTGAAAGACGTTGATAGTAGTAAAGGATCATTTTGAGTTTTGTTTGCAAGTTTCCAGGCAAGTTTGAAGCCATTGCTAAATGTTTGAAGAACTTAAAAGTGTTGCTTGTTTCAAATCCAGGGACTAACAGGAGTTACTAGTAGGATTGAATCTACGTGAGTCCTGTTTGCAAGTGTTAGAGAAAGTTTGAAGCCGTTGCTAGATGTTTGAACAACTCCAAAGCGTTGGATGTTTAAAATTCAGGAATTACATAGTAGTAACGAGCTTCGAAGAGTGTTGTTCGATAGTTAAGGGCGTTTGCGCGAAGTTTGAACCCGTTTACAGACCAAAGCAGAATTCAAACGTTTGACATCGTTTGAATCCCATCGCTACTCGCCGCGGCGTCGTTGGCTGGCCCCGTGTTCGTCGTGATTTTTGCTGGCAGTTGAATCTTTCTGCCGCTACGAGCACGATAAGATACTTTAGAGCGCAATAAGCGGTAATGCTCCGAACGTAGAGCAGATAGGTGCCCACGCTCGGTGATGAGGACCAGATCACGCGGATCGTTTCGAAGCTACGATCCCGCGCGCGAAATAAATCTCCTATTCTCTATCGTGGGACTATGGGTGTCCAGAGATGGACAGATATTCGATGGTTGGGAAAGGGTCGATCGACTCTGGCCACGATGGAGACATCAACGGAGATACAGCGATTCCCTATCGGCGGATAAATTTTTTCTATTAGGTATTTCACGGTTATATGCAGATCCGAAGAATCTCGTTCCTGTAACTTTATTCTCTTCTAGTATCTTTTCCACTTCTGTGCCAACCAGTTTTTATCTTAAAAATAACCACGCAAAATACAATTCGAAGTTATTAGAATCGCTTTATAGTTTCTTTTATAAGTCAGAAATAATAAAGGGTAAATTAACCCTTAAGTGGATTATTGAGGTTGCTGCGGCCCTCTGTAATTTTAAACAAATAATTGTTTAATATATGTCGATATAATTATTTGAAAATTTATGTAATCCTCCATTAGTTCATTATTTTTTAAATGCTTTGAGGGGAGAAAACCACTGTGACGACTGAAAATAAAGGCAATTTTCAAGAATTTTTCGGACGTAACTATAACACTTTTTCTGATAGACGTTTAGTGTTTTTGAAAGTACATTTTTTGAACTATTTCTTGTAAAAATTTCATATAAAAACATTAATTATTATAGCCATAATTGTAACCAGCATGAGAGGCCTCCAAAGTTAGAAACGGACGGATGTGTAATTTTTCACTGCAAGTTGTGAAACATGAGATCATGCAATTTTCTTAAACTATAAATAAGACAGTAGCTTCAATTGCACGTACGGATTTTTAAAAATAATTGTTTATTATAAAATGGTGGAGCTTTGAAAGAAAAATCTCAAAAAACTGTGACAAAATTAATATTTACATCTACTAAATCTTCTACAACTTTGTCATTTTTGCGAATTTTACTTTAACATTTTAGAAGATCATTCTTAAAACCCCAAAGCATTGAAAAGAAATAAAAAAAAAATGTCGACTCTTTCAATACATCACAGTGGTTTCCCCTCTAAGGAAAAGTTGATTTCCATTTACAAATTTGGTAAAAATCAACGTTAAGTAAAATAATTCAGTCGAGATTGAGAGTCCACTTAAGGGTTAAAAAGAAGGGATCGCGACCAGAATACGAATCACGTCCATTGACAATCGCAGCGATAATTCCATTAAAGGTCGAGCGGTTATAAAACCCTGCGCAGTCAGGACGAAATCACGTTTTCAGTACGACGGAGGGTGGGGGTGAAATCGGCAGTAAGTCATTTCTTAGGCGGCACGGAGGGTTCAGAAGAAAAGGCGGGCTACCATTCTCGAATGCCTTATCGATCGTACTGCGGGATAAAACGTCATTCCCTTTTTAAATCGCCGCCGATATACAATACGAAGTGCCGGCGATCCACAGTCCCGATAAGCCCTGTATACGGCACCCTTACGGACACTGACACGGAGGCGACATTTCGCGACTCTTGTTGCCGCCGCCTCTTCTTCTTCGCGCGCTTTCCCCTTTGACGTGGACGATGTTTAGCCCCGCGGTCTTTCACTCTCTCCGGTCGCCGCAAAAACTCGACGAAACCGCGGAATGCTGCCTCAAACCTATCCCCTGGTGTATAGATTTTCGACGTCCCGTCATCGCCGCTCTCAGGGCCGCACACTTACTCTCCGTTGCGTAATTAATCCTTCCGGTCGCTGCTATTTCTCGTTAACGACCATCTGCAATCCACTGGACAATTTTAAGAACTTTGTGGATTTATCTGTTTTTCATAACGTGGAAACTATTAGGTTGTCCGGAAAGTTCTTTTCGCGTTCGTCGCTCAGGGCCTTGTCTCGCTGTGTTAAAGTAAACAAACAACCAGAGCACTCTACCGTCAACTGTATGGTTGTTAGTCATCCTCTGGCAGTACAAGAGAACAGTTTTTGACGTCAGTAGAAAGTTTGTCGAGTGTTTTTCGCCTTGTGAAAGATGGAAAACCAAAAGATGCATTTGCGTCATGTGATGTTTTACTGCTTTAAAAAAGGCAGTACGTTTGAAAATACTGCAAAGAAGATTTGTGACGTTTATGGGGGCCAGTCTATAACTGTTCAAACAGTCCGTAATTGGTTTAGAAGGTTTAGAGCCGGAAATTTTAACCTTAAAGATAAAGATCGCAGCTGCCGTCCATCCACCACTGATACTGACCTTATCAAGGCCTACCTCGATGAAAACCCAAGATCTAGTGTTCGTGAGATAGCAAATGCTTCAAACATCCCGCGAACAACGGTTCATGAACATTTGACAAAGCTTGGATACGTTAAACGCTACGAAGTGTGGGTCCCTCATCAACTGACGGAAAGCAATCTTCTGAACCGAATCTCAACATGCGATTTACTCATCCAACGTGACAAAAGAGAGCCGTTTTTGAAAAGTTTGATTACTGGGGATGAAACTTTGATCCTCTACGACAACACTGCACGCAAACGATCTTGGTCGAGTCGAAATAAGAGTTCTTTAACGGTAGCAAATGCTGGACTTCACCCGAAGAAAATATTGCTTTCAATTTGGTGGGACTGGAAGGGTGTTCTTTACTACGAGTTACTTCCGCAAGGGCAAACGATTAACAGTGAGAAATATTGCACCCAACTCGAAAAACTGAAAGAGGCTATCATTGCAAAACGTCCAGAATTGGTGAATAGACGTGGCGTCGTGTTCCATCACGACAACGCGGGGCCACACGTTTCTTTACCTGTGCGAACAAAACTTTTAGAGCTTGATTGGGATGTTCTACCGCATCCTCCACACTCTCCAGACCTTGTACCATGGGACTATTATTTGTTCCTTTCCCTCAAAAATTTTCTTCACAATAGAAAATTCACATCAGTTAATGAAATAAAAAACGGCCTCGAAGAATATTTTAACAGTAAGGCAAGGGAATTTTGGAAAAGCGGCATTATGAGGGTTCCGGAGCGATGGCAAAAGGTGGTAGAACAGAACGGATCATATATTATTCAAGAATAGTACACAGAACCCAAAATATTTTATACTTAATACCTGTTAAAAAAACGAAAAGAACTTTCCGGACAACCTAATATATTTATTGCATCACGATTCCCCATTTACTGAACTTCTGGGCTCCTTTTATCCAAATTTTATTTATTTATTTATTTACGGGTTGGAATCTCTTTTGTACACAAATAATGCACAGAAATAGTAATATTACAGTATAGAACAATACCATAGAAACTCCATTTATTGCATCACGATTCTCCAGTTACTAAACTTCTGGACTCCATTTATCTGAATTTTATTTATTTAATTATATATGGATTAGAATCTCTTTTGTACACAGATGATGCATATAAACAATAATATTACAGTATGCAAAATTATATCTATAAAAGAATCTTACAAACTATATACTCAAACACAGAAGTGACATTTTTCTACAAAATAACTGGCGCCGGCAGTGGGTACAAAAATTTTGTAGATTATCTGAGTTGTAATAGCTGCGTCATCTTTCATAATCAAAGTAAGTCACGCGATTTATGTTCTGTCATAGTTGTGTGAACAGCGATTGTGTTTGAATACTCGATGGACTCTGACTCAATTTTGACCCGTAGAAACTGTTTGTTTTAGAACCGTAATGTTTGACCTTTCGATTTCCAGTAGGAACTTACGAAAGCAGACGATATTAATATTATAATGCAGAAATTCGATTAGGCAACTTTGCAGTAAAAATAAACGAAATTGAGATTCAAAATGGACGCTCGATCCGAGGGTCAAACGGTCGAAAGCACGAACGAAAACATACTTTTTGCATAATTTCGCGAATCTCGATGCTCGCGAGCTTTTTTCTCCTCAACTATGGAAGTTGCAGCGCGTACGAAAAGTGCAGCAAACGTTTCTTATCGGCGTAGAAAGCTCCGTGCAGCCTTTATCAAGGAGAGCGATAGTCCCCGCGAAGCAGAAAATAGTTACGATTATTATCGAGATCGAAGATTGAAAGCTTCCTCGATCGATTCCCGATCATTTCTAGCAAGCCCGAGCTCATCGATTTCGTATGTCATTTGCACTGAATATCGGAAAGCCGTTGCTATCAGATTTAATTGGTGTTTCTCGATCGTTTCTACGCCTTCCTCCCCCTGGTACCGTCCGCTGCTCGAGATCTAGCTTTCTCTACTAGCGAGCACGTACACTCGCTAATGATGCAATCGGCCCATCAGATACCTAGACCGGCTGCCTTCCTCCTCTTGCTCCTTATTTCCGCGCTGCTCGCTTCTTAACTCCTTATATACTCACCTGACCGTCTAGAACGTGCTAGTCTGGCCGTCTAGAACGCGTGGGCCGGATCTCTAACGGGTGGACCTTTGGTTCCATACCACTCTTTCTCTTTTCGATTTGGTTTCAAGGTACCATTCGGTCCATTCATTCCAATCGTCTCGAAATCATCGCTGAAATTAATCGTCGCACTTGTTTTCATTATTTTCTACACAAATTTTTTTTATGGTACAGTAAAATAATGGAAGAAACTAATTTCTGTAAACAAAAGAAGATTCCAGGGTTAAAATTCGCAATATTTATACACTAAATGTAAAATTAATTTTGTAAAGGTAGAATATTCTATTATGTAATAATCACACTTGTTTTTATTTCTTTCTACATGAATTCATTTTTTTTTTTTTATGGTACAGTAAAATAGTGGGAGAAAATAATTTCTATAAAGAAAGGAGGTTTCAGGATTAAAATTTGCAATATTTATACACTAAATGTGAAATTAATTTTTTAAAGGTAGAATACTCTCTTATGTAATAGTCACACTTATTTTTATTTCTTTCTTCACAAATTTATTTTTGTTTCTTTTATGTTACAGTAAAATAGTGGAAGAAAATAATTTCTATAAGCAAACGGGGATTTCAGGGTTAAAATTCGCAGTATTTATATACTAAATGTGAAAATAAGTTTTGAAACGTAATATACTGTATTATGCAAGAATCACATATTTTTATTTTTATTTGTATTTCTTAAAATTCGCAATATGTATACACTAAATGGAAATTAATTTTTTAAAGGTTGAATACTATGTTACAGATACAACAAAGTAAATAAATAATAAAATGAGAAGCAATATAAATACATATGAATTATCTGAATCTAATTGTATATTATCAAAACGTTCATACATATTTCTTTAGTTTCTTCATAAATATTCTCATTTTCACTATCAATTTCTTCCTATCCTTAAGAGAGTATTATAGATATATGTCAGCCCCAACAATTTTGGTATTTAGAGCTCGTGTATCCTCTTTTTGTATCCGCTTATAACATTTATTTTGATAATATACAATAACACATCGTCCCCTCCTACAAACATTAATTAATCAATATTAAACTCTACCTCAATAATGATATTACACAAAATGAGTGCGTGCGTTTGACAAATGCTTTCCGTCGCGTTTAATTTTGTTCGACGTTAAAAATCTAGTACGTGGCGTGCCAGACAACGATTACGTAATCGGTACTGCTTGGAAACACCCGGTAGAGGCTGTTGTATCTCAACACCTGGCTGCAACACGTTCAGGATTCCTGGTAGAGAACCAAGCCCCGGCGAATAAACGTTAATGTATCGCCCCGTGTCAGACGATTGCGAGATTTCATTCATGAAATCTCCTGGAACCCTTGTAAATGATTAGCCAAGAAACGAGCCGTAGTTGGACGGTGGAAGGAAAGAGAAAGAGAAAGAGATCGATGAAACGCGAGGGATTTTCATTCTTAAAATCGCAGCGCGCAGAAACGGGCAGCGATTAATTTGTAAACGACTACGGGGCACCGCGATCGGACTAATTATACCTGCCGCTATTTATTCGGACTCGTGACTTATTTATAGCCAAGCAAAATCGTGCAAAGTAGTAACAAATTACTGTGGAAACCGTGCAATATTTTCGAAGTCGACGGGAAATCCATGCAAAAAGTTTCGATGCATTCTTGTTGTGGTACTGCGCGTGAAATTGCTTTGCTCTTAGTTGCATTACACGGGACATTTCAGATTTACGTGACCAGATTTCAAGTATATGTGCAGAAACGTTTAGAAAAATCAATTTTTTCTGCGGAAGTGTGCTCAGAAATGTCTCTGTTATAAGTATATTTATTAATTCCATTCAGAATACATATGAATAATACCTTCTGGTAATCATTTTAAACAAAAACGATAATAACGAAAATAATAATTAACGTAAAATGCAGCTTGTAGATATTTATATTAGGAATTTTGTAGAGATATGCGCGTTGTTTAAAATTGTACAATGTTGCCTCTTAAATAAGAAAATTCCCAAGATATCTATTCCCTTTTCTCATACATACATGCAAGACCATAAGAGAAATTAATTTTGTCTATGGAAATATACTCAGAAATTTCTCTGTTATAAGTATATTTATTGATTCTATTAAGAATACATATGTGTAATACCTTCTGGTAATCATTTTAAACAAATTTAATGATAATAACGAAAAATGTAGCATGCAGATATTTATATTAGGAATTTTCTAGAGGTATGTGTTGTTTAAAATGTTTCCAAAAATTTCACAATGTCGCCTTTCAAATAAGAAAATTCTTGAGATATCTGTTTACTTTTCTCGTAAATGCGAGAAGATTGCGTATTACCTTGTTCTAACGCTCGAGTACGCACTATAGTTTCCAGTTCACGGCTTCGGGAGCCATAATAATTAAATAAAAAGCTTGATCGTACGGCGGGAAAGAAATCGCGCGTCGATAAGATTCTCGGATAATTGTACGCGTCCATTAGCTTTTCGATTACGCGGAAACATCGAACGCAACGCCTAAGTGGGCACGCCTCGCAACATCTTTGACTTAATTTGTTGGCGAAAATCCTGCTTCGTTTCGTTCTGGCTATTAGCAATTAGTTAAAGGTGGATTAAAGCACCATTAGCGGCTTATCTGACTCGTATCGTCTCGATCCGCGGCAGTTTATCTTTTAATTCCAACCGTTTACAACACACGTTAGCGTCCGTTTTAATGTGTTACGCATTCTCAG
Organism: Colletes gigas; assembly: GCF_013123115.1. Classification (NCBI taxonomy): domain Eukaryota; kingdom Metazoa; phylum Arthropoda; class Insecta; order Hymenoptera; family Colletidae; genus Colletes; species Colletes gigas. The sequence goes on from NW_025106676.1 coordinate 564,471, forward strand.
CGCTCCTCGAGAATCGATGCTTTCCAAAAAATCTGTTCGAAAAATTCCCAACGTGTCGGTGAAAATTGTTTTAAATATTTTATGGAAAGAAAATATATAAATGATAAATTCAGTTGTTTTCAGGTTCGTTCCCTTTACTTCTGACAAATTATAACCCATTCTCCTATCTTCGATCGTGACATTAACGCTCTGAATTCTTCGATGACACTATTACCCGTGCATTGAAGTCTCCCGAGAGTCCGGGGCGACTCGTCGCGACGTTTATGCCAGCATTACATTCGCGATTATACGGCCCCGGAATATCTTATTCTAATATTATTATTGTACACAAAATATTCAAACGACTCGATTTACTCGATCGAAAATATGCAGTTATGTAAATACAATAATCTTTTCTGTATCTTCAACCGAACGGGATACGCGATAAATAGTTATTTTCAATGGGCTGACTCGCAGTTTACAATCTAACCGATCGAATCTCATAGTCTTGTACAAACAAATCCCTGACTCACGGGTCTGATACGATCGTTGAAAATATTTCACTGAGCTCGATACGCGTGGCATAGTTTGAACTGCGAATTTCTGACCAATTAGTCAATCGCCTGGAAGACAATGGTGACTTTTAGAAAACTTTCGAAATTAAATCTTTGAGAAATAGGAAATATTAAAATATTCAATTCTCGCTTAGCCAATTCTTCCTGCTTTATACAGCAATAAATTCAACAGAAATGGGATATTAAAAAATGGATAAAATTCCTTTAACATTTTGACTGCCATCCGGGTGACGGGTGACAGGACATTTCAGTATGAAAGTAAAATAATTACTTAATTCTGGAATTAAAATGTTAAAGGAAATAAATTTGAATAGGTTTCATGAACTTTAGTGAGGTTGTAAGTAAGACAAATTTTAAGAATAATTTCCAACTGTCAAAGTATTAAAATGAACTTCGATTCGAGCCACTGAATTATTTCCAGAAACTTTAAGTAGCGTTATTTACAATTTGACGAGTATTAAGATTCTTCCATTTGTAAACAATATTGCACCACGTTGTAAGTACAAAGTGCTAATCAACCTGTTTGTAGAAGTATGAAGGATATTATTATTCACGAGGGATAAAAAATAAATTAACAAAGATGATGAGGTATCGTTTAAATATTTGCCTTGTTACGTTCATTGATTGGGCAGCGTTTGTTGAAGTAGCCGGCCGTGAATCTCCCGTAGCACTTGTATTTATACGATCTCGCGAGCTTTCATGCGTGTAACTACAGTTAAAAGCGATTCTGGCACCTGCGGGTGGTCCCCCGCATACCGCGAACTTGTAGCCAATCAATATCCGTACATCCCGGCAATTTCCATAAACTGGCCGTTGATCTCGGTTAAAGGCGAAGTTGCTGCTGTTCCGTCGTTTTGCTTGCATTACGCGCCGCGTGTACGCAACTTGGACCGGTACTTCCCTCGCTTACCGATCTTCTGTGAATGTAGATACGCGGATACATAGAAGACACCTATACGCGTTGCTTCGTCGCAGTAAATATCCGCTTCGTTTTATCTCGAACCTAGCATTCCATTCGTTGGGTACGCGCACGGCCAGCAGTTTCGCGATTGGCTCATTTGTCGTGTATTAATCCGAGGTGAAACTTCCCAGAGTTGGCCTGCGATTAGTTCCAGCCGTGCCGGGGCTTTTAGCCAGATTGTTATCCGCGTCCAGTAATTAATTACGTTACCCTTTCTAAACGCTTCTAATTTCGACACATTCCATTAATTTTCAGAGTTTTTACTAAAACGATAGCTTTTCTTTGCTGGATCTTTTTCCAGGCTGAGATTTTCGTCAATTATGATACGGTTTTTAATGTCCCAGGCTTTTACGAGCTTCGTCGGGGTTCGAAAGACACCGATAAATCGAAAACTATATGAGAATATTTGGGTGACAGGATTTTCCATTATAAACCTAGAAAAATTAATTATCAAGTTGAGATGTCGAGGGAAATAAATTTGGATAAGATTTATAAATTTCAGCAAGATTATAAAAATAAGTATTGAAACAAATTTCAGGTTATACAATTTACAGTGCTCTAAAATCAAAATTTTAGTCTTTATTTTTCTGGCTATTTTATATTACGAATAATTTGAAAGTTAAACACGTATTTTGATGAAGATAAATATATAAATGTCTTCTAGATGATAAATCTAGACAAACTAACAATCGACCATTAGTTTATCTACATATGTATCTTTTCTTTAAAATGCGAACTGGTTGTGACCAGAGATGGGCAGGATTCCCATCTAGATTAAGGTAAACATCCCAATCGATAGATACAAGTCACAATTTAAATTACACAATCGAAATAAAATATTACGTTGATTGGAATGACTGTCAGAATGCCTATTCGTTATTTATTTATTACTCTTTGGAACACGATCTCAAACAGTCTTTGGAACAATCCATACAGAAATAGTCCATGCTTGGAAATTTAGCATAAGAGTGATTATCAACGTTTCGCAGAACATTTAGAAATCGATAAGAGAATTCTCCATGGAGGCTAATTAAGTCATCGATTCCATAATTTACGAGAAAAAGCTATTGACGAGGCGACGGTTGAATTATTAATTTGAATAAGAGCCGGTCGTAGTTATTACTCGAGCTATCAAAGTTACCTCTCATTAACCATACAGCGGCGCGCAGATAGTCCGATAAAGCAGCCAATCGGAGTAACAGATCGCCGTGCATCCACCGCTCGCGGAAGATATCGATTTACAGGCTAATTCGATTTGTTATCGATGCACAGCTCGCAACAGTAGGCTGAGTAATAAATACTCGAGTCGTACAAATACCTTGTATTTAATCATGCTTCGTTCCCAGCGAACAAAGTAATGGTTCGACGATGCGTATTAGTATTTTGCCCGACGGGCAAACATTTAAATCGCTTTCGAGACAATCCGGACACCAGTCGAAGATCTACGCGATTGTTCGCTGTTTTACATTACTGGTTATGTCCGTTCGATCCAGCTATCGCCTAAATATTTATTTCCATTAAACACGTTACTTTTGTCAGTACTTTGGAGCCTAGCTTTACTTTTTCACCTGCTACGTTCCTCTTTACAACACTAATTTTCGTTATATTTATGAATTTTGACATAGTTGTCATATTTTTAAGATCCTGAGCTAGATGAAAATGGAGAATAAAAGTTTAATCCGAAAGTCTTGCAGTCAATTTGAAAGTATTCTAGATATATTGGAGTTCAGTTAAAGATATAAATTAAAATAGAAATTTTTTTTAGACTAGAATTCATCCTTAAATCCGAAGGTCTTGCAGTCTCCTTGAAAGTATTCCAATATATTAAAATTTAATTGAAGACAAATTAAAATAGATATTAAGTGTATTATTAAATTTAACAAACTCGTCAGCCAGGAAAGCACGAACAGCCTGAAACCCTCATAGAAGAAAAGATCCTATTAATAAAATTAATATAAAATATAATTTCAAATTCCAAACTCACATACAAGAAAAAAATCCTATTAATACAATTAATAAAAAAATAAAAATCGAATTTTTTAAAGAAAAAATTAGCAGTTCACGTTCTCACGAGCTAATAATTTTAAATTCCAAACTTCTCATGGATCCGTCACTGGTTGATACGCGAAAACGAATTTCCCAATCGATCCAGGAATACGTCGGTGCATTATTTACGTGTAGTTTATCAACGGAGCTATTGTGTCGCGTTTTCCCCGGTTTTACAGTATTCTCATTACATTGTTAGGGTCCGGGGGAATTTGAAAGGAACCCATAGACCGTGCCATATCTCCTCGTGGTGGTTTCGCGTCTGAACAGTGCAGGATTTATACCCTGGCTTGAACTGGACGATTTATGTCTAGCGTAGTTTCACTCTGCCCTTTGTCGTACCCATTTAGATTGAGCTCCGACGGTGGTGCAATTTACCGCGAGATAACCCAGCCGCATTGTTCCGGAGAGTATCGATAATGGGAGCAAAACCCCGCCGGGAAACTTCCATTCGAGACTTCGCGTTTGTATCGTGGCCAACTGATAATTTTGGGACGTTTATGGTAACGATGGAAAGTCTTATAAACGAGATGATTACGGTTGGAGCAGGGATTGGCATCTCAGCGACCCGGCGACGACCTTTTACTTAAATTATTGCGGCTCTCGATTCGACGCATAGTGCGCAAAAATAGCAAAAATGCAAACAAAATATGGAAATCGATCTTTGATTTCCACGACAAATTAGTACATTAGAGTTTTTTGGGTTGCTGATTATAAATCTAATGTCAAGTTAATGTTTGAATTAACCATTCATCAAGCAAAAATATTTATAAATTATTTACTTTGTCTTTAATAAGATATTATTGCACAGTATAATACAATTGAGAAACAAACGGTATATTGAAAGACTAATAATATTCATAGTTTATTTGCTTAAACCATAACTATGTAGAATATGTATTGTTCAATGTATAAAGTATATGTAAAAGACGCATTTGGGATACACAATACTACAAAATGGTAGTTCAAACAAATTCGTGGTTTAAAAAGAGAATTTCTCCTTCTGGTTGTTTCATTATATTCGCTACAGTTGTTTCTGTTATACATTAATCACAATTATTGACCGAGCATTAATCACAACCACCGTAATGATTATTGAACACGAGGCGATCGCGATCGTTAATCATTAGTTTGATTACATTTCACTCAACTCTGTCAGAATCTAATGTACACGTTTGAAACACCTTTCTCTTGATTCTAAACTATGACTGGCAAACTGGACTTTCGGGGGATTTTTAGTCGATAATCGGAATGGCCTTTCATGTAATAAAATCAGCCACGCTGAGTAATCAGATTGCAGTATTTTAAGACATTTCAAAAGTGGACGTAGACAGTTTCGTAGTTTGAAAGACTCGTGGTGCACGCGATATACACTACCGTTCATAAGTCACCGGCCATTTTGTTCTCGTTTTGGAACATGCAAATTAAGGTGCAAATATAATTTTCTGGAGCGACTTCATTATCTCGTTTTCTTACATTTAGTCATTTTAACGCATTCACTGACATTTAAAATCCTTAATATCGTTTAATATTTTACAAGACTAGAATTTTGATTTTAGATCATTGTAAACTACATAATTTAAAATTTGTTTTACTTATTTTTGTAACCATGCTAAAATTCATAAATCTTACCTTATATTTCCTTCGGCGTCTCAACTTGAGAATTAATTTTTCTAGTGCCAGTCAAAGTGTTAACTTTGCTACAAATTTTATACTCCACGTACAAAATAAAAATAAATATGCAATAAGTAGAATTGTTCGAGGAAGAAAATTTCGAAAATAAATGCGTTTAAAATCGAAGAAAAGTGGCAAAATTCAAATAAATACAGAATGTTATGGGAAAAAATTTTAATCGGAGATTCTAGAGGCCAAAATAAGACGAAAATCAAGAATACTAATTTCTTGATCGAGGTTTCGTTAAAAGGTTATTGACGTTTAAAGTTCCGCCTGTACTGGATTTTTTTCTAGAAAGTGGGCAGGATTTCGGGGGTAGGTCTATTCACCAAAAATTATTATAATTGACCCCAGCAACTAAAAATAATTTTTCCAGAAAGATTTGAAATTTTTTTTTTCGCCGAAAAAATTAGGCACCTACACTTATCGATTTTTTTAAAAAATTTGTTTTGCATTTTTAATAACTTTGTTTGTCGCATTACAGAAAAGTTGTCTAATACGTTTTTGTAGGCATCCATGAGCTCTGCTTCAGAAAAAAATTTCAATGAGATACCTTTACTATTGTAGGAGTTATGGCCGTTTGAAACTTGGACCAGTTTTAGGAGGTTTTTCAGACTTTACGGTGTCAAGGAACGACTTCTATAACTAACTAAGAACTAACTAAATATAATTTTTCCAGAACTATTTGAAATTTTTTTTTCGCCGAAAAATTTCAGTACCTACTCGAATTTTTTTCTCGAAAGTGCATAGGAATTCGGGGGTGTGTCTATTCATAAAAAATGTTTGTAATTGAGCCCTGCAACCAAAAATAATTTTTTCGTGAATGATTTGAAATTTTTTAATTTAATTTTGGAATAACTTTTAACGAAGTCTCATTGTCAGTCAAGAAATTGATATTTTTAATTTTTGTCTTATTTTGGCCTCTAGAATCTCCCACTAAAATTTTTTCCAGGGGTAGCCGAATACCCTGTATATCTGTACCTACCTGCTTCACTTGGAAATTCCATTCCTTTAACACTAAATATGTCACTCACAATTTACAACTTAGGAACGTCAGACGAGAGATGCTCCAAATTCGTGGTCGTTTTATGCTTTTATAGCATTCGAGGCGAAAGCAATGTAATGTATACATTGTTTTCTAGTTTGGATGTATTTTTGAGAATGAAAACAATACTCGCGAAAGCAATGTAATGTATACATTGTTTTCTAGTTTTGATGTATTTTTGAGAATGAAAACAATACTCGCGATCGAGTAACACTCGCACGTGCCGAAATAGATGATCATCTCTGTATTTTTCGCAGTAGCAGCTAGTAGCAGCTAATTCTTTTTTTAAAAAAGAAGGTAAAGCTTCACTCTACAAAAAGCAACTAAAATGATCGCTGCATCACACTACATTCACAATTAAAAAATAAAACGAAAACTGAACATGTTCTATAGTTATAACTCAAAAAATGTTAGAGATATAAAAGTGTTCTTTGGTGTAATTTAAATACGTCATTCAATTACTCATCATTTACCTTGAATAACCAAAGCAACAATAAACGATGATTATAATTTTAGGATTGAACATTTGAAAATTATGTAGTCGTATCAAAAATCGACAAATGACATTGACTATTAGTGAATCGTTATTTCATTGTGGGTGTATTTGTATAAAACCACTTTTTACCGCGTTTGGCGTGCAATGGCCCCAGTGTGGCGCCCAATAGAAATACACGGGCGAACTGTCCTATCGTATTGGCGTCGCTAGACGGGGGAATGCAGATCCTGGAGAAAAATAAGGGTCCAACGACCGAAACCGAGAGCGTACGCAGGGCCGATCGAAACGTTACGGCGGAAAGTTTCGCTCGATTTACTACCGAGGAATATAATAATGCGATTGGCGACACCCACGCGTCGGCCGATAGTTAATTTACGGGGTGGTAACGTAGCACGGTTTACTAGAAAATAATTCCGCCCACGCGGCGATGGCGGGCGCCGTCGAGCTCGGATATACAGAAGTAGAAGAGATCAACAATGCGGGAGGTTGACACGGAATCCGGTTTTTACCGCTCGACTTTTAACTTGTTACTCCATTGGTGCCACCAAGACGTGTACAACCTCGGTAAATAACGTTCAACCGGATTGCATTCTTTCACATAATCCATTTTTTCTAAGTGTCGAACGGTGGAATCTGTTTCTTTCTCCGTCGCGCCATTTTTAAATTCCCGCTTCTTATAATTGCGTACGATGCTTGGAAAATGGACGGGACAAACTTTAAAACTGGGATCGGGCAGTTCTTATTTTAAATAATATCAACGAATTATAAATACCTTTATTTCTGATACATTTTTTAGGAATCGTATTTAATAGGTAAAGATTTATTTGCCAAGCAGAACTAAACAGAGAGAAGTTTAGAGGAAAATGTGTTTTGTAGATTATTATTGCTGTAATATAATTGTATAGGACTTCTCGTTAAATTCGTTCACGAATTAATTATTCAGGTATCATGCAACAGATAATTAATTGTTAACGTATTTGAAGGTCACATAATAATCCAGTCAGTTTTTTTCAGTTTTCACTTGAAAAAAATTGTGATCATTCATAAAACATACATAAATACGTATGCAGAATGTTGAAATTAGAAAACTCATACTTTTTCTGTGAAACACATCCCTGAAAAAACCATAGAAACGAAACTGTAGACTAGAATACTTGTGTGAAGCGCATTTTGTGAGACTTTCTTGGAGAATTGTTTGCAAATAAACAGTAACACTTTTTGCAGTCAAATTTACAAGGTTTATTTATAGATATTTCCGTGATATTCTACAATTTTTTAGGCGAATGGAAGTTGAAATTGTTGGCACTGCATACTCTGTCAATGATTTCGACCAATAAATTTCTGGCATCATTTTCAACAACAAATTGGTAAATTCAGTCAAAGTTATGGATAGTGTTAAAATCTACGTTCCTTTATTAACATTTTGTGGATATAAGAATTTATAAAACATAGACTTTAGTTTTTTGACTTTTGTCCATTGCTGGTCACACTGGCCGACGTAAAAAATGAGCAATTGGCCCAGTTATCGGTCGACAGAAACCGCGGAAGGGCTGGTAACAATCTAGGCATCGTGCAAGTGACAATTAAGTATTAATAGCTTGTGAACTAGTTTAAAGATCTCTACGTGGGCGCTTGTTGGAAAGGCTCGAAAAGGTAGTTCTTGAAGATTAATTCCGTGAAGGGGGAGGGGGAGGGGAGGCAGAAAGCGGCGTGGTGTCAGGGTGCCGAGGATCGTCGCAGGTGAACCGCGTAATGCGACTCCGGCTTGGGGCTAAAGGCGTATATCAAGTAGCCGGGGAATGTCGTGATTTCTACTCTTTTCTCTTTTCTTTTATCCTGGCTGGAAGGTTCTTCGTTGGTTGGCCTACCCGGCACCCCGGCAGCGTACAGAGCGGGGTAAACGAGGGGTACAGCGGGTCGCGGTGCTATCAGATCGATGATAAATTCACTCCGTAACATCCAGCGAAATGATTTAATGATACACGCGAGCCAGCCGGCGAAATTTTATTTTGCGCGAACGATAAACCATTTCGATGCAAATACGCGGCTGGTTTTGCCGCGGACCATTGATTAAAATTTATCAGTCGCGCCGTTTCGGTGCACGCGCCCGACGGTAGCCATTTTGGATCTACTAGCGGACGTTGATTGCTCCCCAATCGAAACCAGAGCGAGTTAATAGAGATTAATCACTATCGAAATTCATTAATGGCCGCTAAACGACCCGCTATCTCGCGTAGATTATTAATCAGCCTGTCACTCGAACGTTTCTTGGTTGTTTTTCCACCCTCGTTCGAGCTTCGACGATTTTTCCGTCGACTTGGAAATTGTTGAATTTCCTAACCGTCTCATGATGTTACAAAAATCATCTCCAGCGACGACTGTATATGTCTAAAGTTTCTTTCCCGTTTTGGGTTATACGAACTCATGGTGTTTATTATACAAAAATAAAAGTTCGTCGCTGGTTCTAGTTCTTCACTCTCGTCTTTCTTCTGCACAGTTTAGAAACCAATTTCAGACCGAACGAATCTATATCTTCGGGTTAAGAATAAAGACTAAATATTCTACAGTGAAATATTGTTGTTTGATTCAATCATACAACCCATAGCCCTACAATTCCAATAGAAATAATTGAACGTTTTACGAGGTTCCCTATCAATTCTATGTTACATTGCTTCCGATCTATGTGCTATTGTATAATGGCTACAAAATGTACACATTAACCGACACAAGCCAGTTTAAATATTCCGTGTGGAGACCGCTTAAGTTGGTTGCGGTAGAGGTAACTGATCCCTACCGTACGAATATAATTTGCATATCAGATTATCGATCGGAGTAAATCATTGCAGGTCGGCAACCCGGTAGCCTGCCGGAAGGGAAGCTGACATCTCTCCGTAATATTGATTCCTAATTGTTCTCTCTTTAATTACGTCATTTGTTTTGCGCTACGCGCAACGAGATATCTAACTAAATAAACGATCCCTGCTCCGAGACCTCGGAAGGAAAACTCGTTTCGAAAAGCAAACAGACGGAGATTTACTGGACCTTTTTTGGTCGGCTGTAGTTTAATTGTTTTACTCTGTTTTAACACTTTGTTGATTGAGACGTTTTCTCATTTCCATTGGTTTCTTATTTTTTTTACTCTTTCGTCGTGTTTGTCGACTTAACTTGTACACAATCATGGATATAATTCTTCCACTCTACAAAATTTTGTTAAAACTACTTACAGTTACATCTCAGGCTTCCCTGAGTGAATACGATTAATTTTCAGTTTCCTAATATGTATATTAATCCCAAACTATCGTGGGGCACTTCTACACTGGAAATTATACTATTAAAAGATAAAAATCAGCCTACTTCCTTTCACAATTGTCTTTATTTTATGCAGAATAACAGGGCACAGTATTGATTACAAATTAAATAAATTTTTTGGGTGTCAAAGTAGCCCACGTTACCAGTTATTCTTCCTATCATATATCTTGCTTTTAAAAGATTTGATTATTTGTAAAGGTAACATCCGGTCTGCACGCGAGGAAATAATTAGGTAAATAAACATTTTTGATAGGAAACGAAAGTTCCAGAGAAACCAGTAAAATTAAAAAATTCAGACTTGTATATACCGCAGGCGTTTCACGAACGTTTTAAATTCGGAGCTTCCCGTTTCTGTTTTATTTCAGTAGTCGAGCTTTCGGCAACCTGGCCCTAAACGCTACCCTCGTAAATCACTTTATTAACGCGAAACGTTCAAGAGCACCATTATCGTTGGTCGGTTTTACAGGGTATTTATGCAAGCTTGCTTGGTCCTCGAACGCACTTGTAAATCTTGTCCAGCAGTAAAACCAGAAAACACACCTTTCTGCAAAACAACCAGTGTCATCGTGAAAGGAAACTGCTCCGTGAGTAGAGGAAGGGGGGGGGGTGGAGGACAAAATGAGTCACTCTCCTTTTAGAATTTCCAGAATTTATCCGAGCAACCGAATTTTATGGCGCCTCGACGCCTTCGCAACTGCTGATGACGCGGTCTCCTCGCAATTAGGTCGTTAAGGTCCTTTTGTCTATTATTTATATATTCCCCGTAATACTTGTGAAAGAAATAATATTTGCAAAAGTTATTTGCCTCCTTCCATGTTCATGGTAATAAATAAAAGGTATGGAATATTTCGGGCTGCACAAATATGTTTTCAATAGAATATCTATTTAAAAGATATTATTTAAATGTTATTTTCATGTTAGACTTATTTTTTATATATTCATATATTTCATATGGGCAAAATTGTAAGCATTTAAAAAGTAGAATTAGCTTTTTGCAGAACCCATTAAAGGAATAAAATATTTCATGCTAGACTGAAATGTTTTCAGCAAAATATCTATTCAAAAAACAAGAGATTATTTAAATGTTATTTTCATATTAGACTTGCTTTTTCATATATTCGCTCTGTTGTAATGAAGACAAAATTGCGAGCATTTAGAAGGTAGAATTAGCTGCTTGCAGTACCCGATGGATCATTATTCTTAGTTTCTACCGAGTCGCCCACGAACCGTAAAGAGCGCTTAAAAGGAAAAGGCATCGTTCTTGGATAGCCGTGCACACTGTTTGCTCGTCTATAATTGCGTTTAGCTGCTCGTACAGTTTGCAATATCATCGTCCACGCGTTCGATCCACCCACGTGGAACACGCGGGAGCGTGTCTGCGCGATGGTCGATCGGTGAGTACTTTCATCGTATCGATATCGAGCAGCTACGTGGGTAGCTGGTTTCCATCAAATCAATAATTATCGATACGTACCAATAATTGTATATCACTACTTAATACCTGTATACCGTTTCGGCCGTAATAACATTCCGCTTACAAATGGACCGTTCATCGGGTGTATCTTATCCGATCGCATCTCAGTGACTCTCAAATCACCGGTTTTGAGTCACTGTTGCTACCACTCGACCGTTATTATTTTATTTGCCCGGTCGACGGGTTCGTTTTCTTCGGCCGTCTTGCTACGCCCGTGTAATTAATTCAGCTGCGTTCAGTTCGAATTAGAGATACCAGATAACGCGTGAATTTATTGAGTCTTCTAATACACGGGGGAGAAAAATACGCGACGCGAGGTTCGACCAGAAAATCGGACGTTCGCTCCTCGTATTAATTACGGGGAATCGAACAGATTTTATATAGGGTGGTTTACGGGTACTGAAAACCAGACCACGGACCGAAAATGACGGGTACGACGTGGTTGGAGAAAAATTTGTTTGCTAATTAATCCATGAGCTCGGACGCTGGGTATTCCGGGCAAGTCGATTTTCAAGAATATCCTCGTTAATCACGCCGTATCGTGCTCCTCACGTTAGAACGTTGATAAAACACGAACAAGCGAGAAGAAGAGTTGATTGCCGGTGTTTTAACGATTTATTCTTTTTTTTTTGTTTCTTTTTTTTCTTTTTGATCTCCCTTTTGCTACGGGAAGATTGTGCCGACTGCTTCGGTGCAAATCTGTCAACACCGTAATAGGATGCTCGCAGCGATTTAAAATATCGGCAAATATATGGGCATAATATGCAGATCTCAGCGTCAAGAAGAAACGATCGTCGCCGTCGGGTTGCTTCCCCCTCTGCTCAATTGTCTGTTTATTTTGCGACACGAGAACCCGAGGTTTGAAAAATTCGATAAATGGCACGCATCCCGGACTCAATGCGCCATAATTACTCGTCGAATCGAAAGCTTGTGGATTTTTACAGGCGCGGCGAGTAAAAATATTATGGGACGAATTTTATTTCGCGACAAGAAGACTTCGGGATCGTCCCCGGATCGCGTTTAATTTATCACGTGGCACGAATCCGAGTTTGAATTGGATTGATATTATAATCCCGAGGATTGGAATTTAATTGATTCGCGTAGCGTAATCGTTTGTGGAAACTGGAATAAAGAATGCATAAACACAAAGATAAATTGAATTTATTTCCTTTGCGTGTGTGTGGTTTTTTTAATTTTTATATTCTAGGATTTTAATATAATGTAACGATTACAATTTATCATAAAAGTACATTACGTTGTGTCGTAACTATCAGTAATTTAATATTACGTTTTGCTTTTAGTGCCAGAAAGCACAATTAAACGGCATCGATTGTAATTTTATTCATTTCTATATTTCACTTTAAAGTTACATGATTTCATAAACTTTAAAGTAGCATAACACTTTACCTATTAGGCTCAGGGCATAAATGCCTCATACTTTTTTGTAGTCATTAAAATACTACATCGAATGGCTGAATTAAAATTCTAAATTTCCATTCTGTAAGAAAGTGCAGTTGCATCTCCAAATGCACCGATGCAACTGCATCCTTTTTTACAAACGAAACTATACAATTTTAATTACACCACTCTATGCAGTAATTTAATCTATATAAAAAGGTATAAGATCCTGATAATAGTTCATGAATTATAATAGTTTAAAGTGACTTAATAAATTTAATTAAGCTAATAAACATTAAAATAGCATAACTCTTGAATTATTAAATTCAGGGCATAAATAGCTTATACTTTTTTGTAGTGATTAAAATACTGCATCGAATGTTTCAATTAAAATTTTAAATTTCCATTCTGTAAGAAAGTGCAGTTGCATCTCTAGGTGCACCCTTTTTTACACACGGAACTTTATAATTCGGATTGCACCACTCGGTGCAGTATTTTAATCTGTGTAGAAAAGTATAAGAATAAGGTCCTCATGCTCTGAACCTAATAGTATAAAAGTTATAATACTTTAAAGTGACGTAATTTAATAAACTTTAAAGTATCATAACTCTTGAACTATTAAGCTTAGGGTAAGTAATTTAACATTTATATCTAATATAGATTAATTATTCGTATATTAACAGTTTGCATTATTAATACTGTGAGGAACGGGCACGATGAATAGTGACCCAAGTCGTAGATAAGATGTAGAAATTATTACCAGTAAGAGTTTGTACTTAGGTATGACTGGTAGTCGCCGAAAGCCTTGTCCCCTCTCCTTAAATTGGAGTAACCAAACCCGAGCTGTTTTTCTTGAAGTTTGTCAGGTATAATGAGATACCCCCACCACCGTGAACAAGGGTAGTTGAAGCCTGAAACGTAAACAGCAAATGAAACCTTTGTTAGGACTTGTCATTTACCGATTGCCCGCGAACAGAAAAGTACAGATTCTCCCTGAGTTTCCTCTGTTCCGTGTCTTTCAATATTATTTCACCACGTGCACAGTAATTATAATCATCCTGTGTGACAGTTATGGCGAATCTGGAAAACGGGAATAAGTATAGCATTGATTACGAGGTACGTACCAACATTTATTCCAAGTTTGTGAAAATTCGCGTTTCATCGTCGTGTTGCTCCGATGCTTTTATTAATTTAATACTTAAGAATATTTAATTTCCTATCGGTGTAATCTCCCAAGTATCGAAGCTTTTCAAGAATTAATAGTAGGGAACTAAAATATTTATATAAAAAATCGTACACAAAGTAAATGTAAAAAATTTATCAAATCAATATTTTACGAACTTCGTTTAATAGGCTCAAAATATTGACTGTAAAAGCTATCTGAAATAGTAAAAATAATCTGAAATCGCTGGAAATATTTTTCAAACGTCGTTTAAATTATCGAAATATGAATGATGGGTCTGCTGAATGTCGAACATAAAATTTTGCAGCTACTGGCGTTGTTCGACGATGCTTCGGCGTTGTCTCACTTGGAAAATTGTCTTGATCAGTCGTATTTCGGGTACAATTTCGTCGACGAGCCGCGATCGATGATCGACGATCGATGGGAGAAACAAAAGGACGTTCGGGCAATTTACATGAAAAATGATCGGGACGAGACGAAGGATGTGTTCGCCGTGCCAAAAGTGTATACGTGCATGTATTGCTTTAAAAGATTCTACAGTATGGCCGCGAATCGCAGGCACCAGGTCTGCCACGCCAAGAAACAACTGCGATGCCCTTATTGCAAAACGAGATCGTACAGTGTGAGTACTTTACAGAGACATTTTGAATATTTTCACCGAACACCCCAATCGAGGAACGAAAAGACGTAAAATTTATTGCGGCAGTTAATCGACGTCGAGGAAGTAGCAGATTAAAATTATATCGAGTATCTCGTTTGAATGTGAGAAAAGTGTATGAAATTGAGGATTGTAAATTTTTTTACATGAACACCGGCCACGGAAGAGTTATAATCGAGATATTCGCGGCGGATAAAGTTGATGCGTGAAATATAATGGCCGATACATCAGACGAACCAGTTTCAAATCGCGCTGAATGGTCGCAGAAATTATCGTGGCTACGTTTAAATTTAAATCACTACTCTTTAAAATCGATAGCAACTTCATTGTTAGAAATATCAGCATCAGCTTATTATTATTATGGGAGAGTAGACAGAGTAACAATTTAAATATTTAAAATTTATGGTCTGTTTTGCTTAAACTTTTCTTAATTTTAGCGGGGGATTAGTATGGATTTCTTTCGTGGCTTTTTCATTTATAACTTTGTACATTCATCTGAGATTTAACAAAAATATGATATTTTTCCTCCGAAACATTTTCATTGGAATATTTGAAGCAAGTTAAGATAAACATTGGTTAAAGAAAGAAAAAAAAAAAGTATTTCATTTCTGTCTTTATTAATAATTTGACATTTTGTAAATCTTGGGAGATTATATAAAGTTACTCAAAATTCTTTCTATTATGCCTAAATTAATTTAAGTATTTATTCCTAACTTATTCGTTTTAATTTAAATACATGTTTCGTTAGAGAATTTTACTTTATTGTTCAAGGATTTTGTGTAATTGTTGGACCATCGTTGCCTTTAAAAATATAAAAATTGTGGAGAATGTTATGACATTTAATAACTAAAAATGCGGTTTGCAGCGACAATTTATCGAAGGAAGATTAGAAATAAACGAAAGAAATATATACTAATTAATTCGAATAAATAATTATTAAATTAATTTATTTCTTATTATATTTCAGCAAAATCTTATGCTGCAAACTGTATAATTAGTTATTTAATCGAAGAACTATATTAAATAAATTGTATGTGATATATCGTTCTATTACAGTTAAGTTTTATGTAAGAGAATATTTTAAAATATTAATTTAATAATTGTGAGAATTACGTAGACTTATAGAATTGTGATTTACTTAATTCTCAAGCTTAAGACGTTATATATTTACAAAATTATATTAATTAGTAAATTTTCTCATGTCTACGGCAATTAAAATCGCGTTTCCATCATTTTAAATATTATGTAAGATAAGTCTGTATTTATTTAAACGTGCAAAGTATTTTATAAAACTTGTATATTAATTTATCTAAAAAATTATTTGTCTATTTAATATGCACGCATACTATTATAATTTATGAATATAATAAACTAGAAATTTCTCGAATTACTAAATCTTATACTGAATCTTAAAGGCGCCATGCACGATCACGTGAATTTCGTTGAGTCATTCGGGACGAAAAGCAAACAAATAACCGTAACTGATAAAATCCAGAGTTCCGGGCGTTTCTTTAAAGAAACTGTCGATAAAATGAACGACAAAGGCAACTCAATGTAAAATATTAGAGACACTAATTCGTTTATACAATAAATTTATTAAACGCAAACTGGTATATTTACATCATAAAACGTATACAAACAGTAAAAATAAAGCTATTAAAATTAGTACATAATATATCGCATTACATTGCAGACGAATTTGTTGGACAACACATCGCCACAAATTTTCCAGAAACATTCAAAATTTATATGAATGTTACATTCAGCTTAGACGATATGTATACATATATATTTACAACAATGACCGATATTCACCGAGATATAAAATAACATGATTGTACAAATAATTTTCAACGAATTTCCATACAAAATAAATTCAATACCGACAGTGGAGCTGATGTCTCTTTCTCGATATTTTCGACGTGAATCCTCTACCACACTTAATGCAGCAATTCATTTTTCTCATGTGACGGATATTGTGCCTTCTGTGGAGCAGTTTGTGGAAAAAGATCTTCGTGCAATAGACACATTCGTAGATCGTCGGCTTCGGGAATTGGAAATCGTTTCGATCTTCCTGCATTTTTCGCTCATCTCTGTCGCGAGTTTCCACGCAGTTCGACGCTAAGCCCAAGTAAACTAAAAATTCTGGCACCGGCATCAGTACCGGCTCTTTGCACGCGGGGATTTTCATTTGTGGCATTTGGTATTGTTTTTGAAACTTTCTGTAGTCGAATCTCTTCGATTTCTTCAGCAAGTAACGCACTGCGATTCGTTCTCTCATCACTTCCAACGATACATTGTTCGAATCGTCTGATAGGATTTTGGAATTCTGTAATAGAAGTAACGAATAAAAATATATAAATTTCTATTACTTATAAACATGCTTGATATTGAGTATAATTTAGAAAAATATCTTGAGCTTCTAATTTAATTATTTCGTTCGTTAAAACGTGCATAGAAAAGTTTAATGTTAAACCACTCCCGTTTTTATACTGCAGTTTTCTAATATTTCTAATGTAATATTTAGTTGAAAATAATTTGATATTAATTAATTGAATACTTACCTCATTTTCTGCAGATTCTTTATCGTCGAGCATGCTGGACGAAACTAATATAATACAAATTTGCAATCTTCTCTCAGTAAATTAATGTCACGATGCGACGGAGAACTTGAGAAATACAAAAATCATGCTACATCCGTGCAAAACTGTATGGAAATGGTGAAGCAAAACCGAAGCAGGTCGCTTTTAAGGAAGAGTTGGGACAATGCCGTTTCTTAGGTTCAATTAGAGAATTGTAAAATCAGTCGGACTTTCCCCACCCCTAATACCCCAATAAACCTAACGGTTAAGGGATTCATTTGGTAGATTCCCCGCTAGCCCAGTTCCTTTTCAGTATACCGCGAAAAGACAATACCTCGTTTGCAGGGCCATTCTCATTGGCCACTCAGTTCCAAACATAATTTCATCCCCACCATTTGTTTAATACTGATTTCTTCCACAAGGGTACACTACACGACTGGGAAAAAACTCCTCCAAACTTTTAGAGATACAAAAAAGTGTCAGAAAGCACCATTAATTATTTTAGTAATTTTAATAATTTTTTAGTAATTTTATTCATTTCTGTGTTTCACATTAAAGTGATATAGATTAATAAACTTTAAAATAGCATAACTCTTCAACTATTAGGCTCAGGGCATAAATACCTCATACTTTTTTGTAGTGATTATAATATTGCATCGAATGGCCCAATTCAAATTTTAGATTTTCGTTCTGCAAGAAAGTACAGTTGCATCTCTAGATGCATCGATACAACTGCATCCTTTTTTACAAACGGAACTATACAATTTTAATTACACCACTCTATGCAGTAATTTAATCTGTATCAAAAGGTATAAGATCCTGATAATAGTTCATGAATTATAATAGTTTAAAGTGACTTAATAACTTTAATTAAGCTAATAAACATTAAAATAGCATAACTCTTGAATTATTAAATTCAGAGCATAAATACCTTATACTTCTTTGTAGTGATTAAAATACTACATCGAATGGCTGAATTAAAATTCTAGATTTCCATTCTTTAAGAATGTACAGTTGTATCTCCAGATGCACCGATGCAACTGCATTCATTTTCTACAAACGCAGCTTTATAATTTTGATTCCACTACTCGATGCAATATTTTAATCTGTATAAAAAAGTACATGGTCTTGGTGCCTTAAACCTAATACATCAAAAGTTACAATACTTTAAAGTGACATAATTTAATAAATTTCAAAGTTGTATAACTTTGCAACTATTAGGCTCTGGACATAAATGCCTCATACTTTTTTGTAGTCATTAAAATACTACATCGAATGGCTGAATTAAAATTCTAAATTTCCATTCTGTAAGAAAGTGCAGTTGCATCTCCAAATGCACCGATGCAACTGCATCCATTTTTTTTCAAACAGAATTTTATAATTTTGCTTGCACCACACGATGCAGTATTTTAATCTATACAAGAAAGTGTAAGGTCCTAGTGCCTTAAACCTAATAGTTCAAAAGTTATACAACTTTAAAGTGACGTAATTTAATAAATTTCAATGCCTCATAACATTTCTACTATTAGGTTTAGGACATAAATATCTTATACGTTTTTGTAGTGATTAAAATACTGTATCAAACGAGCCTATCAAAATTCTAGATTTCCATTCTTTAAGAAACTGCAGTTGCATTTTTGAATGCACCGATGCATAAAAATAATTGTAACTCAGTTTATTCATTATTGAATTTCTGTTTAATTTACTTTTATGATATTTTATGTAGTTCTAACGATTTTTAAGCTACGACTTTTCCATAACATAATAATGTAATGATATCAATCATTAATTTTCTCTCTATCCCTAATTAGTAGAACGAATACCATCTTTTTCTTTATATTTAGAAGCATAATATTAAAACATTTGATTAATGCTTAAGGTACCAATGCCTCGCAAAACCCTTGATCGCATCTTGAACGTGCCTTTTAAGAACAAGCTTAGTAATGCTAGAAGAGGGATCGGTGGAAGTACTAGAAAAATTTGGTGAAAAATCAGTAATCGAACCGATCATTATCGATCGTTCGTCATCACCGAAAGAAATGACGGTATCCGTTAACAGAATCATCGGTCCAGTACCAATACTCTTTACGAGCAATTAATGGGAAGTTTACGAGGTGCTGCAGAGCGAATCTCGCAAGCTAACCAGGAAAAAATACACTCGAATCGCTTCGTACACACCAGAAACTAGCACAGCTCGCAATTAATAGATCAAGGTATATCTCGTGAAATATTGCTCTTTAATTGTAGCAAATTAATCAAACCGGACTCTATCCGACGCTCTCGAGATATTCAATCGCTCGCGTCGTATTTCTGTCCTTGGTTCGAATAAGCGCTTAATGAAATTGGATCAATCGTTAGACGCGATCCAATCGATCTCGAGTCGCATCGAACAATCATTAGCGCTCGATTGCTGAAATTAATGGCGACGGTTAATGGCGAGAAGTCGTTTGAATTATGATTATTCTTATTGCGTACGAGTACTAAAACCGTGACTGGAACTTAATCGATCGAGAACAAAACGAAGAAATAATTATTTCTGTTTCGATAGAAGGACTGTACCGAATTATCTAATCACTGTTAATTGTATACTGTGTATATTGTGTACTGTTAATAGTATAATTAACATGTTAATTACACTATAGATTAGGAAGCATATAGCTTCCCCCATATTTTTAGTGCTTCGAACTTTCGAGTAGGAACTCAAGAAAATTAATTTAATCGTTCGAAAAAAAATATAAACATAAGATTGAAAAATTTGTGAGCTCAGATACGTATAAAACGAACAATAATGGAGTAGTTTGTAGGCTAGAAATTTTATGGTGCAATATTAACAAAGAAATGTTAGGGATTAATCGAGAATTTAGTCACCTTTATGAAACAAATTAATTTTGTATTAATCCATCTTTAAATTCTTGTTTTTTTTTTTAATGTATTCAAAGAGAGAATCGATTAAATAAAGAATTATTATTGTTATTGTTAAACAGACGTTCGTTGGATGAAACGTTGGTGCAGCATTGAGCGTGGATCCCTCTAAAATCGCGTGTGGTCTCGCAAATTGCTTCTGGCAGCGAGTGAGTTAATCGAGGAACGTTGCGGCGCTTGTTAATTGATTCTGCGACTAATGTCGAGCAAGGAACGGGTCGTTAAATCAACGTACGGCCGTCGAGCGCCGACAAACCCCGCTTGTCGTTACAATCCAATAGCTGTCATTACCGTTAACACCAGCGCCAATAACGAGTCGACGAGGCAAATGGCATCCACCAGTGGATCCTCGAATTCAGTTGCTGGTCCGCGATCGACATCGACCGGTTACCCAGTCACGAAACTGGAAATATCATACGTGTATTCGCCCGATCGCCGTTGGGTAAATTCCCCGTAACTTTTTTCTGCTTAACGACGCGCTATAAAATCGACCGCGGTTTTAGAGATCATATATTTTTCCACCGAAATAGATACGCATTCCTCTCGATCGCTCGATACGCGAGCTTAGAAAGTTACGATGTCTTAACGACATCTTAAATCAATCGATCGGCTCGCTGGATTCCGTGAGCTTCCTTGTAATTTCTTTTTAAACTTACATTTTACCCGACAGGTTGGATTCATTAATTTGGAAAATTCATTTCTCAGGTTGAATATTAACTCCATATTGTTTGAAAGTTCTGGTAAATTCTTTTTTAAACTTAAATTTTATCCGACAAATTGGATTTATTAATTTAAAAAATTCATTTGTCGAGTTGAATATTAACTCCATATTGTTTGGAAGTTTTGGTAAATTCTTTTTTAAACTTATGTTTTATCCGACAAGTTGGATTTATTAATTTGGAAAATTCATTTCCAGGTTGAACATTAACTCTATATTGTTTGGAAATTTTAAGTACTTCGATTTTATATTCTATAGTAGTTTATTGCAGGATTTGCATATGAGTAATTCTGATTTTACATAGAAAGTAATAATTGTTTATTATATTGTAAATTAATACGCTTTTTGTTATTATAAATCAGCGTGATAAGTAGACTGTTTTTAATGGAAATTTATATGTTTATTAATAGAATTAATGAAATCGGTATCTTGCTGTAAGTATTTCTTATATGTTTGCATATTAAGTGCATTTTGTAATTTTTTGAGTATTAAAATTTCCCATAAACGCACAAACGTCCGCAGTTTAGTGATAAATTAATGGGACTGGAATTCTTTAATTTATTTGTTGACATTTTTCGATTGTATCTTTATACTTGTTATAGAAGCCAAAATTCAGGAATGTTTTTAACTTTTCCAGTTATTGGATTCACTCAAATTTTGAAGATCCTTCTTAAGCAGTGGTCGACAAAAACTCGAGAATTATTTTCGTACGATCCGCTGAAAATATCCACCTGTAAGTCCAGTAATTAAGATACTCAGGTTCTGAAAGGTGGTCCGTTATAATAAATGGTTCACCGTTTCGGTCCTCCGCGTGTCCGAGCGATTTTAACGTTTTAGTACCTTGTCTTTAGTGACGATTGACGGTATCGTAAACCCACGGCGATTAATAACCTCACTTTCTGGGCCTAATTCCTCTGTATCCCTTCGTACGCTTCCAGGTATGTTCCGGGGCATATAAATATGACGACCTTTATTCGCCAGAAATTGTACATAAACATGGTGGCATTAGTTTTTTCTGTTAGAACACTAGTACCTTGAACGAAAGTGCCCAGAATTTTTACAATAATATTAACACGTTCGCGGATAGTAAAAATTTAATAAATTTCGAAAATAGACAGGTGATTTACGTCACGTGTTGCAATTTTGCTACTCAATGTGCTAGATAAAAGAAATTTTTAAATACACGAGAAAAAGATAAAATGAAAATACTCAATGAACATAAATGCAACATAAAGTGCATAATAATTTAAAAAAATAAAAATTCAAAACATTTTTTACATTAAACAGATTGACTGTTAAAACATTTAATGAGTAAAATTGGCTCACAACCGTAAAAATAGATATACCACATTCGGCAATGTCGACGAAGGGGAGTGATTAATATTTAAATATATATTTCATTACGTAACCAAAAACCAACGTACGTATTTAAAAAATAATAATATAGTTTTATATATAAATATACTCAGCCAATTTGAGTGATTTAAAACTTTATTCCTTATTTACTATATATATAATTATGTTCTCGATGCTAAAGTATAAATATATCTACTAGATCTAATGTTAAATTAAATAGCTTGGTATCGAGAAGGCAATTCGGTAATTTTTGCAAAACGAACAATGGATACTAATGGTTGGCGTTGCAGCGTGTTTCATTGTTGACAGAGGTTAAGTACCGACCCCCGTGCAACGACAAATCGATTTAGCTCGAGGACAAATTCGACGGAATGACATGCACCTTCCGGGGACTTATTGACGAAGCGTAGCACTGCTACGACCAGACGACCACGCGGGAAAATGACTTAATACGAACATACGATGGCCCGTGGCGATCCGTCAGGCCACCCAAGAGGTGATTGCCGTGGAGAGGATCTATCTACGGAGCCACATTGCCTTCTACGTGCTTAATAGTGCCGGAGCTCTGCATGCCGCATTCTTAGATCGTCCTCCATCGGACGGAAAACTTGCCGGATCTCGCCCCGAGTCTTTCAAACCCGTCTGTCCTACCTGTCACGCTCGATACTTTTTTGCATTCGGTTACAGTTTTGTGTTTATTCAGCCGGCCTCGTGTACGCGCTCTAACGTTCATTCTTGCGCTCGTTCGCTAATTCGTACGTTTGCACTTTTGTTTCGCGGCGAATTACGAATCGAGAAACCCCGAGATTATCCACTCGTCGCATGGAAATCACTCAGTGAAATACTCTATCTATCGTATCGAGATATTTGTCATTTTCTAGCAATTTGTAATATCAATTGGAATTTCTCGATGTGCATCAATACAAATGTATCCTTTTTCCCAAACGGAACTTTATAATTTTGATTGCACCACTGGATACAGTATTTTAACCTGTATACAAGCACAAAACAAGTACAAAAACACACGGTCCTGGTGCCTTAAACCTAATAATTCAAAAGTTATAAAACTTTAAAGTGACATAATTTAATAAACTTCACTGTAGCATAACTCTTGAACTATTAGGCTCAGGGGAAAAACCACTCATACTTTTTTGTAGTAATTAAAATACTGTATCGAATAGCTGAATTAAAATTCTAGATTTCCATTCTTTAACAAAGTGAAGTTGCATCTCTAAATGCACCGATGCGACTGCATTCTTTTTTACAAACGGAACATTATAATTTTGATTGCACCACTTATTGTAGTATTTTAATCTGTATAAAAAAGTATAAAGTTCTGATGCTCTAGACTGAATAATTTAAAAGTAATAGTACTTTAAAGTGATATAATTTAATAAACTTTAAAGTGACATAACTCTCTAACTATTAGGTTCAGGGAAAAAATACCTTGTACTTTTTTGTAGCGATTAAAATATTGTATCAAACGACCCTATCAAAATTCTAGATTTCCATTCCTTAAGAAACTGCAGCTGCGATGCATAAAAATCATTGAAACTCAGTTTATTTATTAGTGGATTTCTGTTTAATTTTGTTTCATGATATTTTATGTATCTTTAACGATTTTTAAGCTACGACTTTTCTATAACATGGTAATTTAATGAGATCAATCATTAATTTTCTTTCTATCCCTAGTTAGAATAACGAATATCATTTTCTTCTTCATATTTAAAAGCATAATATTGAAGGTACCAATTGGTACTTAAAGTACCAATGCCTCGCGAAAGTTTTGATCGTATCTTGAACGTGCCTTTTAAGAACAAGCTTAGTACTGCTAGAAACTCGAAAATGCCAGTAATATAAATTGGAATTTTGTGATGCGGCTTTTAAAAATCAGAAATAAATATTTTTTCGCTTGGAAATTAGACACAGAGTATTCGATGCTACTGAGAATTTTTTCTAATTCGAAAATTAACCCTTTATGTCTGTTTATTAATATTGAACAACTAGTAATACCACCTGGAATTTCGTGAATGTCTTTTAAATACAAAAAAATATTCGTTTTCCCACAAAAATGTTTAAACACCTGCAACTAAAATTAAAATGCATTTATAGTATAAATTTTCGTTATCATAAATGAAATTTGTATCGAGCTATGGTACGTGTTATACTTGTCGTCAAATTTTTAAATTGAAATCGAATTTTAGGACAACTCTTATTTCGCGAAACAATGTGTGCGTACGTGTGCAGAATAAAGTAAGGAAAAGCATGTGTCAATTTGTGAAATACAAGCAGTATAATAAACATATTCTAATCAGTCCAGCCCGTCAAACAGTTCCAAATCCAAACGAACAAAAGAAAAATCCACGTACATATCTCAGAAAGGAACACTAAACAAACTAAAAGACAAATATCGATATTTTTTGGCTGGCATCGCCTTAAACGAAAAACGAACATTTAATTGCGTGAAAAACGCGTGTCGCGAGGGGTTTGTCAGGCGTTTGGTTTAATCGTCGTTGCGCAAATATGAAATTAGCACGCGTTCGAGTGGACGCTGATAATCGTGTAAAATACTTTCGCATAAATAAGCCCGATTTGCCGCGATTATCCGTATTGGCGATCTTCTGTTAGCATTTCCTTCGTCTCTCGGCCATCGGGCTATCGACGACGATATTTGTTCCCCCGTGGTATTAGGTTGTAACTAGATCGAAACGTCGGATAAACGGTCGTCGATCCAACGCAGAAACGAAACGCAAATTCCGTTCACGATGAGTGGGGGAGGGGGCAAAGGTCGAAAAGAAATGTAAATATCGGTTCGATGTAAAGGTGACAAGGGATACCAAGGTCGTTCTTCGCCTTCTCATCAGCTGACACCGATCTCGGCCAGTCTACCGCAAGACTGCGGTCGTTTTTCGTAACGCTTCGCCGGGTATCATCGCGATCTTTTCACTGGATTAATATCTCCTGTCGCACGGGGGGAAAAAATGGACGATCCTTTCCTGTTTTTCTGCTTCAAACGAAACCGCACTCGGTACCGTAACGTCTAACGCGAGACGTACCAACGGTCTGCGCATCTTTCGATGGTATCTTGAAAGCCTAGACGATCGAAGTTCTCGCCATGGTTTTGATTGCCCCGTAAAAAATATGGAACACATTTTTCTGCTGCGTTTTCAACCCTTTCTTGGAATGGATTTCCTGTTACGATCTTCAATCTGACCGTTTAAGGGGCGAGATAACTGTTTTCTTTCGCAGTCTATGATTCTAAAAATTTTTGGTAAATATTCTACGTTAGAAAACACATTATTCATTTATTAACTGGGGAAAACTCCTTTAGTATAAAAATATGTGGGGAAGAACAAAGTGAAGATCGCATAGAGGAAATATTATTGCTCATAAAGTTTTGTAAAATAATATATAATATGCTGCAAGGATAGTTTTAGACTTCCTGAGGATTGTTCAATTATATATAGTTGTTTTTTATTTTATTTTTATTTATTCAAT
Source organism: Colletes gigas (assembly GCF_013123115.1). NCBI lineage: Eukaryota > Metazoa > Arthropoda > Insecta > Hymenoptera > Colletidae > Colletes > Colletes gigas. The sequence continues at coordinate 590,345 of NW_025106676.1, forward strand.
AAACGGGAAACCCTACTAGTGTACAACGTAGTAGAGCATGATAATCAAAATAAGGTTACAAAGATAATTTTAATTCGAGTTAGATAAACATAAGAACAAAATGTTAAAAAAAGTTTAAATGTACTGTGAATACTTTGAATGATGCAATAGTGGGTCCAAACCTGGATCTATCGACATTAGAGAGAAATATGAGAGTCTAAATGTTCTTGTGGAAGCATAAAAATTGGCAGTAAATATGAATATTGTCGTTAATCAAGTCTAATGAAACTAACCATTTGAATGAACGAAATCTCGTTATGAAAATTTAACGTTGTGTAATCCCAACAGGGGAGGCAATAAGTAAATATTTTTTTACGCTAGAGGAATAATTTCGACAAATTTGAAACCAACGTTAACCAATGACATGGACTAAAAAATAATGACTCTGCGATTCTATCGAGTATTTGCATACGTCGTGTATATTGACCCCGGATAAAATTTTCCTGGACACGAAAATTCAGAAGCCTGAGAATGTTGTTCGTGCACAGACTATTCGCTTTCGACGAGACAGCCATTCGTGTGCAGACTTTTAATCGCATAGACACCATAGCTCGTACTGTCGTTCCCAACAGTTTGCAACGACTGAAAAAGAACTCTCATTTCGTCGCGAATAAAAAATCATTACGCGTCTGGAATCCTCTGTGGTGTTTGCCTTGAAAATTAATAATAAATAATCGGTTATGGAATACGATAAAAAATATTTGAAAATATTACACGTATAAACTGGGTTCGTCGGTGTGTGGAAAGGAATACTCGATAAATTGAAGCGTCCAGAATACGTAAAATATCTTTTCCTCTCTCTCGTACCGAACGTGGAAGTGTGTACGTAATATCGAATATCAGTTACAAGACTATACGAAGTTCAATTATATATTATTACACGGCAATTCAAAAGTTGCCGTACATAGAGAGAATGGTCTCCCTTATTTGCAAAACACGTTCTATGCTCTGGGTATATGAGCACCATTACATTAATAACGCAACGGATGTTTGCGGATGTCAACAGGTTTTCAGATGTTTGAAGAACATTGACGTTCAATTATAGAGACTTTCGATCCATTATCTCTACGCATGGAAACCTTCGTGTCACTCTGTTCTATCAAATTTCGTTATAAATAGGTAATATGACATTTAACTGAATATGAAATGGTAATGGTTTCTCCGGTATGAACGCATATACATTTTTGTGGAGGTTATTAAAAGGAAAAACACATTTCATGTTAGAAAGCATATGTTTCCATTAAACAAAAAGAAACAAAAGCTCTAGATGTCAAACTACAAAAAAATATCATAAAATTTACGAACATAGAATAAAAACGAATTAATACTAAAACGATGTATTAAATTGTTAAATGACATTTATTTATTACGCTGTAAAGGGAACGTAACTCATATTGTACTAGTTTACCAAAATGTTAGCTAACTATTCAAAATTTTCATTCTACGACGATCGCTCAAATTAGAATTTAGAATTAGAATTCCTTTAAAATTCCTTTCATTAATACCGTTTCAACTTTTCTGTAACATTGTCTAGTAATACTTGTTCGATTTTAAAAATTTCTCATACAATTTTGCTTGTTGCATATTTGTTTTAATTTCATTCGAGATCAAAGGGTATAGCCGAATAAGGGGGTCAAATGTGCCCCCAAACCGAATGGAACGAGCCACGGGTCATTCGATAGCAAAAAAAAAATAACCCCTGTGTGCAAATTTTTAACTTGAAATCTCGACCGTGAGGGTAGTAATGGGGTGAAAACGAAAATCATGTTTTTGAATTATTTCTCTTGACCTATTGAGTAAAAAAATGTAAAAAAATTCAGAGACATTTCGGGTACCGGGGCACATACTTTGGGAGATTTTCAGATTTTTTGATTGAAGAACCAGGTAGTGAAGAATAAAAGACAGCAAAAAATGCCGAAAAATGCCGATTACATATTGAAGGAGGCCCGGAACTACTTTTATACTTTTACAGTAAACAGGTATTACTATTACTATTACTCTCAATTTTTTTCAGATTTTTCATTTTGGTGCGCCGCAGTGAAAAAAAATAAAAACCGAGTTTTTCCTCATTTTCTGCGTATTAGAGTAACTTACACGTTGAATTTTTATGCATCCTTCAATATATAAGTGTTTTGTAGACTGTTTAATGTTTCTACACTAAGCAGAATTACATAACAATTGAAACAAATAAAATAAAGCCAACCATTGGGTGTATATATCCTAAAAAATCAATGATATTTTCAACGGCGTCGATGGCGCAGCGTTAGAGTGTCCGACTGCTGAACCGTTGGAAGTTTTTTTACCGTAGGTTCGAGTCTCTCTTCTGGACTTAGTATTTTTTTTTCTTCATTATTTTTTTTATCAAATTCTAACTATATAACAATGCTTTATATTTATTTATAAATGTTCTGATAGCATTTTACAAATATTTTAACCTGAAATATGTATAAATATAGTCTTGAAGTGTTTTTTGCGTTTTTATTTTTTTTGTCAACCACGATTATTGTTTAACATCTCTTACACTGAAATTAATGTGAAATGTTAGTTTTCAAATCTCTTACCTTTGACTATTGTGAATGGATCGGAGCAGAAGATTGTATATTAGCTTACTATTACTTCTTCTCGCCCTTCGATCAAGCAGATCTTTCCTTCTTTTTCTCTTTCTGTGATAAATATGAATGTTTGCTACGGCTTTAGTATCTAACGTAGACATGTAAGGGCCATTCCACGCCAAATCTATTAACCCACTCTCTGCCAATGATACTTTTTTCTAATAAACCCATTTTTAAGTACCAGTTTGATCGTTTCATGCTTATTTTTGAATGAAGTATCATTGCTCGATGGAAACCACGGGGAAAAATGATTAATTGTCCTACCTGCGTTACGAAGGAAATAAAGGTTCGTTGGGTGAGGGCCCAGACCGTTCAGGTCAATGGGTGATTGTCGCGTTCGGGTTTCACAATGTATTTTTTAATTACTCAGTTCAAGCTACTGTATGCGATGGGATTTATACATAATTACTTGGCATGGTCCGTAGAGGTTGGTCCTACAAGTGTTTCCATTATCTTTAAAACCAGCAGTAACGAAAGGATAATAACCCTTACATGTCTACGTTAGATACTAAAGCCGCAGCAAACATTCATATTTATCACAGAAAGAGAAAAAGAAGGAAAGATCTGCTTGATCGAAGGGCGAGAAGAAGTAATAGTAAGCTAATGTACAATCTTCTGCTCCGATCCATTCACAATAGTCAAAGGTAAGAGATTTGAAAACTAATATTTCACATTAATTTCAGTGTAAGAGATGTTAAACAATAATCGTGGTTGACAAAAAAAATAAAAAAGCAAAAAACACTCCAAAACTATATTTATACATATTTTAGGTTAAAATATTTGTAAAATGCTTTCAGAACATTTATAAATAAATATAAAGCATTGTTATATAGTTAGAATTTGATAAAAAAAATAATAAAGAAAAAAAAATACTAAGTCCAGAAGAGAGACTCGAACCTACGGTAAAAAAACTTCCAGCGGTTCAGCAGTCGGATACTCTAACGCTGCGCCATCGACGCCGTTGAAAATATCATTGATTTTTTAGGATATATACACCCAATGGTTGGCTTTATTTTATTTGTTTCAATTGTTATGTAATTCTGCTTAGTGTAGAAACATTAAACAGTCTACAAAACACTTATATATTGAAGGATGCATAAAAATTCAACGTGTAAGTTACTCTAATACGCAGAAAATGAGGAAAAACTCGGTTTTTATTTTTTTTCACTGCGGCGCACCAAAATGAAAAATCTGAAAAAAATTGAGAGTAATAGTAATAGTAATACCTGTTTACTGTAAAAGTATAAAAGTAGTTCCGGGCCTCCTTCAATACATAATCGGCATTTTTCGGCATTTTTTGCTGTTTTTTATTTTTCACTACCTGGTTCTTCAATCAAAAAATCTGAAAATCTCCCAAAGTATGTGCCCCGGTACCCGAAATGTTTCTGAATTTTTTTACATTTTTTTACTCAATAGGTCAAGAGAAATAATTCAAAAACATGATTTTCGTTTTCACCCCATTACTACCCCCACGGTCGAGATTTCAAGTTAAAAATTTGCACACAGGGGTTATTTTTTTTTTGCTATCGAATGACCCGTGGCTCGTTCCATTCGGTTTGGGGGCACATTTGACCCCCTTATTCGGCTATACCCTTTGTAGCACAGTTAAAATGACTAAATGAAAACTGAACCTTAATTTGCATTTTCCAAGACAGATGAGCAAAATGTCAGGTGACTTATGAAGGATACGTGTGGAAAATTTTTCGATATTTCAATCGTGCATTGTTAAAACGTTAAAAAATTTATTTGAAAAATTCTCGCGCCGTCGTGCGATTATATTAGCAGTCTCACGACTCCCTATAGTATAGTGCGAGCCAAGACACTCGGGGGCACGAGAGTGCCAGACGTCTCGTAATGGAGCCAAATTTGTGCTTTTAGAAGGTCATAATGAAAAAGCAGAGCGCGCTAATTCGAGTCCACGTGTCGGAGATCTTCTCCAGAGATCGTCGATGGCTCGTTAACGAAAAGGAAGACCAACGTGGCGTAACAGGCGCACTTATAGAAACCGGACCTTAGAATCGCTATCGATCCTCGATCGCTTCATCGCTACAGGAGGCTCCTCGAGTGTCTAATTTTACGAAATCCTAACCGTCGTTTCGAAACGATCGCAGTTTCGACCGTTTAGTCGATCTTTGCTTCACAAATACGAGGGATTCCAACAAATAGAACTTGCGTCGTCCTTTACCAAAAACTCGTACCCTTTTTCCAAAACTATAATTCTGATATAAATATTATTTTATATTAAAGTTTCTTTTTTAATTTTTTTCGCAAAGAATTAAAAGTTTTATTGTACTAGACTTTTAGGAACACGAAGAAAGGCCCTTAAACTATACGAAAATATTTTTTTAGTCCATTTTTTATTATGTTTTATTAAATAGTAATTAAGTCTTTTAATCCTATCCGATGGTGTAACCATAGTTGCTGTACAGTCTGGTATCCATCATAGAGATCAGAAAGCAACAAACGAAAAATTTTCTTAAAGCTAGTTTCGTTGATACTGAACTTATTTTAAACTAAAAATATGGAAAATTTAAAAAACTGTAGCATTTTGAAGAAGAAATTTTTCTTTCGTATAACAATTTTTTCTTCAAAATGCTATAATTAAAAAAATTGTAAATTATGAACCAAAAATGGACTAAAAAAATACTTTCGTATAGTTTAAGGTTCTCTCTTTGTATTCCTAGAACTTTTAATTCGCTACAAAACAAATTAAAAAGGAAACTTTCAGTATAATGCTGCTACACGAAAGTCCCCTCTTAAGGGGAGAAACCACTGTAACGGATTGAACAAAATCGAAATTTTTTTTGGCACAACTGAAGCTACTGTTTTATACTTTAAGAAAATTGCGTGATCTCTCGTTTCATAACTTGCAGTGCAAAATTACACATCCGTCCGTTTCTAACTTTGGAGGCCTCTCATGCTGGTTACTATTATGGCTATAATAATTAATGTTTTTATATGAAAGTTTTACAAGAAATAGTTCAAGAAATGTACTTTCGAAGACACTAAATGTTTATCAGAAAAAGTTTCATAATTACGCCCAAAAAATTCTTGAAAATTGCCTCTATTTTCAAATGTCACAGTGGTTTCCCCCCTTAAAGGGGTATTCTAAAGTTTCATTTGTCTGGTCTTTTTAGGGATTTTTTTTATAAAAAAAGTATACGTTTCTTAATTTCGAAATTTTACATACATATTCATTTATATTTTACTAATGTTCAGAATTTTTTTCGAATGAAAATAATCAAAATTGACTGAATTATATATAATTGAACAAGGTTGCTTTAAAGGGGGAGACTTATGTAAAATGGTAAAACGAAAAGTGATATTTGCACATTTTTTTACAACATAAGGGTTTGACGAAACTTTTTGCTACTTTCCACAGAAAAAGTTTCATAATTATGCCCAAAAAATTCTTGGAAATTGCCTTTGTCCAAAAATGTAGTTTCGAGAAAAACAGCTTCCAAGTTTTATACCTGTGCGTGGTACATTTCAGCAGCCTATAACTTCGTTAGTTTTCCGAATTTCAGTTTACTATTTGGTAAATATATTTTCAAGACTACATACTAAAAGAAAATGCAAATAAAATTCGATTTTTTTAATCCCTTAAAGTAGAAAGGCCCCTTGAGGGTCGAGCAAAAAAAAGCAAGTCTATCGAAAAAGTGAAGGTAAAAAACGTAGATGGATTCCAGCGGACGATTCTGTCGCCGGTAATTGATTTCATAGAGGTCGGTGGTTTAAATTGCGTCGCAACGAGGATCATTAATACGTCGCGTGGATGCTAAGTCTGGTCTAATTGCATCCTCTGCGGGCTCGTATCTTAATCAGAAGGAAATAATCGCGGGAGCACGCGTGTGCTCGCTAGCCCGTTCGTCAATATACAAAAGACGGATTTGTAGATCGCGGATTTATGCAAACGCGGCTGTTAATAACGGCGCGGTACGTGCAGGCGTAATTACTTGCATTATCGGCGCGGCCCAGCGGGAATGCAGATGCACGTGGGCGACTGCAACAGGGAGGAAACAGAGGGGAGAGGATGTAAGCACGTCCATCGGGCGTATTTATCAATAAGTTTATTAATGACGGCCCGGGGAATCGCGATTCGACACGAAGCTATATAATTACTCCAACGAACTCCCATTACGCGAACGAACGCTAATTTCTCCGGGCACCAGCCGCCATTACGACGATCCGCCGTCGAGAAAACTTTCCCCGAAATGTTGCAATAGTGCCTCTTGATTATCAATTAATTTATTCTGTTGGAACGGTTCAAATATACAGGGTGGTCTATGCAACTTGTGCTCCTCTATTACCTTCCACTTTATGCGTTGCTCAAACAAATTTTTTATAAAAAAAATTGCATTGTTTGAAGGGGTACGCTATGTAGTGCATTTGTCTTTTTTATAGGTGAATTTGAAGATTGTGAAGGTCAACTTTGTTTTTTTAAATGAAATACTAGGTATACTTTTTATACCAAAATATGGAAGAATATCAAATTCTGAGTAGGAAAGTGCTGCATAAACCTAATAACTGATGGATAATGTTACTTTATTTCTTGAAAATTTTCTTCGCGTAATATCAAATTGGAGATCCGACAGATTTCTATAGGACAGTGAAAATTGTCAAGAAACAAAGTGAAATTACTCATTGTTAGGTTTAAGGCTAGTACAGAACAACACTTTTTTACTCAGAATTTGATATTGTTTCATATTTTGATATAAGAAATATAATATTCCATTAAAAAAAATAATGTTTAACTTTCAAATCTCTATACTTCTTCAAACCATCCAACATTTTTGTACAAAATTTTTTTGAGCAACTCATACTTTGGAATTTACAGAGGTGCACAAGTTGCATAGATCATACTGTACAATCTTCTTTCGTACCCGCAGTAATTATTTCCAAAATAGTGCGTAGCAATTTCCACTGTGCTTGAAAAATAACGCTGAAGCTCGCAAACCTCGCGTTCGACCTAATAATAAATGGCTCCGTTTCGTTCCGGATCTATTAGTCAGACTCTTTAGTAATGCTTGTCCAGGAGAGCCTGTTTTAGATCATTTAAACCAGGCCTGTCCAATTCGACTGGTCACGCGGATCGCTTTCTATAACTAAAAACTCACGGAGGCGTTGCGTGTACCAGAATGAGTGCTAAAAAAAATCGCGATGACGTGTTTCAATTTCCGAACATCTTTTTCTTCGTTCGCTTTTTATCGAGGACGAAAACTCCAAAGTAATATTTGAAAATGACGATGGTGGGAAACTTAGATTTTTCACGTTTTTTATTTAATTTCAGTTAAATTAAAGAGAACGTATCGATCAAACGCGCATTGGGAAATTTAATTAATACACCCAAGTCGACTTTGGTAAGATATTGGAAGACAAATCAACCATATCTACGAACCCCGCCTCCTTATTAATGGAATCGTATGATCGGCCAAGCCCAGCTTTCGTACGACCGGTATTTACACGATATAAAAATTATCTCCATCTTGTTAACCGAGCGGGTAGTTCAAGCTTCTGTCTTCTGGAGTGATATTGATGCACCTGCCCGCTGATTGGCTTCTTTTTCTATTTTTCTCGCGTTTTATCTTTCTTTCCGTGCATTCGTACTAATAGAACTCAATCGATGTTGTCATTCGAGCTAATCGAAGACCTGCACGTCTGATTAAGAATCGTGTGACGATCATTCGATCTAGAATTAACAAAGTTCTATGCTCTCTACGAGTCCGAAACTGGCATTACCAGATCGCGAGATCGAGAAGTGACAATATTAATCGTAGACTATAAAATTGTTACAGTCATGATGTTCAGGATATCAATTCCTTGACCTACGGTTTCATTTTAAATTATTTGTCGAACGTACATTATTTAATTTTGTTTAAATTTGTTCATAAAAGTCCACGAAAAAGTACAGTTTTGTGTCACGAATACTCCTCGAATTTAAAAATATGTTGATTTTATTGTATTTATAAGACGAGTCAGACTTGTTATTGTAGGGCATGGAATTACGTATTATTTTATTTCAAATCATTTTTCAAACGTATGCTATTTAATTTTATTTAAGTTTGTTCGTAAAAGGAATAACCACAAAAAGGAACACACTTGTTCCACGAATACCTCTCGAATTTAAAAATGTGTTGATTTTAGTATATGTATAAGGCTTGTTGTCGAGTATAGTCTCATTTTATAACAATAAACAATCTCCCAAATTTAACAAGTTTATACCTTTTCCGTGGTACAACTTCTGTAAGAATAAGTAAAAATTAAGTATCGTGTGAGATTAAAAGGGTTCATTGCGTTGTGTTTGTTACGATTTTCCCACACAGTGTGTGCCTTAATGGTCGTCGAGTGTCTCGTTCGAGTGTGGTCGGCCCGTAATTCATAGGTTCGCATAACCTTTGCGTACGAGTTGCCGAACACGCGAGCGAGAAAGGAGACGCAGGTGATCTCATCGCGGAAGTAAAGCGAGGATTTTGTATTCCGGACGTGTGGGCTCTATAAAACTAACCGTGCCCACGCGGTGTGTCCATTATGTTTCATCGGCCGCCGCTAGATACTCATCGTCACGTAGCCAGGCCACCTGTGTCACCATGAATATCCCATAAAATCACCGGTTTTCTTTCGTGACGCGCTGCTCTGGGAGTGTCAGCGTTCGCCATTTCCGATTCTCTGCTCGTAACCGACACCAAAGGGGAATCGTTCGATCGTCGATCACCAACGGTGAATCACTACGATCGGGAATCTATGGTCTTGTGCAAATTCTTCTTGTTCGAGCGTTCGATCGTTGACGTTTATCGGTGATCGTGCAACGATCTTTGAAAAAATTAAAATCTACTTCTCGTGTATTTCACTTGTTTCGAGATCCTATTACCTCTATCGTTGTTCTCTGTCTCCTACTAAACTAATTATGCTAAATGAACATTTTTCGAGCACGATAAAGTAAACAAAATTCGCCAAGATTAATATTTATGAGATTATCGAGGTGGTTTCGAACAGGTGCCTCGCCCCAGCGTCGAACAAAGTCGTAAAATAAAGGAAAGAACAATTTTCCGTCCATGTTGTTTACGATGCGAGAGAAATTCGCCTTTTGGCTCGTAAATTCAGTTTCCACGATAGCTGTTAGTCGTTATTTAATGCGAAATAAATATTTTCGAACATTCCTTCCAGCTTTCTATTTGTTGTTAGGGGAGCAAGTTCGTCGATTTGCACACGGAAACCGAGAACCACAAAATAACTGGCGATAGTTTACGATAAAGTACGAAGCCGGAAATTCCTCGATGTCCAAACGTCGCGTAATTGTCAACAAAGAGTGGAAGTAGGCGAAAAATGGTTCTGAAAACCTGCTAGAGAATCCGGCTGCCAGCGAATCCGAACGTTAATCATTCCTTGGCGTCCCTCATTATATTTTACGAGCTGAATTTATATTTACATCAGAAACACTTGTTCGATAATAGTAGGAGCTATATTTCTTTATTTTATTCCTGGGAAGGTTATTTAGCTTTTCAAACGAGAAATGTATTAATAAGCGCGTTGTTTGTGGGCAAAGTCATCGAAAACTTCTAGATATTATTCTTATATTATTTAATTTATATTATTTAATTTTTAATATACAGCGTCGATTTTGACATTATTTTTACCAAATATGTGAAAAGACTTTTAAAAGTTTTCTAAGTTTGATTCAAAGTACGAAATTATTAAATAGAACGTTTGATAAAAATTTCAAATTTCATATATATTTCAATCTATATAATATTACTATTGAAAAAATTATTTCTTCTAAATTTCACCATTTTATGGTATAAAAGGCATTTCAAGTAAATGGAATAATAATGTTTGCCTTTTTTGATGTTCATTTTTCTCAATACATATATGTACAAAGAAGTTTAAATATTTTATACTAATTTGAGCCTAAATAGCTCGAGGTATATTAAACTTGAAAATTGTATTGAAATTTTCCACGATCATTTTCTTACGAGTTTCGTTAACACGTTTTCTGACATGATGGTCACTGGTGACCGGCGCATCAGTTCTACAACGTGTTTTTAAAACGCTTACAGTAAATGACATTGCCATTGGGAATACTGCAAAATAACAAGCACAACATTGAACTATTGAATATTTCTATTTATTATGCTACAATTTAAAAAAATATCGAAAATATCCCTATTCACATATCGAAATTAAAAAGTTCAATAATTACAATATGTCATCAATTTCGAGAAGAAAATCAAATACTTATTGATGACATGCAGAGTGGCATTTTTTAATTAATATCAAATAAAGAAGGGCCTACTTAATTACTAAAATTAAAAAAATATCGTAATTATTGTTATTATTATATTTCACACCTACCGTTTGGTGTTATTGCTATGCAACAGCTGAGAGTTGCTCTTTTAGTTGCCTAACCCTTTATGCAGAAGTAACTCCATTAATATTTACATGACAATCATTGTTTAACATACTTTTCAAAGTTGTGCAATTAAATTTCTTGCATTCCAACTCAAAAGTCCAATGCAGTAACATATTTGGGTGGTGTTATATTTATGCACCGCATTGTATGAGGGACAATGAAGCCTATGATCCATAATGGAGGATCTATGTATAAGGTCCGTAGACACGCGTGACGCGGTTTTCCCGTCTATCCTAAGCAGACGGAATCTCCTTTCGGACGCATCGCATTCCAGCCAGTTCGTCAGCTGAAATTCTTCCCTGTCTACATGCCGGAAGCGAAATCCGAGCGGGATCCAACGCTCGTGCAATTAACGGGAGTTCCTCCAGGGAGAATATCGACTGACGTTCGATATCTCGCGACCTCCATGCGACTATGCTCGCCGTGGAATATGTAAACAGGAAACGAAAAGAACATCTTACGAAATAAGATCTCGCCAGGTGCATTTGTAATGCGCCATTAAGACGCGTTATAAATATGCAACGGTTGCGCACGTGGATCGAACGATTAATTACTGAAAGCAAAAAAATGATTAATACTTGTGCCGCGAATGGTTAGGCTCGACAATGAAAGAAATCGGTCCCAAGATTCTCGTACGAGCGTATAATTCGACCGAAACTTTTACGATTCCTTTAATAGTGAAATTAATGCTAGATTTTCAGATTGCAAATATTTTTATCGACTACCTGTCGTTAACGTGTGATTTCTCTGTTAATTAATAATACGATTAGATTTGTTTTCCTATTAATACAGAGTGTTCGGCCATCCCTGGGAAAAATTTTAATGGGAGATTCTCATCAATGTTTTGACTGAAGCTTCGTTAAAAAGTTATTAAAAAATTAAATTAAAAAATTTGAAATCATTCTGAAAAAATTTTTTTTTTGTTGCGAGGGTCAATTACAATCATTTTTGGTGAATAGACATACCCCCAAAATCCTGCGCATTTTCGAGAAAAAAATTCAGTACTGGCGGAACTTTAAACGTTAATCATTTTTTAACGAAGCCTCCATCAAGAAATTGGTATTCTTGATTTTCGATCTATTTTGGCCTCTAGTGTCTCCCATTACAATTTTTTCCCAGAGGTGGCCGAACACCCTGTATATGTAGCGAAGGTTCTACTATATTTATTATATCCTGGTTTATTTTACATCATCTTGTTTTGTTTTTAACGTTAGTTTTGCGTAACTAGTAATAAATTACGATTTTACTGTGAAGTGGTTCGAGTCGCTCAGAAGATATATAGTTATTAATCCTAATAGAGTTAATCGTAAAAAAGATTTTTATTATTCCCCCAGTGACTCTTCACTCTCGACTAGTCTTGCTCTTTGTCTTTGTTGCTCATTTGAATGGCGTTCATTGAGGAAGCGTTCTCTGACATTTGGTTTTATCGCTTCGCCGTAATAACCCATCCTGAAAGTAAATATAAATTTTAAGGTCGATGATAGAATCCGAGAGGAAGTGAATCACGCGAGCGTTAATTTTCACTAATACGAGCGAAAGAGATCGATTAGAGCTAGATGCGTTAATTATGATTTATATTTGTTAACATAAAATGAATTTTCCAACTTAATTTCATCGAAAATTCGAGCCTTTTACACGAAAACATTGTTTCACAATTTTTTTCATGAAACATCATTGCTTATTCATTCAACAAATTGTAAAATTTAATTTAAATTAAAATTTAAAATTTAATTTCTTTCTGTTTTAATAAAATTTTATAATTTTTACTCAAAAGCATGTAATTAAAGATATTTATATTAAAATTGAATGTTATTCTTAGTGTTTAAAAAATAAAATTGTATAATTATTCACACTTTTCTATTCATTTTTTGAGTTAACAGTGAAGAAATTGTTTATTGTTATCAGAGCACCCAGACAAGCTATCCTCGCGGGATATTTGAAAGTAAAATTGCGCCATGAAGAATTCATAGCGTTTTAAAGACGCTTAGTAGAATAGTAATTCAAAACTGGTTGCATAAATTAAAAATTGCATCCGTCTGTTCGGTGTTTTCTTTATAATTTTTCCGTGAGATTACCGACATCGTTACGACTTGTACTGTAAAGAAATCTGTTGCCTGCCCCTCCGCGAGCATTACCAAACACACCTGTCCTTGTCATAGTTAGCAAACAGCCTCCTTATCTAACGACTAAACAATCGATAAGAAGGCATTGCAGAACTGACTGCGACCTACATTCCTAGTATCAACACTGAACGTTACAAATGGAAAATTTATTTATAACCCGTAAGTTCCTTGGTTAATTGAATAATTCTTGATTCAGATTTATAAAACAATTTTATACTCTTTTTTATATACGACTTCTCCTCTATTGTTAGTTATAAAACTAACTCGTGCTACAAAAATGGTAGATTTAAATATTTCCTGTTTCATAGGGTCACAAAATTTTTAAATAAATATGTAATGTCACAAGAATATTGAAATTTGAATTTTAGAATTTTCGTTGATTTGTTCGTAGACTCATCGTTTGTGGCAAAATTAAACTCCTGGAATCGTAAAAACTGTTTGTGGGATACATTGTCAATAACATGACTTTCTTTCTGGATGGTATAAATGTTAGAAGCAGTTTTAATCATATAAAAATCGCGATTAAATTTTCACAGTAAAATATATCGAAAATTTTTCTTCGATTCAATATAGTTTTTATGCACTTTAATGTATTGACTTTACACGTTCATTGAGTATTTTCATCTTATTTTATCTGTGTGCATTTAAAAATTTCTTTTAGCTAGCACATTGCGTTAATTAAGTAGATTTGCAACACTTGAGGTAAATTTCCATTTTTGCAGCTCATTAAAATTTCTAGAACGGAAAACTTAACGATAACCCGAAAGATGGCAGAAAGCCGTGCAAAATGGAGGGAAATATTTCGAAAATTAATTTGCAATACCTAAGTATACTGTACATAGGTAAAAGAACATTTTTAAAAAAAGACTAAAACTTTTCTACACACCTAATACCTTCTCCAATCGAAGGCAACTCTTCATTTATGGCAAAATTAAACTCCTATAATCGTAAGAACCAATACAGTACTTTGTTAACAAAATAACCTTCTTCCAAGCAATTTCAATTGCATTCAAATCACGATTAAATTCCCACATTAAAATATGTAGATTTTTCTTAACGTGGAAGTTGAAAGAAAATAGACAAACTTTTATTATTAGCACAGAACAGGAAACTTGACGATACTTGATGAGCCAAAAGGAGGCTGAAAGATGGCAGAACGTCGTACAAAATGGAGGGAAATATTCCGAAAATTAATTTCCAATATCTAAGTATATTATGGATAAGTAAAAGAACAACCTCAACCTGCAAGTCAGCAATTACAAACAAACTTTTATTACTATCACAGAACGTTGAATTATTTCTAAACTTAATTTGCAATACCTAGGTATACTATGTACAAGCAAACGAACAACCTTAACCTGCAAGTCGAAAGTTACAAACGTTTATCATTATCACAGAACGGGAAACTGTACGATAACCTAAAAAGGAGAAAAGAAAATCTCCGATTCGATAGTAGAAAACTGAAAGCAGTCAAATAAAAGCGTGATTGTTAATCGTTGGTAAAAGATGGACGCTTACGAAACAGGAAGGAGATGGAAAACGGGAGCACCTCCCGCGATATATCCTTGGTCCAGAGCCAGTCTCGCTCACCCACGTGCCCCGCATAGCAAGCACGTCGGAGATTCGGGTTTCCCGCAGGAAGGAGGAGGAAGCGAGCCACGGAGGAAGAAGAAGAGGAAGAGAGGAGAGGGCAAAGGCAGCTAATGGTAATGGTAGCAAGCCAGTGTCTCTCGGGCCGCCGTCGAAGCCGGTACATATATTCCCTTCCTGTCGTGGTCCACGTGTGCTCGCTTTTTTCCCCCCTCGACTTCTTTTCGGACGTTTCAACCTTCGAGTCGCCTCGATGCCGTAACCTCGGGGAATTGGCGGTTCGTCGATCGCCGCGGACGAGTTCTACGGGCTCACCCAGCCTCCTTCTTTTTCTCTTCCGCCATAAGCGTTCCCTTCGCGATCGCTCCAACGATCCCTACCGAGACCATCTTTCGTACACCTTCTCCTTCATACGTCGCGAAAATCCTCCTCCAACAATCGTGGCGAGCAATTCGCGCTGGAAAAATCCGAAGATCCAAACGTCCTCAAAGATTTACAGGCACAGTGACAGTGTGATCTCGATCAAACAGTGAACGACGAGTCTTGGAGTGATACTGTCCCCCAGCTCCCACGAAGACTGTGAAAGCTCTCTACGCGAATCGACGGTGAAACGATCGCGTTAGATCGCCGCCTAGATCAAAGTTCGAAGGTCCCTGGCGTCCTGCGATGATAGACGCGCGGAGCGAGCCAGTGCATCCTCTGAGCATGGGGTAGAAATGCACCTAGGAAGGTCAATCTGGACCCGGGGCGTCGTGGCCCTCGGAGTAGGGGCCCTGTTTCTGCTTGGATGGAGGGCAGACTCCGACGGCGACGAGTCCTCTGCCTCCGGGTCCCCAACGATCGACTCGATCGCGCGGGACTCGGACTATTTCGCCGCGATCGACGCGTCCGTGTCTGCTTGGAACCGGGACGAGGAGGAGGATCGTCAGTCGAGGACCGATCTAGGGACATACTCGACGACTCCGTCGGACGAAACGATCGACGGCGGTTCCTCGGAGGGCGAAAATCGGTTTTCGAACGACGACGAGACCCGTGGCGCGTTGAATGGTTCGGAGATCGGTGAAAGGAGCGACTCGGATGAGAATTTCTCGCGGGAGGTGAATGGAGAACCGATGAATGAAGTCGAGAACAATTTGAGGATCGACGAGGAGCCGAGGTTCCTTACGGAGACTCCAGACCCGCTCGAACAGTATTTCTATTCCACGGAGGACTACGGGAACAAAGATCGTACCGTGGACGCGAAGGATTATTTATTACGCGCGTTCGCCAATGTTCGTAACGACAATAGAGAAAATCTCGAGGAGGAAGACGATTCCGTTTCGAAATCCGTGGAAGTGGATGGAATACCGGAGAATCGAGATGTTTTTTTTCGCGTGGATCATGGGCCAGACCAGCCTTCCGCGAAGATATCGGGAACGTTCGGAAGCCGTAAAGAACGGGACCTCGGGAAGGTCCTTGAAAGAGGAAGACGCGAGGGATCTCTCGATCGATCGCCCGGGGCCGGTGATCTTTCGGCGCGTCTTCGCTCGATCGCCCTGGAACGCAATAAAAGTGACGGCGGCCACGACGAATTCGGAATAACGGATCGAAACGGGGCAGAATCTTTCTCGAGAAAATCGGATAAATCTGCAAACGAACAGTTTGGTGTGAACGTGAGAAGGGAGATCTCTCGTGTGGCGGAGGATCCGGCTCGCAGAAAGAGATACACGAATTACTATTCGCCACAGTCCGCCACCCCGATGGCGTACGTTCACATACAGTCGGCGTATCCGGTCCCAGCGGCTCCACCCGCGAACCGGAAGTGCGTACGGTGCATGGTCGTCTACAAGCCGTGTCCTTCGGCGCCCAGACCGCCGCCCAGGATCGTCCTTCCGACTTACAAGTACCAGGAGCCTGCCTCAAACTGGCGCGGACTCAAATACGGTGAGTTCTGCGTTAAACAGTGTGCAAAAGTGGCCAAAACGCTGACAAAATATGAAATCGATCTTTGATTTGATTTACAAAAATTAGTACATTATGGTTCTCGGGGTGGCTGATTACGAGTCTAATGTGAAATTAATGTTTGAATTAACCGTTCATTGATCAAAAGTATTTTCAATATGAAATAATGAATTTTTTAATTCCTTATCAATAAGATATTATTGCTCAACATGATACAATTGAGAAACAAACAGTATATTGAAAAACTAATAATATTCATAGTTTAGTTGCTTAAACCATAACTACGTAGAACAGGTATTGTTTAATGTATAAAATATACGTAAAAGATACATTTACATATACGTATAGATATGTTTTAATGTGTACTAATAGTATAACATATAACAGTAAATAACAATAAAAGTACGGTTTCAATCATTAATGAAGAATTTAGTGTTATGAGTCATGAAGACTATGTTGTTACCACTTTGCTTTCCTTGTTATTTTTTTGAAAGAGAATTACTTATAATGTTTATTTTTCATGTTAAAACATATTTTTTGTTTCAAACGTGTTTATGAAAAAAATATGACATATTCTTACAAATTTTTGTAAAAAACAGATATTAAGGGAGGAAAGCACTGGGACAGCTGAAAATAAAGGCAATTTTCAAGAATTTTTTGGACGTAACTATGAAACATTTTCTGATAAATGTTTAATGTTTTCGAAAGTACATTTCTTTGACTACTTCTTGTAAAAACAGGAACAGATATTGTTTAATTAAACAGATAAATAATAATAAACAAATGTTTAACCAAAAATAATATTTATTCGCTGTCAGAGTCAGTACATTCACCAATTGATTTATTTTCTAACAGCATTGCCCAAGCATCAGACGGTATCTCTAACTTTCTTGGAATAATTCGTTTTGTACTTTTATGTAAACTTCTGATTTGGAATTTTATTTTATGGAAATGTGAAACATTCAACAATTCAGGTATTCGACTATTTTGCCTATTAGGTGTCGAAAGACACTTGAAATTTTAGTTTGAAATTATTTTCCAAGTTCAATCGCTGTCTGCGTTAACTTTTGGTAAAAATAAGTGTGCTTAAGACTGCAATAGAGATGGCGTTAAGTATCAGATTGAAGATTACTCGAATAAGGGACGGAAATTAATGTTAAATTTAATTGCTCTATTTACACAAAGACTGAAAAATAATTCAATACCACAATCTTTCCACGGAATTTGATCTCCCGCATTATCTTCTGTTTGTAAAACTTAAATTCCCCCACAGAAGATAAAGTTACAAATTCCTGAAATTAATTAGACCCTGCCCATTGAAGGGTAAATAAGGAAGCTTGTTACGAGCAGAGATAAATAAAAACACGTCATCAAGTCCAGAAATAATTTTCTTCTAAATACGGGGAGGAAATACGCGTGACTGGGGCAGGGGGGGGGGGCAGAAAATCGTTCGTATCTTGGTAACCCAGAGCTTAATTACGATTTTTCTTGCGTTAAAGGGGGTCGTGAAATTCGCTGAACGTATAAAACATCGCTAGAGCATCCCCCATCGTTGATTGCAATTTATGGCCGCGCGGTTTGCTCCTAGAAAAAGCACCTCGACGAAACATTGCTCGGTTAATGAGCAGCATCCGAAGCTCCTCAACTTCTTCGCGGAGGACGAAGGTCGAATCTCCGACCTAACACGACGCTCACGGTTCTACTTCCGTTTTCTCGTCCATCGTCCAAAGCACCGCCATCGAGAGATCGTTTCGATTCGCCGGTGATAGACGATCCCAACTCCGCGATTCGATCTTTCTGGTTAACGTTTCAAGTTCCAGAGCGTTTTTTTAAATTTCGTTCGAACGAATTACGTTTGTCAGCAGATTAAAAAATGTTAATCAATGTTTACGTTGGACGTTAGCGTAACTTTTAATCGGTATGGTTCGTTAAACTTTTCAAATATTCTTCAGAAATTCCATTTGTAAACATTCGAACTGTATTTGTATTTGGATAGTTAATCGATGTTTGATATAAAACCATACATGGTCAGTGATTTTATTTTTATCATGATTAAAGATTAACTCCTTGCCGTACAATGACGAGTCTGATTCGTTGTAAGTTCTTTGTGATAAGTTTCACACGAACGACGAAGCGATGAAATCTAATATATTAAAATGAACACATTATTACATTCATGAGGTATTCTGATCTTTTCTGTAAGCATTGCATGTATGAATAAATTTAAACAAAATATTTGTGATTGAATCGTACGTGAAGGGGTTAATTATCTTTTTTGTTTGTTTGAACCACCGTTCTGTTGGAAGGCCCATAATTCTTCTTTCTATTTACAAAATTGTTCCAATGCTACCTGAAAGTATCTTTTGCTCTAATGGAAAACGGAGATAAGTGTTTGATATTATTTAGCACTCAGGGAATATAATAATAAAGATAGTGGGAAGGTATTAGAAGAAATCGAACGAGCAGCGCGAGGAAGTGACTAAGTTAAGAGTGGAAGAACGTTTCCGTGGAAGGCATTTGCGTAGGCACGTACCTCGATCCATTGAAAAACGACGAAGAAACTAAAAATATCAGCATATCAACGTGCTGGCAGATGTACGCGTGCATTCGCACGCAGAAAAGTGCGTGATGCCGTAGCGAAAGTTCGTGATGGGACGGGATTAAGTGAGAATAGGGATGGGATTAAGAGTATCGCAAGCAATACTGATACCTTGGACCAATTTTCATTCAAATATTCGAATTTTACTCGCTAGTAATATTTATAGAACCCAAAATCGTGACGAAAACTATTACAAAATTTACTTTTCTATTTTATAACAAATGCACAAGTTTAACTTTTCTATTTTTTAAGTTTATATGAAATGAACATATCATGTTATAGATGAATTTGTGTCTTCCATAACCATATACAATTACTATAATAATGCAAGTTTATGTGATAATTTATATATATTCTTCAGTTTATTCACTACTTATAAAAATACAAGGTTTGAATTTAGTACTCACTAATTTTACTCGTTATTAATATTTATAGAATCCAAAATCATTGTGAAGACCGTTACGAAATTTGCTTTTCAATTTCATTAGAAATGCACCAGTTTGACTTTTCCGTATGTCAAGTTTATATGAAATCAACACATCGTATATACTAGTTGAATTTATGTCTTCAATAATCATACACAATTACTGTATTAATGCAACTTTACGTGATAATTTATATATATTCTTCAGTTTATTCATTACTCATAAAAACCCAAAGTTCGAATTTAAAAGTCACTAATTTTTAAATAATCAAAAATTGCATCAAAAACCATCGAAGAAGTTTCTTTTTAATTTGACCAAAAATAAACAAACTCTGACCTTTCCAAAGTAAAAATTATTCTAGCGATTGGCAGTTTATCGAACGAACAGTATTTTTCTTACGATTTCATAGTAACTTGAAAGCCATGTTCTATCTTCTTAGTTCATGGGCAGCCACCAACATCGCCGTTATTAAAATATTTTTATGCGGTATCATTACTCGGCTTTTTAGTCGCGTTGCACACACGCCACCGTGAACTCCCATTAATTACGTCACGAATGCGGTTAATGACCGGTATCAATCACAAGAACGTATAACATAATCGGGTCGAACTCGATCCACCGTGATCGTGCGTGGAAATGCTCGTTCAGGGTGGCCCCCGATGTAGATCTTGCTCCTCCTAGCGCGTCCTTTAATTGACGCCCGTCCTTGTCGGGCGACGTCCATTAAATTTTCCATTCAGATCTACGCAACGATAACATCGATTACTATCAAAATTGTCGCAGCGATCGCACGCATTCACAATAACGATCACGAGTTATACGAGTATTCTCTTTCGAAATTAAAAAAAATATTTTCACAAATTTCTGATACGCCTGTTCATAATTGAAAAATATTATATTTCGCTCTCCACAACATTCGTTAAGTAGGAAAAGCTTTGACTTTGAAAGGATCATAAAACGACACTTAAATTAATTGTTTTAGGGGGAGGGTAGAAGAATATTACGAAGTTAAATTAATGAAGTTAGGTTAAGATCATAGAGCAACCTGGCGAATTCATTATTTCAATCAATATATTTCTTCATCTACGAAACACATTTCTTTCGTTTTGAAGTTTCAAAGAACCGCATGAACTTTTTAGCCAATACTTTTGTTCCGCGTTTCCTCGAATTGCTGTCGCGGAACACGATTAATTGTACGGTACGATACAAAGTCTCAGACGTATCTCGTTGGACGGAAAAAGATTTAAGATGCTATCTTGTAATGGATATTGAAATTGATGCTGTTATTTGCACTGCACGATAGAGCGAGATACGACGCGGTGCAGTTACCGTAGGAAGATCTATAATTAAACGCGTCGTGGTTGCTTTAGCGAATTAAAATTGCAAAACTTTGCCGAAGCGGTTTTTTAAATGAGACCGCGTGGGGGACGTGAATTTATTTTCAAACGGGAGTAAGAATATATTTATCTAGTCTTTTGTTTTTCGTTTCATAAAAATATTACTCAAACTTCGACTTTCGTTTTGAAGTTCACTTATCTATCCTCGTTGGGAGTTTGCAAGAATACTGTAAAAGTTCTAATGCTGTTTGGACTCTCAGGGTATGAAAAATATAATTAGAAACACAGAAATAGTATCATTTTTCGTTTTTTAAAAATATTACTCAAACTTCGACTTTCGTTTTGAAGTTTACTTATCTGTCCTCGTTGGAAGTTTGCAAGAATACTGTAAAAGTATTCTCGGGGTATGAAAAATATAATTAGAAACACAGAATTGCTATTGTCCATAATTTAATATTCCTTGCGTTTAGATAGCAATCTTAGTTAAATTAGATTCCGAGGTTTACCGAATAGGAAAATTGACGAATTTCCTTTTACCGCGTTAGGGAAACCGCAGCTCTGTTGATTACACTGAAAGTGGGCAGGTAATAGCAGTGTCACCACAACGAGAATCTAGTAAACAATGAATACAGACAAATAAAATACGTTTTATTTTCAAACCAGAAATTTGTGATACCTCTAACCCATTTAACAGACTTCGTGTATATATTTTGAACGTCGTAAAAAATACTGATTCATTCCTCTCTTGAATTTGGATGGAATTATCAATAATGTAGACGAGGTCTGGGTTAGGTGTGGATGAAGTAAACGGAAAAATCTTATCGAAACTCAAAAAATTTCATTAATAAAACTCAAGAAGTTGAATCACTTTAGCGTTGGGACAATTGATCGAAACATCAATATTCGAACTGTCATATATTCGTCAAAGAAAATCGTACTTAACAGACTTCGTGAGTATACTTTAAACATCGTACCCTCTACTTTTACGATTCTAAGTTAATATTTTTAGGCAAACCATTTATACTAACAAGAAGTAGTTAGTCTAACAAATTTTTCAATTCTAACTTCTCCTGAATGGTTAACAAACTTTTTACTGAACTAAAATGTGTAGAAAGTACAAAATTTTGCTCGATCTTAAACGAAGATTGTTAACCAGGTAACTGTTTCGACCTCTTTGGAAAATGTGTATCTAAATTGCGTCGCAGAAATTTAGCGATGACGAGTATACTCGTCAAACACAGAGTATGTGTAAGATGAAATTAGGTTGTAATAAAATGACTTTTATTTTTTTGTTTCATTACTCACATGTATTTATTTACTTAAATTAATATAAATATTTTGTACATGAATGAAAAAAAAAACATAAAAAACACCGCCTTTTGAATACATGTAAAAAGAAAACGAAAGGATCCTCATCCCGTTTTTTATTACCAGGCGCGCTACTTATTACATAGTTTACAACAATATATGAATCCGTAATTGCTTCTGTAATAACTAATAAAAAACAACGATACATTTACGAAAACTAATTTGTAATATATGCGGTTTTTTTATATTAATTATTTATAAACTTTTATTTGTTCCTTTTATATCGACGGGCCTGAAAATATTTCAAACATCTTGAAGTTTACGAATATATTTTAGTTTTCACTATAATAGTATACTCGTCATAAGAGAAAATTTTGCACTTTTTTCATGACGAGTATACTCGTAAGAAACAGTTAACTGGTTAAAGGCAAATATTAATATTAACATTATTTTCTCGCTGATACACGAATCCCTGTCGAGGATTCCACTCTGCTGAAACACTTTGAGCTTCGTCTCGTTATTAGTAACCATAATCGAGGCTCTTGAGTGCTCGATCGCGTTTACTTGCGATCGGCGTGAAACAACGCGCAACACGCCCTTCGATTCTCGGACCTCTCATTTGTATCATACATACCTGTTCCATTATGCATTATCAAGCAACGCAATTCGCTAACGGTACTCCCATTCGAGACACATTTAAAAGAAGCTTGAAACGGTTGAATCCCACCGCGCGAACCGCATTCTTTCCCTGACGATACGCATCGGGTCGTCAAAACGCGCGAGTGCCTACGATAAAGCTAATTTACAACGATATTACAACTCCCCCGTTCGCCCTTCGTCCACGACGAGAATATATACGGCCTCTGTTTGCTCTTGTTTCACGCTGTATCTCATCGCCCGGTTTGCTCAAACGTTGCACGCACACATCAAAGGTGTCCGGCTCTGTTATTTCCTTGCCGGGTGCATGGTTCTCGCGCACGAGATCCATGCTCGCGGTATTTCATCGCTTCCTCCTGTAACCTTTTCAGCAAGAAGGGCCGCCCCCCTCGTGCAACAGGTACAACGGGACTCTTATGAAAATGTGATTTACGGCTTGATTAACCAGTCGAGCCGCGGCGCCGCGCCTCGCCGGGGCTCCGTGCTTTCTCCTCGCGCGCTCGGGACACGCAGATTTGTCAGAAGCCTCGGAAACGCTCTGTAAAACACGCCCGGGACACTCCCCTCTCCTACATGGGGCCACGAACAGTCCAGAAAGCAGCCATTTTCTAGCAAAAAATCAATTTTTCAACCTTCGTACTTAGGAGAAGTCCGTAGTAGAGTTTTACAATCGTACGTTTTCAATTGTGATTTTTTGGGGATTAATTGAGAGAAACCTAGTAGAGCTACGATATCTTTGTTTTGTATGCATATTTATACATATATAAAGTACTACCACAAATTTTTATATTGGATTTCATACCAAATTTAATAAGTTACAAATGATCGCCCAGGTAATGAATACCTGATCAATTGAGCAGATTAATCCACAATTGAGAATTAATTAAAAGAGAACTAGTCCACCCACGATGCTTTAATTTTACACACATATTTATACATATTTAAAGTATTATCACAAATTTTTATATAGCATTTGATGGAAAATTGAACGAGTCGCAAACAAACGCCCAGGTCATACTACGGAACACCTGTCCACTCGAGCGATTTAATCCACAACGAGTCCTAGAAATAAATCATTCGCAAAATGTTTTGTGAAGCCTATTTCTCGATATCACCTCGCACAGTAAATTATTTGTCAAGTTCAGTAACGGCTTACAGCTTCTGAGAAATGTATTTTTCCGGGTCGTGTCGCTTTTGTAGCCCACGTGCGATACGGTAATCTGGTATTGAAGTTTGATATATCGTCCTGACAGTCTTGAATTACGTTAAGAATGTAACATTGATTTGTTATCGAGGTCTCCGTTAATGGTAACAGCTGTTTTACGCGTGGTAGATGATTAGGCGTTACGCTAATGCGCGATTAAAGCGTGAAAAAAATGCAATTTATCATGTTCTCGATGGAAACATCGAATCGAAATTACTCGGCATATTAGCAATTCAATGGAGACGATATTGCTCGCCCGTATCGTTTGGAACAGTGACAGGTGATATTTGTTTATGTTTGAAATAAGGTTGAGTTGAACGGATGAAGTTGTATGTACCTGTCTTGTTAACCGTTGTCACGAGATTCGAGTCGCGCTGTTAATGCAGAAGAAAATTCGTGTATCGTTGGTTTATCTAACAAAGTACATTTAAATTTTTATATAGTATTAGTTGGCCTTATCTGATATGTTAACCCGTCATTGATAACGCGGAGCAAACGACGTTTATATTATTTATAATTAATATTCTGGTCAGAAAAATTCCCAGATTCGTTGGAATCAATCGAAACAAGAAATTGTCCATTTAAAAAACAAATTCATCATCATTATTATAAGAAAATGTATTAGAAAAACGTATTAAAGCCTGAACAATAAACTTGTGGCAAGTATGCCAATCACTACTTTAAGTATTCAAGTTTTTTTCTTTTTATTTCAAGCAATTTTAATTTCCCTTTAGATTACTTTGCATTACATCGTATGTTCAGAGATGACCAAAAAGTTACAATAAGCTTTAAAATTAATTACACGAAAAAGATAATGAAAACTCAGTGTCGAGAATGACTGTTGATTGGAGAAATTTCGTTTAAAAAACTGCAAATTGAAACGGTTTCGTAAACATTGCAGCACACAATGGCTGCTCTAACGCTCGGAATCGTGCCCCGGCAGTGACATTTGTAATTATGTAAATCAGCCTCGATTAAACGAGAGAAATCGCATTCTCCCGCGTCCCGCGTCTCGTTTTATCTCGTTGTCGGTTTTTTCCCCCTTCGGGAAAGAATGAATGGAGACACGCGTGTTATTTTCGTATCTCGCGTCGCAATCGTCCTTTAAATTTCACCAGTAATAACAATACTCGAATTCGACGCAGAAGTTTGGACGCGTCTTAATACATCCTAATCGCATTGTTTATTCTTCCATCGTCCCGGTTACAATGAGCGCGGACCACGTAATACAATGGTCGTGATCGAAGACAAAGAGAAAAGACTAGAGCTCGCTAACGGTACTCGCATACCTGTAAATCTATTTTTCTTTCTCTAGTTGCAAAGGGCCGACATTTAGAACCTCTTAAATTCGCAGCGTCAGCCAAATTGTGTTCAACGACGAATACAAATTATAAAAGTTAACTCAAAATTTGCCCAACTCTGGTCAAAAATCATGTAGAATCTCTTAGATTCGCAGAATCAGCCAAATTGTGCTCAACTATGGTCAAAGACCATTTTGTCCACTTTTATCTTTACTTTTTTTCTCCAAATTAAAATAGTTTCGCGTCGTAACGCTCCGAAGGAAGCAATCGAGCAGAAAAAAATAATTTCTATGTAAGCGTCGAAAAATTCCACGCTACTAACGGTGTATCCCTAAAACAAGCGCGACAAATATTTCAACGCCATAAATTTCATTCGTTCCGCGCGTTCTTGAGTCAGGAGCTTCGTGTTACTTTTTACGAACGAGCAGCGCGACGCAAACAAATAAAAGTCTTTTTTACGACGTTCTGTTTACGGATGAATTTACTTTTACTAACCGTGGACAATTGGATACTCGCAATAGGCACTGCTGGTCCATGAAAAATGAGAAACGACTTCCATGAGCAACATTCAATTCTTGGAGATAATGGTATCGGAGCGTTTTTTATCAAAATACGCAAATTTCCTCACTTGTCAATATTTTACAAGATTAAAATTTTGATTATAGACCATTGCAAACTGCATAACCCAAAAATTATTTCAGTACTTATCTTTGTACAGCAGCACCTTCCTAAAATTCATAAATCTTTTCCAAATTTAATTCCCTCGACATCTCAATTTGAGCATTTATTTTTCTAGTTCATTTTCATCGTGATTCAAAATAACATTGAAATTTTTACATTATTCAATTCTACATAGTTTTTATTTTTCGAAATTATTATGCACTATAATGCCTGACTGGTTCATCGAGTATCTTCATTTTATTTTGTCTTCGTGTATTTAAAAATTTCTTTTATCTAGCACATTACCATAATACAATTGAAATACTTAACTATCTATCCATTTTTGCAGCTGGTTAAAATTTTTACTGCCAGTGAACGTGTTAAGTGGTCATTGTCGTCTCAAGAATCGTTTCGTTTATGATTGCAAAGGATTGCAAAAAGTGATCCACGGGTCCAGGAGTAGAGGGGGAGGGGGAGCAGAGGAGGAGAGGGGGCGGATAAATTCGCCTTTTCGTGTTTGGCCGGACACGGAGTTGGAGATACCGCGAGATATATATTCTCGTCGAGCGGTTCAAAGCGACCGCGACGGAGTTGCATCGCCGCGGGCGAATTGCATCGCTGCAACGCCTCGCGAGATGCATTGTATCCTGGAAAACGAGCCAGCTCTTCTCGAGGAACCTCCCGGAGCGGCTCGTCTCCTCTTTTTTCCTTCCCTCCGTGCACGACTTTCTTCTTTCGAATCCTCGTTGTCGGTACCGATGCTTTTTTTCGCATTCAAATAACTTTTGCATAAATGGCTCGTTGGACGATGGTAATTTCGCATGTCGATGGATCAGACTCGCCTGGGAAGAGACGATTTCATGAATATTTTATCGCTGCGTCTCATTGATACATTGAACGAAACTAAAATTTCCCGCAGGACCGACACTTTGATTTCAGACAATTTTAACTGAAAGATAATGTCTGTGACAACGTGTAGTAGAGTGATTTAAAATGAAACTTGGTCGTTTTCATTTTTATAGTTTATGAAGAGATTTGTAGTGCGAGAAAAAAATAAAGTAGTGTTTATTAAGCTTTGTTATCAAAGCAAAATTCATCTACATTAAGTCACAAGAAACAAACACAAATCCCTTGATAAAATATAAAAATGTAAATGTTTTTCACTTTGAGCCACTGTATATGTGTTTGAAAATATTGTAATTGATCTGTAAAACAATTGATGTGAAAAAGGAAGACAGCTGAAAGATGAGGAAACGATAACGTTGTCGAAATAAAGAGTAACCATTATTTTTGCTCAAGAGTTACATATTTATTTATTTATTTGGGAAATATTTATGTCTGTAACCTCAGTAAAATTCACGAACCCTGACAACCATATTACGTGTAACGTGTCAGTAAAAGTGTTAAACAATTTATATTCGAGCCACGATAATAGTGAATTTTGTAATTTTTGAAACTTTAAAAAGAAATTTTTCATTAACTTCTGTTACACAACCAAATGATCGATAGTGCTATAGTGTTCACAACAAGAAAAACGACAAAAATTATTGCAATTTTGTTGGAACCTTTTATCCGATTTTCATTATAAAATTCTCTTCAGGATTGTTTAAGAAAACGCAAGAATTTACACGTACTTGAATTTTGTAATAAAACAGAAACGAAGAATTCTATAAAAGAACATTGAATATATCCATTGAATTGATTCCATAAAATAAAAGATCAACGCAACTTATTAGTTCAATAAAAATTATAATAGAGGGAAGGGTATTTAATAAATTTCGTGAATTATCCAGTCGTTGTCGACGTGAACGGATCCGTGCAAATGGCACGCGTCCTTTCCGGGTGATCTGAATGCCGGAAAAGGCAGAGATCACGGTAAAAGCAGCGTTTCCTAGTCCGTAACTCAGAATCCAACACGACTAGCCCTGTTCCTCTTTCCATGGACGTCGATATTTCTATTTCGCGTTTGCTGCTGTCTACTCGTGCACCTAACGACCGATCCTAAGTTTGACCACGTTCTAGCAGGATCGGATCGACTGTGTTATTATTCAATAACAGGTGTAATGCTAGTTAGCGGTGTGGGTCTCTAATCCAGGTGCGTGCGAAGCAAACAAAACGTAGATACACCGCCGGATACCACGACTGGGTATTATCTGCATACATGAGTACGCACACAGAGTGTTGTGTGTGTATATGTATTACGGGGTACATACACTATCGCTCAAAAGTTTGGCTAAAACTACCACATTTTCATCTCAAAAGCAAATACCTACACTACGAAACAAAACAATTAATTTCTTAATATATTCTATAAAATGTGCTTCTTCTAAATTAAATAATCACTCGTCTCGAAAGTGGTGTATTTATTCCTATTCGTATGTTTTATTATTATAATCGTAGATTTATGGAAACGACGAATTCATTGAAATATAGATTTTCTTTTAATTAAAGTAAAGACACAATCAAATTCAAAATAATTTATGTTGGCTACACCCACCACGTTTTCATCTTAGAATCAATACGAGGCAAAATAATTAATATCTTTTAGTGTATTCTGTCAAATAATATGCTTCTTCTAAATTGAATAATCATCTCGAAGTTAATGTATTTGTTCGTATTCGTATGTTTTATTATTTAACAGTAGATTTATGGAAACGACAAATTCATTGAAATATGGACTTTCTTTTAATTAGAATAAAGGTACACCAATTAAATTCAAAATAATTTATGTCGGCTACATCCGCCACGTTTTCATCTTAGAATCAATACGAGGCAAAATAATTAATTTCTTAGTATATTCTGTAAAATAATTTGTTTCTTCTGAATTGGATAATCATCTCAAAAATGATTCTATTTGTTCTTATTTGTATGTTTTATTATTGAACAGTATTACAAATGAAGATTTTCTTTTAATCAGGATACAGATACATCAATCTAATTCAATATAAATTGGTAACAAATAATATTTATGAGTTCTGCAAGTTTAAATCTGTGAATCCAGAGTTGAGATATCCAACGAATCGAGGCGTAAGCAAGAATCCTATCCCCTATAGTACCCAAAATTTAACGAAAACTTGGTTTTGATAAGGTGTGCCGAAACTTTTGAGCGATAGTGTATAGGGTGACGCACACGTAGGGCTCTGGAGGATGCTGTAAGCCATAGACAGTCTACGCTTTGAGATTCCCTTATCGCGGTTTACCATGGGACGAAAAGAACTCGTGGAGGAGGAAACGGAAAAATAATTATGCAACGAAGCAAATAATTAAAGGCATGCAGAGCAAACGCAGAGGTTATCCAACCAGAATAGAAATTTGAATAGAAACGAAATGAAAACTACAAAATCTGATGGTCACTGTTTCATTTTCATGGCGTTCGATGAAATACACCATTTGAATGCGTTTGATTGGAGTTTGATGGTGAAATTTTAATTACACATTATCATGCATTTTTTGGAATTATTATGGACTTTAATAGCTAACTAATTAATTGAGTATTTTCGTTTTATTTTACTTTGTGTATTTAAAAATTTCTTTCAGCTAGCATATTGTGTAAATTAAGTAGAATTGCAACACTCGACGTAAATCACCTGTCCATTTTTCAAACTCTTTAAAATTTTTACTGCGAACATGATAAGGGAAACAATTTCAATCGATTGGTCGTCAATTTTATTTATACAATTATGATATAAACATTGTTTACTCAGAGTATTAAGTGACAGCGAGTCCTGAACTCTTCTCGTTAACGTCCTGTGGGTTAGGAATTTAGATTCTGAGCAACTATCGCAAGCAGACTCGACGATACATATACGGAGGTAAATAGTACACAGATAGAAAAAAAAATGATATGGAACAGGAAATGTGATCAGAAAGTAGGAGAAAATTGCGGTTTATGGCTTTCTTGTATAGTGTAATAATGTCACAATGTTTCTCAAACTTGAACTCCCCAACAGACTCACCCAATTAGGGCAATTTTTTCGAGCACTCTTTAAAATAGAAAATATTATTTTTATGGTAGATTTCAAAACTCCTTTCTATTCGACTTTTAAAAACTTGAACTCGTTTAAAATTTCGTACTTTTCAGTTTAAATTCCTTTAGTAAAAATTAGTAATAATCATAAAACTAATATTGTAGTGACAATAATCCAATTAAATCCTCTAATACTGTAATAGCAAAATAATCTAAAATACTAAAATAATCTAATACTGTACTGACAATAAAATTCCACCTGTTTTGGTTAATGCAAACTGGAAACCACCCCATCGAATTTAAAGAAATAAACTTTTTGCTCGATCTCGACGCGTTTAAACACACTAAAACTCAGCATGACCGCGTATTTTACATTTTTATCATGCAATTCGCATTTTTCTTTGTCTTTGGATCCTCCTGCAGTAATTAATGAATTTTCACCGAGGTTCATTTTCAATCTCCGTGTTCTTTTCAATCGAAGCGAGGATGCTACGAGCAGTAACACGAATTAACCGGATACGCGTCGCATAAATAATTCCGCGTGTGTATCTCATGGTGTCGAAGATCGCAATATTTCCCATCGAGCCACCAGGCCCGCGACGAGCAAACGTAATTAAGTGTGAGTAATTAAACACCGCGCCGTGCAAACGCACGTCGTGTACCACAGCGCATTAAAGTATTTTTCTTTCTTTCTTTCTTCTAAATAAACATAGATAACCGTTGAATTCCAGCCGGCGATTAATTACATTATCAACGATTCCCTGCGGAACGGAAAATCCAGGTAATTTACAGGCTGACTTCTGCGATCGTGGATCTTGAATACCATCTGTAAGCACCTGCCGTTTATTAGAGCTCGTTTTATTGCGTTTCTTCCGCTCGCGACGAATCGCTCGATAAAGATATTATTGCGTATTTAATCGCTTAAGCCATAGCGCGAGGTTAACTGATTAAATTCTGATCAAACAATTCGAGACAACGATTCTTTTCTATTCCTGTATAACAGTTTCAGAAGTTCGATCGAAAATCGTCGTGATTATGAAACGAATGCACAGGGCTGGAAATAATTACAAATATCTACATTTGTTTGTAACATCAAAACAAAAAAAGAAACTTCTCTCTTTCCTCGTCCGACTGGACGTTGCAAAATACTAATAAATAGATGAACATTAAAATACAAACGAAGACGAGTGTTCTCAGTGAAAATTGTTCTGAAACAAATGAAATAATTTCCTTTCAACAAGGTGAAATAAAATTTCTGAAACTGTCTTAGAAAAATGAACAACGAAGAATTTAATTTATTTGTGTCTAATCGAACGATTACTTTGTCTGTAAGAAAAATGTGATAGAAAGTTAAATGGGTATTTATTTTCATGTATTCCAACTCGCGGTTACCCTGATATTAGCACTGATAGAAACAACGATCAATGGGCTTACATTTTATTGCCGTCCTCGTGGAATCGATAAACGGTTCTCCTTTGCCAACGACTGGGAGTGTTCCACCTACGAGCCATTCACGGGACCCGAAACGACTGATAACAGAGAACGTGTGGCACGATAACGCTCAACCAGGAACTTCCCACGTATAATTGTTCGAGTCAAACAACGACAATATTGCCAAAATCTTAATCTCGAATCACAGTCGTACTTTTCATCACGTTTGCATCGTATTTGTTTTGTTAAAATTTTAAAAACATCATTCTTTATTCATTTAATTATTTTAGTACTTCATAAACATATCCTCCTTGTCCTCTTCGATACAGTTTTCCATTGAAAATATAAGGACGAAGTTCATGATATAGAAAGGATTCTAAATTAAATCCTTATGAAACTGCCTAAATAAAATTGTACATCTTACCATCTTAAGGGGGGGAGTCTCATGTGAATGATAGAAAATTGAACTATTTTTCTTAATTTTTTTTAAGGAAATGTTACATCTGACGTTATGATTCTTTTTTTGCAGTTTACTTAGCTATCCTTTGGGAATACAAGATAATTTTTTTAAATTTATTTTTATCACGTCCGCAGTAAACATGTGTTTAAATACTGGCGTAGGTGATTGCAGCTCTCAATATTGACTAAATCAAAAAAATCAAAAAGATTTTTATTCGGTAGGTTTACAGTTATCGCTCGTACCAAAATAATTAATTTATGTTGCAAAATGACAAAATGGTGAAAGCTTAAAGTAAAAATTGCAAAATTTCGTCGTTTCTTTTGCAACTTTTTAATAAAAAAAGTATGATAAACTCATTATAACAATTTGATTTTGGTACGGGCGAGAACTGTTAGTATGTGGAACAACGTGTAAAAATTTCAAAGCAATCGAACGTATAGTTTTTGAGATTTTATCTACGCCAGTTAAGAAAGTAACGTTTCGAGAGAAACGCATTTAAAGTCTGCAAAATCATACTCATCAATCTCAGCTCCATATAAAATTCCTTCCAGAATATTACCACCTAGATGACAACAACGCTCAAATTTCAACTTTTAATAACAGCAGATGTCTCTTGATCCTGTCGTAAACCTTTCGAAACAGTAATGTCTGGGCTGTACACGGTAATCACCCGAAGCAATGACTCCGGTAATTACTGCGAGGGCTATACAAAAAATGTTCTACAATCCACAATACTTGACATTTATCTCTCAAAATTTAACAGTATATTCTTAAATATATATACTTTCAAAAAATGAAGTAAAGAAAATATTTTTGAGGTCTCACATGACACTCCCCCCTTAAGGGGCCTTTCTACCTTGTGGGATTAAAAAAATCGATATTTTTTTTTTGCATTTTCCTTTAGTATGTAGTCTCGAAAATATGTCTACCAAATATTAAATTGAAATTCGGAAACCTAACGAAGTTATAGCCTGCTGAAATGTACCGCGCGTAGGTATAACAACTAGACGTGAAACTTTAAAGTTGTTTTTCTCGA